>NW_023276807.1:153772881-154372881 GCF_003668045.3 Cricetulus griseus
AAATGTACCACATTTTCTCTATCCATTCTTCAGTTGAGGGGCATCTAGGTTGCTTCCAGGTTCTGGCTATTACAAACAATGTTGCTATGAACATGGTTAAACACATGTCCTTGTTGTATGAACATGCACTATTTGGGTATATACCCAAGAGAGGAATGGCTGGATCGTGAGATAGACTGATTCCCATTTTTCTGAGCAACCTCCATACTGATTTCCAGAGTGGTCTTACAAGTTCACACTCCCACCAACAATGGAGGAGTGTTCCTTCTTCTCCACATCCTCTCCAGCATAGGTTGTCATTGGTATTTTTTATTTTAGCCATTCTGACAGGCGTGAGGTGGTATCTCAGAGTTGTTTTGACTTGCATTTCTCTGATGGCCAAGGATTTTGAGCACTTTCTTAAGTGTCTTTCAGCCATTTCAGATTACTCTGTTGAAAATTCTGTTTAGTTCTGCACCCCACTTTTTAATTTCATTGTTTGGTGTTTTGGTGGCTAGCTTCATTGTAGTTCATTGTATATTTTGGAAATCAGCCCTCTGTCAGATGTGGGGTTGGTGAAGATCTTTTCCAATTCTGTGGGTGGTCGTTTTGTCTTACTGACTGTGTCCTTTGCCTTACAGAAGCTTCTCCATTTCAGGAGGTCCCATTTATTAATTGCAGACCTCAGTGTCTGTGCTACTGGCGTGATGTTCAGAAATCGGTCTCCTGTGCCAATTGGTTCAAGGGTCATTCCCACTTTCTCTTCTAGAAGATTCAGTGTGGCTGGATTTATGGAGAGATCTTTGATCCATTTGCACTTAACTTTTATGCATGGTGACAGGTATGGATGTATCTGCAATTTTCTGCATGTCCGAATCCAGTTGTGCCAGCACCATTTGTTGAAGATGCTGTCTTTTTTCCATTGTATAGATTTAGCACCTTTGTCAAAAATAAGGTGTCGACCGGGAGCTGCGATCGATTAATATTCCTGGGGGCGGCTTTCATTGTGATATTTTCCATTGGTCTATCTGTCTATTTTTGTGCCAATATCAAGCTGTTTTCAGAACTATGGCTCTATAGTAGAGCTTGAAGTCAGGGATGGTGATGCCTCCAGAAGATCTTTTATTGTAAAGAGTTGTTTTGGCTATCCTGGGTTTTTTATTTTTCCATATAAAGTTGAGTATTGTTCTTTCAATGTCTGTGAAAAACTGTGTTGGGATTTTGATAGGGATTGCGTTGAATCTGTAGATTGCTTTTGGTAGGATTGCCATTTTTACTATGTTAATTCTGCCTATCCAAGAGCATGGGAGATCTTTCCACTTTCTGGTATCTTCTTTAATTTCTTTCTTTAAAGTCTCAAAGTTCTTATTGTACAGGTCTTTCACTTTTTTGGTTAGTGTTACCCCAAGATATTTTATGTTGCTTGTGGATATGTGAAAAGGTGATGTTTCCATGATTTCTTTCTCATTGAGTTTATCATCTGTATACAGTAGGGCTACAGATTTTTTTGAGTTAATTTTGCATCCTGCTACCTTGCTGAAGGTGTTTATCAGCTGTATGAGTTTCCTGGTAGAGTTTTTCGGGTCACTTATGTAGACTATCATGTCATCTGCAAATAGTGAAAGTTTAACTTCGTCCTTTCCAATTTGTATCCCTTTGATCTCCTGTTCTTGTCTTATTGCTCTAGCTAGAACTTCAAGTACAATGTTGAAGAGGTATGGAGAGAGTGGACATCCTTGTCTTGTTCCTGATTTTAGAGGAAAAGCTTCGAGTTTCTCTCCATTTAGTTTGATGTTGGCTATTGGTTTGGTGTATATCGCGTTTATCATGTTTAGATATGTTCCTGTTATTCCTGTTCTCTCCAAGATCTTTATCATGAAGGGATGTTGGATTTTGTCAAAGGCTTTTTCAGCATCTAGTGAGATGATCATGGGTTTTTTCTTTTTCAGTTTGTTTATATGGTGGATTACATTAATGGTTTTTCGTATGTTGAACCATCCTTGCATTCCTGGGATGAAGCCTACTTGATCGTGGTGGATGATTTTTCTGATATGTTCTTGGATTCGATTCGCCAATATTTTATTGAGTATTTTAGCATCAATGTTCATGAGGGATATAGGTCTGTAGTTCTCTTTCTTAGTCTTATCTTTGTGTGGCTTGGGTATCAAAGTGATTGTAGCCTCGTAGAAAGAGTTTGGCAATATCCCATCTGCTTCTATTGTGCGGAACAGTTTGAGGAGTACTGGAATTAGCTCTTCTTTGAATTTCTGGTAGAATTCTGCAGTGAAGCCATCTGGCCCTGGGCTTTTTTTTGGTTGGGAGGCTTTTGATTACTGCTTCTATCTCATTAGGGGTTATAGGTCGATTTAAACTGTTTATCTGATCTTGATTTAATTTTGGTAAGTGATATTTATCCAGAAAGCTGTCCATTTCCTTTAGATTTTCCAATTTTGTGGAATACAGGTTTTCAAAGTATGACCTAAAGATTCTCTGGATTTCCTCAGTGTCCGTTGTTATATCCCCCTTTTCATTTCTGATTTTGTTAATTAGCATGCTCTCTCTCTGCCTTTTGATTAGTTTGGCTAGAGGTTTGTCTATCTTGTTGATCTTCTCAAAGAACCAACTCTTTGTTTCTTTGTACTGTTTTCCTAGTTTCTACTTTGTTGATTTCGGCTCTCAGGTTGATTATTTCTTGGCGTCTACTCCTCCTTGGTGTGTTTGCTTCTTTTTGCTCTAAAGCTTTCAGTTGTTCTGTCAATTCTCTAATGTGACTTTCCTCCAGTTTCTTCATGTGAGCACTTAGTGCTATGAACTTCCCTCTTAGCACTGCTTTCAGGGTGTCCCATAAGTTCGGGTATGTTGTGTCCACATTCTCATTAAATTCTAGGAAGTCTTTAATTTCTTTTTTTATTTCTTCCTCAACCCAGGAATGGTGCAATTGGGAGTTATTCATTTTCCACGCAAATGTAGGTTTTCCGCAATTCATATATTGCTGTTGAATTCTAGCTTTAATGCATGGTGGTCTGATAAGATACAGTGGGTTATTTCAATACTTTTGTAACTGTGGAGGTTTTCTTTGCTGCCAACTATGTGGTCAATTTTTGAGAAGGTTCCATGTGGCACTGAGAAGAAGGTATATTCTTTTGTGTTTGGATGGAATATTCTATAGATATCTGTTAAACCCAGTTGGGTCATAACTTCTTTCAGATCCTTTGTTTCTTTGTTAAGTTTCTGTCTAGTGGTTCTGTCCAATGGTGTAAGGGGGGTGTTGAAGTCTCCTACTATAAGTGTGTGTGGTTTTATGTGTGGTTTGAGCTTTAGTAATGTTTCTTTCACAAATGTGGGTGCCTTCGTATTTGGAGCATAGATGTTCAGGATTGAGATTTCATCTTGATGGACTTTTCCTGTGATGAGTAAGAAATGCCCTTCTTCATCTCTTTTGATTGATTTTAGTTTAAAGTCCAATTTGTTAGATATTAGGATTGCTACACCGGCTTGTTTCTTGAGGCCATTTGATTGGAAAATCTTTTCCCATCCTTTTACTCTGAGGTATCGCCTGTCTTTGAAGTTGAGGTGTGTTTCTTGTAAACAGTAGAAGGATGGATTCTGTCTTTGTATCCATTCTGTTAGCCTATATCTTTTTATGGGTAAATTAAGACCATTGACATTTAGGGATATTAATGTCCATTGTTCGTTGGTTCTTGTTTGTTTTGGATTTATTGTTCGTGGTGTCATTGTGTGTGGATTTTGCCCTCCTGCTTCTTTTTGTGTTTGGCAAAATTAGATTATCTATTGCCTGTGTTCTTGTGCATGTAGTTATGTTCCTTGGGTTGGAGTTTTCCTTCCAGAACCTTCTGTAGTGCTGGATTTGTGGATATGTATTGTTTAAATCTGTTTTTGTCATGGAATATCTTGTTTTCTCCATCTATAATGATTGAAAGTTTTGCTGGGTACAGTAGTCTGGGTTGACATCCATGCTCCCTTAGTGCTTGTAGGGTATCTATCCAAGACCTTCTGGCTTTCAGAGTTTCCATTGAGAAGTCGGGTGTGTGTGATTCTAATTGGTTTGCCTTTATATGTTACTTGGCCTTTTTCCTTTGCAGCTCTTAATATTTTCTCTTTATTCTGTAGATTTGGAGTTTTGATTATTATGTGTCGGGGGGACTTCTTTTTGTGGTCCAGTCTGTTTGGTGTCCTATAAGCTTCTTGTACTTTCATAGGCATATCTTTCTGTAGGTTGGGGAAGTTTTCTTCTATGATTTTGTTGAATATGTTTTCTGTACCTTTGAGCAGTGTTTCTTCACCTTCTTCTACACCTATTATTCTTAGGTTTGGTCTTTTCACGGTGTCCCATATTTCCTGGATATTTTGTGTTAGGGATTTGTTGGACTTGAGGTTTTCTTTGGTTGATGAATGTATATCCTCTAGCGAGTCTTCAATAGCTGAGATTCTCTCTTCTGTCTCTTGGATTCTATTAGTTATACTCACGTCTTTAGATCCTGATCGTTTATCCAGTCTTTCCATTTCCAGCATCGCCTCATTCTGTGTTTTCTTTATTGTGTCTAATTCAGCTTTCATGCTTTGAACTGTTTCAAGAGCTTCCTTCACTTGTTTGGTTGTTTTATCTTGGGTTTCTTTAGCTTCTTTAAGAGATTTGTTTATTTCTTGAATTTTTTGGTTTGTCTTTTCCTCTATTTCCTGTAATTTTTTGCTTGCTTTTTCTTCTATTTCTTTAAGGGATTTTCTTGTTTCCTCTTTGAAGGTCTCTATCATCTTGCTGAGATAATTTTTGAGGTCCATCTCATCTTCATGCACTATGTTGGGCTTTTCAGGTCTTGCTGGAGTGGAGTCCCTAGATTCTGGTGGTGTCATATTGGTCTTTCTGTTGTTGAGTTCTTATTCTGTCTTCTTCCCATATCTTTTTCCAGTGAGTGCAGGAAGGATCTCTCTATCTCCTCTTGTTACTCTGTAGTGTGTGTGGGCCAGGAATTCAATGCCCGAAGCTCTGGATGGTCTTGCCTCTCCTCGTAGTCTGCTCACTCTGCAGGAGTTAGGCCTCCATAGGGATCCTCCAGGCAGATTGGTCGTCGTAACGGAAGGAAGTATGTCCTGTACCCAGATTCAGGGAGCTCCTCCCTGCCTGGGCATGTCTGTTTCAAGCCGGGACAAGCCTGGAGGGATCTGGGTGGATGGCGCTTAGGACAGAAGTTGGGTAAAAGCAGGGGATCGCTCATCTGGTCTGGTCTGTGATGAGTCGGCCTGCTTATGATTATTTTGACTGGCTCTTGCTAATTTCTGAGATGGCTCATGTGTTGGTACTCTGCTGTAGCAGGCAGCCAAGCAAGCCCTTCTTAGCTGGCAGAGTTTTTAGATCCTTCTCCATGTGTCCTTTTAATTTGACTCTTCTGGGTTTCCTCATAACAAGGTGGCATAGAGAAGTCAGATTTCTTATATTATGGCAACTCTTCCTCAAAGTGCAAAAGACTTTGTCTTAAAACTAAAATGGTACCTGTTATTCTTTTGCTTAAATTAGAAATAAAGAAGAGGCACAAGATGAGACATGAGACTAAGAGACATATTAACCAGTTTATTATAGGCCCGGCAGAGTAGAGAGAGTAAGAGAGAAGAGGAACAGGGTTAATGGCTGACTGCCATGGCTGGACACGAAAGAGGCAGAGAGAGTGTAAGAGAAGAGGCAGAGAGAAGAGAAGAGGGTCAGAGAGAGGAGGAGTAGAGAGAGCGTAAATGGGCAGGGGTCTGTCTTTTAAAGGGGTCCTCTATACCTGCGTGTAGACTTAGTTCCCGTGGAACCCTGGGCTGACTGGGGTACTGCCTGAGTGGATTCGTCCAGGTAACAGGGGCAGGCCAGCATAATGCCTGAAACTTTCAGTACCATTTCTGCCAGGTCAAAGAGGCAGCTCAGATTCAAGGATCAGGGATACAGAAAGATTCGAGGATCAGGGAGTGTACTACACTGGGTGTGCTCAGTTGGCTCCCTAATTCTCAGGGATGCCACTGTCCTTATATCAACACAGAAACCACACCACTTAAACTTCCTCTTCCTAGAACTCCCAAGGACTAAAATTCTCACCAGACTTTGTCCTCTTGGCAGCTACCAATACTTTGCCCTGCCTTGTTGGTACATCATTGATTTCCCCTGTGAAGTTCTCAGGAGACTGCCTCCCATGCTGCTTGGCTCTTCTTATATTTCCAGTTCTCAAATAGAGGCCTGAATGCAGCTAGGTGTGTGGATATGTGTCAACGTGTTTGGGAGACTGTCGAAATATATACGTCATCTCGGAAAGTGGGTTTCACTTGAAAACATACACTAAAGGGTTATCATTGCAATTACTTTTCTATGTACAAGTTAATGTGAATATGTTCTTGAATAAAGTGTGGAATTCTACTGAAACTTAGTGTAGCGTTTTCCGTTTTATTGCAGACTGCCCATTGTCACCAGAAAATTTCCTGTAGCCTTGCTTCTCCTGCCATCCAGCCTGGTCCAAATTAGGCCTCATTATGACATGACCTTGTCCATACTGTTTACAATGTTTGTTGTGTAGACCAGCTTTCCCACCCAGGGGGATCACCATTTGTGAGGGAAGAGGACCTGCACTTAACTCTGCATCCTCTTTGTGGGATCCAGAACCTGCTCTAAACTTTACAACCAACCCCCATATTTTCTGCTGTGTCCCTCCCTCCCTTGTTGGTCTCAGCCTTTCAATATCACTGAGTATGACGGGAGATTGCTTTGATTAGCAGCCTAGAAGCTACGATATCCCTGTCCTTAGCATGGCCCAGGTCCTTTAGTACTGCTGCTGGTAGTGCAAGGAACTTTTATCTGTTTCTTGTTCTTATTTTATGAAGTCTATGGTTGCACTGTCCCCAAAGTTGAGTGAGTAACTGTAGGCCCTAGTCCTACTTCTATATCTAGATGAGTGTGTCTAGACAGCATGGTGATAACTTCAGGCAGGGCCTTGAGAATGAATGATACTGGGCCTTGTCTTCTATGTGTGCACACAGTCTGTGCTTTCAACTAGGATGACACACCTTGCCGAGGGGGAGATGTGTGTCAGGAGATTGTGGTTGGGGTGTCCTGGGGGATCACAGTTGCTGTGAGTCTCATGGATGCCCCAAAGCCACAACAGAAAACTAAGGTTGTTCTTTAATCCTTCTCAAATCTGAGCCTGAGTAAGTTCATGGTGTCTATGTAGTCTCCATGTATTGATTCTCTAATTGACAAAAATGTTATGTAGCTACTGAGTGCAGCATGATATTTTGAAATATGCAAATTAAATATTTATAATATCTATAAAGATATGTATAGATTACAGACTGTGGAATGGCTAGATCAAGTTAACTAACATAAATAACACATTCTCTGAGGCAGGAGCACTGTCATTTTCAGGAGAACATGCTTCCCTATTAACTATAATCACTACACAATGACTGGTTGTACTTATTCCTCCCACCTAAGAGACATTTTGTGTTTTGCCAGTGTCTCTTCACTCTCCCATCTACCCCTGCCCTAGCCCTTGGTAACTCCTATTCTAGTTGCTGATTTTGTAATTTTAGGGTTCCTAGTATAAATGACATTATCTTTTTGCTATTTAAATCCAGTCTTATCTATTCTGAATCCCACAGATTAATACAGTATATATGTATCTACTTGAATTGTTGAGGTATTGAAGTGCAGCTCAGGTAGTCTCAGAGAACATGGTAGTTTTGACATAACAGAGACTTTTAGAACTTTTGATTTCGTTTGGTTAAATTTTCAAACTCTCAGAACTTCTCTCTGATGGTTCACAGTGCTGCAGAGGTGGGCTTCAGAGAACCATCAGAATCCATTTTTTTTTACAGTCTTGTTCCTTTGGCTGTGTAGCCTTAAAGGTTTGACCCAGCTATTCTTTCCTGAGCCCAGGTTGAGATATTCATTGCAAACTATTTTTTTTTGTTTTTTTTAATATTTATTTATTGTTTTCTGCAGATTTTTTTATTTGAATTAGAAAAGATTGTTTTACATGACAATCCCAGTTCCCTCTCCCTCCCCTCTTCTCCTACCCCCCCAACTAAAACCCTACCTATCACGTATCCTTTCTGCTCCCCACTGGATGGTAAGGCCTTCCATAGGGTGTCATCAGAGTCTATTATTTCCTTTGAGGTAGGGCCTAGGCCCACTCCCGTGTGTCTAGGCTCAAGGAGTATTCCTCGATGTGGAATGGGCTCCCAAAGTCCACACCTATGCTAGGGATAAGTACTCAACTACTACAGGAGGTCCCATAGATTTCCGAGGTTTCCTTACTGAAACCCATGCAAACCATGTTTTAATGTTTCAGTGTTAGTCCCATTACGGGTCCTTTAACTATACTAAAGAACTCAATGTTGAACGATGTCTTTGCTGGCCCAGAGACCAACAACTGCTTCCAAGTCCATTGTACTAGAGAAGAAACTTAGTTCATGCATAGGGGAATGCTTCGCCCACGAACCGTGTGCTTTCAATCTCTTTGAGAGTCAGCCAGAAGTTCACTGGTCACTTGGAACAGATAAGAGCAGCACTCATTAGTCAGAAAAAGGAAGTAGGGAAAAATAAAGGAGCCACAGGTGAGGTTAGTATGCCAGCACAGGGAAAGACTCCCTGATTCTTTTAAGATTAAAGGCAAAGGACTACTTCCATGAGAAGTTTGTTTTGCAAAAACAATCATATGAACTCGGCCACAATCCTTTAGCTGATGAAGGTGGCTCCTGACACAAAGACATGGATGCTCTTTGTTGGTAATGGGTGCATAATAAAAGATCCTGTTAGAGTTTGAGTAGGAATGCTGTGTGGATATACTTGCCAAATCCATTTTTGTATTCAACATACATAGCTCCAAACGATAGAATTCATGCATTATTAGTATGCCCTTGGGATGACAAACCAGGTAGTTAAGTTGACTAATGGGGGTTATTGTTTATTCATCACTGAGAATAAAGTGAAGTCACAGAGGTCAGTAACTGAACTCTTAGTGGAGACCAGTTATCACTTCCATTAAAATATTAACATTGTTCACTCTTTAGCTGCCTCACTAATCAATTCTTTTTCATATCCACTCGATTTTCAGGCTAAGTTCTTTCCCAATGCTAGTCCTGGCAAGCATGATAAATCACAGAAGACTATCACATCAAATAAATGATGGTCATGATTAGTATCAACTTTCTTGCAACATTTTAAGTAGGGTCTACAGGAAAGAACACTCCTTAGTGGGACAAGAAGGGAGTGACCCAGGTCACAGCAAGCCTTTCCATCTTTCCTGCCAGAGAAATGACTACACTACTAAGTCTCACTCCATTCACCTTATCTCCAAGGAGCTTGTACAGTCAGTGAGCAAAGTTCTCCTCAACAGCTAGTCTCAAGGTCCACTGTTTATGCAAACACCATTCATTGTCTGGACTGACTCTATCTTTCTGCCTTTGTCACAGCGCTTCACACTTCTCCCCCATAAAACTAGATATTCTATGTGACAGGAGAACAGGCTGGTGGCTTTGCTGAAGACCACAGGAAAGATGCAGAAAGGATGTCAAGGGTCGATCCATTTCTATTTAACCACAATGGATTAACTGGGTGGGAGAGCAGTGGTGAGCAATATAAGTCATCCAGCTAAAATGCCCAATCTACACATTTCTACGTCTTACTGTGAAAGACCCCCGAAGAGGTACTTTCGTAGAAGGAGACCCGTACCCAAGAATCAGCGAGACCACGAACTTGGATGCAAATAGCAAGAGGCTTTATTGGATACACGGGTACCCGGGGAGACTTAGCTTCTGTGAGGCCAAGCGCGCCAAGCCAAGGGAGAGGGGTCCTTATATAGCAGAAAGCGCAATACAGAAGCGAGAAGCAGAGATTCTATTGGATAATTCAAATGAGGCGTAGTACAGAGTTATTCAAATGAGGTGAAATACAGAGTCATTCAAATGAGGTGAGATACAGAGTCATTTCTATTGGATGGTTCAAATGAGGCACAGAGCCATTCCAGATCAGCATATTCTCAAGGTCTGGTGTCTGGTACAACAGACTCAATTCCCCCTCCGCGTCCAGATAGCTGACCTTGGGACGGAGACCTTGGGACCGATTGTTCCCCATCGGGCGGGGGCGCGGGGGTGGGACCCCGGGCCGGCTCACCTGGTGCTCGCCCTCGGGCCGCCTTGCGGGGCGTGGTGCAAGGCGGGCGGGCAGGGGGCGCGGGCCCCGCCGGGGTGGACCAGCTTTGGAGGGAACCAGCGGCCGGTCGGGCGTGCGGCGGCGGGGGAAGTGGAGGCCGGCGGGGTGGGGATCAGGGAGGCGCAGGAGCGGAGGCATCTGCCGCGCGCCCCACCAGCCGCCGACAGGAGGAGGAGGAGGCAAACTTGAGAAAGAGAGGGCTAAGGGGCAGTGGTCTTTCAACTGTAAACAAAAACAAATTCACCAAGTAGTCTCTATTGCTTGTTACCATATTTGGTTTTTTGTATTTTTGATATCTTCCTTTTAAAATTTTTCTAGTAAATTTATTTTGAAATGGTTATTTGGAACATATTATTGCATCTAATAGGAATAAATGCTATCTAACTAAATTAAATAAAACCACTGCTACTTGAGTTGGGGTGAAGCTGAATTTGAGTGGTAACACTGCCCAAAAGTTCATGGCTAGTGACAATGAGATTTATATCTTTAGTTTTGATTTCTTTGTGATTGCTAGATTATGTATTTAATTGCTCTCTGTTTTCTGTTACATTTTTAAAGTAGGCATCACAAACACACCATTTTGATGTTTTCCCTCTGAAGCTCACCCTCCCCGCTGCCCCAGGCTTCCCCTTACATTATATCATTTCCTTACATTAAGTTGCTCAGATCCCAAACATAGAGCTCACTCTTGATTCCTTTCTTCCTCATAGCATGGCAAGGTTACTTGCAGTGCGTATGACCAACTTTCACCTCTTGTACTGTCCAGGGTACCACTGATCATCTCTGCTATGGACTGTGGCTCCCATTCTTGCCCTACTTTGTTATGAGCCTACAGCTAAAGGCATCACTGTCTTCAGTGTTCAGACCTCCTGAATGATGTCCTGTGGTATCTGCAAAGCCCTTATGATCCTTAAAGGCTCAATTCGACTCCTTCCTATTACTTAGCTATATATAGTGCCTTAACCTTTCAAAAAAAAATAAAATCTGCATCTCAGATTTTTGCTTTTGCTTGTTGCTCCCGAACCATCTTCCTCTCATGCCTTCACATGCTTTGATCTCATGTCATTTGGGTCATTTTCAGCTCAAAAGCATTATCCTTCAGAAACACCTTCTTAGGCACGGAGGCACATACATACCTCTACTATCAGCACTTGGGAGGCTGATATTGGGCTCTCAACTACAGTGAATTAGAAAACTAAGGATCAGTGATTTTTCCAAACTAGGGTTCAATGTTTGGAGAAAAACAGGAGAGGGAATAAGGATGGCTATACACATGGCTGTTTGTAACATTTCCCTCTTTTAATAAAACAAGACTAAACTAAAATAACATTTATTAATGGTGTCTTTTGTCTATTGCCTGGGAGAGGTGAATACAAATTTCACAATACATGTTACTGTATGCCCCTAGCAGCAGAAGAAATGTATCTGGTTGGGAATTTGCTGAGGTAACCCTGGTAGAACCTTATGAGGCCTTGTCTAGGTACCTATGACATTCAGACTCCAAATAGCTGGTTCTTGCTGCTTTCTGTTTTAGGGACCCCCAGGAGCACTGTCAGGGTTAGGTATCTCCCCATGGCCAAGCAGAAACTTGATCCCTTTACAGGTACTTCCCCAACCTGAGTCTTGGCTTCTATGGTAGCTTCCCATTGCTCTTCTTGGAGATGATGCCTTTGGAAATAGGTAGAGTGAACTCAGTTTTCTCTAGTCGTGTTAAACAAAGAAAACTTTCTCTTGATAGTCTTACTTGGAGGAAAGGGAATTTTGTGGATTTTGTTGTCAGTGAGAACCTTTTTCTCTTTTCTGATTTCTTCCTTTTACATAAAGCGTCCATTTCTCCCTGCTGTGTGTTTCCTCTTTGTCTTTGCCTCTGCTCTGTCGTCTTTTGAGTCTCCTCACTTCTGCCTGTCTTTTTCCTGACTCTGTCCACAGGCAACACACATTCAGAGAGATGAGGGCCTAGGTCATCTATGGAAAGCAACACCAGACACCACAGGGAGGCGCCCCCCCCCCCCACCCCGCCCCACGCACTTCTCACCGGGATGTACCAAGGACTTGAGTTTTTCTGCTGGTGCGTTATGACTGAGATGGAGTCGGAGAAAGAGGAAATAGGAAACAAATGGAGCTTGGCTTCATCACACCAGGAATTCAGTTGTCAGAAGAGCAAGTTAATTGATCACTTCACGAAACATTTCAGCTTATAGAATCAAATCATCTCAGATCTCACAGTTTTCAGTGAGGGGACTTATGGCGCCCTTGCAACCCCCGGTTTAGGCGTATCTGTAAAAATTCCTGCTTTCTAAATCTCTGGGGCTGCATTTGTTTTGGCTGAACTCCATGTGCCCAGTAGCAGACTGGCCAGGCCTGGTTGTTCTGAGGGAAGATGGAGCACTTCCCACAGCAGCAAGTCTACAGGGGAGTGGCTGGTGTCAAGAAAGCCTCTCCTTTGCCAGGGAGAACTTCAGTCCTTCCTCCCTAGGGTGGTAATTCAGAAAAGAGGCCTGGTTCAGAGTCTTTCTGATGCTGTGAAGGGAGGGGCTCATAGAATTGCAGAGCCTTGGGACCGGAAAGAACTTGAGAAATCAGCGATCCTGTCCGTTCTTCTCCACTTCCATTTGTCTGCTCTCCATCTGAGTCGTGACAGGAAGCTTCCAAGTCCTGAGCTGGCACTCTGATGTTGTTTATAATTTCAGGAAAGGCATGATAGTAGGAACACTCTCTTTGCTAAGGAGCCACCATGTCTCTTCTTCTTGAAGGGGTTCTCATTGGCCTCTCAGAGCCCTTTGAGGATACTGAAACACAAGTTGCAGATCAGTCTAAAAGAACTGGATCTTAAAACCCGCGCCAGGAGTTGATTTCCTCAAGTCCTCGGGATAAAAACGACTCAGACCATTAAGGCGGACCTAAGAGGAACGGGTTGAAACAAGGTGTTCCACAAAAGCAATGACTTCAACCAGAAGGCCCGTTTTCCATTCTTGAATGTTCTCACTATTAATCCTTTAGTAGTTGGCATGGAGACACTATCATTAGTTTAAAACTAAGGGGCTAAAAATAGATGTCACCAGGGGGAGGACAATAAAAAGAGATGCCCCAAATTATTGGAAAGCTCCCAAATGATAATGACTTTTCTCAGCTCCCTTTCTGACATGACTTCGGATCAAAAGGACGGAGGAATAAGACAGCACTTTTGAGATATGTTAAAGGCACCTGGTGTGGGGGAATTAAAGACCAGCTCCTGGATCAAGCTAAGGGCTTCTCTGACCCCCTATCAGGGAGGGATCTGAACCTTCTAGCCATTCTTAAGTATGGAGGTGCTTGCCACTCTGTTTCTTATCATTTGTTTACTCCATAAATGTCTGTTGATCTCAGTCACCAGTGAGACACTGTGTCTGGTATGGATGGGGCCTGGAATGGGCTAGTGCTTGCTGCCTTCTGAAGCTTAATGTAGAATTTGCTTGATCAATTCTGCTGACAGGTTTGGATGAAATTCGCTGTCGCTAATGGCTTTTCTCGTCCTAGCCCATGAAGATGCAGGCAGGGGCAGAATTTTACTGGCCTACTTTCAATAATGGCATTATATTTTTGACTCATCAGATAGAAACCCTAAATCCAATTAGCCATCTGGCTTAACTGTTCATCGATTAAGTGTGAATTCCTATATTGATATGTGTATATATAAATCCTCATCTAATGTGTATGTTCAAAGGCCATTTTAATGCCTCAACATGCTTTGAATTTTATGGCAGCAAAAGAAAATACATTGCTTATTTTGTATTATATTACAAAAATAAAAGTTGAATCCTGAAAATCCATGGAGTGTACAAGCAGAGAGTTTCAGCACACAGTGATGTTGCCCAGGGAAACACAGTACTGGGAAACAGAAACCAAGATGGAGTTGGGGGAATGGGGCAGTAGCAGCTCAGTGCATACAGTGAAATGGAGTTAGGGAACCAGGTGCCCTTCTAATAAGTGGAGTTGGTCTTCAAGCTTCTTTCATTTAGGAGCCGAGTTTTAGAAACAGTGGACTGTAAATATTCAAGTCCCTCACATGCTCAGAGCCTGATCACAAAGAGCCTTAGTCGGCAGAAGGCAAATGAAAGCTCAGTAGGCATGTTACCTAAATGGAAGGATAAATTCCATTTTCAAATGGTATAAAGGTCCTGTCACTCAGCATGATAAGCAGAGAAGATGATTAAAAAAATGAACCCTTCGTCTTAGCTCATCAATAGCATCCAGCAAACAAATTCTTAAAGTACATGAAGATCAGTATGGGCAAGGTGTAGGGGATTCGTGCCTTGGAGCTTGAGATCTGAACCAGTCTTTGAGAAGAGACTCTGTGTTTTAGATCATTACATGATCGGGACCACCAACCTCTGCGTTTGTCCTCTCATTCCTTTTCCATCTCCTCTCCACGTTTTCCTTCTGTGTTCTTCTTCTATCTTCTCATAAATTTGAAGGAACCTGGGGATGGTGGCAGAAAGTTCTGGTGTGCTCAGGAGTGTTGGAGAGAGGAGTTATGCTGCTCTGTGATGGTCCATGACTCAAATTTTTCTCAGGTGACTCCATCTCATTCCCAGAGGTAAGGAGGTGAAGATACCTGTACTGTCCACTAGAGATGTCACTAACCATTTGTGACCACTTACTTTTAAAGTAACTAGAGTCCAATTGAAATTCAGTTTCTTGGTCGCACCAGCCATGTGACTGGAATAGTGAATAGACAAACATTTCTAGTCTTCTCTGTTGGAGTAGAGCAGCATAACTCCATCTCTTACAGCACACCCTGAAACACCCATGTACCTGGCTGCTTAGTGTTTTGGATTTAAATGTCACCTCTGTGACTCTTTCCTTTGCATGTGTCAAACACAGACACACATGTATCATGCACACAGTCGTACCATGAACATATCCATGTACACATGGGCCACTTTCTTTTGAGAGTCAGTCAGGATAGTTAAGCCTCTTTGAGTTTTCTAGGGTCCACTCAGCTTTAGGTATGTGTGTTAAAAAATTGCTGCTCTACTATGTTTAAACCTGATCTGTACAAACACAAAGGGTATTTGAAACCATAGTGAAGACACAAATAGAAGTTCATGAAGACTTTTAACACATGCCCAACATTTTCTGATGTTTACCTCACACATGCATTCCCAAAAACAAACATTTTTCTCACTGTGAGAGCAAATTAGCAATACCAAAAGGCAAGTTTTGCAGCCTTCTAATCCTACTCCCTAAAGTATTGGCTAGGAGTGGCTGGACTGCTGAATGCCTCTTGACCAGTCATCCTGCTAACCCTTTTGGTGATCCCAAAACATCTTTATCTTTCAAGTATAGCTTTTGTAATGTGTATACTTATGTCTAATCTGCCTTTCTCCTAATGCCACCTGTTCTCTCCTTGGTTAAGATCCTTCTTCTTGCTTTGTAGAACTTTTTCCATTCTTTTCTGTGTGTTCTTGTGTGTATTCTGCACTCACGACAAGTTTCTCTTAGAAAAGTTTGAAGACTCTAAAATATGTGTGAAAGGCTTACATAAAATACAATATCCACAGCTTATGAAAACAATAAGTGCTATTAAATTCCTATTGACAATCCAAAGATCTAGAAGAGTACCCAGAAGATGTTTCTTAAATGTCATAAACATAGTATAGTTTGCTTGATGTTTGAAACACACACTCTCTCCCACACACACAATCACATGCACACATGTGCTCTCTCTCTCTCTCTCTCTCTCTCTCTCTCTCTCTCTCTCTCTCTCACACACACACACAGAATCACACTGTGCATTTTTTCTATTACCTTTTTCTTTGTTCAACATTCCATTTATAGAATTATTCATTAGTGATGTGTTCTTCAGTAAGAATTCTTATGCTCCAAATTACATTTTTGAGAATAATTAATTTTAACATGTATGTATATATTATTATATATATAATCTTTCTATCCACATAGGAATCCATTATGTGAATATATTTACCTGTTTTACTGATGATGGGCATTTGGGCTCTTTCTATTATTTTCTATTTCTATTATTGCCTTTGTTATATATTATGGGCAAGCACATACTTCTTGATGCTTATGTACCAGATGTGGTCAAATAGTCACTTCAGGGCACACTTGTTTCACAATTTATTTGAGCATTCTCTCATGTTCATTTCATATCTATTTTCTCCCTCTGCCTACCTCATCTCTCTACTGTAATATGTTTACTCATCTGCTGAGTGAAGAGGCTAATTATTTTATCCCCAGAGCAGGGTCATTTTAGAGGAAAGGGGCAGGCTTCCTGGAAGTATGAGGGATGGAGAAAAGACTGATTTTGTTTGAAACCCCATTTATTCTTTAAAAAAAATTCTCTTTTTTATTCTAATTTTTTATTCATTTTACATACCAACCACAGTTCACCCTCCCTTCCTTCCTCTGACTCTGCTCCCCTACTCCTCCCACAACCCAACCCCACCAACTCCTCAGAAAGAGTAAAGTCTCCCATGGGGAGTGAACAAAGCCTGGCACATTAAGTTGATCCAGGACCAAGCCCCTCCCCGCTGCATCAATAGTGAGCATGGCATCCCATCATAAGTAATGGTCTCCAAAAAAGCCAGCTCATGCGCCAGGGACATATCCTGTCCCCACTGCCAGAGGCCCCACAAACAGACTAAGCTGCACAACTGTTGCACACATACAGAGGACCTAGTTCAGTCCCAGACAGGCTCTCCAGCTCTTGGTCTAGACTCTGTGAGCTCCCAGGAGCTCAGGTCTGCTGTCTCTGTGGGTGAAACACCATTTCTTCTACAAAACGTATTCCCATGGGTTAGTCATTCAGTGCAATGAAAAATAGTATCTTTCACAGAGGAGATATGAATATTCAACCAAAGAACATGTGTATGCCCTTCAATGCTTGGCATGGAAGGTAGTGGGCACGCAATGTGTTTTGGCTCCTTTTCTCCTTCTTAGAAATAAAAAAATTCTAATATGTGCACCGCAACTTATGAAGAGAAAGCCAGAGCTGCATCCATGCCATTGATCGGTAGACAATAAAGAGAAAGCAACGTTTCATTCACTTCCAGTGGCTCAGATTGACTTAGTTCATGTCCTTGTCTGGCCACCAGCAAGTTGGCAGCATGTAATCAGCGTGGTTATCTCTCTCTCTCTCTCTCTCTCTCTCTCTCTCTCTCTCTCTCACACACACACACACACACACACACACACACACACACACACACACACACGAAAGGGTACTGAGGCAGCTGGGTGAATGAAACTCTTGGGTGCTCTTTGAGACTGACAGCAGTCCATCCCGGATGTGCTTTGGACTACAGTGTGACCTTTTATGAGCGATGAACTTCAACGGGTCTATGTTAGTGTCCAATCAGGGGTGGCAAATAGCCAAAGCGAAGGACACTTTCAAGGGTTAGCACTTGTTGAAGTGGAGTTCCACAAGGGCCCTTTGCCTCCATCATTGGTAATAACCTTTGTGTTGCCCTGGAAATGAGCTTATGCATTTGGCTTTTCAAAGACTTATTATCATAGGGTGGCTATGGCCAATGGCAGAACATCCTGCTGCAATGGGAACAAGTCTCATAACATGTTGTGAGGAGGGAAAAATGCTGGTCATAAAAATACAGAACATTTGCAAGAAATATGAGAGTTGGGCAACAAAACCCTATATGGCATATGAGTTCAAAGCTAAGCATGATTTAGTTTGAATTCCAGAATCTAGGAGGCTGATAAAGAAATATACCAGGTTCAAGGCTGTCCTGGATTGCATAGTGAGCTCCAGGATAGCATGGGCTATATAGCAATACCTTAACTAAAGAAAGAAGGAAGGAAGGAAGGAAGGAAGGAAGGAAGGAAGGAGGAGGGAAGGAGAGAGGGAGGGAAGAAAAAATGAAAGCAGGCAGGCAGGAAGGAAGGGAAGGAGACAGAGAAATAAAGAAGGAAGGATGGAAAGAAGGAAAGACAGACAGACAGATCTCTGTGATTTTGAGGTCAGCCTGGTCTACAGTTCCTTAGTGAGACCCTGTCTCAAAGCAAACAAAAAACAAAAAAACACCAACCCAAAATAACAACAGCAAAGAAAGAAAGGAAGGAAGGAAGGAAGGAAGAAAGAAAGAAAGAAAGAGAGAAAGAAAGAAAGAGAAAACCAAAAGCTGAAATGCCAGTGGTCTGATTCCTAAGTTGTTGCTAAGGTCTAAAGCTAGCAGTGACAAGTAAGGGGATGCTGATGACCTAAAAATATTTTTTCTGCATTTCTGTTTTAATATTTCTGAATTTACTAGAATTACCTGATTAACTAAATATACAACTTTATGAATTATAATATGAATATATGCTTTTAAAAAGCCTATTTGGAGTTGGACATGGTGGCACATGCATATAATCCAGAACTAAGGAGGTAGAGGGATGAAGGCCTTGAGTTCAAAGCCATTCTGGTCTTCTCTCAAAATCATTATCATCAGCAACAACAACTCCAACAACATTTAGTTCCACAGACAGTAGGAAAATTTTTTTTTCTTTTTGTGTGTCTAAGTTGGGGATTCTATTGCTGTGAAAAAATGCCACGACCAAAAGCAACTTGGAAAAATAAAAAGGGTTTATTTCATGTTATAGATTGTAATGCTTTATCCAAGGAAGTCAGGACAGGAACTCAAGGCAGGAAGCTGGAGGCAGAGAATGATACAGACGCTAAAGTGAGGTGCTGCTTGCTGGCTTGCTCCTCATGGCTTTCTCAGTCTGCTTTCTTGCAGAATTTCAGGACCATATGCCCAGGGGTGGGAACATCCACAATGGTCTGGGTTCTCCCAAAATAATCACTCCTAATGAAATACTCCACTGTCCTGCATACAAGCCAATCTTATGGAGGCATTTTCTTTCTTTCTTTCTTTCTTTCTTTCTTTCTTTCTTTCTTTCTTTCTTCCTTCCTTCCTTCCCCCCCCCTCTCTCTCTCTCTGTCTGTCTTTTTGATTTTGTTTTCTGAGACAGGGTTTCTCTGTGTAGCTTTGGAGCCTATCCTGGCACTTGCTCTGGAGACCAGGCTGCTCTCGAACTCACAGAGATCCACCTGCCTCTGCTTCCTGAGTGCTGGGATTAAAGGTGTGCACCCGGCCAATGAGGCATTTTCTTAATTAAGAATCCATCTTTCCAAATGAGTATAGTTTGTGTGAAGTTTACATAAAACTAGCACTGTTGGTTCCTTGTCATCTCGACATAAACATATCAACTAGAACTTTTCAACTAGAACTTTCTGTTCTCATTTGTTTCCAAGATGACAGGTCAATTTTTGTTTTGTTTTGTTTTTTGTTTTTCAAGACAGGGTTTCTCTGTGTGGCCCTGGCTGTCCTGGAGCTCACTCTGTAGACCAGGCTGACCTTGAACTCACAAAGATCCCCCTGCTTCTGCCTCCTGAGTGCTGGGATTAAAGGCATGTGCTACCTGGCTGACATGTTAATATTTTTAAATTTTCATTTTATTTCATCTGTGTGTATGGATGTTTCACTTATGTGCATGTTTATGTACCAATTGTGTGCCTGGTGTCTGTAGAAGCCAGAAATGGATGAAGATTCCCCTAGAGATGAATTTATAAATGAGTGTGAGCTGCCATATGGGTGCTGGGAATTGAATCTGGATTTCTAGAAAAGCATCCAGTGACCCTAACTGCTAAGGCATCTCTCCAGCCCCACATATCACTAATGACATCACAATGTAAGGCATTCCAACTTTTAGAAGTCCCACAGTTTTTAACAATTCACTTTAAAAGTTCAGTCTCCCTAAAACACACCAAGTCTCTCTCAGAGCACGAAGTTTTACTAAAATATCCATAACTTCTATAAAATATCCACTCTCTCTAAAACATTCAAAAATCTATCTAAAATTCCAAAGTCTCTTAACTGAGCTCCTTAAAATAAAAAAATAATAATTTATATATTTTCATACTTCAAAAAGGGAGATCCATTAGATCAAAGCAAAACCATGGTCCAAGAGCATAAAAATGCTCATTGTTGGGTATCTGGGATTCACTCACAATCTTCTTGCCTCCAAAGGGCCTTGGAATGGCTCGGCTCCATTTTTCCAGCTCTGCCATCTGAAGCACATGTAGCTGGTTTCCTAGGCTTAGGCCAGCTCCACTCCACTGCTGCTGCTACCCTTGGTGATATTTGCATCTCCAAAATACTGCTGTCTCCACTGTAGCTGGGCTGCACCTTTATCAATAGCCTCTTCTGGGCTCTCTTTAGGAATGCTAATCCTGTCACATGGTGCCAAGCTTCAACTTCTTTACAGGACCCCCAGCCAGTCCTGGGGCTTTTGCTACCTATAAAAGAGGAGTGGGGGACAAGTTCCAGTCCCATCACACAGTAAAACTTGGCAGCTTTGGCCATGTGTGTGAGTCAAGGATACAAGGAAGGGGTAAAGCCTGGATTTCAGTGGAGACCACAAGATGCTGGAGATACCAGAGTTGTGGGATACCTGTCAAAGAGAGCTGCTAACAGGAAGTGGAACCAGCCATCGAGACAAATGCTCTGCAGTCAACAAAGATGAAAGGAGTTGGGTATCCCAAGTGTCTTTTGACATTAGACATAGAGACGCAAAATTTTGAGTTTGCCCTGATGGTTTTTGGTCTTGCTTTAGTCTAGTGTTTCCTCACTATGCTCTTTTAATTTTTTTTTTTGGAATGGCAATGTATATTCTGTGCCATTGTATGTTGGAAGTATGTCATCTCCTTTTTTAATTTGATTTTACAGGTGGTTACATGAATGTTGGGGTGGGGGTGGGGCACTCTGGAGGCAGAGGCAGGCTGTTCTCTGAGTTCGAGGCCAGTTTGATATACAGAGTGAGTTCCAGGATGGCCAGGGCTACATAGAGAAACCCTGTCTCAAAAAAACAAAATACAAAACAAACAGAGAGAGAGACAGAGAGAGAAAAAGAGAGAGACAGAGAGAGAGAGAGTGAAGGGGCCAGCTTCCCTTTTGGCAGCCATAATGACCAAACACGTGCTCTATGACCTTGTCTTAGTCACTAGAAAGTCAGATGCCTGCCTCGTGACAAGGAGCCAATCAGAAGTTAGCTGGTGGTGCTATGCTTTACGACTCTGGGTGTACTTTACGGACAATTGCACAGCAATGACGCACAAAGCATAGCAACCACCCTGGGAGGGCCTATGGGCCATAACAACCACTTGACCAATCAACACAGGGCAAACCCTCCAAGCCTGGAGGCACGCCAATCCTGAGCCTGTGCATACCCCTAGACACTCCCCTTACACTGCCCTATAAAGATCTGTACGAAGCAGCTTCGAACTGTCTTTGCTAGCCATCCGCCATGGTGGGTGGGTCAAAGACCCGAGCTAACATGGGGTTAGCTCGTTAAACTACAATAAAGCCTCGTGCAGTTTGCAGCAACCTCTAGAATCTGCCTGGTGATTGGGGTGACCACAGTCGTGGCCTGGGACCCCGGATACCTGAGTTTTCCGGGGGTCTAACAAGAGGTTGCCATGAGTAGCAGAATTAAACTGTGTTGAGGCTGTGGGGACTTTGAAGTTGAACTAAATGCATTTTGCCTTATAAACTTATAGGTGCCGGGGAGTGAAATGTGGTGGCTTGAATAAGAATGGCTCATATAGGCTCATGGATTTGACTGCCTAGTCATCAGGGGGAGTCAAACTATTTGAGAAAGATAACATCTTATTGGAGAAAATGTGTCAGTAGGGGTTGTGTGGAGGGGTGGGCTTTGAGGTTTCAAAAGCTCAGGCTAGGCCCACTTCTCTCTCAGCTATCAGCTACTTTTCCAGCACCTCGCCTGCCTGCCTGCTTGCCTGCTGCCACCCCTCCCCATGACAATAAAGCTTCTGAAGCTGTAAGCAAGTCTCCTATGAAATGTTTCCTTTAAGAGAGTTGCCTTGGCAATGGTGTCTCTTCACAGCAACAGGAAGTGACTAAGACACTGTTCCTCAAGCTGCACCTTCACCAATGGCCTCTCTTGGCCTCTCACTGTGCCAAGCCTTAGCTGCTTCCCATGAACCCTTTGTGCCTTCAAAACAAGTGGCACGTGGAACACACTTTTTTTTTTTTTTTTTTCGAGACAGGGTTTCTCTGTGTAGCTTTGGAGCCTATCCTGACACTCACTCTGTGGACCAGACTGGCCTCGAACTCACAGAGATCTGGGATTAAAGGCGTGTGCCACCAACGCCTGGCTTTTTTTTTTTTTCTTAAATCATTTTTTTATTTGAATTAGAAACAAGATTGATTTACATGACAATCCCAGTTCCCTTCTCCCTCCTGTTCCACCCTACCAACCCCCAACTAAAACCATATCACATACCCTTTCTTCTATTCTTCACCTGACTCAACCTTTCTGCTTCCCCATGACCTCTGCATCCTTCCTCTTCTTCCCTTCTCATTCTCGTAGCTCCCTCCCCCTCTTCCCGTGCTCTCAATTTGCTCAGGGGATCCTGACCCTTTCCCCTTCTCCAGGGGACAATGTTTGTCTCTTTTAGGGTCCTCCTTGTTTACTAGTTTCTCTGGCAGTGTGGATTGTAGGCTGGTAATCCTTTTCTCTATGTCTAAAATCCACATATGAGTGAGTACATATCATGTTTGTCTTTTTGTGATTGGGTTACCTCGCTCAGAATGGTTTCTTCTAGTTCTATCCATTTTCCTGCAAATTTCAAGATTCCATTGTTTTTTATCCGCTGAGTAGTATTCCATTGTGTAAATGTACCACATTTTCTCTCTCCATTCTTCGGTAGAGGGGCATCTCGACTGCTTCCAGTTTCTGGCTATTACAAATAGTGCTGCTATGAATATCATTGAACAGATGTCCTTGTTGTATGAATGTGCTTCTTTTGGGTATATGCCTAGGAGTGGAATTGCTGGATCTTGTGGTAGACTTGTAAGACCCCTGGAAAGCTCAGGCTTCTAGGATCTTAGCCCAGGACCGCAGTCACCCCCATCACCAAGCGGAGGCGAAAGCTTGATGCAAACTGCACGAGGCTTTATTGTTGTTTGTCGAGCTAACCTCATGTTGGCTCAGGTCTTTCATCCATCCACCATGATGGCGGATGGCTACAAAAGACAGTTCGAAGCTGCTGCATAGATCTTATAGGGCAGCGTAAGGGGAGTGTCTAGGGGTATGCACAGGCTTAGGATTGGTGTGCCTCCAGGCTTGGAGGGTTTGCCCTGTGTTGATTGGTCAACTGGTTGTTATGGCCCATAGGCCCTGTGTTGCTATGCTTTGTGCGTCATTGCTGTGCGCATGTCCGTAAAGCACACCCAGAGCCGTAAAGCATAGCACCACCAACTAACTTCTGATTGGTTCCTTGCCACGAGGCAGGCATCTGACTTCCTAGTGACCAAGGGAAGGTCAGACAATCACGTGTTCTGCTGTTATGGCTGCCGAAAGGGGCACTGGTCCCTTCAGACTCATTCCCATTTTCTTGAGGAGTCGCCATACTGATTTCTAAAGTGGCTGTACGAGTTGGCACTCCCAGCAGCAGTGGAAAAGTGTTCCTCTTTCTCCGTATCCTCTCCAGCATAAACTGTCATTGATGTTTTTGATTTTAGCCATTCTAACAGGAGTAAGATGGTATCTCAGAGTTGTTTTGATTTGCATTTCCCTGATAGCTAAAGATGTTGAACACTTTCTTATGTGTCTTTCAGCCATTTTAGATTCTGGGAGACTCTTAAACATGACCACATTTGGCTGCCAGTACAAAGAACAGCCTTGGGCTACGCTGTGCCAGAGCTTCTGTGTGCTGACCCTGAGAAAACACTTCCCAGAAGATTTTGCCTCATTGTTGTTAGTCTCTTAATCACAGATGGTTCAAATGACTCAGATAACCAGTATCAATTGTCCCAGCAAAGCAAGGGTTACACTTTAGTTGTTCTTAACTAGAAATATTAGATGATCTTGATTTCATCTTTACTTCTCTCTGATTCAGCCTCCCTAGTCCCGGGATCATAGGTGTGTGTGACCATGTGCCCTGCACCTATTTTACTGAGCAATCAGTACAAAACTTAACAACACACACAGCCTTCGCTGGCTTTTAATAAACAGGGGCCCAGTCTACTCCTCCTTGTTATGTTCCTTGCTATTATTTATAAAGGCCCATTTGGGCCTCGTGGGAATGATGATGCATTGTCTCAACAGGCTAACTCCATGGCAAGAATTCCACAGAGTGTTGCCAACAAGCTTTTGTGGTGGGAAGTGAGTTAGTCTTTCTTATACTGTGTCTCTTCATGCATTGGTCAGAGATTTTGGTGAACCTCAAAAAGGATTCTTGATGTGTAATCATAGGCTGATGAGGTAAATGTGTTTTTTTCCCCCGTCTCCAAATCTGTGGCTCTTACAAAGATTTCATTGCTATGGTATTTTTTCATTTTGTGCATAGTTGCATGAACACCTTGTATACATATGGCTTGATTTCTGTTAAAGATTTTTAACACTCTGACTATCCTGTACTTACATTTTATAAGTAGAACTCTTGGAGCTTTAATCATAACTGACTCATGTAATCAAACTTCTTGGGATAACACAGTAAAACTGTGTTTTGATAGGAGTTGGCTTGTGTCCAAACATACACATTGTGATTCTTGGAAGGCTGGTGTAAAAATACTGTATTAAAAAAGACATAACAGGGATAGACATATGTCTCATTTGCATGTACAAAGCCCTGGGCTTGATTCCCCAGCACGACACAAAAGTATATATCTGTAATCCCAGCACTCAGGAGGCAGAGGTGGGAAGATCAAAGCTCAAGGATTTTTGGGTATATAGAAAGTAGGAAGCTAGCCTGGACTACTTGAGACCCTGTCTTTAAGAAAAAAAGACCAAACAGCTGAAGCAATTGAAGCCTTGGTGTGTGGCCACCTTTGTACATCTTTTCATCTACAGTAGTTTTGGACCTTATTTTAACCATGATGAGACAACATTATCTTTTTGCTCCAAACCCTTAACAGCTTTAATTAATAGCACTGATTCAGCTCATGCTTAGCAGTTGTATTTTTGCAAAGTGATTTATAATCATTTTTATTAGTTATTCTAAATTGGGATTTAGAATGGCAAGTCATAAAGAAAATGCTTCATGTTTGCAAACGGTGACTATTCCTTCCCAGCATTTGTCTAAATAGCACAATTATGGCTGCATTACTCATGCATTGTTCAATTATTTATTCCTTAATCTGTAGATGTAAATACAACACTCTAACCTATAATTATGAAAGGTCTGCAACCCTGAGTAGTGAAGCATAACTGGTATCTGAAAGAATATAAGAAGCTGAGGCGAGGATGTGTCCATAGTTGAAATACTGTTAAAGAAAAGAGAATTGGAGTGATAATATTTGGTTCATCCAGGCTACTTGGAAATCAAACCTATAAGAATAATGCCATCATTTGTACTTCTAAAAGTGAATGATAAATAGGAATATGGAGTGTGTCTTTATAACAAGATCAGCCTGGTAATTTAAAAGTATCTTTATACCTGATAGAACCAAAATTTGTATTAGGATGTTTATTTTTGAATTGAATTTCATAGACTTTGTACATCCAGACCTTTTTTATAGCAAAGGGATGAAAATGGAGCATAAATAGTATTGTGTTGAGGATACACTTATGTATGCACGCATTACATTAGATGTGTAGGGACCTTTTCATGAGGAGGCCTTGAGAAGGGAGAGATGAGGCCCTGAGCATCATGATGTTTTCTGAAGTTCCTGAGGAGAAAGGCAATCATGTGAAGAGGAAAATAAAACTTACTAAAATCCCAGCACACTAGGAATTTACCGCACCTGTCTTAGAGCCTTATTTTCAGGATTTTAAATATTTAAAGGTCATTAGATGATGGAAACCAGATTTCACGAGAAGGTTCCCTGGTTACTATGGTGTTTATAACAGAGGGAAACCATAAACAATAACCCAAATTTATGAGAAAAGACCCAATTAAAATTCAGAATTTCAGGTGAACACATCCCTGACTCAGTCTCTCTCTCTTAAAAGAATGAATAATGTAAACAATGTAGCCCCAAATCACCTGTATAGATATCAAACATGATAAAATGATTTACAGATGCACATTCTGACCTGAATGAAAGAGCATGTCTAAACACAGTGGATCCAAATTTCTGCTTACCCTGGCAAAGAAACCAACTACTATGCCTCAAAAAACAGTTTGGTGTTATTAGCTAAATAAACAGACTAATCAACACTGCTGGTCCTGGTCCCCTTCTCCCACTTATCCAGAGGTTTTAGAGAAGCTGACTGGTTCTCAGAGGCTTGCTAGAGACTTCAAAGGCTGAATTGATGTTCCAAAAACCTCTAAATTCAAACCACAGTTTCTGTGGTCCTTCCCCTTATAAGTACCAGGTCCATAAGTCCCCTTCACCTTGTAGCAATGTTCTGAGGAAGGGATGGCTGACTCTGAGAAGAGTATTTGGGGTGACAGGTACTTTCTGCTGTTAATATGGATTTTGATTCCCCATCAGACTAGTTTCTGGACAATCTACAGGATGAATCTTTGCCATCCACGGCTTTTGGGCTCTGGTCAGGGTGGAGTTACAGAATGTGTGGGTAGCCACTGAGGGATGAATTAGCTTGTGTGTACTCTTCAGATTGCACTGTCCCAAGGTGAATGTGATGGGGACTGCAGAAGAGAATGCTGAAGTGTCGGGTTCATTTCAACTCAGATACAAAATAAGTTATCTTTTTATCTGTGAAACACCTGGGTGGCTTTCATAGTGTTCCAGATGGGGTTATCAATAAACAAAAAAGAAATTTAAGTTATAAATGAACATAGATGTGAAATAAATGTTAGCAATGTCTTATATACCCATGTAAAGGACATGGAATTGTACTTGCCAACTTCTCTTCGAACAACTGCTTTCCCTTAGACATTGTAGATAATTGAAAAGACAGGCCACATGGTATTTAACTGATTCACAGGTGTTTTGAAATTTTATTTTATTTAGGTTTTTCAAGACAGAATTTCTCTGTGTAACAACAAACCCAGCTGTCCTGGAACTCACTTTGTAGACCAGGCTGGCCTCGAACTCATGGAGATCTGCCTGCCTCTGCCTCCTGAGTGCTGGGGGTTAAAGGCATCTACCACCACCACTGTTTAAAACTTTATTTTACAGCTGGAAGCAATGATGAAGAGCAACCCCTTTTGTGACCTTTTTCCTCCTCTCTTGGGACTCTTCCTAGGAAGATTTTCGGAAGAGTGTTAACTCTGCTTCCTATGCAGTCCTGTATTCCTAATGATGACCAATAAGGCTACACCACAATCTGGGCTCCATTACCAATTACTATTGTCATTGGAAAGCTAACATGTAGATGAGGACTTTTCTCCGTCTAGCCTTGTTCCATTTGACCAGTTTCTTTCTGTCCACTGGGTCTCCACAGCCACTTATAAGATAACCACTCAAAGACTCAGTATATATTTATAATTGTTTGGCCAGTGGCTTAGGCTCATTACTGGCTATCTCTCTCTCTTATAAATTAATCCATTTTTACTCATTGTGTATCACCATGTGGCTGTGACTTACTGGTGGTGCCCTGGCATCTTGCCTTCTTGTTGGCTACATGGTGTCTCTCTCGACTCTGCCCTCTCTCTCTCTCTCTCTCTCTCTCTCTCTCTCTCTCTCTCTCTCTCTTTCTCTCTCTCTCTCTCTGTCTCTCTCTGTTCAGATTTCCCACCTAGCTATATCTGCTTAGCCATTGGTCGAAACAGCTTTATTCATCAACCAATAAAAGCAACACATATTCATAGCATACAGAAGGACATTCCACATCACTAACATTTATTGGCTATTTATGATGTACTGGGCTTTATGAGCACTTTACACCCATTTAATTCATGTAGTTTGCATAACAAACTGCTAGAGTAGCTACCTTTTATTAATGTAGAAACTGAGTCTTAGAGGAGTTATCTCATATTGACCAAGGCCACATTGCTAGTAAATGAGCAATTTAAACCGATGCACTGTGAACCTTAAGTAGACCATACTTAATTATGAATTGATATTCTCTTTTCCTTGATGGTGATATATAGTTATAAGAAGTCAAGCCCACTTCTAACTATTTTATCTTATACATAAGTGCAGGTAACTGACAACTCTAGACACTGTTTCCAAGAATACAGGGCCTGCTATCATAAATGCACAAATACTTTTCAATGCCATTTTTTTGGTGCTGGGTGAAATTGTAATTATTTTCTATATGAATCATCCTCCCATGGAGTTCCTCTGTATTCTGTTCTTAATTTTAGCCAAGAGTTAGAGAAGTGATTCCATTTATTTCTACAACAATTCTATGACAGGCAAAAGCATGTTCACTTTATAAAATGAGCCAGCTTAGAGAATAAGATCATGAAGCCAGAAATGGGGGAATTTAGACACAGAGGGGGACATCAGTATCACAGAGTTCAGAGAAGTACCATGAGATAAAGGATGGGATAGGAGAATCAAGACTTAGATTAAAACAAACAAACAAAAAAAGATAAACCGTGGAAACTGAAGCAAAATCCTATCGGAAAGAAATTGCACAAATAAAAAGTTGGCTAACAGTACTCAGTCTCTCACATTTTTGCCACACTCAAAGAGTCAAGCATCAAGCATGCAACAAAATATCAAGCATGCAACAATAAGACAAAGAAGGTGTTGCTGGTACACATCTTTCACCCAGTGGCCAAAGGGTGAGAATGAGACACTGAGATCTCCCAAAGAAGGGCATACATTTTGGAAAAGTGGAGTTCCTTCAGTAATAAATGTTTACCACCTAGAGCAATGTATTCAGTTGCATTCAATTGCAACCCAGACCCATATTCCGAGTGTTGTTTAGGGCTATATGCCTGAACATGGTGTGTGTCTTGGATCCAACAGTGCTCTGTAGAGTTCGAGTAGACACCAACCTGAGCTCTACAACACAAAACAAACAGGCCACTCACCATGCAGTGAGCAAACAGTATAGTGTTATAGGGTGAGAAAAGTTGTCATGTGGTAATATGATTATTTCATTAACTTAGTCTACAGGAACATTCATTGCCCCACCCAAATAGCATCATCCATGTCCCATTGTTGTGTGTTACTGAGAGATGATGTCAGTGGCAGGGAATGTGGAGATAAAAAGGTTGTCTCTTGCTGTCATCCCCTTAGATATTAGGTGCCAACTCGCCAGAATTCTTAGAGTTGGTTTACAGCTATTCCTTTCCAGAGATGACTGCTGTGTAACCTCATTCACAATTAACAAATTGCCTATTTCCATGTTCACTTAATGTTAGTCTTTTGTGGGAACTCTTCAGTAAGCTTTCTGAAGACAAGGACTGTGCCTCGTTGTGTTAACTGTTCGTACTACTCAGCATCGTGTTTCACACATTAGTAATTGTACATTGCTGGATGAACGAATGTTGCAAAAGAATGCAGGAACACTGCAGGTGAGAAAAGACAATGAATTGTTCTCTCCCAGGCCCAGCATCATGACTTAACTTTGTTGGAACCCTTAAAGAAATGAAAGAAAGTAATTGCATTTCAACAAGAAGGAGTAATGCATTCTTCCTTGGGTTACTAATTCGGCTTTCCTGAATTTAAAAATGGAATAAAAAGGTGATTGAAAAGAAATAGGTCTGTTTCTATCTGTAATTCAGATTATTCTATGACTCCATCTTTTAATGGGTGTAGGATTCCAGTGATATTACAATAACAGGAAATAGAAGATGAATTTAATAATGAAGCCCATTACTGTGCACACCTTCATAACGACCAGTGTCCTTAACTCAGTCAACATCAGTGAAGAGATAATAAATAGTTCTACTTACCCAGCAGAACATGGAATATAGACCAAAGTACTAGATATGTTTGGTGCATGGAGAAGGCTCTGCAGCAGAATTGTGGTACTGTAAACTGTGTCTTTATGTGGTTACTAAATTAGTAGTGACACCTGCTCCCACAACCAGCGGTGGACATTACTACCACCACAATAAGAGAAGTTACTGAGAGAGTAAATAGAACCAAACTTTGAGTCTGAGATGGTCTGATTCCAAAGCTTAGGCTTTGTGTTAAATTTGTAATATATATAAAAAAATCCTAATACAAGTGAACTCTTCCTACCTAAGTCCTTCTCTAAGCAATCGGTTAGTTATGTCCTATCTTTTACTACCATTGTCTGGAAAGTTTGTAGCTTGTAATCAGATAATGCCTACTTTTAGTGGTCTCGTTCAACACTGAACAGTAGACTACCCTAGCTTAGACTTTGTTGGCTCTTGCTTTCTCTCTTTGCTCTCTCTGTCCTTATCTTTCAAGTGCAGTCACAGTTCACCAGAGTGGGGTGTGAATCACTAATGAATATGAAGCACAGGGGAAACTGGATCTTATGGGTTAGCTCAGGGAAGAAGAAAAGATCAACAATGTCAAAGAACATTTTATGCTTGACTTCAGACCTCGGTGTGTTCAATGTTGGAGAGACTTTTAAAAAGAAAATGTCTGGTGTATGCTTATGGTATATGTCTAGAATTGAAATCATGAAGGTTAGAAAGACAAGACATGCAAGGATCTGTCAAAGACTAGAGAATTCAGTTCCACTAATTTTCACCTATTAGTTCTTGATCTGACTATACACTTTTGGGAACACCGGCCTTCATTAAAATGATGTTGTATGTACTGTGGCTCTCTATCAGGGATAGTTTAATCTTTGGCAAAGACTAGGGTTCCAGGCAGCTAGGAAGTGATTGGTAACATAAGCTGGGAAGGAGGTAAGAGGTTCTGGGCAGGTTGATTGCAGCTGTGTCATTTGGCTATAGGAGCACAGGATATGTCCCTACGATTGTATAACAGGAGGACATTAAATGCTTTATAAAGTTAATCTTTTAATTCCCTCTTCTCTTTCACTTTTACTTTATAAAAGGGAGTGTTTGTGGTGTGGAATTTACTTTTGTCACAGTTTTACTAGGTTGTTTAATTCAAGACAGTGACAAGTGCTGGCTTTACTGAGTACGATGCGGCGCCTTTGGGGAGGATGCCCCCCACCAGCAATATTTTAGTTTAGATGTATCTGTAGAAGATGCTAGAATGTTTTGTTAAAGATTCTAAATGAGTCTTTTTACACAAGCTTTCCATTCCAAAACAACACATAGAGTCTATTGCTCAGTGTCTGCCTGCTCTTGTGTTCCAGAGTAGTTCTGTGGCATTCCAGCCACTGATGTCATCAGATAATTGACTTATCTCAGACCTGCAACACAGGAGGTTGGACTGAGTGAGGAGGCATGGTATAGTCTCAAATAAAGCAAAAACAATGAGTATAAAGCCACACTAAGACACCTGAAAGGTAGATATTGGTAAAATGTAGCCCTCCCATCAAATCTGATGATACCCACTCATTTGCATGTCATCTCTAGCTATTTTCTCAAAGCACTGGCCAGCTGAGTGGCTGACACAGAGAACATTTGGCTAGCAAAGCCAAACACATTTCCTGCTTGACATTTTATAGAAAAAGATTTGTAACCCATTGTTAAAAATAAGTTCTTTTTTCTTTACTTTAAAAAATGATTTATTGATGTTGTGTGAGTGGGCACACGACACCACAGTGCACACACATACGTCAGAGGACTCCTTGCTGGAGTGGCTTCTCTCCCTCCATCCTGTGAGATCAGGAGACAGGACTCAGCTTGTCAGGCTTGCTAGCAAGTGCTTCCACCTGCTGAGCCACCTTCCCCATCCCTAAACTAAGTTTTTAACTTATGTCTACTGTATACACATCTGAAAAATAAGCATCTTAAATCAGACTCGTTGGGAAACAACAACACAAATAAACATAAACACATTTGTTTTGTTGTTCTATAAAAGATGTGGCCCGAGTAAATGTCAATAAAGATTTCCTTATTTTATCTGTAATAGTGTAAGACTTCTGTACTATCATGGTTTAGTTTATTTCTTAGTAAAAAGTAAATGAAAAACAACATCATAAGAAAAAAACCCTTAAATGCCAGGAGTGGTGGCACACACCTTTAACTAGGAAGCAGAAACAGGTGGATCTCTGTGAGTTTGAGAATAGCTTGATCTATATATAGTCAGTTCCAGGACAGTCAAAGTTACATAACAGAGAGTCTTTGTCTCAAAAACAAACAAAACAAAAATTAAGCACATAGTGTTACTAGTGTGTCTGTGTGTGGGGGTGGGTGGGTATGTGGGTGGGTGGGTGGCTTCCAGAATCCTAACACCCTTGAATGCCTACTAATATTGGCATGGCCCATAAGGTACAAGTAGAAAGCTCAAAGTCTTGAGTTAAATTTATTTTGTTCATAAAGGATAAAAGGAGAGGTGTCACTGAAGAGATGGCTCAGCAGTTAAGAACACTTGGTGTGAGAGACTTCATCCAGCAACTGATGAAACATGCAGAGAGACCCAGCTAGACATTAGTGGGAGCTAAGGAATCCTGCAGAAGAGGGGGAGGAAGGATTGTAAGAGCCACAGGGGTCACAGAGACTGAACCACCAACCAGGGAGCCTGCATGGAACTGACCTAGGAGGCCCTCTGCATATGTTACAGTTATGTAGCTGGGCCTTCTTGCGGGACTCCTAACAATGGAAACAAGGGATGTCTCTGACTCTTTTGCCCACTTTTGGGACCCTTATCCATCTATTGGGTTGCCTCATTCAGCCTTCAACTTGATATGCCATGTTTGGTTGATACCCCTGGGAGGCCTGCCTTTCTCTGAATCTAAATGGATGAGTGGATGTGTGTGTGTGTGTGTGTGTGTGTGTGTGTGTGTGTGTGTGTGTGTGTGTATGTGTGTGTGTGTGTGTGTGTAGGTGCTAGGAGGAGATGGTGGATGAGGGACTGGGAGGAGAGAAAGGAGGGGAAACTGTGGATGGGTTTTAAAAAAATTATATATGTATAAATATATATATTTGAAAAAAGAATACTTGCTATTCTTGCAGAGGACTTGGGTTCAATTCCAAGCACCCCCATAGCAGTTCACAGCCATGTGTAATTTCAGTTCCAGGGGATCTGATTCTCTCTCTGGCTTTCAAAGGCATCTGTTACAATAAATCTTTCCACCAAAAGCTGTCGAGCCCCACCACCATGTGTGAGTTTTATGCCAGCCGCCCACCCGAGTTAGGGCCCAAATGAATACACAGAAACTTGTATTAGGTTCAAAGCTGCTTGGCCAATGACTAGGACTTCTCATCTGCTAGCTCAGTCTTAATTATCATAAATCTATATATGTTATAAGACTTATCTTATCGGACGCCTTATTGGCGTTCCCTCCTTGCCGGTGGCTCACATCCTGCTGCTGGAGGAGTCGAACGGGAAAAAGGGACCCTTCCTGTTTCTCCTTCGCTTAAATATGAGTCTCCTTGCTATGTCACTTCCTACCTGGATCACCACTTCTCTACTACATTTCCCAGAATCCTCTTTGACTCCTAGTCCCATCTAACTTGCTGTCTCATTGGCCAAACAGTATTTTATTTAACAATCAATAAGATAAACATACATAGTACATTCCCCATCAGGCACCAGATATGCACATGGTACACATATATCTAAGTAAGTACAGGCAAATAATGGTACAAATAAAATTAAATAAAACATTCAACATTTAGAGAAAATAATGGATAAAGGGTTTCATATTGATTGTGGATCTGAAAGAGTAATAAAATCTTCTTGGGTTACTACAAAGTAAATCATTACTAACTAGCTATACTGTCAGAGCTAAGAGCCAGTAGCTGAAATAACTGATGTCATGGGGACATTGTTTATTATTGACACTTGCTCTCTCTGCACACATTGAGTACCCAGTCATTGTTTCTGGTTACTGTAGAGGCAAAATATTTTGACTTTATTTATTAATGGCATAGTGGATCCTGATGCCTAGGAACATAATTTAGTCTTAAAATTTAACATGAGTTAAAAGGTTTTTCAAATAAAAGCATGCATTTTGAAAAACATGGTCTAATAACCATATCCAAATTCTTACATTTTATATGACTTCTAAGGAAGGTGAAAAGAAAAATATTGGCGCTAAGAACAAAAGCATAGAAAGAGGTTGTTTTTGAAAACAAAACATCTTTGTGTTCCAATTCCCTAAACTATTTTTCATGCATAGGAATTTTACCCATAAGCAGTCTGTTCTATTTGTAGTTCCACTTACATGGACTTAAAGACAACTTCAGGAAAACTGCTTATGGAATGTGAGGGAAATATGCATCAGGGCTTGGAGATGTGGCTCTTTGACTCTAGCTATTTTATCAAACCTAAATATGCTTTACAATTAAATTTAGTTTTATTGAGAGGCATTAAAGTATCTCATTCATGTCTGAACTTCAGATTCCTTGTCGTCTAACAGTTATCACAAATACAGCCTTCATTTGAGTAAGTGAAAAGACACTGAACTTAACACTCTTGTTGAGTACTGTGCACACCTCTACTGTTGATATAGGTATTTGAATCATATACACATATATATGGTATTTACATAAAATGTATATATGCAGCATATTGTGACACTGTAGCTTAAATGAATTTATTATTTCAGAATTTGATTAACTGGCCAATCTGGATACTTCTGCCAGAAAGTAAATAATTTAGGGTTTTGCTGTAGTGATCATTCTATTATGCTCACAGATTCTCTGGGTCAGGACAGAAATTGCCTCCTCTCCAGTGTTTATAATTCTAGCTGAGATGTGGGGGCTGGGAAAATTTCATGCTTAGGGGCTGGGGTCATGGGGAGGCTCCTTCACTTATATGGCTGTGTTAGGAAGACCTAAAGACTGGACCTGCCCACCAGACTGCCTACATTCAGTGGTTTCTCCAAGTGACTTGACACCAAACATGGCAGCTTTGGGGTAATTGGATTTCTTACATTGCAGTCATAGATCAAAGCACAACTATCCCAGCAAACACTGGCTGAATAGTCATGTTGCATTGTCTATGTTGCAAAGCCTCAAATTTCCCTGTACTGTGTGGTCAGAAGAGCCCTAAACTCACAAAGATTCAAGGAGAGGAGGATTAATCTGTCCACTTGTTAGTGGGTACCAAGGTCAGGTAGGAAAAGAGGATGCTGGAATGGAAAAGGTTGCTGATGCTCTTTGAGAAATAAAAAAAATGATACAATGGCTTAAGAAAAAGTGAGACTAGAATTGGAAGACTGGAGAGCAGTAAAAACTGCAAAGGAAAGAGCTGCGCATCTTGTACACCAGACCTGGAGGATTAGAAGAAGCTACAGTGTAGCATAAGGCTCCCCTCCCCCCAGACAGGAACCCAAAGAATCCTGGGACTTCAGAGGACACCTGACTGACAAAGGTACAGGGATCAGAGAAATTCACCTTTCAACTCAATGTACCTGTGCTGTCTAGTTTTGTGTTGACATACATTAGAGTCATTTCAGAAGAGGGAACCTCAGTTGAGAAAATACCCCACCAGACTGGCCTGTGGGCAAGCCTGTGCTGCTATTTCTTGATTGATGACTGATGTGGGAGGTGTCACCCCTGGGCTGCTGACCCTGTGTTCTATAAGAAAGCAGATGGAGCAAGCCAGTAAGCAGCACTCCTCCATGGTCTTGTGTCAGCTCCCGCCTCTAGGTTCCTGTCCTGCTTAGGTTCCTGTCCTGCTTGAGTTCCTGCCCTGACTTCCCCCAGTGATGGTCTGTTACTTGGAAGTGAAGGTAAAATAAACCCTCCCCCAGAATTTGTTCTTTGGTCATGGTGTTTATTATAGCAATAAAAATCCCAAGACAGTAACTGTACCAACAATTCATACCATGAGCCTTCTTTTCATTTCTTATTCTCTATTATTTCATTTCCACTCTTGCATATCTGCCTCGTGGTGGTTTTACTTCTGTTTATACATTGCTCAGTTAGGTTTCAGGCCTGATATTTTATGTCTCTTCACCCAGTTTAGGATAAAGCATTCTTTACTATATTCTTCAGCCACATCTTCTATATTCTTCTCTTATTCCTGTCTTTTTTTTTTCTTTCTCTCATCCTTAGTCCCTTGTAACATGAAAAATAAAAGATCCAGAGACTGACATTGAGGTTCAAGCTTCAAGCTGAAGGTCAAAAAAGCAAAGTAGCTCTCATCTCTACCTCAGGCTGAAAGGGCAGATCCATGCACGAGCTCTTCACCAAGTCTCAAACTGCTGCCTCTCCTCAGTGCAGCTGGAGAACGAAATGTCCCTACCTTCAGCATGGCTGGAGAATGGATTCCTCTCTGAGACCTTGCTTTTGTCTTATATACAGTACAGGAGCAGTGTGAGAGAGGAAAGAGAAGCGGGGGTGGGGGGATGGATGGGAGGTGGGCATGGCCCTTTTAAAAGGGAACATAGTGAATAGGCACAGGTGGTGATCTTAGTGACAGCAGCCAAGGGTGCATCCTGTCAGAACTCCAAAGGCAGGCCAGCACAAATGCCTAAATACTAACACCCTCCTCTTTCTAGTTTTAGTTATAGCTTCCCATTGCTTTAATAACTCTAAAATCTGGGTTCCATAATGGTATATCAGCTTTACTCCTCTATATACTTTACCCACCTGTTGTATGACAAAGCTTTTCCTGAGGAGACACAACACACACACACACACACACACACACACACACACACACACACACACACACACACACACACCTATTCATTGCAGATACCAAGCCCATGATGGACCATAGTTTGGATACCACCGAAGTTCAAGTTGGTGAACTAGTGAGTCTTATAGGTTTACTTACAAGAATATGGGTGAGGGGTTACAGGATCAGAAATGACTCAAAGACAGCTATACTAAAGCTTATCCCAGCATGGGTGACAACTCATATGTAGCAGCCTTTCTTGGACTGCCAGCTCCAAGACATGGAGACTTATTATTTGCTATGAATGCTTGGCCTTATCTTTAGTTTAGGTTTGTTTTTTTTTTTTTGTTTTTTTTTTTTTTTTTTTTTGAGGAGGGACAGGGATTCTCTGTACCTCTGGCTGTCCTGGAACTCTGTAGACCAGGCTGTCCTGGAATTCAAAGATCCACCTGCCTCTGCCACTTAGGTGCTGGGATTAAAGGTGTGCACCACAACTTCCTGGCTTTTTTGTTTGTTTGTTTTTGTTTTTGCTTGGCCTTATCTATGTTTGTTCCACTACTCTTATAATTTATGTTAACCTGTTTCTCTTCATCTACATTTTGCCTCAGGGATTTTTTTTAACCTCTTTTTCATTCTGTATGTCCTACTTTTCCTGCTTCTTTCTTGTCTGGCTGGCTAGTGGTTGCCTGCCTGGCTGGCCCCAGTCATCTCCCTCATTCTCTTCTCTCTCAACCCTAGATTCTTCCTCCTACTTATTTTCTCTGCCTGCCAGAACTGCCTATCCCTCTACTGCCCAGTTATTGGCCACTCAGCTTTTTATTAAACCAATCAGGTGGCTTAGGCAGGCAAGGTGAAATAAATGTAACACATCTTTATATAGTTAAACAAATGCAACACACCTTTACATAATTAAAGTAATATTCTATTCCACAGCACTCACAAAAGCTAGAAACCTGGAGCTCATGGCACAGCTTGCAGGCAGCTCAACAGGCTGGCGAATGTCCTTTCCAAGTGACTCTGGTCTAACTCTCTTCCAGGAAGCTAGCTGGTTTCTGCTCCTTCCAGGCAGCTGATCTGGCTCGAGTCTTCTTTGCAGTTCAGCTCTCACATCTAAGGGGGACTCTCAGCTTTTATTGTCTATTTTGTCTAGTGAATCCGATCAGTTTCAGGTATTTCCTGAAGCTCTTTTGAGTTATTTACCTTTCTGCTTAAGGAGCTTCCTACAGTATGGAATGATTCAATCTCAGAGGAAACCATTACATAACACCTGCCTCCTTGATTTTTTTTTCTTTTCAGAGCTGACCTAATATTTAATCCTTATCCTTACCTACTTTACCTTAAGTTACATCCCACTTTCAATAAGTCTTAATAATCCTAATCTTAATAAGTAAAATCTGAGTGTACCCCATGCTACCCTTGATTTTATTCTCCCACAGTTATTGAAGTTGAGTAGGCTATATTATTAGTTGGCTTCTACAATATTTATATTGTTAATCCCAAGCAGCTGTGGTTGAATTCACAGGGAATAACATGGATTTTCCATAGGGCATCCTGAGCTGCTGGATGGAGGAACTATTTTGTAAACTTCACATTCGACTCCAAGTCCCACATGGATACATTTCAACTAAAATAAACAATATAGTTGATAAAAAAATTAGATCAAACAAAGAAATAGTGCCAAATATGTAAATCCCAACATAGCAACACAAGAAATTTGAAAACCAAGACATACAATACCTCTAAAAATTACTAACCCTACAGTAATGACATTCAGGAGAGTGATTCAGATGAAATATAGACAGAGAACTCAATAGAATGGTTTTAAATGTGTCCAAAGAAATAAAATAATGAGCTTACCTTGAGAACGCAAACAGCTAAATGAGGGAGATAATATAAGATACAAAAGAGGAATCTAACCAAGAGATAAAACACTAAAGGAAAAAAATCTGAAATGCTATAACTGTCAAATAAAAGCTCTGTCGAAATTCTCACCCATAGGTTAACCCATAGGTTAATTTAAAGATAGGTTAGAGTAACTGAGCTTGAAGACCACATGAAGGAACCAGAACAATTAAACAAGGATAAAAATAAAGTCAAAGGTCCATGTGGGGTTTCCAAAGTGTCCACGATACTCTGAAAAGACAAACTTTGAGGATAATAAGTATAGAAGAAAGAGAGGAATTTTTCAGAGGTAGGAGATGTCAATCTAGATACAGGAGACATTCAAGACACCGAATAGACATGACCAGAAAAGAATCTCCCCTCTTTTTCTTACAAAGAAAATTCTAAATACACAGAACAAAGAAAGCACATTGAAAGCAGCAAGAGAGAAACACTAAGCCATGTGTAAAGTAGACCTGTCAGAATGACAGGATATTATTTAACTGAAAATTTCAAAACTAAGAGTGCCTAAACTTAAGTGTTTCAAATTCTAAAGGGAAACAACTGTTAAGGCAGAGTATTATACCCAGCAATGCTGTCATAATTGTAGGAAAAAAATTTCCAAGATAAAAATAGGCTAAAGGAATTTATGACCACTGAGCCAGCTCTATGGAAAATACTTGAAGGAATCCTTTAGATTCGTGAGAAAACAAATCTGTTCAAGAGGACACAGTAAAGAACAAAGCATGCTAGAGTGATAGTTAATCAGGAGAGAAAGGATAATGGAACGACAGGAAATCAGTATACAACTTTCAGTAATAGCTCTCAATGTGAGTAATCTCAATTCCCCAATTAAAAGACACAGGATAGTAGACTGGGCAAAAAAAGCAAGAATCATCTATTTGCTGCTTCCATGAAATAAACCTCACTTCAAATAACAGACACTACCTTGGGGGAAAAGGCTCAACAAGGTGTTCCAACTAAATGGACATAGGAAACAAACATGGGTCACTAAATATATGACAAAATAGACTTCAGACTAAGACTAGTAAGAAGAGATAAAAAAAAATCACTTTTTTTTTTCCGAGACAGGGTTTCTTTCTAACAACCTTGGCTGCCATGGAACTCACTCTGTAGAGCAAGCTAGCCTTGAACTCACAGAGGTCCTCCTACCTCTGCCTCCCAAGTGCTGGGAGGCACCACCGCCCAGTCTGAGACCTATTTTTATAAAAGCACCAGTCTTACCTCTGAGGGTGGAGCCCTGAGCTCTCATCACTCCTTTGAAGTCTCAGCACTTAACTACTTTTGCAGTGGCAATGAAGTCTCCACATGAACTTTGTAGAGGGTCAGTATTCAGGCCACAACACTACAAGGCAAGCCAGTCTTCTGCTCTCCACTCAGTTCTAAGAATGAACTTTGCAGTGTCTAAGTTTGATCACATGTCATCTTTGTTCACATTTTTTTTTTCAGTAGCTTCTGATCCCTCTTGTAATAAAATCTTAATTCCTTCCTGAGATGTAGCAACCTGAGAGATCCCACGTCTTCCTCTTCCTCCAGATGTCATGACTTCACCTGTCTCCTTTGGTCATTATGCTCCACCACTACCTGTCCCCTTTCTGTTCTTCTGCCCAAAGGTGTCTTTGAACTTTCTGTTTTGTCTACCAGGATGACTTTCCCTACAACTGCCTGTGCAGCTGCCTCAGTTATTGCCATGTTAGGCCTTCCTGGAACAGAGGACAGCAATTACTCCGTCTTAGGGTTCTCTCCTTCATCTTTTTACCAAGTTATGTAATAGAACTTACTTTACGTTTGTTTGTTACTTACTGTCTCTTTCTCTACTAGAATTGAAGTTCCCTGTAGTCAGTGGGCTTGTCTGTCTTGCTTATTTACTTCTCCAATTCTTGCTGGGTCTTGAAGATAGGCACTCTGTAAACATTTGTTTGAATGACACAGATGAAATTGTGTGCCTCAGTCTCCACGAATATGTGCCCACATTTTACCCAATCCTACAACTTCCTAAAAGATGACTTTTATATATATAGAAGACTGAGAAAAATAAAAATATGAAGTGATTTCTGGGCTCATACTAGGGGGCTATTATATTTAACTTGTAATTGTTACTCCTTAACCTTTATTTATTCATTGTTTCATTTATTCAGCTTTTAATTTAAAATTTTAAAAGTACTATTGTTGTTGCATATGTGAGCACATACATGTACGGTGTACATGGGAATGACACATTAGCTACCTTGTGTGTGCAGTCTGTCCTCTCCACTTTTTGTGGGCTCTGGGGATCAAACTTAGGTGTGTATGGTTGTATAATTGGGTGGCAAGCATCTTTACCCTTTGAACTACCACACTGGTCTCATTCATGCTGTTTTAACAAAAGCCCATTGCAAATATGGGACTGAACAGAGGATATAAACAATACAGGTATTTAAGACATATGTCTTACTTTTAAAACCAACAGTTTTTTAGGGGGAGGGAGCGGGGCAATATACTAAAAGCCTCAATATGGGGTGATGGTGGAACAATTAAATGGCACATCCAAAACACTCTCCATCAGGAAGAGAGAGCGATCTTTAATTCGTGGTCAGTTACAGTTCTTATTGTTTTGACAAATACCTACAAAAGTCATGTAATGGAGGTTTTGCTTTGACTCACAGATGGAGTGAGTGTGCAGTCCATCTTGACAAGGAAATCATGGTGGCAGATTGTCAGGTTAGGGTTAGGGTTAGGGTCATAGTCATCCAAAGCCAGGAAGCAGAGGATGAACGCTTATCTCTCTCTCTCTCTCTCTCTCTCTCTCTCTCTCTCTCTCTCTCTCTCTCTCTCTCTCTCTCTCTCTTCTTCAGTCCAAGACCCCAGCCACGAAATGGTGCAACCCACATTTAGTATGGGTGTTCCCACTTTAATTAACCCAATCTAGAAAATCACTCACAGACACACCCAGACGTTCATTTCCCTGGTGATCATGAATTGAATCAACTTGACAATAATGATAAGCCACCACAGGGCTGAACATTTGTGAAGATAATAAGGCTGAAACAAGCATTTGAACCAGAGATTCAAAAGTCAGGCTTTCAATGGGTAGAGCTTGAAGTGGAGGAAACAAAAGCATTCCCATGAGCATAAACAGCCTGAGAAAGGGACTGGCTCCAAGAAGATAAATGGCATGATTAGGAAATAGGTTGAGCGTAACACAGCTAGGTGTGGGATCTGTGGCCACTCCAGCCGGCTGAAGCCAGGTCATAGAAAGTTACTATTCTAAGCAGGGTAACTTGCATTCGTTTCAATGGCCGATGACCGACCAGTGGCAACTTCCTGTTAGTTTTGTTTTGCTGATTGAAGTGGGGCAAGAAGTTACCAAGAGCAGTGACTCTAGAAGGTCACATCATATCTCTTCAACTGCAGAATACAAGGATTTTTAAAAATCTCGTCGTACAAGGTTTCTACGGAGATTAGGAAGTAGGTGACAAAAACAGCAATTATTTATTATTGACTATAACATTGGATTTATTGGATTAGTTATTTTAGTATTACACTAGACCATTTGTGTGATCTTTACTGATGGCTTATCAGTTTGTTAGCACAGCTCCATGGCACCTTGTATGGAATATTTTCTTGGAGATTCTAGGAAATGTCACCTCCATCTTCGTGATTACTTTGCTCTTTATTCCAAATGGGAACTGCAGTGTCAGGGGAGGCACTTGAACAGCTGCTCCTAAGAGAATATCTTTTAATCTTGCCAGCATGGATGAAGTCTGAAATAATCAATATGTTACATTTGAAATTAATCAGAGAAACAGCTGTAGAATTTGAGGGTCACTGACTAGACAGAGAAAACTATCTAGTATGCTTCTGTTTTGTTCTGTCTCCTCCTTCCTTCCCTCCCTCCCCCTCCCTCCCTCCCTCCCTTCCTCCTCCTTCCTTCCTTCCTTCCTTCCTTCCTTCCTTCCTTCCTTCCTTCCTTCCCTCCTTCTTTTCCTCCTCTTCCTCATGTTCTTTCAATACTTTCTTCAGTCTAGGACACCAGGCTATTGGTTCCAATACTTACTAAATGCATGAATAGAAGCCCTGAGAAGGAAGGCTGACACCTTCCCTCAAAGGGTCAAAGTCGCTTCAGCACAGAAAACCTCACAGGAAAAGAATTTACCTACCAGTAAGCCCAGCAACATCCTCCTCTTCTAGTTTCTGATTTATGCTACAGCAAATGCTACCCTTTGAAGGTTTAAACAAGCATTGCTCACGGAAACTTATCACCAATTTCTGTGTGATTTAGGGAGAGATGTTCTTTATTTTTTAAAGGATAACAACCTAAATATTTCTAGGCAGGGTTCAGCACCTGGACACTAAATCAACAACCAACAGCCCTGCAACACGAAGAAGTTTATCCACCCTCTGTCTTTGAAAATGAGAAGTTAGAAAGTTGAAAGCCCTAGTGCTAAGTAAACACTGTGGTCTAACCAGTTCATAGACCAATAGTAATGGCTCTCAAATATGTTGTACATCACCATGCACCCTAGAAGAAGGAGTTTGGACAGGAAGTACATATGTGTAATTGAAATGAGAAGCAAGTACCACAGAAGATCTCACTATAATTATTCATGATAAAATGTAATCTTATCTGTTTATTTATTTATTTGGAGCTAGGGTCTCATTATGTAACCTTGGCTGGTCTAGATGTAGTCCTGGCTGACCTCAAACTTGTGGTGGTCCTCTTAACTCTGTCTGGTAAGTGCTGATATTACAGATGAGTGCCTCTACCACAGTTGGCCTGCAGTCATGCTAAACAAGAAAATAAAACCAAGACACAGCATCATTTCCAAACTCTGAACCTCTGTATTTGCAAAATAGAGTGTTCAGAAATACATGGAGAGGTTGATGTGGGGCTCTACATGCTCCGGCAGGTCCAGCTGAGTCTGAGAATTGGATGCAATTTAGATGTGGCCCCTGTGCAGATTTCTTCAACAATTAAGCTGACTCTTCTGGATCACATGTTTAAGTTCTCAGAGAAAGAGCAACTCCCACTGCAGACTTGCTCAGACTTCATGGAAGTGTGACAAGAGGTGAAAACTAGGGAGTTTGGAAAGCCACAAAGACTCTTCTCAAGACAGGTGTGATGTCATTACCAACAATGGCTTAGAATATTACACTAGTTAACTTACTGAACTGTCCTTGGAATTTGGTAGCAGCTGTATAGGTGTTGGCTGTGAATGTTACTGTTTGTGGGATATCAGGATTTTTAGTGCCTGATAGTGGCTGCTATTAGTAGAGAGCCCAGACTCCGAGTGTTCATCAACAGTGGGGTGAGCCTGGAACGTGCTGTAATAAGTGCAGAGCAAGTGTTCAATGAATCAGAAAGATGGGCCATCAAATGAACCCCCTTATTTCCTGTCCTTGTTTTTAAAAGTGAGCGTTATATGCTGAGACTGTCTTTAGACAAAATTAGCTTCAAAACCACACCATTTAAAAAAGCGCAATATAATCAGTCAGCTGGAAACCACAAATGCAAATTATGCAGAGAAAATATATAAAAAAAGTTAGTGGTTTTCTCTGAGAAAGGTATTTTAAAAATCACTATTCTGTCTATTTCATGCTTTTGTTTTGAAATAATGAAACTGCTTTGCTATTTAATAATGGAAAAATGAGTAATTTTTTTCAAATGAGATTGCCCTGATCAGAAGTACAGCAAGTATGCTCGATAAACTTGACTTTAAAATTTGTAGTTTATTTGCACCCACACAAAAATATCCTTCTGAAGATATTTCTGTCTCCACATGGGTGCGACTGGAACGCTGTAAGGGCACTGTCACGGGGACCAGGGTCCACTGTGTCACATTTTGTCTGTCATATGGGTACTCATTAAAAGCGTATACTCATTCATATACAAATACCATTAGGCACATAAGTGGGTTTATTTATATATTTTTAGTTGTAACTTATGTTAAAAAATCAGCAACCCACTCATATGGTTAAAACTCCCCCAAAGCACAAACGATTCAGTGAAAAGTCTTCCTCCCTCCCACACCGGTTCCTCCTCATCTAATTTCCTGACCTCTAGGCAGTGTGGCTTTTATTCTCTCCTTTTCTCCTTCACAGTATGTACACACACAAATAAATATATTGATGTAGTCTAAAAGTTTCTCTGTGAGAAGAATGCTGCCTTAAAGATACTGTGGTTTCTGAAATACTTTAATCATAAAGGCACACTGTGGAAAAGGACAGCATAGGAGCACTTTTCTATAACTAATTAGGTATTAAGTTTCCTCCATGTGCCAGGCACTGCCACATGCCATTTGTCTTGTTACGTCGCTGTTAAGCATTGCCACAACTTCCATCTACTTGTTGAGGTCAGTGTGCCAGTATCATTTCTTTTTGTATTTATTTATTTATTTATTTATTTATTTATTTTATTTTTACATCGCCACCACAATTTCTCCTCCTTCCTCTCTTCCCAGGCCCTTTCCCCTACCGCCTCCTCCTCGTTCCTGGTTTCTCTTCTGAAAAGAGCAGGCCTCACGTGTCTATCAATCAGCCATGGAGTATCAAGTTGCCAGCATCATTTCTTAGGCTGCCCATACCCACCTGAAAGCAGCCCTCCCTTGTCTTGTGAACTCTGTCACACCTCTAGGCTTTATTTCTTAGAGCTAAGGGATTGCTTGAACAATTTCCCAGTGTTTCACATGGTAAGGAAAGGCATTGCTGACTTTTTGTTTTTAATTACAGAGGGATGAGGAAGTTAACCAGGTTCTGAAAACTGGGCTAGTGTGCCCCTGTAACCACAGTATCTGGCACTTTACAGCATTTAGCATTCCTAAATAATAGAAATTATCTTGTATGCTTACCTGCCAGCTTCACAAGCAGGGACTCAGCTTCTATAAAACCATCTCCTACAAGAGTAGGATATTAAGTTAGTTGGTTCATAAGAAATATTTGTTGAGCTGAGTTGATAGCTTAGTTGGTAAAGTGCTTGCCACACAAACATGAGTACCTAACTTTGATCCAAAGAAAAATCTGAGTTGAAACAAACAAACAAACAAATAAACAATTGGGTGTGGTGGTCCGTATTTGTAATTCTCTGTGGAGCTCTGGGAAGGCAGAGACACGAGCATCGCTGGGGCTCATTGGCTACCCTGTCTAGCCTAATTGATGAGCTTCCTGCCACTGAGAGGCACTGTTTCAAAAGAAAAAGGTAGATGAGGGAACACACACACACACACACACAGTGACCTAACCATGTACTGTATTCTATGGGGAATTGAACAGCCTTTGGTCAGAAGAACAAAACTGAATGCCATAAGACAAATTTTCTCAGAATGTTCTTTCTGGGTGTGTGATTTTAATATTCATATTTCAATTTTGTAACATTTACCATAAGAACATCTGGTGGATGAGAACTTGCAATGCTGTTTATTACTAGAGAGGAGACCCAGGTGCTTTTGGGATGTGAATGGGTGGGGACCAGTTCTGTCTGGTGGTGGGTCAGCCTGCAGGAGAACCTGCCTCTGAGTGATAGGACAGCTGATCTGTGCCATCCTAGACACAGGCAGAAAGGGAAGGGCAGCTTTGAAGTAGCCTGACATCTGGGCTTATTCATCTCCCAAGGAGGTGGGAGGCCAGTGGGACACAAAGGACAAACACCTGAGTGTCTGAGATGAGGATGGTATCAACATACACACACATACACCACGCACCAGGGTCCATTTGGCATAGAAGTCTGATATAGTTCTCTATTTATTATATTACCTAAGAACAGATAATCTTTAATCACAGCTATAAGTTCAGTAGCTTGGTAGCCTGTTTCAAGTTGTTGTTTTTCTTCTCTCCCAAACAGAGAGGCCAGTGTCCTGTGTTATTCTGATCTGTGAGAGGATTACTGTAGGAGGCAGAGGCTGAGAGGCTTGCCTAAGGTTACCAAACAGTACCTGATGACAAACTAGCATGTCACTAGCATTCTGAAAGATTTGCATATTTTTCTATCACTATTTTGTTCCAATCTCACCATAGGAAATCATTTTGGTATTATCCCCAATGAAGTTGTTTCACTTTGGGGAATTTACATCCCTTAATTTTACTGCTAAGGGAACCAAACCTAAGAAAGGCTGAATATCTCACCTTGTTTGACTTTAACAGAGCTGGGATACTGTTTTTAGCAGTCAGAGTCTCTTCTAATATTTGATTTTAGGCACATGTTCTAAAAATGACAGTTGGATATGGTCTAGAGACTAGCTGTTAAAACTGTAAAGCAACTCATGACACATGTTTAACCAAATAAAATTATTTCTCCCAGCTCATGCCATGCTGACAGTTTGCAAAAACCATCTTCACCTTCCTCCTTGCCTCATAAAAAGGGGCTGCAGCTATTTTTAAGCCCAAGGTTTGTAGAAGGGAATGTAGATTATAAATCTAGGTTAGTTGAATTTATTCAGGAATTTGTCACACTAAGTATGAACACACTAAATATTACTCTCGAGTCTAAGTAAAAGAAAAATGAGATATTGATTATCTAAATTTTTCTCCCTATTTCTCCTCCCCTCCTATAACCCCACCCTTTTCCCCCTCCCCTCCTCTGACTCCTTTCCTTTCCCCCTCTGACCCCACCCCTTCAGGTTTTTCCTTGACAATTGGCAGAGCAAGAAGGAAAAGCCCTGAGTTTCTTGCTCTAGTTTAAGGCAGTGGCTACCCTGATATAAGAGCAGCAACTTCAGTGAATCTCTGTTGCAATATTGTTTACCAGCAAAACAACTCTAAGTCAAAACAAGTATCAGGACAAAGAAAACCACCAGTCTATGTAACAAAATACTTGTCAAGCTTGTACAAATGAGTGGTCTGTTTAAAAAGAACTCCAAATGTAGGAACATTTGCATCAGCCCTGGAGGCAACAAGATACAGTGTTATCTATTACTGCCTTTCTGTTTATGTCTCTTAGAAGATGTGTGTAGGCAGGCGGTGGTGGCTGGTGCCTTTAATCCCAGCACTGGGGAGACAGAGGCAGGCAGATCTCTGTGAGATGGATGTCAGTCTGGTCTACAAGAGCTAGTTTCAGGACAGCCTCCAAAGCCACAGAGAAACCCTGTCTCAAAAAACAAAAACAAAAGGATGTGTATGAATGCTACATCGTTTTAAATAACTTCAGGATAAATAGTCACTATTTCCACTTTTCTGTCCTGATAAAATAATGAAAATAATGTAATAAAATGTCTTTATAGGTTCCACTGTATAGTGAACAAGTAGTAACAAGTGTCACTTTTTTAAAAAATTACATAATTAAAGCAACAACATAAACACAAAAGTCTTTGGGACCTAGTTACAATCACACAAAGATTGAGAAATTTCTAAGGTGCCCTACACCCATTCCACCAATAATAGAAAGCCTGCTAGTTGTGTAATGTTAGCACACATCACAATATCACACTCTCACTTGATGATACACATTGATGATGCCAGGACTGACTAGTTTGTGTTGTCTGAAGCAGGAGGCTTCATCACCTGCCGCCACTAGATGGTGCTTGTCATTGAAACAAAGCTACATCCGGATTGTTTTCTGATTAGAACCATGGTTGGATGAGAAACTTGCCTAATAAACTAACTAGTAAATGGTAAGTTCAGAGGGCTACAAAAGAGAATTACTGGCCAAGAAGCAAAGGGAGCATTACCAGTTAAGAGTATACTAATTCTGCCAATCTTTGTAATTTCTGGATATTCAAACCTGACCTTGCTCCTGGTATGTAGGCATTCTACTACTGAGCTGAAGCCCAGTCACCCATCCCACTCCGTACTTTATCGTGTTGTTATTTGAGACTACTCTTGCAATATGTCCCACTCTGGCTTTGAACTCACTATGTAGATCAGGCTGGCCTGAAACTTGTACTCCTCGTGCTTCCACTTTGGGATTACAGGTGTGTTCTCCCATGTCCAGCTTTTCTGTCCATTCCTTTCATCCTCAAACTTTGTGAGCCATAAGATGAAAAGAACAAATTAATCTTTCTTTGGTTTCTGAGAAGCAAAGGCACATATTTTAGGACAGAGGTGTGTGTGTGTGTGTGTGTGTGTTGTTGTTGGTGGTGGTGGTGGTGATGGGTCCTCAGTATTTATTGTCCTCACTCAGAATGACAAAAGCAAAGGTGACCACACACAGAGTTAACAAAAAGTTAATCCTGACCTTTCCAAAGGAGAGCACACGGATCTCAATTACTGGACCATAATCAATAGGAGAGGAAATGGAACATGCCTTTTTAATTGTGGGACAGCAAACACCAAGTCGAGAGTGATAACAGGGCTAGTGGGCTGTCTGCCAAGACCAATTCTTTTCTCATTAATTTAAGACACATACCAAATTTCACAGTACTCTCATTCTCTCCTTGCACCCCCCCCCTGCTCCATGCACCCTTTCAGGACGAATTCTTGACAATCTTGATATTAAAATGCCTCCAGGGGTTACCTATCAATTTGCATGAAGGGCATTTTGACATGTTTTGCAGCCAAGTTCACGGAAAATGTGTTTCTTGGACTTTTCCTTTCTCAGACAGTCACCAAAGCTGACTATTCATGGCTGGTTCACGACTATAATGAGAAATTGCCAGCTATGTTGAAATACATAATCCACAGCAGGGGGAAAAACTGCTGATCAGCGGTGGCAAATTCTTAATACAAAAGTGATTTCTTTTTGCTCATGAGCTTGGGGTTGCTGATTCTTGCTGTGTGTTTAGGAGTGACAGTTACTTTAAACATTAGTCTAGAGACAAAACATAGTTACTCAGGGGAGAGATTTACAGGTCACGTTTTGTTTCCCCCTTCACTTCTGAATCGCCCCTATCGCTACAGTAGGTTATGGAGAATGTGTGAACATGAAAGCAAGCCAGATATGACAGCAGCCAAACACATGACACTAGTGCATTTTAATTTCAGACATTAGGCAACTTGGGGTGGTTCCCAGCACTTGCTGAGTGTTGAGTAAGGGTTTTACACACACCAGCTTTTCCCAAACACAGGCTCTGTATTTGCTTCTCCAATCCCGAAGGAGACACCGTGGACCTTCTCCAGTTCTAGATCCTGAAGAAAAAAAAAAGTGCCTCTGCCATTAATTCTATTTCACCTTCTATGGCCAATGTCCCCCTTCTCTGGCATCTTATTATCTACATTGGAGGAAGTGTTGGAAGTGAGAGTCAGTACATGAGGTGACTTCTCCTGGCCTCCTGTGTTTGGGTGACTATGTGGAAGTCTGAGCAGTGACTTTTGCATATAATATGTATTTATATTTATACATAATATAATATGCATAAATAATGTATAATATTTGCATATTATATGCAAGAATAGGAAACAGATATATTTGCATACGCACAGCGCATTAAATGGCCAGTCTGTAGAAGTCTTCAGAACTTTAGATGGTGTCTATGTAGGCATCTGCTCACATCTTAAAGTTTTTTTTTTTTTTTTTCTGATCAAATAGTGCTGGGCCATTACCATACTGTGGTTCGCTTGGCAAAGTATACTTAAACTTCAGCAGCATAGTAAATATGAAGAACCACTTTGCAAACTCAAGAACCCATCTTGGATGGCTAAGGGTGTGTCCCTAACTCCAGACAGAAGCCACCGGAGACATAATGAAAGACAAGGTGGAGGTCCACAGTGTCCCCAGACATCCTTTGCCAATAAAGATGTATGGTGACTTAACACTGAGGGCTGGCAGCACTTTCTTCATCAACGCGCCCCAAGTTTGTAAAGTAGCATCCAGAATGATCTGGGCTGGGAAACGCATGCAACTTCACATTCTCCCCAGTGGGGGAACTGAGGCCAGCCGGATGAAACGTTGAACCTAGCAACCGGCTGTGGGCTTGAGAGGAGCTAGGCGAGGTGTGGCCTTGGGGTCGGGAGCCAGTTCCATCCCCGCCCCTCCAGCCCCAGGCGGGCGCAGCGAGCTGAGCCCCCAGCGGGGGCGGCGCGGCCCGAGGCCCCTCCCCGCTGCCGAAGCCCGGGCGACTGACGCCGAGCGGCGGCCGGGAGCCGAGGGGGCCGGGCGGGCGCGAGCGAGGGCAGGGCAGGGGGCCGGCCGAGGCCACTCGCCGCTTTAAATATGGATCGCGGGCTCGCGCTCGCCGTAGCGCTTCGGCCGCCCAGCCCATCTCCGAGCCCGGCAGCGGCTGCAGCGTCGGTTCTCGGCAGGCACACGGCGAGCCGGGCGCACACGCGGGAGCTGCGGGAGGCAGAGTAGAGTGGAGCCGCCCCGTTGTCGCTGCTCCCTCCCCGAGGCCGGCACCTCCGCTCGGCGTTGCCGCTTCGTCCACGCCGGGCTGACCCTCCCGTGGCTGCTCTCGCCCCTCGGTCGCCTCCCCGGGCGCAGCGCGCACCCACCCGGCGCCAAAGTTGCGACTGCGCCGCGCGCGCTGCGAGCGTAGCCACCCCCGCGGTCCCCCGCCTCCAACCCCGGCGGCGCGCGGGCAGAGCTTAGGTGGCGGCAGCGGCCGAGGTGGCGGCGAAAGCGGCGGCGGCAGCGGCGGCGGCGGCCGCTGCAGCCTCACACTCAGTCGCCAAGCTGGAGGAGCGACGGAAGCCCGACCCCAGGAGGTGAGTGGCCGGAGCGGCGGCGGGCTGGGTCGGCCACGTCCCCAAGCCTCGCCGGCGCGGTGGGCACTGGGTGGCGGGCGCGGGCCCCGGGGCTGGTCTCTCAGGGCGCTCTGACGGCCTCGGCGCGTCCAGGGAGGGACGCAGAGAGAGAGAGGTCAGTGGCGGGCCGGGCATCCCCTGGGCTGGGTGCCCGCGAAGTGTGGACACTGCTGCTGCGGAAAAAGTACTTTTTATTCCGTCTTAGCGTTCAGATGACGAGTTTGGGTGGTTCTGTTTTCCCCCTACTGCATAGCCGCCTGCACGTAACCGGGCGTTGTTGCCACGGCTGTGGGGCTAGTGGACGCCCTGGCTAGGCTCAGGAGCGGTGACACTTGTGTTCCCTGGAGCCCGGTGGGTGTAGTGTGGCTGGGAACCTGCCTGAGGGGGGACACACCTCCAGATCTTTAAGCTGGGGAGGTTGGGGGAAACAGTGCCATCGAGGCCGCGGTCCCCACTCCTCTGTCCGCTCTAGGACCGGACACACATCTCTTCCCTGGCACGCCGGAGGCGGGGGTGAGTCAGGCAGATTGTCTGCAAGAGGCACACATTTATTTGCAAGGGGGAGACAGAGGTTAAACTGGGATTTCTGTTGGCTGGCGACAGCGGAGCTCTCGCTCAGGTACTGGGCAGCGTGTGCGTCTTGGCAAGGACAGGTGATTCTTTTCTTAAGTGCATTTCTCTCAGCCTTTGCCAGTCTGTTCATAACAGCCACTGAGCGACAGCAGCTAACTGCAGCAAGCTCCATAAAGAGGAAAGTTCTCCGAGAACAAAAAGGGGGAAAAAACCAAACCCCACTAGAGGAACGCCAAGGAAGCATTTCTGCTTGGGCTTTAGCACAGTGGAGCACTTTTCGGTTCCCTATAAACGTGCAGTTTTGTCTTCCCTCTCTCCCGGAGGCCCCACCTTCTTAGCATGGTTGCTTGCAGCAAGTTCTTCCAGTCTTTAGCTGAAGAGCTGAAAACACGGCTTCTCTCCTTTCCACTTACCTCTCTATCCCCTTTCACGTAGTGCCAGACAAACTCGCTGCTAGTGAGAACTCCCTGACTCTGGGCTACGCTAACAGTGTCAAATCCTGGAAAGGCTCTTTCTTGAGGAGCCACACTGCACAGGGCTTACCTATTATTTATCGGGGACTTAGGGTTGCAATAGTATCTAAATTGAAGTGCATATTCTCATTAGTGCTCATTTTCATTGTGATCTCAATACATTCTTTCTAGAAGCCAGAACAATACTGGACGGCTTAAAGACTCTTCAAAAAAAAAAAAGTTTCTAAGAACCCTAGTCCTTGTGCCTGTCACATTAGCATTAAATACTTTACAGTCATTGCTGTACTTAGAGTGAAGTTATTTCTACTTCATTTAAAGGAAGTGTGTGCCTATTTTCCAAAGCTTTTCATAACTGAGAAAAAACTTTTACTTTCATTTTAAAGTTACATCTAGATAGGATTGTGATCTCCTATGTTGTAAAATAGAATGATTTTACCTTTATCTCCGAGTGTAGGCAAGATGACACAAAACTTTCCTACATAGGTAGGACGGGAAACTTACCACTGCTCTGAATTCTTGGAGCATAGGGCATTTATAAAGATGGGGTGAGGGATAGAAAATGGGATATTTTGGTAGTGCCAGGTATATTTGAGAAAGTGGAAACCCTCAACCCTTTGTATTCGTTTTGCAGTATGAAAATTGCAGTGTCATTTTTCTGTCTTGGGACTATTTTTGAAGACTTAAAAACATATACATAGGGTGTGAGCCTTTCAGGTGGTCAAAAGTATGCTCAACTTATTGACGTATGCCAACCTAAAAAAGCTTGCAGTGTTTGCACGAAAGTGCCACTATTTTAAATGATTAGAAGACATTTGGACTTATAGAAATATTGTATAAAAGGAAGACAGGCAAATGTAGTAGAGGAAAAACATGCTAGAAAGCTGACAACCTTTGGGACATCTCCCAGCACACCCTGGTAGTAATCTCATTTTCCACTGAGCTCTGGCAAAAGTGCAACTGGAAGATTCTGATCTCTTGTTCTGATAGCATGCATGATAGTGTGGCCATAGCTCACATCGTAAAGGAAAACACAGTACTTAAAGGAGGAAAGGAAACACACATTAGCTGGCGAATCCTTGTAGATAATCAGGTTTCCCGCTGGCCTCTGAGGGCGCTGCAGTCCATGAGGGCTGCTATTGTTAGGGGAGAAAGTCCTGGGAGAAGTCACTGCTACTGAAGTGTGGCAAGGGCGCTCTATCAGCTTGTTCCTTGGCATTCATTTTTAGACAGTAGGAATAAAGACCAAGTTGGGATTTGATGCACAGTCAGGTCTGGATGGGAGAGAACAAGTGGGGAACAGGAAAATCTAATGCTTAAAGTTTCCAAGTATGTTTTTTAAATTGCAAAATGGAAGGAACCAGCATACACCACTGATTAGCCAGTGGAAGCCTCAATCGGAATGCATATCTTACCTGATGTTGTTTTTCAGTACAACTTAAGACCCAGGAAATTTGTTTTCAGTGGAGTCTTTTAGCAAAATGAAGTTAAAGAATATCCATGAATGAAGACTTTACCAAACTAGATATTACTACTTTTCCATATAGAAATTTTAGGGAATAAATACTGTTTCTTGGATATAAGGTCAGGGGTAAGTTGTATACAAATATTTTTTGCCTAACTCTTAGCATTTACACACTCGGTACATTTTTGTTATTAATACTTGTGTCCTAACTTGAAGGTATTTCATGTACTCACCATCCATGTCTGTGGCTATTTTTCCAGCCACACACATGGATAATCTTTTACACAGCACTGTCTATTCTGCATATTTACACACAAGAGCATACACATTCAGAGGTTGCCCATTTTATTTTATCTTAAGCCACATTTACTACTAGCCTCATGATTGGTCCCCACAGTGCAATGACAATTAAGGCACCCAAAGGAGGGGGAGGGGATGAATGATGGTGCCTTTATTTACCTGATATGAAAGGAAGTGGGGAAATGTTTTTTTCCAGTCTTCTACATGATGCTGACAGTGGTGTTTTCCTTAGTAATGATGTCTTTCTCGCCTCTGAGTTAAGTGATGTATTAAAGATGGCAGGAGAATAGTCATAATAGTAATAGTGAAACCACTTTCATCTGTTGCTTGTGGGAGCCAAACATGGTCATATTCCCTGAGAATCAAGCAGATATAAGGGTAAGTTATTGTGCTTATTTGGAACAATAGAAAACCAAAACAGAGAGCTTTACTTAAAAAAAAAAAATCCTGGAAAGTTATTGGAGGTGGCTGGAATGCACGCACGTTGTATCTGCAGAATGCTGTTACATCTTCATCAAATGACTATGGTGAAGGGGAGTGAGTGTTATTTTAGTCACACAGGAAGAGGGCAAAGCAGATGAAAGTTCATTCTGCTCTTACAGAGTTCTTCATGGCTTCCCAGCAATCCCACAGCAGCAGTGCCCACTTCTGGATTCAACAATGCTAGAGGTGTTGTCCCCGTAGGCTTTCAGTTTGGGGCATGTCAGTTTTAGCTTCAGTCTTGGGATCTAAGTTTATTTTTGGGTAGAATTTGCACAGAAGTAAGTTACATGAAGTTAAAACTGTGAAGGGTGTAAGTAATCAACAACTGACATCTTGAGTCTGATTTTCTTCTTGCATTGTTGAATTTGTATTAGAAAGCTTAAAAAAAAAGCTCTAGATAGAATTTCTGTGATACTTCTGGGAAGCATTAAAATAAAACAGCCAGAAATGCAAAAAGAGAAAGGGCTACACTGTGTTGAAACCTGTTCTTTTGGTGGGAGACATAAATAGGAAAGCTTTTCCTAATGTCATGAATAGAAGCTGGGTGCTCTTTTTGCTTTGGTAACTATATTCCCTAATGAATAGCCTGCTCTTTACTATTTTCAAATGAGTGAACTTGAGGGGTCTGGACTATTACTTAACTCTAGCTTTGCTTTGGAGATATAGTGATTGATGGTATCTAGCAATATGGCTGTCCACTTGGCATGCTGTCTCGCCAGAAAGGCTCTGAGCAGCCAGAGAGAAGACAGACATTAAAGAGAGCTCTGTCACTTGGGAGATCCCTTAGAGTTTGCAAATGTGAAGCACATTTGAGTTATTGTCATATGACCTCTGATATCACAGCCAACAGTAAAGGCAGTAGAAGACAAAGATGGACTGACAGTGATAGGCACATGGTGCTGAGCCCAGTGAGTGGACAGCCTCTTAGGAAAGGAAGAGGTGGACAAGAGGCCACAAGCAGAACTGAGGGATAGAACCTGGGACCTGATAGTGTCATGTAGAGCAACCCCCACCTCTCTTCTTCTTTCCTCTATTTTCTTTCCCTATCCTACTGACTCATCTATTTAAGCTTACACTGAGGTGCAACGACATAAAAAATGTCATTAAAATATCAGTAAACAGCTCAGTAATCTATTGATTAAATACAGCTATGTAGCCAGCGCCCACATCAGGATGCAAGCCAATGGCAGTTCCTTCCACTGTAAACTACTACCTCCCTCCAGTAACTTCTCACTTCTGAGGCTGTAGGTTACTTCCACCTGTTACTCCATGAGTGAATCACATGGTGTGTGCTTGTGCACCTGACCCCTTTTGCTAACTGCTATGTTTAGGAGATTCCTTCTTGATTTGTGGTAGCAAGTTTGTTTATTCTCATTGTCCTAAGGAGTTTTACTTTTGGCGAATGGCACGACACATTTATGTGTTTCATTCTTGATGGGTACTTGGGTTGTTTTCTGTATTGTCTGTTACGAATTGTACTGTTGGGGGTGTTCCCGAGCACATCTTTTAGAAAATATGGAGAACTAGTGTGTGTTGAGTTCAGTTGTTAGGTTTGGTTTAGTAGATGGCCTTTTCCCCCAAAGTTGATACAGACTCATCCTCCTACTGGCGTTGAATGAAAGTCTTCCATAAACGTCTTTATGAATAGCGAGCCTAATGTGCTTTATATGTTTTCCCTGGTCGGTAGATACATGGGTATATTACATCATGGATTCAATTTACATTATTGAGTATACTTTTTAAAGTATTTATGAGGTATTCTATCGGTTTAGTTATTATTATTTTTGCTCCTAAAGTTTCTGTTTAACACATTATCCCTTGTAAGGAAGGTTTTAATACCTGGGAGGTTAACTTTATTTATTTGTTTACCAAGCACAGCTAATCAGGCAAACTCACTTATCAGTGCTCTCATCTGTTAAGTACAGTCAGTATGAAAGAGATTAGGAACATTTGAACTCGATTGTCCTAATTGGTAGGGATCTGTGACATCCTGTCCTTAAAGCTTAAAATCCAACTTTCAGCCAACATTCAAAAGCATGTAGAATTTGCCTTGTGCTCGACAGAAACTCCACACAACAGTCACACGTCTTGTAATGTTGCATTGTCTGGTGTTTGATGGAGACCTGCATTCAGAAGATACAGGAGCTGAAGACTTGCATCTCTTATTCTACTCATTGTTTGATTTGGGGAACTAAAAAAATTGTCAGGTTCAATTTTTTCCCTTTACCAAAGTCACTATAAAACTCAATTCACAAAGGAGTTTTGAGGCACCAACAAAATGAACATTATTAGGCCTTGTTCAGAACTTTACATATGTTAGTTATTATCATCATTGTGTTCTGCAGTGCTTTTTGTTCTTGACTTGAATTGTGCCAGCACTGAGAGCAGTTGCTGGCATATTAATAAATGTTTGGCTGAGTGAATGAACAACACATTTCATTATCTCTCTTAGGTTCTTACCCTGAGTAACTCAAACTGTGTTTCTAAGACTTTTTTCTTCCTGTCACTAAAGATGACTTTTGGACAGGGTTTCTCAAACATTAGGTTGGACGTTGCGTCTAACAGCCAACAGTCTGAGATCACCCATTTCATTATATGGGTCATGTTAAGTCTGCGTCCCATTTAACACACCCCAAACCTAAAGCACCCTTGAAAAACGATTATATTGCTCTTCACTCCATGGGTGATTCCCCCAAAGCCTACACACTATATATTTTTAGCTTCTGTAATTAGAGTGCTAGGCAACAAATTTCCAGATCTAGAATACTGTAGTGGCTCCAGTGCCGATACTTGGGAAGCCATGTTGCACGCAGAATTGAACATTTAAGGATGAGTATTGGCTGATATCTGGGGCTTGTGAAGAACCTTCTTCACTCCTTGTGGCTACAGGGTTTTGCCCATATGCTGACTGTAACCCTAAAGTTAGGGTGCAGAACACACCTCTGCCAACAGCATGGTGAACCAGCAGCTCTGACTCGTGCTTCTCAGCTAATGGACTGACTTTGAGACTTTTTCTTTTGCCTGGAAGGTGGTCTAGTGGCATGCTATTTTTATTTTCATATAAATAGAATTAAAATTTGTGTGAGTGTTTCTTTTGGAGGGTCACGTGGGGCTTTTAATCAGCGATAGGTTTCACTTTGCAAATCAGGCTGGCAACACAAAGATGATGGGTTTTATGTGGACATCTGATTACCTAAATGCTTTTAGTTTTTTCTTACTTTTGTGTTGGAGTTTATTTACCTGCTTTATAGAGCTGTTAGCACTGTTGGTTGCTTTGTTCTCATCACTTAAGTGGTAACTGTTTTGTGGTAGTGTACTGAGCAAGAGACACATTCATGATCATGTGCTAGGCTACATATATGGGGATGCAAACATTGTAGGTGGCATACATCATGGGTGCTTGACTCAGAGGGGCTCACAAAATGGGATAGTAATCCCCTATAATAGTAGTCTGACTTGGTTTTCTGGTACAGGTATAATGTAATGGGAAGTAGACATAAATACAAAGGGTGACCTTGGCCTTGTTAAACTAGTGCCTCAGAAACACTTACCTTCTGTTCTGAGAGATCCCCTTCCATTTGGAGAGGTTAAAACCAGTGGTTTTAATTGGTTTCCAGTGCCGATAAATTCAGAAATATGTGGATATTGCTATATTTATGCTAATAACAAAGGTCCTTCCTCTGGTATCTGTTAGGCACTTGGGACTCTCAGAAGATTGATATTATGGATTTTTTGAAGGACAGTGATGTGTGAGCAGTTCTATTTTATTTTATTTATTAATTTATTTTTTACATTCCAATCCCAGTTCCCCCTCCCTCCTCTTCTTCCACTCCCCTTCTCCCCCACCCCCATCTGCTCCTTGAAGAGGATAAGGCCTTCCCTAGGAAGTCTACTAAGTCTGTCCCATCATCTTGTTGTGTAGTTCTTAATTAGGATTTATTACTTTAAATAATGCATAGGTGTGTGTCTGCATGTGGGTATGTGCTTGTGCCCAGTGAAGCCAGAAGAGGGCCACAGAGCCCCTGGAACTGGAGTTACTGACATTGTGAGCAGTCAGTGCTCTTAACCACTGAGCCATCTCTCCAGTCCAAAGGGTAATTGTTTAAAGAATCAGAATGCAACAGCTCTAGTATCTAAACTAGTGTAAAAGAAAAGGGAATTCATCCGTTCATTTCTAGTGTTTTCAGCACGGAAATCTGCCGTCTATGTATATGATTTGATGGGATAGTCCTAATGTCTTTAATACAAGCTTTACAGGACCTTGGATGTTGATGGCTGCACTCTGGTGGTCCTCATCTTGGGAGGTGCATGACCACAGCTGCAGCAAGACAGCCGGAACCGCTTGGCACGTTGTTCCTTCATTCCTCTGACCTCTAGAGACTGTGTCCTTAGGAATGTGAGATGATCACTCACCATGTTGGCAGGCAGTCCAGCCCCATGGTAGGGAGCTTGTTGAAGTACTGATCACAATCGCCTCTGGAAATTGCTGAGCATTAACAGATCAAGCAGAAACACACAGCTCACACATTTGCGCTGTTGAGCCTCTTTGCCAGGGAAAAGGGAAGGCAGATAGGAATGTGTCAAAAGGATTTAGATAAATGAGATCAGACAGTTTCCCTTGAAAATGCATTGAGAAATAAAATAAAAACTCATCCAAAAACATCAGAAGAAAATAAAGCTCAAGCACTTGGATTTTTTTTTTCCACTGCCAAAACTTTTGGCTGTGAATTCTGATTCTGATTGATCACTCTTTGGAGCTGCACTTTAACGTGCTCACAGGTGAGCATGTTGTGTTCTGTGCTGGGCACTACTCATTTTGGGGAGTGCCTCTTCCATGCTGTCGCCTTGGCTGCATAGGCTAGCTCTAGCTGTTACAGCAAATAGGTAAAACATCTGCTTTCTCTGAACTGGGCTTCTGGAGGGACCAGCTCAGGTAGCAGCTGTGGCTCATGGCTGTCCTGCCCCTCAGGACACTTCATGTGAAATTTCTTATTAATGAGGTTTGTGAGCCAGTAACTTTGGGATAAAACTTTGTTACAAGTGTTTGTTTTCTGTTACTGCTCTTTGAAAAATAGCACATTTTGGTATGACTGCTTTATTTGTTCTCTGTATTGTATATAATCTTACTAATTTGAGACTAAAAGGATTAGTAGTGTTTTAAAAAGGTTTTTTTAATTTTATTTACTTTTAAAAAGATATTTGCATGTGTGTGCGTGCACTCGAGTGTGTGCGCACATGTGTGAGTGCTGCTGTCGAGAACAGAAGAGGTCTTCAGAGCCTTTGGATCTCACAGGCATTTGTTCTGACTGTCACATGGGTGCCAGGATCCAAACTTCATCCCCTACCATTGTGCACCTGGTATGCTTAAACCCCTAGCCACCTCTCCAGCCCTGGCTTCTTTTGGAATCATTCATTAACAAGAAGCTGTAAAAATGTAGTGCAGAAAGCTTTTATTCCTTTATCCAGTCTCCTGCACTTTTAATATTCCCCAAAGACATCTTGACTTGGTTATTTTTTCTTTCAAACTTTTTTATGTTGATCATATTTTGCATATTGAACTAGGGGTTTTAAATTCAGATGTTCTTACAAAATCTTTGAAAATGGCCATGAGAATATTATCATATCTCTGTGTTAGGTGTGTGTTAACTTGCCTTACAATATATGTGAAGGCATGGCATATTCAGGTGCTTTATAGCTGGTCTTTTGTTTGTATGTATAATAAATATTTTCAGTAAACTCTTAGTATGTTTTACTACTCGTTTGTATATTGCAAAACAATATACTTGGACATACATTTGAGTTTAATTATCTCTTACTGAAGACTTTCAAATGCTCCTTGTCCATGTGTTCATATCCTGACTTTATGAAGTGTCATCAAGAATGCTCCCTTGAAGGACTGGAGAGATGGCACAATGGCAGAGTGGGTAGAAGTGTGCTGCTTTTGCAGAGGACCCTGTTTGAATTCCCAGCATTCCCATGGTGGCTCACAAATCATCTGTAACTCCAGTTTCAGGGGATCCGTTGCCCTGTTCTGGCCTCCCCTGGCACTGCACATACATGGTGTACATACATACATGCAGGCAAGATATTTATGCACATACAAAATTGAAATACATATTAAGAAAAGAATGCTTCCTAGAGGGTTTCATCTTATATTTCAAGATAGACGTGGTTGGAAAGGCATAGAAGAATATAGGGCACATCATGAGTGCATGAGAATTGACAGAGCTGCATGAATACTTATGGTATAATCCGGTGGTTCTCAAACTGTAGGTCATGACCCCTTTGGGGGTCCAATGACCCTCGCAGGGGTTGCATATCAGGTATTTACATCATAGTTCATAGAAGTAGCAAAATTACAGTTATGAAGTAGCAACAAAAATAATTTTCTAGGAAAAGTTTTTATGGTAGGGAGTCACCACAATATGAGGTGGTGTATTGAAGGATTGCAGCATTAGGAAGGTTGCGAACCACTGTCATAACCAATGATATCTCAAGTATGAGATAAGATTTTGCTGATGTCTATGATGCTGTGAACAGTTTCCTCAGGTCTGAAAGTATCAGAACCAGAAGCACCACTTAGAACAGATAGAATTAAGCTTATCATAAAAGTATTCAGAGTTTTATGTAGTAGATACTTATCAGAGCTGCTTATCATGCTGAGAAACTGGCTTCTCCAAAGGGAGACGATCCTAAGAAGTCTCCATGGGAACATGTACTCATACACTTGAGAAGGGAAGATGGGCATAAGTAGGTCTAGTCTTCTGGTGACCATTCTCTTTATGCAGGGTGTTATTCAGAGCCATTCTCTTTACACAAACTCAGCTCATGGTGTGGAACACTCCTTTCTTCTTTAGCATTGCTGTAAGATGTCACTGAACCTTGTTCTGGAAGATGGTGGGTCTCACCCATCATGGCAATTTCTGGGAAGGCACCTTACCCCCGCATGTCTTGTCTGAGCTCTTACCTTGACCAGAAGGCCCAAGTGTATGTGCAGTGTTACCCATGAGTGTAAATTAAGCACATAGATCTTGTGGAATTACTCTGAACTCTGTCTGTTTGCTGCTATTGAAATGATTACATGTTATTTCTTGATTTGGAATAATTCCATCAGTCAGAAATTGTTTGCTTTCCCAAACAATGAAGTAAAATTTATTTTCTGAAACTTTAAAAATCATTGTCAGAGGTTGGGGAGATGGCTCAGTGGGTAAGCGCTTGCTGCATGAACATGAGTACTTGAGGTTGGATCCCTGCATCCGTGTAAAAAGCCAGGTATGGCAGAACAAGCCTGTGATGCCAGTGCCAGGGTTGGGGTGTAGTGGAGACACGAGGATTCTGGGAGCTCATTGATCATCCACTGTAGCCACTGCTGATCTCTAGGCTCAGAAACAGACCCTGTATCAAAAATAGGTGTTGGAGAGTGATAGATAAGAAAGACACCCAGTGTAGACCTCTGGTCTCTACATACACATGCGTGGATGTGTACACTTGTATAAATGTGTGTGTACACATCACACACACACACAGTCATAGCTTTGTATAACTTTTCGCAGTGTAACAGTGTGTTCACAAATTAGAGCTTGGGAAGTCCAGTGCCACATCTTCCTACTTGGCTGCAGCTTCTAGCTTCCGTGATGGATGGACACATGAGCTTGATATAAAAGCCAGAGCAGCAGAAAAAGCAGGCTGGAGCATGTAGGCTTCTGGCAGGTTTCTGCTTGGATTGTAGCTGTAACTTTTTAGTCCTGTGGAGAAATTCTGGGATTCAGTTCTCAGGTGGTGTCCAGGGATGCAAAGAGCTTAGTGCCTTGAGCAGAAGCAGGAAGGAGCAAATGCCTGCAGCCTGGGCAATCTAAGGAATCAAGGAAAGGGAAGTGGTGTCCTGAGGAGCCTGGCTCTGTCTGCTCGAGTTAACAGGACTTGTCCATTTACCTGCTATTCTTGAAGTGTCAACTGTTTGCTTCAGTAGAATTTTCCAATTATTGAAGCTAAACTAATTAGGGTCCAGACTAAAATTGTCTTAAAACATCTTTGATGTTCATCATGGTAAAATGAATCGAATACCCTTATCTCCCATCTTAATGACACACTGCATGATTTCCCCTTTTGTCTGCCTCTCTTCATCTTCATTATACAATTCAGAGAGCATGTCCAGGGTGGAGATGTGTGGAGTGATTGCTACTAACTAGTTTGTCCATGTTCTTGTGCCTTGATCTCTGGTTAGACAGTTATGGATGGCACTGTTTAAAAAATTTATTTATTTATTTATTTATTTATTTAGTGTGGATCATTGTACCTTGGAGAGAAAAGTGACATCCCCACATGGACAATGATAATAAAGGTCTATATAGAGGGCACTAGAGGAGGGATATATAATAGAGCCAGTAGAAGCTGGGAGCAAGAGGAGGCCCAGGGATGATCTTGTTGCTGAAGCTTCCTTGTACCTGCAGGCTGCCGAGGTTCATGGAAAGGTCTGTGATTTTCTGGATCCTCTGTGACTGTCAGCACTTTCTTCTGCTGTTTAAGGATGTGGCTCTAGAGCTGGAGGCCCTGTGCTCCAGTTCCACTTCCACCACTGTCTCCCAGTGTGTGGACCGTGAGCAGCTTCTGAGATTGTACAGAAAGTTCATGGGATCCTGTGTGGAGAGATGAGTAGAGTGAGCAGAGAGAGAAGTTGGGGTGTAAGTCAAGAACAACAACAGGTGCCCAGCAGGACCTCCAGAGACCTTTGAGGTGTCCCACCTGGAAGGAAGGAGAACAGGCCTTTGAACTTGATGTCAACTAGTCCTGTCCTGCCAGCCAGCTCCCAAATAATGACACGGAAACTTATTAATTATGAAAGCTCAGCCGATAGCTTAAGCTTGTTATTAACTAGCTCTTAACATACTCATTAACGTACGTTCTACCACATGGCTTTTACCTCTACCTCATTCTGTGTGCTACTGGTTCCATGTCTGACTGGCTTCTCTGCCTGGATTCTTGCTCTCTGTGCCTATTCCTCCACCCAGCTATTTGCCATTTAGCTCTTTACTAAGCCAATCAGAAGGCACCTTGGCAAAGACACATCTTCACAGAAGACAAAGAAATTATTCCATAATGGTCCAGAGGTACAGGCAGTATCTGAAGGAGCCGTGACTGTCAACTGATTATCCTTCTGTGCTTAAGGTTGTTTCTGGAGCAAGATGGAGCTGACTTGAGTGCCCACAGGCTGTAGAAGTGCCTCCATGCTGCATGGGAGAGCCACAGCAGGCAGCACAGCACCCAGATGCTTGGTGCCTTATGGCTGGTGGCTTCATGCTCCCAGATCCCAGCTCACCCCACCCAGTTCCCATGAGTGAAGTGAAGTTGGTGGATGTGCAGTGCTGAGAAGAGGGCGTGGGAAGCTTTGTTTGATGTTTTCCACTCTCCTTCCCCATTGTAATATGACTCCTGTGTGTCTGAAGCCCAGTGCTCTCATTATTAATGTTTTCAGTTCTTCCCCTAAGAAGAAAACACCTGGCAATATATTAGGGATAATTTAATGCCTTGTAATGCATTGTATGTCTTATTGGTATTTATATACATTTACTGGAAAGAGCCAAAGGGAATAAGTACTGATGTTAAAATTTGAAGTATTGGATCATATGGCAGGTGAAAAATTTAAGAGTATGTTTGTGTGTGTGTGTGTGTGTGTGTGTGTGTGTGTGTGAGAGAGAGAGAGAGAGAGAGAGAGAGAGAGAGAGAGAGAGAGAGAGAGAGAGAGAGATGGAGAGGGGGAGAGGGAGAGCAGCCCTGGTGCTACATGAAGTCATTACCTACAAACAATGTAACATTGGCAATTAAATAGCTTTGGTCCTTGAACATTCTGGAATCATTTTTAAATGTTTCAATATTTAAATTACACTGATACACACACACACACACACACACACACACACACACACACACACACACACATATATATATATTGGATTATCTAGAGTGTTTTAGAAATTTGGCTTTGGATTAAATTAATGTTCTTGTGGGCTTTAGCCTCTGCTGGGTCATTTCATCCTTAGTGGAGGGCATGGTTAACTCATTTTCGTTAGTGACATGAGTGCAAAGCACTTTGAAATGGGTCTTCCAGATGGTTGCTGTGTCATAGGTTTCTTTTTGGACTTTCTGATTGCACCGTTGACATTAAAGCAGAGATAGTTATGAAACGTGAGGTGTCGATCGATGGTTAATGATTGGCATGTCCTCCTGAAGCCAGCAGAGTGGAAGAGGAAGTAATGCCTTCTTTGAATTATTTGTTTAAAGAGACATTTATTTTATTTTTAATTATGTGTCTGGGCATGGGTATGTGCACATGACTGCAGGTGCCTGCAGAGGCCAGAAGAGGGTGTCAGATCCCCTACATGGGTGCTGGGAACCAAACTTGGGTCCTCTTCAATAGAACAGTTGCTCTTAACCAATGAGCTACCTTTCCAGCCCCCAAAATTGTATTTTTAAAGGTTTCTGTTGAATACAGCCTCCACTTCAGCTTAAGTTGCTTGTAGAGGCCTTTGTCTGTCTGTCTATCTATCTATCATCTATCTATCTATCTATCTATCTATCTATCTATCTATCTATCTATCTATTGAAAGAAGTGAGGATGTTAGGAGCGATCCCAGGGAAGTAATGGATTTATATATTTATTATAAACTATTATTTAGAAGAAGAAGATTATGCTAATACACAACATCAAGCTTAGTCCATGAGAGAAACTTTGTGTTACTTCAGTTCTTGGGGCATTAACTATGTTTTGAGTTGAGCAGTCTTCTGGGTTAAATGCAGAATTTCATAATTACTTGTAGCATGGGTTCTAATTGGTCTTAATAAAAGCCTGGAGTCAGATATAGGGGAAAATGCTGAGAGATCAGAGAGAAGAGGGAGCAAGCCAAAGCCACCTTTAGCTCACCAACTTCCCAGCAGAAGAGAAGGTGAGTTCCTGTTTCCTCCCGCCTATATTTCTTTCTTCGCCCAGCCATCTTACTTCCTGTCTGTCTGTACAGACCTCCAGACCTCTATGGTTAGCTAGTGGCAAGCTCCGTCTTCTAATCTTCAGACACGCTTTATTTGTACAAACACAGCTACTTTTGGTTCTGAATCAAGAGCCTAACGGAGATCTTTTCACTTCAGCTAACAGCAATCATTTATTATTTATTTATTATTTATTTTCACACCCTGTTGAGATCAAGGAAGCTGAACATTTTTAAGATCTCCCTTTTGCATTTGATTGGAGACATGAATTGGGAGGAATGAATATAGATAACATTGAAGATTAACCAGTACATGTGTAAAAATGTGTTAATGTTTAAATGTTGTGAGTGGGAAAAATTCATCCCATAATAAGCTCTTTGTAAAGGCAAAATTGTTTCTGTTAGTGTTTGTCAGCTTGATACAAACTAGGGTCATCTGGGAAGAGGAAGCCTCAGTGAAAGAATTCCCTTCAACAGATTGGCCTGTGGGGTGTATTTGTGGGGCATTTTCTTGATTAATAATTGATGAGGGGAGTTCTCAGCCCACTGTGGGTGGGGCTACTACTGGGCTCATAGCCCTGGGTTGTATGAGGAAGCCAAGCAAACCAGTAAGCAGGACTCCTCCATGGCCTCTGCTTCAGTTACTGCCTCAACCTTCTACCCTGGCTTCCCTCAAAGGACTGTGACCTGTAAGATGAAATAAACCCCTTTCTTCTCCAAAGTGTTTTTGGTCAGTATTTTTAATCACAGCCACAGAAAGCGAACTAGGACAACTTTTAAAACTGTATTTTGGGGATTAAAACACATAAACCATACAGGGCAGTGGTGGTACACGCCTTTAATCTGAGCACTCGGGAGGCAGAGCCAGGTGGATCTCTTAGTTCGAGGCCAGCCTGGTCTACAGGGTGAGTTCCAGGACAGCCAGAGCTGCACAAAGAAACCCTGTCTCTAAAAAACCAAAAAAGAAGCAATAACCAACCAACCAACCACCAACAACAATAACATGTAAACCACCTTTTAAGGAAACTGTGGTGAGGCTTGTCAAATAGGCAAAAACTCCATATGCACGAAAGTTATGCAGACTTAGCTTTTAAGTTGCAAAAATGACATTATGACACTTGGGTGGATTGTTTCTTACTCTGTAGGAGATAAGAGGTAGCAAGTGGTATTGCCTCCAAAGTTGATGCACGTGAGAATGACTTCTGCCCTTGTTTGTCTAATCTCAGTTTGGCTGCAATTACTGTGTGGTGGCTTTCAGCAAGTTTGGTTTACAACCGCTGTTTGAAAACTACTTAATGAGGAAAAATAAAAAAGCAGAAAAAACTCCATCCCAACAACCCTACTCTCCCTCTCTCTCTCCCTCCCTCTCTCCCTCCCTCCATCTTTGTTTTCTTCTCATACCTGCACATGGGTTTATTTATTTATTTGAATTTTTATTTATTTATTTTATATGTATAGGTGTTTACCTGCACTCATGTCTGTGTATCACATGTGTGCAATGCTTGTGAAGGCCAAAAGAGGGCATCAGATCCTATGGTACTGGAGGTGGTTGTGAGCTGCCATGTGCGTGCTGGGAATCAAACCCAGCTCCTCTGGAAGAGCAGCCTGTGTTTTTAACTGTTGAGCCATCTCTCCAGCCCTGCAAGTTAGTCTTTACAATGTGGCTTTTAGTTGTGCTTTGGTGAAAACAACTCAATTTTAGTTAACGAGTTATATAAACACAAGCTAGAAAAGGTTACAATTAAGAAGGAAAAAGTATTCACCCAGATCTCTTTGGTAGTTTGGTGGATTATTGCTTTATTAGTTTCATTTAGAATGTAAAGTTCAATAAATTATTAGGCTGGGTAACTGTTTGTGACATACAGTCATGGACACATACACAAATGTACAGAAGTACATTAAGCTAGAGTTTAAACTGCTTACAAAGTTTGTCGAGTGCAACCTGTTAATTACTCTGTTAATAACACTGTATTACACAACGTAGGTAAAACTCAGAAGAGGAAGGGTGCCTAATAAGTAAAGTTGATAAATTTCAGCAAAACCCACATTATTAGACTTCACATTTTCTCTGGAAATCAAGGACTAGCTCGTATCCATAAGGCATTCAGAGCTTGGCTGGAGGGAAGGAAGGTTCCACATGGGCCTCAGCTCTCTGGTCTAATGGTCTAAATGCAAAGTAAAAGGAAGCAGAGGCCTTTAGACTAATGGTTCAGTTCCAAGAGCAAACCGTGAGCTCACTTTCAACGTGGTTTGCTGAAAATTGATGATGATTTTTAGCACTTAGCGTCTTACCCTCAGAACACTTTCCAAATGCTGAATAATTAATTGGCACAGCTCCCCTGTGGGGGTAGAATAGCAAGCATGTCTTTCTGTGTGCCAGAGAACCATTATGTGACAGCCTGGAAATGTTGATTTTTATTCTTTTAATTTTTATTTTTAGAGGTGTCTTTGCTTTCCAAGGTGACCGGTGTTTTCAGTGTTGTCACAGGGTTACTAGTCGCAGGGTCAAAGGAAAAATAGTCAAAGATGCTGAACACTTAGAAACTTTTTCCCCCTCACCATTTAAGCTGACTTCAGGTCCTCGCGTGCACGCGCGCACGCGCGCGCGCGCGCGCGTGCGTGCGTGTGTGTGTGTGTGTGTGTGTGTGTGTGTGTGTGTGTGTATGTGTGTGTGTGTGTGTGTGTGTGTGTGTGTGTGTTGTGCAGGCCTCCACATGTCACAGTGTGCATGTGTAGATCCAAGGACACCCTTAGGTGTCAGTCCTCACTACCCTTGTTGGTGGTCAGGTCTCCTTGTGGTTTTACTGTTATATAAGGCAGACTGGCCGGCCTTGGAGCTTTCGTGCTCTCTCGTCCTCTGCTCCCATTTCCCTTGTAGGAGCACTGAGAGTGCAGACCCTTCACTATGTGTCCCACCAGGCTCTAGGCTGTGTGTGTGTTCTGATGATTTACACCAGTAGCTCACACTTGAGTGGCACGTGTTTTAACCCCTGAGTCATCTTCCTAGGCCAAATCTTACTTTTCATTCTCACCTTTGTCTGCTCATCATTTTGTAGCTCTGGTTGGTTTTGAAAATGGAATAGTAAGTAGTGGTATTTACAGTAAGCCCACAAGATGGGAAACTCATCGAGGCTATGAGGGACAGCTGTAAGTGGTCCCAAAAGAAGTCACATAAAAATATTTTTAATGAAGGAATGGATCTTCCAGGTAGTAGTTTCCTCCCCACCCCCATCACTAACTAACTTAGTTTTAGAGACTGAAGTATAATCAGTGTAGACTATGTGAATCTAACAGTGCTGTATAGGTAGGATCTGGATGACTCATGTTAGGAGTGACATTATATTAAGCAGTACAGAACAAGAAAGATTGAACGATGCTAACTTAATTGTATTTAAAATTTAATAGATGAATAATAGCTATGAATACTTCTGGGGTTCAGTGTGGTTATGACACTGTAATCATGTGACAGATAGACCGTGCCTCTCCTTTTCCTCATATGTTCATTTTTGGGGGCGGGGGGGCATAGCATTCAGAATCCTCTTTATTACCTGTGTGAGACCTACCATTAGTTATGGGCAAACATACAGCTACACTACTGGCTATAGTGGACTAGAATTGATTCCTTCCACCTAACTGTGCCCTTGAACTGGTTAACTATCTTCCTATACTTTCTTCTGCCTCTTTTTCCAGATGAGGGTCTAAGTTAGGGAATACAGTGACCATATGCAATCCGGTGGTAATATATCTGACATGGTTTGGGAAGAGAGGGACCATGAGTAGAAAGCCATAGGACAAGGACAAGGGCCTAGAGGAAAACAGGTAGGTTGGAATTTGCATGAGTGGTGACTCTGCCCTTCCAGACAATACCTGAAGTAGTCCATCTAATTCCAGGCTTGTTTGGTTTATCTTGCCAGCGACAGGAAGTCTACTGATTAGCTCTCTGGGGAGAATCAGATGAAGCCACTGTGGCCTGTGTAGAAGGCCAGACATAGCTCAGGTTCTCAGCTTTCGAGATAGGAAAGAGCAGGGATCTCGCTTTGAGATCAATTAATCCCCTTCTGCTTTGAGCTGCTCAGCACACAACAAAAAGAAGGCCATGGTAATTATCGCTGACGAATGCTGAATGTATGATAAACACCTTTAAGAGGTGGAATCAGATTCCTTGTCATTTCAGAAAGGTGAAATCCTAGAAATTACTGAAGGCTTGACTCACACTTGTTTACCAACTTGTTTACAGGCATTGTTTATTAACCTAGAGGTCTTGAGGTCTACAGTTGGGCTTTAGGAAAGTCCACGAACTGCCAAATATTGTATACAGTGTGTGTTCGTGTGCGTGTTCATGAATGTGTGTGTGTGTGTGTGTGTGTGTGTGTGTGTGTGTGTGTCTTTTTATCAGAGAGAAATGCCTTCAAAGTATTTGTGATGGCACTGGAGCTTTAAGTTGCACAAGACATTTAATGTTTATCACAGGCTCCTTAAGACTATTTAAAGATCCCACCCAAATAACAATATAACAGTTCTCCATTTCTCCAAAGTCTGAACAAAAAGGAAATGACAGTCAGTAGATTCTGGGACATTACCTCTGAATTTTTCTTTTTTTTTTTTTAGTTTTATCAGAAAGTGTAAAGATAAGTTGAAACCAGTGCACGTTTAACCACTATATATTCAATCTGAGGAGGCAGATATCAAATCTTTCTCATTTGCCATTAGTCATGTCATGAGGTTCTGAATAAAGAAGGATAAGACAACTTCAGTGGACACTTGTAATTCAGCTTATATTTAGACATAGGATCCTTTGATGACACATTTATCAATTCAGGATCATAAAAATTACAAAACCCTACGATTTCATGTGAGGACAAATTTGTCAGGTGTGTTTTCATATTCCTTTTAATTAAAATATTTTTTAGTTTTAATACAACATATTTTGATGATATTCTTTCCCCTCTTCTAGCTGCTTCCAGATCCTGCTGGAGAGATAGCCATTAAAGGCTAGGTTCACAATTGTTTCCATATTCTTAAGGCAGAGTGTGTCTACAGGGCCAAATACATGTTAACTTTGATGCACTAACTGTCCTATTTCATAATTTGGTGGGTATTGAACATTCTTCTTTATTTTTAAAAATAAAATATTTAACTTCGACTCCTGGTTTCAAATGTATTTTAAAAACTGAAATGGGCCATTTAGTGAATCAGCAGAGGTGACCCCTCCTGAGGTGGGAAAGGAACACAGCTGGCTTCTGCATGCCCCTTGAGTTGCTCCGTGGTTTTCCAGGCAACCTCATGTGGCTAAGAACTTTTGTGATGGCATAGCTTACATAGAGAAAAATGAGTGCCTAAGATCTGTTTTCCCCTTCATTAGCATCCGAGGCTAAGATGTTTTTGGTTTGCTTCCCTTCTTTGAAAAATTAAAATGATCGAAACTGGTCATTACTATACATATCTATATTTCATAGAATAATTATTGGAAGCAGGTTGTGATATTAGAGTTTATCACACTTTCTTAATTCTTTATTTTGTGTGTTCTGAGTTCCACAGGCTCATCTACTGATTTGTCAGTTACAGAGTTTTTTCCTATGGTTGTCTGCTTGCATTGTTACCATATTGACTCTTTTTCTTGAGACTCTTTACTTTTCTATTGCTGTGACAAGAACACTATGACCAGGCAACTTTTTAAAAGAAAGAATTTAATTGAGGTCTTGCTTACAGCCTCGGAGGTTGAGTCAGTGATCTTCATGGTGGGGAGCATGACAGCAGGCAAACAGCCATGGTGCTGGAGCAGCAGCTGAGAATTTACGGGTTGAGACAACAACCACACATAGATAGATAGATAGATAGATAGATAGATAGATAGATAGATAGATAGATAGATAGATAGATATGCTTAGATGGGCTTTTGAGACCTCAGAGTGGCACATCTCCTACAACAAGGCCACACCTCCTAATCCTTCCCAAACAGTTAAACCAACTGCAAAACAAGAATTCAAATATAAGAGCCTATGCTCATTCAGACCACTACATTGTGTCACTATGATTGGCCTTGAACTTGAGATCTTCCTGTCTCAGCCTCTGGGATTACATATGTGTGCCATTGTGTCTAGTTTTGGACTTTTCTGTTTTAAATCAGCCTGTTTGTTTCGGACTGTATATACTCTCCGGATGACTCTCAATTAAACCTAGGGTGATTCTTAAGTCATGGTCAAAGCTTTACATGACTATTTCATTTTTACCTCCTTTATGTTCAGACTTGAAGTTGCTTAATAATTACTTGGGATGTTTGGTTATGAAAAGCAAAAACATTTGGAATGGTTCCATGCTCTTTAGGCAGGCCTAAAACTCCTTGGAAAGTCACTATCAAGCTTTCTTACCATTGAGGTATGTTCTTCCACGGTCAGATTAAGTATGGCCTAGTTAACACTTAATATAATATGCACATTAAAAGGTCCCCCCTTCGGGCATTGGTGGCGCTTGCCTTTAATCCCAGCACTCTCCAGGCAGAGGCAGGTGGATCTCTGTGAATTCAAGGCCAGCCTGGTCTTCAGAGTGAGTGCCAGGATAGGCTTCAAAGCTACACAGAGAAACCCTGTCTCAAAAAACCAAAAAAAGAGGCCCCCATTACTCTGTGTTACTGAACACAATATTTTTTAAAAGTAGTTTTATTTTATTTTTTTGTGTATGGGTGTTTTGCCTGCATGTTAAGTGCACCATGTGCATGCAGTGTCTATAGTAGCCATAAGAGGGCGTCAGAGATCATGGAATTGGAGTTACTGATGGCTGTTAGTTGTTCTGTGGGTACTTGTAATTGAACCCAGGTCCTCTGGAAGAGCAGCAAGTGCCTTTAAACCATTGGGCCATCTTCTTGGCCCCACAGTATGATTTTAACTGTTGAAATTAATCATTGTATTTTAATTTAATAGTTATTTGTTGTTTTGAACCATCTGTAGCATTTTGGGAAAACAAGTGTGCCTCCTATGCCATGCTACTGTCTAGCAGACTGCTACAAGGATGCTGTAAGTACGTGTTCAAGTGCAGAGTGAGTTTAACAGACGCTGCAGCAGTTCTAACCTCTCCTCTTCTCTCCCATGGACAGTAGAGATGACTGTTGTCACTCTTAAGCCCCATGTGGTACATTTTTGAATGTTCTTATTTTATTCTTAAGTCTTTCCCGAGGCTGCTATAAGCATTTCAGTCTGTCAATACTTTTCTGCAGTTATACACGCTCAGGTTGTGCACTATCTGGTTTTCATGCACACTCTTTTTCTCCCCTAAGTATTGTGGGAAGCCGCAGTAGATTTAGGTTTTAAAGATAGCTGATTTTTCTGTTGTGGGTTAGTGAATTGAAATGAAAATGCTTTTAGTAATGATAAAAATTTATGAGTGCCTGGAAATGGAGAAAATAAATTATGACTTTTCCTCTGATTATTATTTACAGCTTTTAGGAGAGTCTGGTGTTTTATCTCTCATATTATTTTTATTGCTTTAATTTTAAGTTTTTTTTTATTAGTGCATACTAGTTATACAAAATGATGAGTTTTATTGTGACAGTTACATACATGCATGTGACACATTTTAAACATGTTTACCACTTGTACCTTCTCTAGTGTCCCCTTTGCCTCCCTCCTATTTTCATTTTTTTTTCCTTCTCTAGATTTTAGGTGTGAGAAAACATGATAATTGTCTTGAGTCTAGCTTCCTTAACTGAACCCAGCAGTCTGTGTTTTCCTTTATTCTTGCTATTTGTATTGTATTTTGTTATTAGTACTACTATTCCTACTGTTATATTTTGTTGTTTTGTGTTTCATGGAGGGTTTCTAGTGCTTTCTATGGTTTGTACTCCATTTCCTAAGATATGTGGCCATGAGTGTCTCTGAGAATTAAACATCTCTGCATCCCCTCTCTCCCCTGAACTCTGTGGCCTCATTTATTTCTTTTTTGTTTTTCTTTTTTTTCTTTTTCTTTTCTTTTTTTTTTTTTTGGTTTTTCGAGACAGGGTTTCTCTCTGTAGCTTTGGAGCCTATCCTGGCACTTGCTGTGGAGACCAGGCTGGCCTCGAACTCACAGAGATCCTCCTGCCTCTGCCTCCCAAGTGCTGGGATTAAAGGCGTGCGCCACCAACACCCGGCTATTTCTTTATTTCTGTCTGTGCTCTGCCTTTTGTCCTTCAGAGCCTGTTTTGCCTGCAATGCCTTTGTACATATTTTGAGTATTCTTTGTAGCCTCCATTGTGGAGCTCATCTGGGTGTCCCCTCGAAGTCATTTGTTACTTACCTGACTACATGGATGCTGGCTGAATATGGTTCACTCTTGAGAAACCTCTGATGGTTGCTTTGGGTGAGTGGATGCTACATATCTGGAACTCATATCTTTCTGTAAACAGTGAGTGAGGTTATGGCCAGCATGATCTGTCTTTAGGCTGATGAGCAGCCATTACCTGGTTGAAGGAGGGAACTGTGGCATTCACTTGGACACTGTCAAGAAAAATGACTTTAACCAACTAGTGCTTTCAGGAAATGTTGCTTAAGTTGTGTCTTCCTTTGGAGTTTAATTTACTTTGTGGTCAATGTATATGTAATTATTATTGTTACTATTATTAATTATTTTAGAGTAACCAAGGGGCTGGAGAGATGATTTAGTGGGTAAGAGCACTTGCTGCTCTTGTGGATGACCGGAGTTCAAATCCCAGCAGTGAGGCCTGGCAACTCCCACAGCCTACAGTTCCAGCATAAGGGCATTTGATGTCTTCTGACTTCCTAGGGCACCTGCATGCTTGCGCGCACACACACACACACACACACACATACACACACACACACACACACACACACACACACACACACACACAAATAAAAAAGAAAACACTGAAATGTCTTGCAAAACATCTTGCATGTTCTTACTCAGGAAAAGCATTTTCTTTGTGATCTCACGCTCTTCTTCATCTCTTTCTACTTCCCACCTTTAATTCAAGCAAAACCCCTGGGAAATTGACTTAGAAGACTTCCTTCTTGTCACTGGGAATGCTATACTTTTACATAAAGAGCCACATTACTGTTGAATCTTGAGCACACATATTTCTGTTCTCTGGACTTTGAAGCCCTGTAACAACACACCTGGCTATGTGTGTTTTCCCCAACAGCCTAGGATCTCTACCATGAGACAGCTATATCTTATGATTTTTTAAAAAATGTCACCAGCCATGGACTGGTATAGAACAAGTAGTTAATAAAGAGTTTTCCAAGTAAGCTGGACTGGAGCTAGAAAGGTGGAAAATTGTCTCAGAGAGAGAGAGAGAGAGAGAGAGAGAGAGAGAGAGAGAGAGAGAGAGAGAGATATAGAATTTCAAACACCGTCTGAAGAGTGTAAACAGACTTCAAAGTGAAATATGTTAAAACTCAGTCAGGATGTTTTAAAAGCATCATTTATTTTGGGAACATTTATTCACTTGTAAGCACCCACTTGGCTTTTGTTGCTTTCAAACAGTGTATTATATTTCAGTATGTGATTTCATCATATACTTTTTAACATAGAAAAAAATTTTTCTTTTTTTTCCTTTTTTTTTTTTTTTTTTCCGAGACAGGGTTTCTCTGTAGTTTTTGGAGGCTGTCCTGGAACTCTCTTTGAGGACCAGGCTGGTCTCCAACTCACAGAGATCTGCCTGCACCTGCCTCCTGAGTCCTGGGATTAAAGTTTTTGTTTTTGTTTCTTTTGTGTGTGTGTGTCTCTGTGCACACACCCATTGTAATTTGTGTCTCTCTGTGTGTGCATATGTGTGCATTTGTATGTGTGTTGGTTCATGTGGGTTTGTGTGCATGAGCATGTGAAGGCCAGAGGACAATCTCTGGTGGTGTTCCTCAGGCAACATGCATGTGTTTTCTGAGATAGTGTCTCCCATTGGGTTGGAGCTGACCAAGTAGGTAGGCTAGACTGGCAGGCCAGTGATCCGCAGGGATCTATCTGCTGGTCTCCACCTCTCCAGAACAATCTTTTTGCTTGCTTTTTTTTTTTGTGACTATGCTTAGCTTTTGTTATGTGGGGTTCTCAGGTCTTTGCTGGATGGAGATATCTCTCCAACCTCTGTATATGTTCCTTTGTTCTTTTGCTTACTCCTACAAAATTTAGGCTTTGGTTGACACTTTGAAACATACTTATCATTCATTTGATTTTAATGACAAAAATAGCACAGTGATTCTCAGATGATCCTAAATGCTGATAAATTTAGGTCTGTCATTACCATGCTTTATTTACAATTCAGAAGTCTTTATCTCTAACCCCTGAAACTGAAAACAGAATGTCGACCATGATGTCAGTTGATAGATTACCAGTCCAGGGGCTCTTTAGCCAGGGAGATAGAAATATATTGTGAGTCTTAGTGCATGAATGCTAACCATAAATGTTTGTGCCATCAGAAGGTATCAGTGTTTAGGAGCTTAATTTTGCTGTGTTCTGTAGTCTTGCACACACAGGTGTCCTTTACACTACTTCCAGTACACGTGGGCATGAGAGGGAAGAGGTGGGAGTCCTGTCTTCACCATTCTTAAAATTTTTAAGCATGCCAGTGGCTGACAAAGTGGAGCACAAGATAGTTTAAATCGTGGACTCTTGTTAGCTGGGAATAAATACATACAAATAAATTTATCTGATCATTTTTTTATGTAAAGAGCTTGACATGCTTCATGGGTCTTACTATAGAACCACATAGCATTCCCTGACCTTAGGTCAGACACAAGTTACTTTGTTGGAGTTGAATGCACAGAGAGAAATGCGAGACTTACTTGTGTTACCTGTGCCAGGGTTTGTAAGATTTACAACTAAACTCCTGGGTATGATAGCTGTAGTGTGACATCATCAAAGAAATTGGCCCAGTATCCAGTGTCTCACTGGCTGCCCATAAAGACAACATAGATGCTGTACAACTTTTGCTTGTACAGTGTGTCTGCCACCATAGTCAGCCTGGATTCTGTTTTCCATTGGCAATGAGAACACAAGTCTAATTTCAGATTTACCTAAATGCCTGACATTTTGATGTTACTGTTGCTATTTTTTGTATTTTTTGGTTGGGATCCCTTGCTTTTCCCCTGCAACAGCCTGTGTTTCAACTTAGGTTTCTCACTTGAATGGGTGCAAGGTGGTTTTGATCCAGTCACTATCTTTGTCAGATCCTCATCATCAGGACCACACCTAGGCAGAATTGTGTCTGAAGGGGACTGCGTCAGGGAAGACGTCTAGTTTTCTGAGACTGAGAAGATGCCATTAGAGGAACTTAGTGAGAATGAGTCACAGAAGCAAGGAGGCAGTAGGACCAGAACTGGGGCCATATGGCAGAGCTGCAGTTTGCTTGAAGACTCAGGGGATGTGGAAATTTGAAGCAAAGGTAGAGACTAGATGATTAAGCTGCTAGTTGGCTATTTCAGAAGGACAGAGATGTTGCTTATGTCATCGTGCATTGGTAGTGTGTGTGTGTGTGTGTGTGTGTGTGTGTGTGTGTGCATGCATGTGTAACTGAGAGCCATTTTGGGTGGGACAGGTAGCAGTAAATAAGGTGGCCTCTGCTCGTGCTTTTCATTGAGTCTGTAGAAACCTCTTCGTCCTCGAACTTGTGAAAATCCTCATGTCTTGAGTGCCGAGACCACAGGCATGTGCTAGCTATCATACCTGAACTAATTTTAAACTAGTTGTTTCTGTGGCTATTATTATGATTGTGTACCTTTCTGTGTGTTGGTCAATATGTTAGATGGTGAAAAACTAATTAAGAGATCTCCCCACTTGGACTGAATGTTTCTGTTCATGTCCTGGAGATCTGATCCAACCCTGGGTCTGGCGATGTTTGAGTCAGGGTGTTTGGGGGGGTGATTGTGAAGAAGGCATATGGGAGAGATTCTTTTCTGCTCTGGGGGACACAAGAAGAGCACTGTCATCCACAAACCAGGAAGATGATGCATTCCATTATCTGGATTGGCCAGTGCATGATCTTGGATCCCATCCTCTTACTATGAGGAGTCGGTGTTGTTGGCGTAACACCCATTCCATGGGGTCTGTTGTATTAGCCTGAGTCGCTTATCTCCTGTATCCTCCTCATTACCTATTCTGGCTTTCACTGACAGCATCCTTGTAAATGTTTCCTTGGTGCTTAAGCATCATTTCCCTCGGTGGTATCCTTCGGTCTCTGGTAAAATTGGGTTTCAGTGACTGGACAGGTAGAGGACTGAGCTTTAGTTACTCCATCTTTGGCTCAGTTGATTGTCTGCTAGGAGGTGGAAAAGTGCCTCCAGCTGTGTTCTCTTGACTTTGTTTATACATCCCTGGACACAGTACTTCAGAAAGTATGTCAGCCAGGGATGGTGCTGACCAACAGCTGTTAGAAAATGATGGTCTTGTGGAGAGAGCAGGAGTTGAGGGAGAACGGCCAGGAGGGGAGCTTTGGTTATGCTGCAGATTTCCTAGGCTGTTAGCATTTTCTGGTCAGGAAAGCTGGTGAAATGATAGATTCATTTATCTTTTTCTAAATCTTTCACATTATGAAATGCTCATGAAGTGATAGTATCTGTAAAGCATACTAGATAAATAGTCTGACTATCTCGTGGCTGGAGGTCAATGGCCTGGGGCTCTGGCTGTGACTGGCCATGTCTGTTAGCAGGGATGAGGGGCACCTTTAAATTGTCCCTAGTGTTGGCTGTGAAGTGTCAGCATCCGCAGCTCACACAGTAGCAGCTTTATCCAGGGAAATGGATTCCGTCCTAGGAGCTTGTTTTTGCTTCTGTGTGATTTCATGATGTTCTTAGGATCTTTTGTTTGCCTTGTGTGACCTCTAACCTAGACTCAATATGATACCTTCCTTCTTATCTGTTAACACATGTTGAGAAAACAAACAGATAGTTCAGGATTGTGAGTGTCCTCAGGGTTGTGCCTATACTACCACTATGGTGTCACAGAAGTCTGGAAGTCACTTAGCATGTCCTGTCCTCTGTCTCAGGGATTGTACTGGATACACTAAACCATCACAGATGGGCCTTTTGTTTCTTTTCCCCCCATGAGTTCATCAATTTACTTTTGACTGATATTTTAGGTTACTAGGAACTTTGCATTCTGGTCCCGTCTGAGTTACAGGCGGCAATGCTTTCCAAAACACCTCATTGTGATAATAACACCCATTTAAACTAATCTTATCCTCGCTCTCAGGTTCCCAGTGTCACCTTCCTGCATCTGGTACCTAAGGAAGTGATGCTTGATCACAGCTTCTCTGGGACTCATCTCTCACAGATGTCCCGCCTTCTGGTTCCTTTCCCAGCTCCCAAGGACAGCATTATCCAGTTAGCCCTGGGGTAGGCCCTTGGATATCTATCTGGCACATAAGCGCATGAGTTTTAGAGTAATACATAGGTATCAGTTTCCATCTTTCCTGTCAGATCCTGTATCCCTAGGCTGTTCATGTCTAGCCGTGGGACTGGATTTCCTCCAGGATGAAGTGGGGGACAGGAGTACTACAGGTTGTGGGTCATTGTGACGATCTTAAGATCTACTCAAATGGACCAGCGGACCGAAGCCCAATGTGCCCATGCATCGACTGTTATGGACAGTTTCCTGGCTTCTTCAGAGTCAGTTGTTTTTACTACACAATATAAAATGTTATTTCTCATCTGTCTAGCTTTTTACTTCTATTTTAGGCAATCATGAGTTTCAGAGAATTAGTTATTGCTGTAGATAAATTAATGAAAACCCAGGGATACATTCCTCTTTTTCGTGGATCCACTCCTCTGTTATTTATCTTTAATTTTTTTTAATATTCTGATTGTAAAAAAATGGCATGTGGGATCATTTTCAAGCTTCCCACCACCCCCATCCATAAACATTGTACAAGCAGTGTGTGTTTCTCAGGGTAACCACCTTTCAAAAATACCCTGCTGGGTTGTGGCCAGTCCTCAGCCATGTTCCCAGTCAGTCCTCTGAGTATTATCAGTGTGTTGAGAAATCTGGCCTCTGCTGTATCAAGAGGTATGCGCTTGGTGGTTTCTTTGCTTGGCGCCTCATTTGGTACATAACGATGAGAAGAAGCTTCTCTTGTCCCATATGACTGGCTGCCACCCTGAGATGAGTGTTTGGAGACAACACTGGAAAAAATATATAGTTATTTCTCTCATCCTCTGCTGGGGCCTTAGCATGGCAGGAGCATTCCAGCTAGCCAGCAAGTTTCAATCTCCTTGCTTCCCATTTAGCAACATGACCTTCATGAACTTGGGCTTGTCTGTGACAAGTGAAGGACTTTGCTGCACACGAGTGCTACCTACGTGTGCTTTCCACCGGCTCTGTGCCAGACACCTTCCATGAAGTCTACTTTTGCATATCATCTCATGGCTTCTCTCCTACCGAAAGATGTGAGTTTACAGTAAACTCATTTTTTCAGGCCCAAAGAGGTAATGAGTTGAGTTATATTCATTTTGTAAACATTCTTTACTATTTTTTTAAAGAAATAAAATAAAAATAAGACAAAGGTGTTGGTAGGACAAGGGGGCAGGGTGGTGCCAAAATTGGACAAAGAAATACTATTTTAGGTTTGCCAAGACATTACTTTTTTTTTTTTTTTTCAAGTGGTGTGGTTCTTACTGAGATTGAATAAGAGGGTATTTCTCCTAAAGAATGAGATGCCAGTCCTCATATCAAAATGTTGCAAATCAATAGTCTAAGGAAGCAATAATTGATTTGGCTTCTAACAAAGGGGCATGTATACAGCTTTGGGAGTGGGGGCTTTTTATATGCCAGCCTTTCAAAGATCGCTGTAAGCAGAAAAGATCATACAAGTTTAAGAGAAATGGATAGAGCACTCCCGTTCAGTGCGGCCTTTAGCTGTGTCCAGATGGGGCTGTCTGGAACTGTGAGTGCAGGCTGGAAAGCAGGAGTCAGGCCAGTCTCCACTGAGCTCTGGGCTCTTGATCCTTGGCAGCTGGACTGCAGGTAGGAAGTTGGCAGGAGTGTGAAAGTTCAAGTAAATGGAGATTGGAGGGAAAGTAAACTGCCTCTGAGATTATTCTTGGGAGAGGGCGTTTTCCTCTGATATTAATGTGAAGAAACAGTTTTTCCATTGTCGTGGCTTGTGAAATGGATTCAACTTGGTTATAGTTCACAATGCGTCCCAACACTCCAGAAAGGCAAAGTCACAAGGCTGAAGAGCCCTTTACGACCCAAGGGAGATTTTACTGAGGTTTTTTTAGATGACTGTGTTCACCCAGATAATGATATTTGAGATAAAAAGAAAAGGAAATGCAAATGGCTACCTTGGATGGCCTGTGTATATAATTCCTTCTTAGAGTAGGTTTTCTCCGTGGACTGTGGTTAATTTTGTTTTGGAGTGTTTAGTAGAGGCAATGCTGGTTTTTATTCAGTAGGTCCCATTATTTGGGAGCTCTTCTGACCCAGAGCATGCTGCTCCCAACTTATTTTTGGAATGCTACCACAATGTACTTATTAGTTGTTTGAAACTCAAAATGTGTTTGCCCCTAGAAACCAATGTTGGAGCAGTGCTTATGGCTCTGCTTTGTATAAACCCACATGAGTCTATTTTACTTCTGTACCCCAAACAATAGTATTAGCACCATGCTTTTATTAGTGATCCTGGCATCGTTAGGTGTTCATCACTTAGCAGCTATGTGATTTTGACAGCATGCGTCCATTCTTAAGTGTCAGATTTCAGTCTGCAAAATGAAGCACTAATCGTACTGGCTTCATGGACTGGTAGTGAGGTTTAAGTAATTCATATGAAGTCCTTAGTTTATTGTTTTTATTATTATTACTGTAGTTTGACCACATTGCAGTAAGTAGGATTTCATGAGTTGACTTTGGAACCTAACCAACCCTTGCAATAATATTCCTCCAGGGGGTGGGTGTGTGTGTGTGTGGAATCAGTTTCCTGTGCTCGGTAAGAAGGGGATATGGTGTCACTGAGAACATGCTGTTGGTCTTTGCCAGAGCTATCGTGGACTTGCATGGCCGGTTCTGGCTTTCATAGGTTTAGTGTTCATACAAATCTTACTTGGCTTGTCTGTAAGAACCCCGACTGGTCGCCTTGTAGACTTTTGTACTCTTGTGTGTCGGCTGAAGTACAGTGTGATATTTGCAATGATTCAGAGTGGATTGCACACTGGTTCACCGTTTACTCTGGTGAGCACTACTGGGTTTATTCGTGCCTCTCAGTGTTTGGTACTGCAAACATTTGTATACTCTGTTGCATTTTTCCATGTACTTTTATTTTTAAATATTTATTTATTTGTTGTTGTGTGTGCATGCGTGAACACGTGTCTCATGCACACACAGGACTCTCGCACGTACACGTGCTGGCATGTAGGTGCCATAGCATGTGTGTGGAGGTCGGAGGAACACTTTAAGATTCAGTTCTCTCTTATCTACATTTACATGGGCTTTAGGGATTGAACTCAAGTAGTCAGGCTTGTGTATGTAGCAAGTGCCTTAGCCCACTGAGCTATCTTGCCCACTCTGCCATGTGATTTAGATAAAATACAGGTGTTCATTGCTAAAAAGTGTAGGCCTCTTAGACTTTCTTTTCAAAGAATCATGGTTCAAAGTGTGTTTAAAAATTTTTTAACACCCTTACTTATTTGTTCACTTATTTTTGTGTATATGAATGTGTGTGTGTGTGTGTGTGTGTGTGTGTGTGTGTGTGTGTGTATGTGTGTGTGTATGTGTATGCACAAGTACATGCCATAGAGTGTGTATATTGAGAGGTCAGTGGACAACTTGAAGGATTCTGTTCTCTTCTACCATGTAGGCCCTGAGGCTCAAACTCAGGTCATCAGGCTTGGTTCCGAGTCACTGTACCCATTGAGCCATCTGGCCAGCCCTTCTAGACTTCATTTTGTTTTGCATCAGCTGGGAAGCATTAGGCGTGCCAAATTCATAGACATAGCCTGGGTATGAGGCATGAGAGAAGAGGCCATGAATGAAGATGCTGAGATCATAATATTCCTTTTCCTTTATTATATCTAAAATTAGGGTTATGGGTGTAGATTTTGCAGTTTTTAATTATTTAGGAACAGATCCATATTTGTAACAATTAAGTGCATTTGTTATGATTTATAGTCATGCATTCTTTTGTGATGAATTGGTCCTAAAGAACAGAGTGATTTAAAAAATTTCAAAATTAGGGCTGGGGAGATGGCTTAGTGGTTCAGTACTTGGCAGACAATTGTGAGCACTGGATTTTGGATCCCAAGAATCCACAATAAAGTAGGGTGGGCTTGGTGGCCTTCTGTAATTCAGTCCACAGAAGGTAGACCCACAGATGGGGTCCTCAGAGCAAGCTTGCTAGCCATATCAGTGAGCTCTGGGTTTGATTGAGACATCTTGCTTCATTGAGTAAGGTCGACAAGCAAGGGAAGATGATTCTTGATGTCAGTCTTGGGCCTTCTTATGTACAAGTACCAAAGTACACCATATCCACATATCCACAAGTACCAAAGTACACCATATCCACATATCCAAACAGAGTGTGATTTTTTTTCAAAATATTTTATTTTGGAAAATTTCATGCTTGAAATTTAGAAGGGAGAGAGTAGTACAACACTCCACCCCTGCCCCTAGCTATCTGTGGAGATATATTGTTTATGTTATCTAATAAAGCTTGCTTGGAGATCAGAATGCAAAGCTAGCCACAGCCATAGAAGCTGGGCAGTGGCAGCACACTCCTTTAATCCCAGTACTCAGGAGATGGAGGTGGAAGGATCTCTGTGAGTTCAAGGCCACCCTGGGCTACATGAGAGTGAATCAGTTTAAAAGAGAAACAGAGCTCACACCTTTAATCCCAGCACTAGAGAGAATATAAGGAGCTCAGTGCAGTCTCAGGCAGCAGTCCGAGATTTGGTGAGGAACAGTGCAGTCTGGAGATGCAATCTGAGGTACCGTTGATCACCCCTTTGGTCTGAGCATTGGCAGAGGTGAGAGCTCTCTCGTGGCTTAGCCACTTTGCTTCTCTGATCTTCAGCTTGAACCCCATTATCTGTCTCTGGGATTTTATTATTCATGTTATAGCTATCTATTTGCATCCCACCCCGACTCTATCTATGTACATCTCACCCCGTCCCAGCTATCTGTATGCACCCCACCCCTGCCCCAGCTATCTGTGTGTACCCCACCCCTGCCCCAGCTATCTGTGTGTGCCCCACCCCTGCCCCTAGCTATCAGTGTGCATCCCTCCCCTGCTCCAGCTGTGTGTGTGTGTGTGTGTGTGTGTGTGTGTGTGTGTGTGTGTAGAGACAAGTGGATTTTGGGAGCTCACTGACTAGCCAGTGTTATGTTTTTGAAGAAAAAGAGAAGAGAGAAAAAGAGGCAGATGAGACATGTTGACTAGTTTGTTATAAGGCCCATCAGAGTAGGGAGACTAAGAAAGAAGAGGAACAGGGGTAATGGCTGACCACCATGGCCAGATGCCATAGAGAGGCAGAGAGAGCGCGTAGGTGAGAGAGAGTGAAGAAGCAGCAGCAGCATTAGGGAGAGTAAAGAGTAAAGAGAGCAAGCAACAGGGAAGTTGGGACTTTCAAAGGGAAGACTGCGCATGTGCACTGAGGTTCCATGCGTGCCCAGAGTCCTCATGCGTGGCGGGTGATGTGGTGATGAGGTAGCACGTTTTCCTGTGCGGGCCCTGACTGTTGTCAGGGGGCAGGGTCTGTCTCTTAAAGTGATATTGCTGATCAGTATGAAAGCCTGAACCTTTCAGCCAGACTAGCCAAAACAGCAAGCTTCAGATTCAATGAGAGATCCTACACAGAAAGAAAAAAGAGGGAGCATGGAGAAAGACATCTGAGATCCTCCCCGTGGTCTCCTCATGTGTATGCTAGTACATGGGTATGTGTGTATACACACTGCTACACAATGTACATATATTATACACAAACAATCATGAAATGGGGAAAAGCAATAAAGAAATTTCCAGTGTTACTCTCACACCTAATAAAATCACCAGTTAATATTAGAACTTTCTTGATTGTCTCCAACTTTGTACAGAAGTTGATTTGTGCAAATTAGGACCTCTACCCACACTTGGCACTTGGCATTGTGTCTCACAGGTGTCCTCCATTTTCTGACAGTGATGGAGTTATATTTTGGAGGGAGGAACCTCTTCTACAGCCAAACAAAACTTTATTCCACCAGAGCCAAACAAAACTTTATTCCATTCCTATACAGGGAGCCCAGTCCAGGGAACCTCCAGTTTCAATCTAGCCAGGTCTAACAATGGAATCTGTAATTTCCATATGCTGTCTCTTCTCTTAATATGAATGTAGAAAACTCATTATTGAACCCAACTTGAAATATAGTCTGTTACTATTTAAGATATATATTTCACCCACAGATCTCAATACTTTATATTCCCATGATGTCTTTGTGCTAATTGTTGGCATTGGCTTCTTCAGATACTAAGCATTACATTGCTTGGGCAAATTCAGGTAGGTGAGGGTTTAGAGGTACCTCCCTGAGTCTTGTGCTGTGGGGACAATGAGAGAAACCATGGTAACAATGTTGTTTAACACCATCTGGTACAGATTGCCCTTCATGGCAGGCATTGTCACTGGGCTGGAGTTAAGGTAAGGATGCTGAATTCTGGGCTAAAGTTCTTCTTTTTCTTCTTTTTTTTAATTGAAAATAGATTCTTCTCTCATACAATACAGCCCCACTACAATTTCCCCTCCCTCCTTCCAGCTTTCCTCAGCTCCCCCTCCCACAAGTCCACTCCCTCTCAGAAAAGAGTAGACAGGCCTTCAAGAGACAACCAAATAGGACAAAACAGGATACACCAAGACAAGGTAAAAGCCCTCATTCATATCGAGGCTGATCAAGGCAGCCCAATGGGTGGAAGAGTCCCAAGAGCAGGCAAAAGAGTCAGACACACTCACTCCCACTGTTAGGAGTCAAGCTAACAGCCAGGGGCTAAAGTTCTTTAAGGTGTTCACTCTTGGATTGCTGAGAGTGGCGTGGCCTAGCTTCTGGCATGGCATGGAAGGAAGCTGACTCACACATTTTCTTGTAATCTCTAGACTAAAAGGCTGAGGCCCTGGAAGGTCTAAGTAGCTCCAGGCAGCACCATAATGGAAATGTTTACACAGTGGTAGGACTGTAGAGGGTACAGGAGGCTGTCAGCTTGGGGACATCACCATTGTTGAGACCTTGCAGTGGCCTTCTGCTTCTTCAGGGGAGTTCTCCATTGTTGCCAGCATTTTTTTGTTTGTTTTCTTGAGGATTGCCATTTTGATTCAAGTGAGGTGGGATGGCAGTCATTTTGATTTGGATTTCCTGAATGGCTAATGATACTGAAAATTTTTTTTCATGTATTTATTAGTCATTTGTACTTCATTTGAAAAGTGTCTGTCCAGTTCATTTGTTTATTTATTGGTTGGATTGTTTTGTTCTTTTGGTGTTTAGTTTTTTGAGTTCTTTGATATGCTGGATATTAGTTCCCTGTGCAAAGATTTTCTTCCATCTACTCTACACTTTCTACTAATTAATTAATTAATTAATCTATTTTTTGTGTAGAGAAGCTTCTTAGACACTTTTCATTTGTGTTTTGGGGCAGGATCTCATTAGGTAGCCTAGGCTGGCTTCAAATTCAAGATCTTATTCTTTTAGCCTCTCAAATGGGTACTGGGTTGGCAGGCGTGTGCTGCTTCATGAGGTACAGAAGATTTTAATTTGATACAATCTCATTTGTTGGTTCCTGTTATTATCTCCCAGGCCAACCACTATAAAATCAATATAGAGATTCCTTAAAAAAATAAAAATAGAGCTATTACCTGATACAGCACTATCCCTTCTGGGTGTATGCTCCTAAGCATCAAAATAAGCATACTTCTGGGACGCCTGTGTGGCCGTATTTCCTGCTGCACTATACAAAATAGGCAAGTTACAGAATCAGTCTAGGTGCTTATCAACGGATGGATAGAGAAAATGTGGCACATATACATGGTGGAGTTGCATCCAGCCATCACAAGACCAAAACTACGTTAGTTATAGCAATATGCCTGGAGCTGGAGATCTTGTTACGTGAAACCCTGGCAGACTCACCCACTCTGTGCCTATGTAGAACTAGGGGTGGGGAATGGACATGAAAGCAAAAGAGGGACTATTAGGGATGTGGAGGGGGAAAGAAAAAGGGAGGAGGGGATAAAAAATATTCCTGAGAAGGGACAAAGATATCACATGCATTTGCAGAAATGGTGCACTGTGGCTTTGTAGAAGTATACACTCAGGGGCACACAGAATAAGATGGGTGTATGAAAAATGAATTGGTTAAATTAGATAGTCAAGTTTACTTCCTACAGGGCTTGTCATAGAACTTGGCAAATAATAAGTGTTTACAACGTCACTGAACTAATAGATAATGAGAAGGTCCCTGGTGAGGGCATACTACTTTTACTCTGATCAGTGGACACAGTAGTAAGCCAACTACTAACTACTTGTGGTTTGACCCATAAATGACTGAATCTCTCAACTCTCTTCAGAGAAGTGTCCATTTGCAGTAGAGACACACAACTGGCAAAGGTGTGGAACATGAGCGATTGAAGAGGGACATGCTGTTACCCCCCCCCCCCCCAAAAAAAAAAATAAGGCTCAGGGATTGTCATGGAAGACTGGTTGGATGAAACAGTATCCTCTGGACACAGCAGGGCCATTGCACATATGAACTCACATTGGGTGTGACGTCATGCTCAAAACCTGTGTAAGCCTAAGCCAGACCACATTGAAGCATCAGAGGGGTTTGGGTCCTAGGTTTTACCCTTAGTTAAGGAGCTACTGGCAATTGTCAGATGCTGGGAGAAGGAAGGTCAAGGTTTTTTTTTGTTTTTTTTTTTCTTCAAGAATGTTGTTCCTGATTAGTCAACCACACTCCAATAGAAGGCCACACACACATTCAAGGGTATTTGGACAATCCATATTGGCTTTGCTAGAATGAAATAAAACAAAAAACAAAAAACAACAGACTATTGGGTGGTAGGGAAGAGGGTGGATTTGAGAAGAGTTGGGGAGATGGCAGTGACTATTATCAACGCATGTATGAAGTTGTCAAATAACTAATGGAGAATAAGGTATTGATGTGAGGTAGTCCTATCAGAAGTGATTAAGTGGCATGCCATGTTAGAAAAAGTGGTAGAAAACATATGAGAGCTAAGGTGTACTCATTCAGTTCTTATTTCTGCCTCTGTTGTTCCTGATTCATAGGTAAACCCAGTCTTGGTAAATTTACATGCTTTGGTCAATACTACACTGGGGGGAGAGGTAGTAAGAGCTAAGAATAGGAATCTCTGTGTGTGAAAGCATCATCATGAGACCATTATTTGATATGCTAAGAAGTCTAATATTAAACTGTTTAAAATAAGAACAACTTGAGTGTCCTTAATATCTGCTCCTATATTGTAGGAGCAGACTACAATAAAAGACTGGTATCAAAATCCTTCAGGTAGGATCTTCAGCACTGTATAAGTCAATCAGACACACTGTGACAGTGTCCTCATTGAAGTAACAAACGTATAATGCTTAGCACATTGCCTGGAACTTATTATGACCTTAACAAATGCCAGCAGCTTCATCCTTGCCAATTGGGTGGCAGGTCAGGATGGACGATGTCAACTGTCTGGCTGCCATATTGGTGAGAAACGTGAGGGGAAGCACTTTTTCTGATGTCATTTCTGTGTGTCAGAGGTGACCAGGGCAGAGGCTATACCAGATCAGGTGCTATGTGGCTGACTCCTAGCCCTGTGTCCTGAAAAACAACAGCAACAACCACAACAACAACAACAACAAACCCCTGCTTTTGAACCCCTACCTGTGTAACATCTTGAATCTAATCTTAGGTTAATATGCATTAATCCAAAGTCAATGTATATAGAATCACTGACTGCTATAAATGTCAATGTCATGTATTTGTGGCATTTACAAACTGTCAGTGCTGCCTGTGGACGGACTAGTATAGGTAATCTGTCACTGACCAAGTTGAAATGTCTAGAGTTTAAGATTATATGAATGAATTATACAACATGTAGCTTTTGGGGCTGTCTCTTTGTCTTAGCATAACCCCTTAGAGACACATCATCTTATCATGTGACTCAGTGGCTCATCTGTGCTTACTGTGAAGCCACATTCCAGATATGGATGGACTGTAGCTTTTTAACCATTCACCTATAGAAAGGTGCTTGGGCCAGTTCTAGTTTTTTAGTTATCATGAACAAAGCTTCATGAATATTCATGTACAGGTCTTATGTGAATGTACATTTTCATTTCTCTGGGATAAGTGCCTAAGAGTACAAAGGAACTTTTAAGGCCATTGAGAAGTTCAGAACTGTGTGCAGCATGATCCTGCTCAAGGTTGCAGTTTTACCTTTTTTTCAGCCTGGAATCTGATTTCATTTGGGGCCACATTTCCCTGGCCCTCAGCTGTGTCAATGACCAAGCTGATTAGGGAGCTCCTGCATTGGGAGGGAGGTTTACTCTGTTTTGTGGCCTGCAGATCTGTGGGAGGCAGGGCTACTATCAATTGTGTTTGTCAGTTTTGCTGTGTCGATCTCTCTCTCTCTCTCTCTCTCTCTCTCTCTCTCTCTCTCTCTCTCTCTCTCTCCATCTGTCCAGGACTTCGGCACTGTGCACAGTTAAGCCAATGACCGCGTTGCTCTCTCTCACTTCCTGTGGGGATGCTAGGCCCTCAGGGACCTCTGTGAACTTTTGAAGGGGAAAGGGAATGGCTTCAACTTTCCCTTTTCCTCCTCTTAGAGTCGTCTTGCTTCTCTTGCTGTAGTGAACACATGTTGCCAAAAGATGGCAGTGCACTTTGCCGTGCTGAGATGTCTCCTCTCTTGTCACCTGTGACTCTCACAGTGAGATGTTGTTCTTTACGTACATGTTGCAAATATGGACGAGACATTTTGCAAAGCAACAACAACAGCAAAAGCACCAATAAAATGAAGTTGGTTAAAAAAAAACTGAAAAGAAAATGTCATGTTTGCAGAAAGCGTCTAATAAGAGTGATTCTCCACCTCTTAAAAGTGACATGGCTAGGGAACGGCTTAGGAATTCATGCAGGAGTGGACAGTTCTGGATGCTAGGTTGGCTGTTGCATTCTGTGTAGTTCTTGAGTAGAAAACTGTGATGTGCTGCATTCTACCTCTTGCCTGGCTTAAGGCCAGCCAAAGGGCAGGGAAAGCCCAGATTTGAGACTGCAATACCTTTTGGTCCGTAAGTAAACTCCCTGACAACACTGTATACATAATTATCACAACAATGATGGCTAATATAAGTCTTCATGTCCCGTGTTTTTCCACTCTGTATACATGTCGGTGCCTGAGGGCATGTGCGCCCAGCACTGTTTTACGTTTGCTGTGCACAGGAAGGTTTTTATAAAAGGAGGGGTGATGGGGTTCAAACTGGCAAGGATAAAATGGAATGAGTTTAAATGCAAGGTTAACTAATAAAAATTGAAGCTGTGTGCACAAATTGAACCAGTGATGTCAAACTCTAGTTTGGACATGTTGACAACTGGAGTCATCCTGCTGCCTGGTGCTATCTCTGGAAGCAGTCACAAGTCTCCTACGACACTCATCTCTGACCATCCTGGCTCAGGCTATGGAGGGTATGGGCTGGTTTTGGACTCTGAGTACAAGCTCTAGAATGCCCCCTGCCCCCACTACACTGTGGATAGCACCCTGAACTTAGTGTTTGTTCCATGCACTAGATGCCAGGATCTGAGAACACACCCAGAGTTGCCATCCTGTGGTGACAAGGAAACAGGTGGCTGAAACTCAGGCAGCAGCCTTTTTGCTAGGACACCCCTTGGCAAAAGCCCCAAGCTAAGAGAGAACTGTGCTGCATGAAGTTCTAACTCTGAAACCAGATGCTGTTACCATAGTGACGAGTGAACTGCTACCGTGGGAGGCTCAGTAGGGAAGGATGGTAGAGGGACTCAGGAGGGCAAGTGAGGAGAATCTGAAGGCTAGCATACTTGAAGACCTTCAACCTTTAACAGCACTGTGGCTAGCAGGCTGGTGCTCTTGAAACTTGTGTGCTGGCAGCCTGCCACTTGCTGACTGGCTGAGTGGCAGCTGCTTGCGCTGTGAGTACTAGTTGGTGAGCACGTTGGCAGTTGGCGCAGGCTCAGGGGGGTGGGATCTGAGAGGGCTGGAATGTGGATGGGTACTCCAGTGGCTGACAGTTCTGCACAAATGTTTCTCGTGCCGGACTTAAGTCACCCTCACAGGCCTGTTCAGTGATTAGGACCGGCTGGTGACAGCCTGCCCATTTGGCAAAAAATTTGACATGTGTTCCAGCTAAATCATTTTGCTATCCCAGAATAATGGAGAATAAGAAAACCCCCACCGTGGGTCTGGACTTGTATAGAAGGGGCGTAACTTCTCTAATCAGAGCCCAGGTTGAAGGAAGGCAGCATTGACCCAAAGCGGCTTTTATAATGACTGGTGTGACTCTTAACCCCCTGATGCTGGTGAGAAGCTTCCAAATCTGTTCTGAATTTTGCCTCATGCTAGTGATGTGAGCAGTGCTGAAGCTGTGTGGAAGCACACTTCCTGCTCATTTTCAGCAAAAATACAGGGCACGTGCAAAGGACATTTTTAAGGATGGATTTGGGGGCCTGATTAGGGACTGGATGAGTTAATTTCTTCCAACTGATTTATAGAGGGGAAAATGGTTGGGTCAGCCACTTTATATGGTATCTCTGTCTTACTAATAATAGCCAGCAACTGGTAAGAGGACGTAAGATTGAAGAACTGATATTTGTCATATAAAGATGGATGGAAAAAGAGGGGAATCTCTGTGGTATGTGTAGAAGACCAAGTTCTCCAGGATGACCTTGCTCTTGGGGCAGAATAAGGACTGCCAGATTTTATGCTTTTGCTTTGTTTTGCCTGCCACTTCTCCCCCCATCTGCAGAGAAGAGGTCTGTTTTCAGGCGGTCTGCATGATCCATCCGAAAGAACGAAGTTCTGATGACTTGCTATGTATAGTCTTGAAGGGAATGTGAACTATGCATCAAAGAGCCAAGGAATGCACCAATCGTGACCCCCACTCCCTACTCAGACAGTGGGGCTGGGCAGTTTGCTCAACTTGGCCAGAGGGCTCGTGCACTGACTCGTACCTTCCTTTCCAGTCGTCTCTGGCTTTCTTGCTTTTCCGTTTCTTTTGCTTGTGGCATGCAATTTTGGAAAAGATTTCGAGGCTAAATGTTTTCTTTAGAAAATACATGAAGAGACAACAAAATATTTTAGGACCTGCCCGATGGGTGAGAGGGTACAAAGTGAAGTCTACATTTAGTTGTGTTGAATTCGGCATGCTCACTGACCTGGGGTCACTTCTGAGAAGAGATGAGGGACAAACTATTCTCTTTTCCAAAGGGCATGGTGCACAGTTAAGGGACGTGCAGCAGGGCAACACTCTGAGATTTTGTTGTGCTTCTGAGGAGTTTTAAGAAAATATCCTCATTAAGCTGTCATCCTTATCTGTGTGTACAAACACTGGGTAACTAATGGCTCCTTGCACTTCAGACTGCCCCTTGACCTCCAGGGGAAATCTTCGAGAAGGTAGATGTGATTGTGTATTCCTGGCACTTGGAAGTGTGCAGGCTGCACAGTGGTAGACACTGAGTTCATATTTACTCCCATCCTCACTGGAGGGGCGTAGGAGAGAGAAAAGGGAACAGGCGGGCACCCTCTCTGTTCCTGTCTCCCCAACACAGAGCATGGCCTGTTTCAAGAGCTTCTGTAATACCAACTGCATCCTCTATATTGCCAAATCCAGCCGTTGCTTCTCCATCTCCGTCTTCCTCAGCTTTCTCTGCTTCTCTGACTTCCCTGTTGTCACTCATGCCCTGTTTACCCTTGCCTCACTGCATGACTTGGGGGTGTTGGTGTGTTTTAGCAGGTGGTCGCAGGTCTCCCTTGGACCGATTCTTCCTTCCTCCATGAGTGTATGTGGTAATGACTTCAGCCCCAGCTTGATGTATGAATTTTGCCACATTTTAGCATCAGCCGCAAGTCCCTAGTTCCAGACTCAGGCAGCTGTGGTCATATCAGCAACTTTTTATGCACAGGACGCATGTTTCCACCTTAAAGTGAGCATAGCGAAACACTCCAAGGCTTCTCAATGGCCTGTTTCTCACACAGCCCCCTTGGTTCTTGTGGTAGTATGTGAACTTCTCTTGTTCCCTAACTGTTTTCCACAGCACAGGTAGATCGATCCTTTGAAAAGGGAAAACAGTTCAGACCGTCAATTCTGACTCCTTCTCCTGGCTTGCCCGACCCAGTTCTCTCCAGTGTCATTTGTATCGCTGACCCCCTTGCTGTCTAGACCTACCTGAGGGTCTTGTCACTTGCTATCCCATTGCTTGTTCTGCCTTTTCACCCAGCTACTTTGTCCCAAATCAAGTCACTTCCCCAGAAGCTCATCAGCATCACCCTATGCTAGACAGTCCTTCTCGTGCAATTTTACTTTCTGCAAAACTTTCATGCTGTTCTCTGATGTTATCTTGTTTCTTTGTTCATTGTTAGTTTTTTTTTTTTTAAGAACCTTTGTGTCTTATTTGTAGATTTTTCCCCTCCCTCTAAAGAGTAACTGGAATATAGAAAGCAGTAATTAAATATTTGCTGAACCCATGAGTAACGCTGTATCCTTTAATCTTCCTGGGAACCTAAGGCTCAGAGAGATTGGCAAATGGCTTGGCTTCGTAGCCTTTAAGGTATTTCATTCCGACTGTAACCCTGCTGATTGGCCCATATCGTGTTTTATACATTTAGTTTGAGTGCAGAGAGGAAACGTATCCTGACATGTGTCAGGTTGAGCCATCATGTACAAAGCTCATATCCATCCCCCAAGGAAGACTCTTGAAGAGTCCAAAAGTCATACTTTTCTTCCCATCCAAGCCAGGCCCAACCCTGCTTAGCCTTAGACAAGATGGGATGCCGTCAGGGTGACATGGCTGAGGACTAATAATGAGTTTCTTAATGACATTGTTTGCCAGGGCTGGTAAAGGGAAAAAAGGAAAGAAAAAAAAGAGAAACTTATTGTAGAATGTTATTATTTTTGTCTGTGTGTTCTCTCTGTCTCTCTGTCTGTCTCTGTGTATGCCACAGCATATGTGTGGAGTCTGTTGTTTCCTTCTATGTATTGTGTAGGTTCTAGGGATCAAACATCAGGTCATCAGGCTTGGAGACAAGCATCTTTACCTGCTGAGATACCTTGAGGGTCTAGGGAGCCACATTTATAAAACTAAACCAAGTACTGTGTGCTAAGTTTGGTGCTGAATGCTTTGACATCTGGCACCTCATTCGAATCTCAAAGCAGTCAGTGCAGAGTTGAGAGTATTGTGTTGAATCACTGTGAAATTGATATGATTGCTCTACTTTTATACAAGGGAAAAAAAAAACCCTGTTGTGGCTCAAAAGAGTTAAGTACTTTGCTTCGGGTGGCATAACTATTAAATGGTCGAATTAGATTTTTGGTTTTTGCTTCTGACCTTTTATGTAAAGGTGATGCTTTGGTAAGGGAGGTATATCCCTAAAATACGAAGGGAAAAACTGAATTCAGTGCACCTCTGCCTAGACTATAGCAAATCCTGTAGCACCAGAATAAGTTATATAGACCATGTGGAAAGCAGACTCAATCATATCCAGTGCTCAAGCATACAATTGGATGACTGGAGTGTAGAGTGAACATGTGGTTCTCTGGCAAGGTTCATATATGGGATGACACAGAGCAGCTGTCCCTGGAGAAAGTTCTTTGTTACAAGACCCGTACTACACAAGCAGCGCTTGAGCAGTTCAGGGTTTCTTTCTGCTTGCCCTATAAATAGAGTTCATGGAATTCTGTATATGAAAGTTAATGCAATGGGAAGGAGCCACAGAGTAAGGGAATAAAGCTTCACTCATTCTGTAAACTAGAAACATGTTTGGCACCGGGAGGAGACTGCAAAAGAAAAAAAAAAAAAAAACGCTGTCGTTCCTTGGATAGATTCTGAGGTCTTATTTAGCATATGAAATTGCAGAGTAGATTCTATTATGTAAGGAGACAGGAGGACAGCATAGCGTGGTTACAAAATGAAGAACTTCGTGCCCTTCAGAGGAGAGTTAAGAGTGCATCTAGCACACAGAGCGACGCGTGAGCAGAGTGTGGAAGTGAATGGATGGGGCATGTATATGTGTCTACTGCCGAAGCCCTGGTGCTAGATAATCTTCAGATGTCAGATTTCTGTGAGGCCAACATGTGACTCAACGCTTGCCACTCAACGCAGAATACTGGGCTGGTATTAAGAGGCTGGCTGCAAGCTAGGTTCCCACTGTGCATTAACCTAACTCCCTGTCGCTGCGTGTGTGGGTGGGTGTGCATGTGCTCCTGTGAGGGTATACATTTTGTGCAGTGGGTGTTTAAAGAGCTAAGCACTGAAACTGGATTTCCACAAGCGATCATCACGAACACTCCAGACACACCAAACTTCCTCTCTTGTTTTTTTTTTTTTTTTTTTTTTGTTCTCTTCTTCTTTTGCTTTCATCTCTGTGTTTCTCTTCTGCAACTCCCTAAAGGGAGGATCTCCCTCAACATCCAGCCTGCAAGATTGGGATTATTTCCTCTCCCCTCTCCATGTGGCTGCCCTCTCAAGGTTAGAACTGAAGCGATGTGGGGCCAGCACATTCTCAAGGACCAGATGAGAAGAGCTGCGTGAAGGAGTGACAGCCACCAAAGGAAGAGGGACTCTGCCCTGCAAACATGAACAACAGCTTGCAGGTTAACCTGCCCAGAAGCTGGGCTGCTTCAAGTGGCTCACTTCAGGAGAAGTCTGAGCATTCTTTTTTTCTCTTCTATTATTATAGGATGGAGGATGAAGCTGTCCTGGACAGAGGGGCTTCGTTCCTTAAACATGTGTGTGATGAAGAAGAAGTAGAAGGTGAGCCCTTTGGGTCTGGGAAGGTGTGTGTTTTTGTCCATGTACTCTGTAGAAAACTGCATTCATATATTTCCGTGCATCTTATAATTTTCAAAGTTAAACACCACATCTGCTGGTGGAGTTTCTTTAATCTCTGCATTTTGCTTCTGCATGGGAAGTAATTCTAAGAACTTCATTGGACCCTCAGAATTGAAGTCAGCAGGGGCTTACCTGTGACATTTTTTTAAAAGGTGTTATTTGTGTTAGCTTTGCTTCTCCACCAGAAATGACTGTTTTACTAGATAATTCCAGAGAGCTGCCAGATCTATAGAAATGAATTCGTTAGCACCTTCTACTATTCCTTTTTTGGTAGCTTATAGAGGAGAGAAACAGATGTTGCCGAAGGAGAGAACGATAATTATTGTTGTAGGGAAAGCAGGTCTAAGCTGAGGATGGTTGTCATGGACGAGTCTTCGTTCAGAAAACACAGACAAGCGTTTTCGATTTAAAAATTCCTCGGAACCTCTTTCACTAATGTTGCCAGTGCCTGTTAAAACCGAAGAAGAGTTCTATTTTATCTCTGCCAACACACTTCAGTGTGTGCTTCCTTCATTCACCTCCTGACTTACCAGTAACATTGGGGGAATGCTATTTGATTGGTAGTGGGAAGGCAAGGCTTCATTAATATTTATTGAAGCAACAATGTGAAGGTGTCAAAAATATATAGTCTATTATTGGTATTTAGTATGAGATTTCATATGGCAGTCAGGGTTATAGATAGCACCAAAGGAAACTTATAGATGAATGATGGGACCAGTTTTTCTTGTGAATGTCACTTGAGAGACAGTTCCCTCTTTTGGAGGCTGTGGACTGACTGGTTCCTTTGGGTAGCTTGTGCCTCCCAAAACCTTGGCAAGGAGGATGGTGAGGTTGGGAAGAGGACGGTGGATAATGTATGCTTTGGAGCAATGCTTCAAGCACTTGGAGCTCCAGGTCAAAGGGTGTTCATGATCCTGTGCTGTGGGAGCAGCCCCAGGGTGGTGCTTGTTATGTTGTTTCTCATGTTTCTTCAGTGAGTTTCTTTTGCCCTCTGGAAGGTTGGTGCCTTCTCTGCCCCACCCCATTGGCTTCCCATACTTAAGCACTCGAGGCTGACTAACAAGAATTTGATGCCTAAGTTTCTTAGGAAAACGGAAACTACAGTATTTTCTTTTACATTGTTTTATGGGTTCCTTGCATTTTTGCAATGTGACTATGGGAAAATGCCAAGTTGGGGAAGGCAAAAGAGTAAAACTTTTCTTTATTGCTGAAACTTCATTGCAGCCACTGTCATTATTCCCAACTGTAAAAGAGGAACTAAAGCCATCCAGTGAGAGCATAAGAAATAATGGAGGTTTGATGAAAATTCTATTGTTTTAGAACAATAAAAGTGAAAAACCTTTGGGAATGGGGACATACGGTGTGCACACATTCTGCTTTGGGAACAAGATCCCAGCTGAGTTCTCAGGAGTTCTCCAGTCCTGAAGGTGCTTTGGATCAACAGCCCAGTACTTCAGCAGATGTCTGCACTCGGGTTCTTTTTTTTTTTTTTTTTCAGATGTTTTTTTAATTTGAATTAGAAACAAGATTGTTTTATATGTCAATCCCAGTTCCCTCTCCCTCCCCTCCTCCCCTGCCACCCCCCCAACTAAGGCCCTACCTATCCCATACCCTTTCTGCTCCCCCTGGAGGGTGAGGCCCTCCATAGGGTGTCATCAGAGTCTATCGTATCCTTTGGGATAGGGCCTAGGCCCACCTCTGTATGTCTTGGCTCAGGGAGTACCCCTCTATGTGGATTGGGCTCCCAAAGTCCACATAGGGATAAGTACTGAATTACTACAGGAGGCCCTGCAGATTTCTGAGTGCACTCGGGTTCTTAAAGCTTTGCCTAAGAAGTGAATTTCCTAAATTATTTCCCTTGATTTTCAAGGAGAAAATTTATCTATTGATCATAGTATAAATCGTAATGTAAATAACACGCAATTCTGTAGCCAGATTTCTTTGGGAGAGAAGCAAAAAGGCTATAGATATAAGTGCCTAGTTCAATGCAAGAAGTGTGCTTGACAACGAAGTTTGTGCTTTCTGTTCTCACAGGACGTCCACATGACAGTCACTCTTTTGTGCTGGTGGCTGGTGTGTGATCTGATCCCTTTTATTTCTAGGCATGTTATGTTGTCTGTTGTTGAATCCTAAGCCTACAGGATGGTGGTTGATTTTATGGTGGCTTTGGTGTGGACTTCCAACAGTGGAGACACTCCTACAGTAGAAGGGTTGGAAGCTATGAACTAGTTCTTTTCTCCTTCAATACCCTTCTACTTAGCCCTCTCCTTTCTTTTCTGGCTTCATCAAATAGGGTCAGGGGGACTTAAATGTAATATCAGCTCTGGGTGAGAGTACAAAAAAGTTGAAGTAGACAAAGGTTTCATGGCACATCTGTGGGTCCTGTGATTGAGTGAGGAAAGGGCTGATGACTGTCACGACTTCTGATGTAGGTCGACTTTTAAATGGGGATACATTTCTCAAGGTTGTGAGTGTATCTCATATTTGTAATTTCATAGAAAAAGGCATTACTGATGGGGAACAGCATGTTACTTCCTGAATAGCTGAGTCTTTGACACTTAAGCAGAAGTTAATGTGGTGGTTTGAGGATGGAGAGTTCAAAAGGCAAGGAGCTCAAATACCTTCCTGCAAATTATCAGTTATGTTTTCTTTGACCCTGCAAGTTATTTCTTTTCCTACTAAGGAGACCATGACTAAAGTATATTGCAACACACCTTGCAAAAGTAAATTTTAAAAACTTTGCTTTTTAGTAATTTCTGTAAGTTTTGATAATTGAGGTCCAGTAGCTATAGTTACTTTGACATGTTCCTACAGTAAAAATAGTTCTTGGAATGCCTGGATTCAGTTTTCTGAGGCCAGAAGAATTCCAGGTTCTCTCCTGGCTTCTTCTAGTGATGTTCTGGGGCTGCAGCAAGTGAGACTTGAGAGCGTGCCCCCAATTCACCTTGTTCAACTTTACTCTCAGTGGGCGGGGTAGCACTTAATCCTCCCCCTAAAATCTTCATAGAGAACCATCAGCTGCAAAATTCACCCAGAACAGAGTGAGTCAGGAGAGGAGTCATCTTTTGTTTAAGTAATGAACTTAATCTGTGCCACATATATTTAAAGACTTGAACCTTGTTTTCATAAAATGTCCCTCGTGTGTTAATGGCTTAGGTATAGCATGCTGGAAAGGAAACCCAGTGCCAGTTTTAATCTTGAAAAATAAATGGAAGCTTATAAATCTGTTCCCTCACTGGTTACCTTACATGGTGTGTGGCTTCTTTGCAGTTCATACTGAGCGCCAACTACAGCAACTTGTAGAAAGAGTTCTGTGATTTGCACACAGATGTCTGCTCTGAACCAAAAGCCTAAGCCTATCCTTGGAGATGGAACCCTAGTCAGTAGATGATAAACTGATGTTGCCAGAACAACCTCGACCATGGGAAATAACTACTTGGGTTTGATTGCAAACATAGACAGGGGAAATTGCTAGGTTTTGTCAGTTAAGCCAAGTTTGAGGTAGCTCCCCCCCCCCAGAGGAAATTGTATGGATTATAAAAAAAGACAACTTGGAGATGGTTGTAGTGGTGTGTTTCTGTAATCCCAGCACTTGAGAAGCTGAGGCAGGAGGATCAGGAGTTCAAGGGCAGCCTGAAGACCCTATCTTAAAAAATAAAGTCAGTTTGGATTTTGGAGCCGTGTGATATAAACAGATTACTTAATATTCTCGTATTTCGCAATAGGGGAAAAGAGCAAACTCCACCTTATCCTTTGAGATAAGGCCTTGGCTCTGCTGGGCTAGGTAACTCCCCACCGGCCTTGGCAGCTCTGATTTCATGAGGAGGTGCCTCTCCTTAACTTTGAATTCAACTAGCAACTCAGGAAACATAAAGAACAGCAGGACAATATGGTCCTAAATGCTTCTGGTCAGCGCTCTCTCGAAACTGTTAAGGCTGTGTTGTGGTGTTTTCCCTCCACATGAGTCCCACATGAAGTATGCTCCCACCTGTCGTAGGCAGGAATAATCCTAGAGGTTCTCCTACCCCCTGATGGTCTTTAAGAGAGTATTGTTGCAAATTCTGGAATTTATCATGAGGGCTTTTCATAGAAATAAATTTTGGAAGTATAGGGCAGTATTTGGGACTGAGTGCACAATTGTCAAATATTAGAACAAATCAGTACAGAGTATGAACTAAGTAAAGCACATGCAAAATTATATCATTCTCAAATCTCTGCTTATAATTTTAGTTAGTATTGTGTTCTCAGTACTTAAAGTCAAGTGGTATGATAAGGTCTCTATCTGATCCTTGGTGTCCTGTTTGATTTTACAAGGGTCATTTTCAGTTTTACAATGCTTATATATTTGGAGTGATAAAAAGAGTAGCCATTAAAACTTCTCTCTCTTATTGTACTGTTCTATGTTTTGGAAATAGAAGGGCTAAAATGATGAAATGGCGCCTTTTGTCTTTTTGAGTGTCAGGACCTCAACATTTTACAGATATGAAATCATAATGACTTAAGCCAGTTTTCACTAGAGGATATTGCGATGCTCTATTCATGTGCGTTGCAGGAAGGTAGTGTTTTAAAGAAAAAGGCGGGGCCTGGTAAACATTTGTTAATAATTACAGAGTTCAAAGCTGTAATTGCAGAGAAGGGGTGAATGAAAACCTATCGGATGGGAAGGGCAGGGCCAGGTCGGGGCTGGGGCTATTCTGAGGTCTGGACCTAAGTGTCCGGTTGCACGGTGCTGACCTCTTCTCTGCTGTTCACTCTAAATGGCTCAGAAACAGTGTGTACAGAGGAAACACTTGGGCAAAGACTGCTGTAGGAAAAGCCTTCTTAGCAGAAACAATGCATTGCCCATGTTGGAAAACGTTAAAGAGACACAGCAAGCTTTAAAAGTTGATTCTTGAGTGGCAGCTTGGCTCCACCCTCCCTCAGCAGGATGAGCCTCTTCAGAGCTTTCCAAATTCTCCTGTCTTTCTCCTTTGGACTCAGCTAGATACTCTCCAGAGGTCCTAAAGCCTACAGCTCTTATCTCCAAGGAAATCTTTATCTGTTGATGTCCTATGCAAGGAAATCTGATGTGGTTTCATGGGTTTTTGAAAGAGGAAACAGGCGTCAAAACTTCCCAGAGTTTTCCTCTGTTGAGGATTCTTTGGTAATAGGTTACCAACTAAAAGCCCCTTGAAGTCATTTCCTGCCCCAAGTGTTGACATTCTTTTATGGCAATAAGCCTCAACAAATTGGACTTGGTACTTCATGTTTTGCAAGGATTCAGACATTCTGAAATGACATGCTGGGGACAGTTTTATCTTAGATGAAACTTTTTATCTGGGTGTGTTAGTGAGGTGTTTCATATTTACTTTGGGAGTATCTACAATTTGTTTTATTTAGGTGCCATTACAGTAGAGTGGTTAAGCGTCAGTTGGAGAATAAAATTTCAAAACTGAATCTGTTGCCAAATCATTGCATCAGTGAAAGGAACCAATTAGAATGTAGAGTGCAGATTTCTTTCTCCATAAAATGGAAACAGTGAAACATGCTATTTATAATATAACTTGTGATAATTCTTCAAAAAGAATGCCATTGATATACATGATTACAAGAAGAATAGGAATGCTTTTTGATTACGGAGAGGCAGAGGGTAAAGAACTTGCTGTCCAAGCATGAAAACCTGAGTTTGAATCCCCAGAACCCTGGACTGGGGGTGATAAGTGCTTGCAATCCCAGTGTTCGTACTGTGAGTTGAGATGTGGAGGCAGGAGTACCCTAGATCTCATAGGCCCGCTATAGTGGTAAACCTTAAAGAGCCCATCTCAAACAAGGTAGAAGATGAGAACTGACTCCCACCCCCAGTTCTAGACAATATTGACTGTGGTCCAGGCGGTATGATCATAGACATCATTCTGAAGATTGTAATTGGCCAAAGGGTTGTTTTGTTTTCTCAATTTATTCCTTCCAGTACCCAGCCTTTGACCTCTTGGGTTTGCTTCCCCACTGCTTTCTCTATTGGAGAGGTGAAGACAGAATGGCCAAGTGAAATTTCCCCAGGACTATTGTCTATTTCTCTTTGGATTCATTCTGTTTCCTTTTGCTCTGGATATACTACCTAATTAGTGTTAAACTGCTCATGTACTTCACCCTTAGTTTATTAAATTGTCTCATTTTCTAAGAAGAATCATATTAAAGTGTATATGTGCCCCGGGTAAACTGCTTGCCCATTGCCAGTTAAAGCCTGCGATGTTTTCTCCTGGAAAACAGAAGTGTTCTAGTGTTCTAGTGCATAGTGCTCTGGCAGTGAGGAGCATACTTGAGTGGACCATGTGAGTATAGCACACGAATACTCACAAATCTTTCCCTTCCCCACAGATTAGATTAGGGTAACTTTGTGTCCTATGGGCTATTATGTAATCTAGGTGCCAACTGAATGAGATTATGTAAGGGTATAGAGGTACTATGTATGTAACCTGAGCTAAATACTTTTCTGTTTTTAATCATTGCAAAAATTTTGACTTTGCTGGATCAATGTGAGCAAGGCAAGTCAGGAATAAAGATCACTTGAGATCCTTTTGTTACTGTTGTAAGCTTGCTGCTAAGATTTTGTTTTGATTTTACTTTACTCTTTTGCTAACTCCAAAAGGACTGAGGTGGAAGCCTGCCATGACGAGAGTTCATGGGAGGTTCTGTACACTGCATCCAGGCACCACTGATTGCCAGGTGGGATGAGAGGTGAAGGTAGTGAGGGTGGTGAGTGGCACCCATTGAGTCAGCAGTATAGGTGACTTAAATAATTCCTTTCTGAATAACGAGAAGGCTTTTAAGCCTGGTAATTACTTTTACCTTTCACAGGGTTGGAATTAGAAGACAGCTGTCCCAAGGTATACAATGGGTTCACCTTTAGACTCCGTTGACTTTGAAAGAACTCCATGAGATATTATTTAACTGAATATTTTCAAGGTTGAATGCTCAGTAACTTTTACCAGGCAGAAATGCCTGGAAATATAAAAGAAGGGTTAGATTTTAGTAATATAAGCCGACATATATCTTGCAAAGGGTCAGAATTATGTATTTATAGGTTGCTTAAGTCATCACCCAAGTCCTCAACTGACTATTAAAATTTCAATGAGAATTTCTATTTGTACTGCAAAATCAGGGAGGTGTCTTTGATGTCCAATGAAGGCTTTAGTTGAATCCAGTGGCTACATTCTATCATTATCTGATTGCTCAGGTTTTTGCTTGGTTTGCTTTGGTCTGTGCTGAGAATGTGTGATATGCCAGGAGTCTCCGGATCTCTGTCTATTCCTGGCTATGCACTGTCTTTCTGGGTGACACGAAAAGACTCATCAGGGCTGCTCACGGCTTATTTCCCTGTTCTCCTACCAGCAGTGCCTCATGGAGTCTTGCTTAATACCCCCAAATACTTTGCTATTTGTAGTAAGTCACGGTGAATTATTTAATTTGAGTTTCTGTTGATTTTTTTTTCCTGTTGTTTATCTGTTTTTGTGGTTCTCAGAGCCTCACCCATATTTGGCAATCATTCTACCATGGAGTTTCACCCCAGCCTTCTTCAGACTCTCATATATATATCCTGTCCCCCAGGTGTGCTAAAATATAGAGAATGACATCTTAAATCTTGGGATGTACCTTATAATTTTTAAGTATTACCTCCTGCAGATGTCATTCTGGTGTGAAATTTATCATTCTGCTCATCATGATCTCGCCAGTGGTTGCTATGATTACAGAACACTCCCAGACTGAAGTTGAAATACTAATATCTAATATTCAGGAAGTTAGTTGACTAATACTTGTATTAGCTATCCTTACTTAGGTGTAACTGAAAGGTAATGCTTCCACCATTTCAGCCTAGAAAATGATAAGAGTAGTTGTGTGTATTATCTCAGTACCCTGGGATGAAAAACATATTCCTACTAGGACATTTTCTGTTCAGCCAAATGAAGTAGATATTACTTAAGAGCACAAAGTTATTAATATAATAATTTAGAGACTGTACCATATGTGAGTTTATGTGAGAAACCAGGGAATAAATCTATCTTGTGGAGTAATATTGAGACCCAAGGGATGGGAAGGAATCAGATAGAGGAAGGATAAGAGGGATAGAGTTGGATCTGGGGCAGACATGTCTGTAGACTTGGAATGGCAGATGAGAAAGGCATGTGAGAGAAACAGAAAGTAGGTAAGTGTGCCAAATCATGGGACCATTCACACCCTTCAGTGGCCTGAAGTAGGTGAGACCCAGATAATTTGTGGCATTTATGGTATGGGCATATTCATGTATATGTACATGTGTGTGCTGATGCATGCACATGTGTGCGTGTGCATGTGCGTGTGTATGTTTGTGTGTGTGTGTGTGTGTGTGTGTGTGTGTGTGTGTGTGTGTGTGTGTGTGTGTGTGTGTGTGTGAAGGATAGAGTTCAAGGCTAGTTGTCTTCCTCAGTTGCTCTCTACCTTATTTTTTGAGACAGGGTCTCTCAATATGGAGTTCACCAATTTGGCTGGTCTGGCTGGCTTGGGAGCTCTGGGGGTTTGTTTGTCCCTCCTGCTCCCAGTGTTGGGGTTGCCTTATCTGGCTTTTATGGGAGTGCTGGGGATTTGAGCTTAGGTCCTCACGTTTACGCAGCAAGCACTTCTACCACTGAGCCATCTTCCCAACTCTAATGTAGTTATTGAAGACAGAATTTTACACTGTAGCCCAGGTTGGACTGCAATTATGTAGCATAGGCTGACATCAGACTCATGGTAATCTTCCTACCACAGCCTCTGGAGTGCTGGAGTTATAGGTATGACCTACCAAACCTGTTTTAGTGACCTTTTATTCTGCTGAAGATTTAGGATTTTGTTGAACACGTTGGAAGCTTGTGTAAAAAAATTTAAGGAAGGAAGTGACAAGTGTCATTTTTGCGAGAAAGGTTTTTTTTTTTTTTTTTTTTTTGGTTGCTGGAAGGAAAGAACTCCCCAGGAGGGAGGTAATAAAAGTGGAGAGTTTGAACCAATTGATTTTTGTGTTAGCCAACCTGGGGTCCAGATAGTTGGAGAGGTGTGGCTTAAATACCCAGGATTTACAGATTGATGGACAGATAGCTGTGTGGCTCCTATATTGGATTTTTGCTATGAGCAACTTTGGTAATCTTTTGCCATTTTTTAAGATAACTAAAACTGGGGCAAGTGGTAGCTATGGTAGGATACCAACCATTTGAATCTATTCAATGCCCTGAGATATCCGTGTAGAACTGTGATGTAAGTAGTTGGCTGTGTAAGTCAGAACTAAGAAGAAAGAACAGGGGTGGAGACAGAAACCTGGAAGTCCTAGACGTAGTACCATCATAAGCCATGGGAACATGCCCTAAGGCAACAGAGTGTTTCCAGAGGACTGGAGTGTGTGCTGAGCACTAACACTAAGAGACACAAGAAGAGATATAGAAGGAAGTGGAAAACCAAGAAGGGTGGGATAGAGAGGATTCTATAGGGAGCCAGGGGCCAATGGCTTTAAAGTTGTTAGGAGCCAAGTGTGATGAGGTTGAATGGAAAGCCCTGGATGTGGTAAAAAAGAGGTGACATTGGAAGCCTTCCTTAGCAATATGGGCATGAATAGATGGAATTTCACCATGAAAAGGTGGAAAGAGACTCGCAGGCGGTGATTCTCAACCTGTGGGTCATGACCCCCTTGGGATTTGCATATCAGATATTTGCATTACAATTCGTGACAGTAGCAAAATTACAGTTGTGAAGTAGCAATGAAAATAGTTTTATGGTTGGGGGTCACTGCAACCTGAGGAACTGTATTAAAGGATTGCGAGAACCACTGTGCTAAGGTATTGGTGGAGAGCTGTTAGCCTTCCTTCTGTGTGTTTAGTTATACTCGGCTCTTAAATGTTTGGAATTTTATAGAATTTACAGGACTAGGAGTGATCTTGCGAAAGATCCAGCTTCATGTTCTCAGCTTACTGATGGCTAGAAGAGCCTGAAAGACGTGGAAGGGCACTGGAATAACCAGGGGAATGCCTTTCCCAGGCAGTGCCCACCCCAGAGGGTATGCGTGCTTCTTTCTTCCAGAGGGGAGAGGAGTGTAGATGGAGATGAATGAGAACCGGAAGAGGCATCTTGAAGAATAAGAAGTGGGAACCGAAGGGAGGATGGCGTGTTGGAAAGGCTTTTAGACAGATGAACGAGAAAGACTTCATCATGCTGGGTGGCCTCACCCTGTGAGTGACCCTCGGTGATAGTAGGACACACATTCCATTCAGAACGCTTTAATATTCTGGGGCAGTCTCTGGGACTAAGGGCTGTGGATCTAAATTTGTCATTCAGTAACTGTAAGACTGAAGCATTTCCGGAGATATACCAAGCCTCTTTTCCTTAGGTAATTGCTAATTTGAATGGGCTCATCATCATTTTTTAAAAAGTGTGTTTTATAAATAATGTTGGATGGGAGGAGTGATGATGGGCAAATAACATTGTCATGGGAAACAGGAAAGGGGTGCTTCTGTAACCCAGGGAAACCAAGAGTAATGCCTGTCTCTGAACATCAGCTGGCTCTTCAGCTTTAGTGGATGCACTGGAAATGAAGACAAAGTAGTATGTGAAGTCCCTGGATCTCAATGTATGACTGTGGCTGATGTGTGCATGTAGAGAGTAGCTTTCTTTTCTGGGTGCATATGGAATAATCATGAAGATTTAGGGGTTGGTCTTCACTAGGTTCACACGCCTCTTGTGACATTTCCTGTAGTTGTTGGTATTGCTGTAGAATCTCATTTACCTACATACAGAATGCTGGGGAAGAGAATCATGTGAAACAATACGAGCTGTTTCCTTTGTGATTAGGCAGAGTACATCGACAATATTGTGGATTATCTGTCTATAACAACCAAAGACTAGTCTTCCGATCGCCCAGCCAAGGTTAAGCCCCTGCAGACAGAGAACCCACAACAGGGTCAGGGATGGACAATGTATTTGGGATGAGGATATGAATGTGTGCATTTGTGTGTCTCTCTGGCTGCCTCTCTGGCTGCAGTTGCAAATCAAATTATCAATGACTGTTGGATTAGCTATTGTTTTGTGTCTTCCAGCTCTACTTCCCATTCAGTTGTGTACATGGTGACCACAAGAGAAATACAAAACTGTTAGCTCTCTGTGTTTGGCTTGCAGGTAGATTTTGTCCAACCACATATATACTGCACATTAAAATTCAGGGGTTGTTGGCTGTCAGAATGACTGGAGGGGTTCTGACTGGCCAGTGCCAGCCTGCCCAGATCTTTTGAGTCTATTCAACTCTCCTGAGTGAAGTAAAAGTCCTGGCAGACCTGGTTCCTGGGGGTTGGCACTCACTTGTGAGAACACTGGGGAAGCTGTGCCCAGAGCAGGAGGAAGGCTGCCAGGCACTTGCTTCTGGCCAGGATGAGGGAGGCTAGAGTTATGGAAGGTGTTGCCTCTGTTGACCCAGTATATTTTGTTCAATGGTTTTAATGAGCCAGCAAAGGGAGAAGTTAAGACTAGGTTTAAGTAGCCTCTTCTGCCCTGCTCTGACTGAGAACAGAGGGAGTTCACACAGTATCATCAGGGCTGCAGGTGACTGGAGATAAGGAAAAACATAGCTTTGATTTCTCCCTTTTGGCAAGAGAAAGGGGGCAATACCATCCACACTTTTGGATTACCTTTGTGTGCTTGATACATTGGGAGGCAGTTGTTCATTAAGATTGCTTGTGAAAATTATGTCTACATTTCTGTGTAGATTGATGCTTTTTGTTTGTAGATAAGGAAAGAAAATAGTTTGCTAGGTCAGCATTAAAATTACTTTGGGGAATCAGCCATTCCCGACTTGAAGCACTTTAGGAACTGCAGTTTTTGTAGGCTGAGCTGAACTCAACTTTTGCTAGCTCATTAGGGCGAGCCTCTTAAAATACCTTTAAAAGGGAATTCTTGCCTTTTTAGCGTAGATATTTAAAAATAATCCATGCCTACTGAAAACGAAAGAGTTGCATGGAAGAATATTTGATAATTCACCTTTACCTCTATTATCAACTGCTAGTAATGGAGGTCATTATGGAAACTAGATGCGTCCTCATCTTTAAGGCTAGCTACAGCTGTTGGCTAACATGGGCAGCTGGAGGCAAATGCAGTTTTTCTGAGCTAAGGGATTGACATCTAGCTAAGAAACATAAGCTTGCTTCTTTTTTTATTTTCTTCATAGCTGTTCTTGTGCACAAATTGTCATCATCATCATCATCACCACCACCATCATCATCGCCATTACTGTTATCATCACTGAATATTGAAAATTCTGCTCTTAATGAACACAGCAATGACAAGTTGAGATTCCTTATTAGTCCTGTTAGGGGATCTCAGAAGACTTTAAGACTTCTGGGAATCCCATGCACTTCAAAGTTCAGGGCAAGAAAGATACTTCCCTCCTCTTCTGTATGAGTGGGGTGTGTGTGTGTGTGTGTGTGTGTGTGTGTGTGTGTGTGTGTGTGTGTGTGTGTGTGTGTGTGTGCGCGTGTGTGAGCACACGTGTGTGCTGTGGTGCCTTCTGCTTTGCCCAAGGCAGGGTCTTTACTGTTCCTGTCACTTAGGCCAGCTAGCTGGCCTGTGAGCCTCTGGGGAATTTTCTTGTCTCTGTCTCCCATCTTCCTGGAGTTCTGGGATTATAGATACTCTCCTTATTCATCTGGTATCTACCTGGGTTCTGGGGATGTAAATCTTGGTCCTTGCACAGAAAATGCTTTTAACCTATTAACAATCTCCCCAGACCCACTCTCTCTTAAAAACCAAAACTAAAACCAACTCATTTTCCAGGTATTTTCTTGTATGCTTAATTCTCAGTGTAATTGGTAATGTTGATATTAAAATAAACTACTCACCAGTATTTAATTATCTAAAATAATTTATATATGTAATATATAATTGTCTTCTAATAAACATTTGCATTATTTTTCCCTGCAAATCATTTCCACTATCCAAAATATAAAAATAGAAATCACCCTTGTCTTAAGAAGTCATATGTGTTTGAAGTCTGGACCCTTATTCAAACATAAAGGGCTGGCTTACCCCGTGGTAATTGCAGAATTATATCATGGCTTCTGAAAAGAGGAACCCTTCCTGAGCTGGTATTTATGCCCAGTAAATTTGGAAATGTTACTTTGATTACATCTTATTACAGCTGACTATGGGCATTCTTCTGGACTCATGTAGGCTAAACCAGCAATTTATTTGTACTAATTTATGAAATATTTGGGTTGTAGGGTCTGGTCATCTTCTAATTATATAAAGCACCAAACATTCATCTCTGTGGTACCTGGACTTGATATCATGACTCTTAAACTCTCATAAGAAAACCCTGCCAATTGATGCTTTCTGTTTATCTGTAAAAGCCTCTCAGGGTCTCTATTTGTAACTGAGCACTCATCCAGGATCCTTGCCTCCTTACCTACAATTTTCTTTAAAGATTAAAAAATAGTAAATCTCCATCGCACTTCTTTACATCCCTCTAGGCGATAGCAACAATTTGTTCTGGGCATCTTGACATACACCATGTTATGTAAGATAAGGACTTATATTTTGGGACCGTTGCTGATCGGTTCTGAGAGAAGGCTAGAAAGTGTTTGGGTTGCGGAGTCTTTGCTTCAAATTGGAGAGAACAGAAATTTGGTTAATTGTGGAAAGATCAGCACTGGAGACTGAGAACCACAGCTGGAGCATATCTCCATGTTTAATTAGGGACTTGTGTGGGAGGCTGGAGGAGTGACTGCAGGTAGGACAAGCTGCGTTTCTGGGGAGGATTTTATCTGTCCTTTGGGGATCCCTTGGTTGGCTCACAGTACTGAAACGTCAAGTTCAAAACCATATATGCTGCCCTCTTCCAAAATAGCTCAGGGTGAAGTGAAAAAAACAGTTGAGAATCAGGAAGGAGGAGGACAATGTATCAAACGCATGCTCTGAAGTGCTGTACCCACCACAGGGTGGCTGGCCTGATAGTTGTTTCTTGTCTTTCTTACCATCAACCCGAGGAAGGAAACCTAATTAGTTATGTGATGTACAGGATATATGTGTGTTTTACTTTTGTATGTGTGGTGTGAGGTGTGTTCGTGTGTGTGTTTGTGTGTGTGTGTGTGTGTGTGTGTGTGTGTGTGTGTGGTGTGTGTGTGTATGTGGTGTGTGCATATGTGGTGCATGCTCACACTCATGTGTATATGTGGTGTGTGTGTGTGTGTGTGTGTGTGTGTGTGTGTGTGTGTGTGTGTGTGTGTGTGTATGTGTGTGTGTGAATATAAACACTGAGGCCACAGGGGATGCTTGCTGTCTAGCTTTATTTCTTTCTATCTTATCCCCTTGAGACAGGGCCTCTTCGTGAACCTGGGGTTTGCCAGTTTTTAGCTAGGCTGGCTGACCAGCAGTCACCAAAATCCTGTTTCCATTGGTCCTACTACCCCTTAGTGGGTGGTTATAGGCACATGTAGCCATGCCTTACCCAGCAAGACACTTTCTCAACACTATGAAGATATATTTTTAGAAATCCTATCAAAGCTGGCACTCATCTCATGCTGACATTGATGCCTAGAAAATACTTGTGGGATTTTTCTGAAGAGGACATTTGCTTATTGGATTCAGCATCCTTGACTCCTCAAACTTGGTTTCTTCACCTGTATCTGAGGTTAGTAGCAGGATCACATACAGTGCCCGAGAAATGTGCAGCAGTGATGAACATGCTCACAAGTTTTTGGTGGATGTCTATTGCATTTGTACATAATACACTGCACCATGTTTCTCAGGCAGGAGCTAATCCTTCCTTCCCACATACAGAGATATAGGTTGTTAACTGTCAAGTCATCCATAGAAGTTTTAATTTGGCTGGTGAATATTTAATTTCTGGCTTGAGAGATTGTTTGATTCTTCCAACTTCTGAATCATCCTAGCAAAGTAGTATCTGTGAAAGCCATCTTAACTTGAAAGGCTACAGAGTTACTAAGTATAAGGGTTGACTGTCTGCTCTGAAAACATTGTAGCCATAATCAGAAGTTTACAGTTGGGCAAGCCATTTCTCAGGAGTTGGGAGACCTGGGGGGGGGTGACTGCCACACAGAGCTTCCTGCTTATAACTAGGGCAGAACAGGTAAAGATGGAAAGAAACAAGACCCGTAGTGACAATTCTGACATTCAGAGGTAGTCATCAGAGCTGTGTTTTCTTCCCAGAAGTCCTGGCTGTAGTGTGGATTGTGAAGTATTCCCGAGACACTTGGAATGTGTTGGGAACTCCCACCATCTGTCAGAGAGAGGCATGTAGAGTATTTATTTGAACACAGGATGCTGAGATTCCTGCCAGATTGTAGATGCGATGCCCTATGACTATCCACCTAAATGAACGCTGTCAAATGTAGGCTCCAGGGCTTTTACTTTATTGATCTGACTAGAATAATAAATGTATCCTTGATTTTAATATAATTAGCAATTGTACCTTCTTTCTGAATTAAGGCTTTCCATTAAAGTGAAAACAAAATTTTAAAATTTTATTCTTTATTTCCCATCATTCTTTGAAGCAATTTTATGAAATTGTTGGCACAGAAGGTTTTTGAGCCTCAAAATTTCCTTATAATAAATGAGTAATGATCTGAGTTTTCTTCAAGCATTGTACTGTTTTGTAGATTCTTGGGTCTGAAAGTTTCTCTGACAAGTTCCTCCTTTTCTTTTTACATGGAGAACAATAGCTACACCCTCCACCTTTGTAGCTTTCCTAAGAGCTTACATCAATCGTCATGACATATCTCTGAGACATATAAAGATATTTTAATGAAAATAAACACTGATATCCACCTGTGATGTTCTCACCAACAATAGACTTTCCAGCAGTAATTCCATTTCTGTTCATCATGCAGACAGGAGTTTTGTGGGGGCAGTGAGAACACTTCTATCTCAGCTCTTGATACTTTTGGGGGTTTGGCAATATAGTTTACATATTTGATCTTCCCTGTGTAAAAACCTGCCATCTCACAAGTTCCTCTAACACAAGACTATCTTGTTTGCCTCCTTTCGAGGCCAGCGAAGTTGAAGTAGAGTGAGACTATAAATAATCAATGAAGTTACAAGCACTGTCTCCAAGATCCCAATGACCCACCTTAACCAGAGTCACATTTCTTTTCCTTTATGTAAACACAAAAGCAAAGGGGAAGATTTAGGTTCCAGTAAGATGTTGGAGGATGAGGAGGATGAGGAGGAGGAGGAGGAGGAGGAGGAGGAGGAGGAGGAGGAGGTGAAGGAGAAAGAGGAGGAGGAGGATACTGAGCTCAGCTCAGGGACTTGATTCCTTGGGCATTTCTTGGGAGGCAGAGTCTTCCTCACTGTTAATATTCTATTTTGCCATGTAAGGATCCTCACAAGGCTCATAGCCATGTGAATACAAGAGAATCATGGCTCCATAGATGCTAGTACCAAGAGTATACAGAGTGCCAAAGAGTGGGTATATGCAGTGGTAAAGGGAACCGAGTGTGGCTGCAGATGGCCCTGAGAGATCTCTGTGGGTTGGTAGAAAGGTTCTAAAATTAGATGATGATGATGTTTGTGCAATCTACATAAAATCATGGAATTACAGTCTTTAGAAGAGTGAGCTTTACAGTTTGCAAATTACACCTTGATAAACTAATAAAAATTCCTGAAGTTTGTGATGTTGCTAAAGGAACCCCCATTTCCTTTTGGCCAGAAGGATGCTGTGGGACTCTGAAGTCCAGTGTCAGATCTGAAGGCTTTCTTACCTATGAGCAGGGCAGGGGAGGTATGGGAAGGTGGAGGGATGTGGGCAAGCTGGATATGCCACAGGGCAGTGCTGCAGTCACCAAACAAGAAGAATGGTTCCATGGTTATGGTCATGACAAATTTAAATAGGTTCTCAAATGAAGGTACATCCTTCTGCAGAGCTTGAAGGCTGTCTGTCACTGTAACTTTTTCATTAGTTTGAAAACAATACTTTATAGTCAGAAATCTTATTGTTAAATCCTGTCAGCCCATATAGGCTTACCTTTTAAATGACTTGATCAAATGTACTACAAAGACTTGAGTTCATATAGTAAATCTTATTGCATTATTTTGGCATGGCTAATATACCTTAATTACCATTTTCTTTTGAGTATTATTTAATAATGTGCAGAATACATTTACTGTGATATTTTAGTATTTTGACCCCCACCCTGTGTATGTGTGTGTGTTTGTGTGTGTGTGTGAGTGGTGTTTGTATGTGTGTGTAGTATGTGTGTGGTGTGTGCATGGTATCTGTATGTGTGTGTGTATGCACTTCTGTGTGGTGTGTGTTTGTCTATGTGGTGTGTGTTTGTGTATGTGGTGTGTATGCATGCACATACGTGTGTGTGGTTTGCTTGTGTGTTTGTGTGTGTGTTTGTGTGTGTGTGTGTGTGTGTGTGTGTGTGTGTGTGTGTGTGTGTGTGTGGTGTTTCCGTAGGGCTCTGCTATCTTGTATTGTTGAGACTTGAGATAAACCTGCAAGGGGAACACAGGAAACAATTGACACTGCTTCTTAATTCCCATTGTTTCTAAGACATTTCCTATTTCCTAGTATAATATAGCTTTCCCATGAGAACAATTCACTTGCAAATGGTTAGACATAGATTTCTCGTTGGCCCATGTTCTGTGGGGAGATTGTTCACTGTGCTTTGTAGTAAGAAGTTGCTGCTTTTGCATGTTGTTGTGGGGAGTTCTGCTTCAGGTGAAGATGCTCCAACTTTTTTCCTAGCATCAGGAATTTTCTGTGACACACGACCCCTGAGAGTTCTTTCTTCCATAGTTGGAGTCTTTTTCTTGAAGCAGTGCATGATTCATTTAAGCTGTCAATTGAAGGAAAATCTCATGAATTATGATGTTTTTAGGGGTGCCTGGTGAGTTCCATGGAAAGTAGTTCACAGCCATTGATACTCAGGAGGCTGAGTTACATAGCGGTTTGTGATATTATCTCTGGAACTTGTGAAGTACCATCAAAGAATAATTCTAGAAATGGGAAATGAAACACTTAGATGAGATAACCTAATCTAATTTGCAATAAAAGAGTGTTCAAATTGCTTCTGAAATGGTGATTCCCATACTCAGAAGTTATACTGTATATAAAGTAAAAGTCAAAGTTTTTCAATTAAAAAAAAAAGATGTGGAACTTTAAGTTCCTTTTTCATCTTACCAGATTTGAGAAAATGATACTGCTTGTCAGTGTCGAAGTGCCTTCCCTCTGGAGGCCTGGAAGCAGTCAGATCTGTTTTTCTCATGCCCTTCTCTTCAAGGCAGTTTTTGCTGGGATGAGTCTTTATTTTTATCATCCCAACAACTAGTTTTTTAGAAACTTCTGGAAACGAAAAAGAGGAATGAGAATGGCACTGTGGCTGACATTCGTTTTAGCGTTTCCTAGTGTGAACATTTGAGTACTTCTAAAATCTCTCCAAGTATGTCTTATTTTTCTCAGTTTGTCCCAGTTCTCAGTCTCTGTTCTGCTGATTGGATTAAAAAAAAAGTTACAGTGTAAAACCTTGTCCCCAGTAGAATGACTTCTTGAACTTTTGATCTTTATTTTTGCAGCTCAGCAGCTTCTCTCCCTCCATTCTAGTCAATATAACTACAGGTCATGAAAAACTAGGGCAGAGCAGACCTTTAAGGGTTACTCAACGTAAGCACCTCATGGTATAAAAGGATGAGGCTGAGGCTCCAAGAGTTAAGGGGCTGGTAATTTAGCTCATTGGTAGGGTATTTGTCAAGGGTATGTGAAGCTCTGCTTCTAGCAGAAAAAACGGGGCATAATGGTGCATGCCTGGAATCCTAGAACTTGGGAGATGGAGGCAGTAGGTCCAGAAGTTCAAGGTCATCCTCTGTTCCATATCAAGTTAAAGTCAGCCAAGGCTACATGGGACCATGTCTCTTAAACAAAACAAAAAACCAACCAAACAAAAGACGTTCAGAGAAGGTGACGTAGACACCAGATGACAGATATGTGAACAGAATCAAGAATTCTTGCTTTCTAGTTTGATATTCTTTGATTTTTTTTCCTTAACCCTATGGCCTAAACCCTATGCATGTGGGGACAGAACCGAACACCAGCCAATGGGTGGAATTATACTGTAGCCAAGTGAAATTTGAAAAAGAATTCTTTTTCAAGAATTCAGTTCTTTGAGTTAGCAAATACTGAGTGATAATGCCATCCATGCTCATAAAGGTATCTGGTCTGTGGTTCTTGTGTGGTTTATATGTAGAGACATCATGAGTTGAAATGACTGTTGACTTGTCTACTTTTCCTTAGGCCACCACACCATCTACATCGGGGTCCATGTGCCCAAGAGCTACCGGAGAAGGAGACGTCACAAGAGAAAGGCAGGGCACAAGGAAAAGAAGGAAAAGGAAAGAATCTCTGAGAACTACTCAGACAAATCCGATGTGGAAAATGCCGATGAGTCCAGCAGCAGCATCCTCAAGCCGCTCAGTGAGTATTCTTTTTCAGCACCGCTCTCTGTCTCATTCATCCTCAGCAAGATACTTCCCAGAATCTCATGGCCAATGTAGAGGGAGTCAGGAATCCTGGGGCGGTCTGTTTAATGGGTGATGACTGTAAACATGCTCCTTGTGCTGACAAGTTAATCTGAGAGCTCGTGTGGAAGATTCTGAGTTGATGGAGGAAAGATGTGAGCAAGTGTAGGTACAAATGGCACTTCTACATCCAGACAATTGAGGTAGGGCAGAGTTTCAAGGATGATCTAGTAGTTAACTACGGTAATCAACAGTTAGAGGCTCTTTGGGTTGATTCTGCTTGGAAATAGGTTCTACTGAGACACTAGGTGAAGATGAGAGTGCATGTGTATATATGTTCATCTTCCCAATGTCACAGTCACAGGTGACATTTAACTGGATTGTGGGCCATGTCAGTGATTTAAAAAGGAGTATCAAGTGAGGCATTGCATAGTGCAGAGAGGAATGTTGAGTGACACGGTTTCCAAAGGTCGAGCATTGTAGATTTCATGCATTGTATAAAACATTACGATGGAATAGCAGGAGATCAAAGAGCACCCTTGGACTCAAGTGACAAGTGGACTGTGGGTTTAGGCATATGTTTATGCTACGCTGTGTTTGTTGAGTGTGGAGCCTCTTGATAAATGGGGAGCCTTATGTCTGGAATGGGAATGAATCTGTAGAGGGGAAGTGCATGGCAGTGGTGGAAGATTCCTGAAGAAGACTGACTTAGTGACAGCTTTCCTGCTGGCAGAGCTCTGTACATTCTTCATCTCTTGCAGAAACCCAGACCCTGCAATAAAATACATTATGGGTGGCACAGATAAAGATCAAGTTCGGTCATTGCAGGTGATGACAGGCCAAATTAGAATGAACAGCTCAGGGGTGTTGAGAAATGAATTTACAGCATTAGATTAAAGAGGGTACCAAGGGTAGTGGTGTGAATCTTTTATAGCCTCAGCACTGGAATGAAGCAAGTGGCTTAGGAAGCCAGACAAGTCCCACTCTTAAGAGGAGTGACACAGATGGGCCACTGAATTAATATTAAGAATTGAAGAATTTGGATGTGGACTTATATTCTGAAAAGGGAGTAGAGTAAGTGTGAGATGTAGGAGGGAATAGAGGGCAGGTGACTAAAGCTGTGTTATTTTCATTGGAATGCCAGGGAACTTTTTCTAAAGGGATTCTTCATGATCCATCACCTAAAATAATAGTATCTGTTTTAAGCCAAATTCTTAAAATGCATATGAAAAAGGGTTACCACTAGCAGCTTGGAGAAAAAAAAAGATAATATCCCACTCCAAATAGATTACTGTGGTTTCTCTTTGTTTACTGTCTATTTTGGCATGGCACCAGCCATTATCAAAAAGGGCCACTACTGAGCACATATGAGAGATTCCCTTTCTTCCCCTTCTCCATTCCTTTTCTCTTCCCTCTTCTCCCTCAGCCCCTTTCCTTCTTCCTTTCCCTCTCCCTCCCCTCCCCTTCTCTTTTCTCCCTCTTTTGAAGACATCTTTTATTCTTCAGTCAATAACAACACTGTCTATATTAAAAAAAGAGACAGAGCAACTTGATATGCCATGCTTTGTTGATTCCCATGAGAGGCCTGCTCCTTTCTGAATGGAGTTGGAGGAGGAGTAGATGGGGGAGTAGAAGGAGATGAGAGGAGGGAATGAGAGGAAAGGAGGGAGGCAAAACTATGGTTGGTATGTAAAAAAAAATAAAGAAAAAAATACAGAGAGAGAGAGAGAGAGAGAGAGAGAGAGAGAGAGAGAGAGAGAGAGAGTTGCTCATCTAAACAAAAGTGCCAAGGAATAATTTAGAGGTGATAATGATGTACCAACTTTTTGGAAAGGCAATACAAATAGTACTAGTAACACTCAGATAATGAGGAAGGGTGGCTCAGAAAGAGGCTTAGTTAAATGTGTGTTAGTCATGGAGTGCTGTTGCTCTCTGTAGTATTTGAGGAAGCGGTTTGAATATGGCATTCAAAATAAGTGATATAGTTTGTTCTGAGGGTGAATCTTCAGAGATCTCTTCCTGAGCACATTGTTTTGTGTCTTAAGCTAGGTTTTGGAAATTTCATAAACAATGCTGTGGACCAATTGTTCGATGACTGTAAGTTCCCTTGCAGCCCAAGTTGGCTTTGAGCTTGTTTGCTTTTTAGCCAAAGATGACCGTGAACTCCTGATCCTTCTGTCCCTATGTCCCAAGGAGCTGGGATTGCAGGCCTGCCCTGGTTCATGTGATGCTATGGACTAAATTGAGGACCCCATGTATGTCAGACAAGCACCAAATAAATTATAGCCTAGTTGAAGGAATTTTTTAATCTCTTCTTCTCATGCTGGTCATGGTATTTTTGGCTCTGGTCACCCAATTTGATGAAAAGGTCCTCTTAGAAATTGTCACCAGTTTCTCTGCTTCAGGACACGTGCATCTAAATACAGAAAGGCTGTCCCATTTTTATGAGAAAATGCACCTATGGAATTCCTGCCTGCCTCTTGTTCCATCGTTGCCTTTCATGGGTGGCTGTGTCTTGAATCTTGAACGTTCTGAGTTCCTTGCATCTGTCACGTCTTGAAGACAAGATGCTACTGTGCTGCTTGAGAATCATGCAGAGATTGTATCTTTTGAGGAAAAAAATCCCCAAGCAACTCACAGGTAAACAGTAACTTGATGAAAAGCATCTCTGAGTCTTTCTCTGCTTTAACCTCCATGGGTGGTTCTGTAGTGCCTTCTGTTGGCTGTGCATCTAAACTCTGTGTGACTTTGTCTACTTTTCAGCTTGGCTGCTCTGGTTTGGTCCAGGGTGTTGTCATATCTTGATTTGCTTTTGAAGTCTTTCTTCAGTCAGCATAGCAATGGTAATGGCAAAGTATCAGCACTCCTGTGCTGATGGTTTTACATTTACCTTATAGCATCTTTGCTGTGCTTCTGGCACACAGCATCCTTCCAGTCCTGCACTATGCCATTCTCTCCTTACCCACTCATTTTAATCATGCTGATGGTATGGTTCCTTGCTTCCAAGCTATTTTGTACTCCGGAACCTTTGCATATGCAATCCCAGCTTCCTTGAATGACCACACCGCTCTTATCTCCATTGGCTTTTCCCTTTCTTCATCTTCCGTCCTTAGAATGCTGTCTCTTCAGAGAGGCCTTTCTCCTCTAGTGCTGCTTCCTCAGTGTTAGGGTTCTTCCACCCCTGTTTGTTTCCTTTATGATACATGTTTCAACTAACAAGTTCCTCAGCATACAGTTTTGTTTTGAGTGAATGCCAGATCATAAGTTTTGTACCTAACTGCAAGCAAGGGTTCAGTGCATCTTGTTCATTTACTATGACTCCCTAGAGTTGTGTCAGATCTAAAGAATATTTAATGCGTGCTCACTGAAGAATATTTAAATGATTGGGTTATTAACTAGGGAGAACACAAGCATTGCTTTTAGTGTTCTAAGTCTCTCCTCCCTTCTAAGTGAAAATCCAGCCGATTTTCCTGCATCCTGTCTTAACACATCATCTCTCTGTCTTGCCTCATTCCATGTAAAATCTCACCCTGACTTTTAATTGTTCTACTTTGGAAAATGCCTCATTAGTTCAGCTGTTTCCAAAACAGTGTTTTGTTCTGTGTAGATAGATGACTCCCAAGTATGTAGTCTTGCCTGTTGACTGTAGGTGATGGGAAGAAATGGATGCACAGGGTACATACATTCATCATATATATTTATGGATGCACACAGAAGGCAGGCAACTCTGCTTAGAAGCCACTGTCAAGAAGCCCAGATTGGAATATTCAGAATCAGTTTTAAAGTGAATCAGCCAAAATTTTTCCAGTATTTAGGCATATTGGGAAGATGTCATAATTAACAGGTTCATTTAGCTTAGAATAGAGATGCGTTTTCTCTCTTCCTTCCATCACTTCCGCATCAAGATAAGGTTTCTAAAAAGTTGGTATGTGTTTGATCCTTACACATTTGGAGCTGTAAGGCTGAAGCTAACTAGCATCAACCTACTCCCCCCCCCCCCCCCCCCGCCAGCTCAGCAGCCCCATGTCTTTACATGACTCCTGTTTTCAGTGTGGTATCAGAACTGATGTCCCAGCTGGGGATACCATGAAAGAAAATGTGTGTGTGTGTGTGTGGTGTGTGTGTGTGTGTGTGTGTGGTGTGTTGTGTGTGTGGTGTGTGTGTGTGTGTTGGTGTGTGTGTGTGTGTGTGTGTGTGTGTGTGTGTGTGTGTGTGGTGTGTGTGTATGTGTGTGTGTGTGGTGTGTGGTGTGTGGTGTGTGTGTGTGTGGTGTGTATGTGTGGTGTGTGTGTGTGGGAGTGTCTCTGTGTGTGTGTGGGGTGTGTTGTGTGTGTGTTGTGTGTGTGTTGTGTCTGTGTGTGTGTGGTGTGTGTGGTGTGTGTGTGTGGTGTGTATGTGTGGTGTGTGTGTGGTGTGTATGTGTGGTGTGTGTGTGGTGTGTATGTGTGGTGTGTGTGGTGTGTGTGGTGTGTATGTGTGAGTGTGTGTGGTGTGTATGTGTGGTGTGTGTGTGGTGTGTTGTGTGTGTGTGTGTGTGTGTGTGTGTGTGTGTGTGTGTGTGTGTGTGTGTGTGTGCGCGCGTGAGCGCGCACGCCACACTGAGCATCAGGGAGAGCAAGACTGGGGAGAAAAGTGAAGTGGAAGAACAGGCAGGAGGAGAGACAAGGGAATGAGGAGGTGGCGTGGAGTGGGTGGTGGAGAGAAAAGTTAGATTGTGCTCTTTCTTAAAAATAATCCTTTTACCTCCTCCACCATGCACTTTTTCCCCCCTAAGTTAGCAGCTGCCATCCTCTGAGGCGTGCCCAAAATGCAAGGGAAAGATGGTCTTGGCTGCTAGGATCTAGAAGCAGAGCTTAGCTTCCCATCGTGAATGGATTTGGCCTCTGCACTTTACATTTTGTTAGTGTCCTGGAACCATAGGCCACATTGTGACTGCAGACTCTGTGAAGCAGTGTCAAATGTTAAGAGACATAGGTACAAACCGGGCATCATGCTCCGTGAATCGATACACTGTGTTTCTGGACCAGCTGGAGCTTGTAGCAGTACAGAGGTACTGGCTGCCTCCTGTCTGCAGATCTGCCCATGCTGGCTGAGCAGTGCTGGGTCATTGGGTGTGAATGGACAGTCTTGTAGTCTTGTATTCTTTTCTAACTCTTTGGTTGTGCACCAGATGGATGGATTTATGCTAGTGGACATTGTTCGCTGAGCCAGGGACAATGGGTGCCAGCCTGTGATCCAGCTAGATTCAGGAAACTTGAAACAGAGAAATGGGCAGTTGCTTTTGTTTGGAGCATCCGGGTAAATGAACAGAGTAGCTTTTTACAGGAGCCAAGAATATTTGATTTTTGCCATTTGACTTCCTTGTTCCCAACACACCCCTGTGCCCTTCTTCAGCCTGGCCTCACACTTCCTTGGTACATCTTCTTCTTCTTCTTCTTCTTCTTCTTCTTCTTCTTCTTCTTCTTCTTCTTCTTCTTCTTCTTCTTCTTCTTCTTCTTCCTCCTCTTCCTCTTCCTCTTCCTCTTCCTCCTCTTCCTCTCCTCCTCCTCCTATGCTTTTAGGTGTGATCCTTGATTTTGATATCAAAAAGTATACTTTCTTTAATTTCTGTATACCAGTGACAGCTGACTGGGTCTGCAGGAGAGAAGTGAGTCTGTCGTGTGTGGAGCAGATGCAGAAGAATCAGGTTGCTACTTCCATCCTCTTTTCCACTTTCTAGAAGTAGGAGGGACATCTCATCTTTAGGTCTGAGAACAAAAGCCTTGCATATAGACAAACAATTGAAAAGCTTAAACTTTTTAAAAATCTTTTCCGAAGGAGGCCTTGTGATAGAGTTTTCTGAGAGGGCTGCTATCTACAGACCTATGGTGCTATACTCCATTCAAATGACTTGAGCTAGAAACCTGCCTTGTGTTGTCAGAGTAAATCCAGAACTGTTTTGCCTTGCACTCTCCTTCCCTCATTTGTCAGGGATCATGGTGACATCAAATGAGTTCAGCATCTGGCTGATAATATTCTTTATAAAAGTGTGTGTGATACACACACACACACACACACACACACACACACACACACACGTGTTCACACTCTTCCACTTGTGGCATAATATGGCAAGGATGTCAGAAGACACCTTCCAGGAGTCAGTTTCCCCTTCTACTGTGTAGGTTCCAAGGATTGAACTCAGGTCCTCGGGCTTGGCAGGAGGCAGCTTGACCAGCAGAGCCATCTGCCAACCTACCAGTAATTGCTTAGAGCCTTTCTGCTTACCTTCTGCAATCTTATTTCCCCTCATCTGCACGCAGACAATGACAAAAGCTCCAGGCTGGACTTGGTGGGGACCAATTCTCTTATCATTAGCAAATACTGTTCTCTAAGCCCTTTCAGCCTTGCCTTCCAGAAGTTGCTAGTATTCCTGCACTTTTACCATCGACTTGGCTCCTGGCTTTCAGTGGGTGTCAGTCTGGATGTTGGCTGGCAGGTGAAAGGCCCAAGCAGCTGAGGATTTCCAGGGTGGCACAGGCAACTACTGAGCTACTCAGATGTGTGGAAAACTGCCAGGAGCTAGTGCCTGCTTACCGTGCTCTTCTCAAACTTCGTCAGTAGTTGGGCTGTTCTGTACCCTGCAAACCAATGGGCTAGCTCTCTTTCATGAAAAGAATGGCGCTCTCTTCCTGTTTCTCAGTGAAATAGAAATGATTAGGAATTTGAGGCAGAACAGTGCTGAAAGAAAAAGGGTTTTGCCTGTGACACTGAGTTAGTTTATGCAACAATGCAATGCGTCCCGTGGTGCAGGTAATTTATTCCACTGACATGAGTGGATATAAGATGACCATGTTGCAGTGCTCTATCTTCTTGAGTATTTTAGGCAGCCTAGAAACTCTGAAATGTGGTTCTCTCAGTTACCTTGATGTGCCCTCCAAATGGCAGTTCTTCATTTCCTGGTGCCATTGGCTATTCTGTTCCAATAGTTATTCCAACTCACTATGCCACAAGATGAGATGTTATGAATAGTGTGTTTACGTGTTATGGGAGAGTTGATGCAGTTGCTATTTATAGTGACTCATGCGACCTCAGAGGGTTCTAGTATACTCCAGGTGCAGGGGTTTGTAGGGCTAAAAGAAGTTGGTAACTTGGAGTGGCAAAGGGGGAAATCCAGAAGAGTGTTTGGAACTTAAGATATGAGATCTCTCTTTAATGAGGTAAACAGCGTCTAAATGACTGATCCAGGCATTGCCACCTAAGCAGGACACAGGATGCATCCTGTGGTTTGGGGTTAAAGTTTGAAAGGCAGGAAGCTGGAGTGGGTGCATGTGACTGGATCAGTTGAAGAGTGACAGACACGGACCAGGACCTTCTTGGAATGGTATTCTGTTTAGGAAACACAGAAGGAAGTAACTTTTGAAGGACATGGGTGCTTAATATCAGGGAATTAAATCCAAGGCTTTGTGAGTATGACCTGTAGAAGCACAAGTAGCTGAGGTGAGAGACCAGGGCACACTCCATACAGTCTCCAGAATTCTCCCATGCTACAGTCTGGAGGCAGGCATGTCAGGCTCTTTTAATAGCATTCTCCCATAACAGGAGACTTACTTCATGGGTTTGTGGAGGTGTTGTGAACTTGGAGTCCCCATGTTCCTGGTCACATCTAGAGTCAAAACCTTAATTATCTTTGGCTCTTTCCTGTTTTTTTTCTCCTCATTCCCTTTGGTGTGTTTATTGCTTCTCCAGTTTTTCTTGTGTTTCCTCCTTGCTCTGACTTTCTGGCTAGTCTCTTCTTATTCAAATGTGTTTTCTGGATTGGGCTCCTCTTTGAAATAGAGGGGGTCATTTGAGAAGGTACTGCTAGGTACCTGAAGGACTCATTCCATCGAGTTTCTCCCTGTAAAAAGAAAAACTCATTATCTTCATCGCCCAAAGCAGGTGCCCAGCTTAGTGTTTCTAGATATTTATCATAAAATTGACTGAGAGTCAGGGCTTACTACCTTCATTCTTTTAAGTAGTTTAATGAGTTGTCATCTTATCTTGTCTTATCAAGGCCTTGTTGAGTTAGTTTGTAACTAAATTTAGGTAGTACCTAAATTTGTCATAGAAGCTGTCACGTGGGCCCTATAATGCCCCAGTCAGTCTTTCCCTTTTCAAATGGGTGCCATCTCTCCAGTTGTATTGTTAGAGCCCCAAAGGTACCAGCTGTATCATGGGTATATTCTGAAGTAGTGTATCCTTTGAATGGATGACTAAATAGCATGTTAAAAAGCTACTCATTAGCTGAATATATAGTCTATTCAAGAAAATAAAAATGTGGAAGTAAGGGTCACATGCAATTTAGTCAATATTAACAATCATCTTGGTAAATAAATAGTTACCAACTTAATCCTGGTTGAAATGGGATTAAAATAGAAATCACCAATGGCCCTCTAAAATGATAGGTACAATAATGGTTAAATGAGGAAAGGCCAGGAAAAATATAATTATGCTTATAGCTCCATGACTTTGTTTTGCAATAAGTAATTTACATTTAATAAAATATTTTCATGATTTCAAAAAGTGAATAAAAGTGCTACCGTGTGTGTGTGTGTGTGTGTGTGTGTGTGTGTGTGTGTGTGTATGTATTTTTTCCTTATGAGACAGATATTAAAATCTGTAGGTCAGTGTGGGTACCCAAAATATTATTGGATGTCACATTTCTCTAAGGAACCAGAGAGCTTGCTGAGTTGGTTGGCAAACCTGGCTGTGTGGAAGATTGTTTAGTTAGCATTCATGTCCCACGGTAAAGAGTGAGAACTGTATATGAAAGAGGTTGTGCACTATGAATGTGTCTGCAAGGCTGTTTGTGGAGTTTAAAGAGAACTTTAAGAATTGCCTTTCCAGTCTTAATGGATAAAACACTATAAAACAGGCTTAGGGAGCATTATGGAAGAGAGGGTGGAAGGATCGCAAGAGCCAGAAGCTCAGGAAGTTCGCTGTGACACTGTGTCTCCTAGTAGTAGCAGAAGCTACACCCCTAGACTCTTACCAGCAGGACTGTCCAAATGTAAGCTGATGAAGGATGACACCAATGGACATGCCAGCTGGATGCTGAAAAGTTCACGAGGCTTCAACTCTACACAAAAAACTATAAGCACCTGAGGAAATCTGGGAGCTGGAGAGATGATTGATCTTCTCCAGGAAAGAGCTTACCAGTTGGTTGTGTGGTATCAAAAGATCAGCCCTGAAAACATTCATACAAGTAACATTATACAGATGGAACAGGTTCTGCATACATATATGAAATAACAATTAGTGTGGAAGGGTAGGGAGGGGTATGTGGGAGAGCTTGCGGGGAGGAAAGGGAAGGGAGAAATGTTGTAATTATGTTATAACCTCAAAAACTGTATCGAAGAATTGGTTCTGTGTGTGGGGCTTGCAGATTAAGGTTTATGTTGGTCTCAGAATGAATTTGAATGGTCTTTTTATGTCCTCAGAATTAAGACAATAATCCAAACGCCTCTGGATTCATATTTTCTTCTGTTGTTTGTCAGTGAAACAGAATTCTACTTATTTAGTTTTTAATGGTTAAGTATGAGGTATTTAATTATTTTCTGATGGAGGTAGCATAGTGATCCAGTGCTTTGGAAAGACTCATTCAACCTCAAGAGCATACAAATAACCATAAGTTTTGTAGACAGCTCTTTGTTCAGTTATACTTTATTACATCCTGTGAAACTGCTAAGCACCACAAACAAACCAACGAAATAAGCAAACACTGGGCCAGTGACAGGGGACCCAAAGGCTAACCAGGCCCGCACAATGTCACTTCAACCCAGTTTCAAATAGCCTTACCTATAGATTTCTAGAAATAGTTTGTTTTTACTATGATTATGAAATTATTATAGTGAATCTGTTACTAAGCCTTTTATTCTTAAACTGTATTGTTTCTCTGTACTGGTTAAAACCTCATCAGTAAGACCCTTCTGCTATTATGAGCTGAGGCTTGCTTTATAGCTATGCCTTTCTTAGTACTTTAAATGTTTTTCTGAGATTGTACCAGCAGACTGTGTGATAAAGAACCTCAACTTTCTAAAATTTCCTTTGACTCTTCCGTCGTCTACAGCCTGGAGACATAGCTTCATGGTAGTACTTACCTAGTGTGCATGAGGCTCTGGGTTTGGTCCCTAGCACTGGTTAGGAAAAAAAAAAAGACTACTGTAGTCTTCCAGCAGGTCATTGAATTTAACTCTACAGTTTCAGTTTACACTCTGTATAAGAGGTTTCTCTGAGGATCAAGGTGTTCATGGTCCACTCTCTGTGGAGTTGCTACCCCTCGTGTCCACACCACTTGGCAATCTGCCTGATGACAGTGGAAAGTCAGAGTGAGGCAACGGGACTTTTTTTGGAAGACAGCTGGTACTAGGGAAATTTTTGTAGGCAATGAACCATTCTTTAATTGAAACCACTGGATGTGGTTAGTAGTTTATTTTAAAAACACCATATGTTAGTTCATTCCTATAGACTGTGACAATCATAGTATAATCAAAAGCTGTTTGTGACGTTTTTGTTTAGTGTTCATAAAAGAGTGGCTGGCTTTCTTGAAATCCTGAACCCTGTGCCAGATGCCAGCACACTGACAATTACGGTTTTGCTCTCAGGCAATTGTGCAACTCTTCGAGTATGTGGTAGGTTTTTATTTATTTTTGTCACTTTCACTAATTTGACATTTTATTAAGTGAAAAAATATTTTCTCAACTTTTTTTTTTAGGTAAACAAAACTTTTACTCCTTTTTCCATGGTTCCCCTGAGAGGAGGAATCTAGCTCATGCAAGCTAAGCTGTGCTTTGTGTCTCCCCTTTGGCCAGAGACCCGAGCTAGTGCATGATCTCATTGATACATGATCTATTTGTATGAACTGTAAGCCTGTGGGCTTGTCATCATCCTTCACAGTACCGGGGCAGTCACCCTGTTAGCCACTATAATAGGGGAAAAAAGAGAGGCAGCCAGATCCTCAAACCTTCTTTTCAGCACAGTTCAGTTCAGTCTAACTTCGATCAAATCCTAAAAATATTCACAGAGCATTTCTGTCCTTGTGGAGCCTAGGGTATGGGGCTGAAGGAATGACAAAGTCTTAAAAACTGATGGTTTATGGGAACAATGACCCAAGCAGATATCTAAGATATTTATAGTCTTATAATCACCCAAGTTGTGCCTTGAGGAGTAGAGATGTGTCCTGAGTTAGAACAGGGAGGGAGAGGAGCTGGCTGTTTTCACTGCCTCTGCATCCAGGAATGGACCTTTATAGCAGACGATGGAACTGAGTGGCTTCTACCATAGTGTCCTTTTCTTCTTAGGATGAAATAATACCATTGTTTACATTCTGTATCTAAGCTGACCTTTAAAGTCCATTTTTTGGGAGACTGTTTTGTAGTTTGCCTAATAGTCACCTTTTGTGTTCTTCCTTACCTTCAGAACCCCAAGTTTATTCACAGTAAAAATGTGCCAACAAAAATTCCTGTATGGCTAGTGGGTTGCCCCATGGCTCAGTCCTGGCCAGTGAGCTGTGAGCTAAGTGTGGGGCTTCATTTTGGGGAGATATGTATTGGCTCCTGACAGAGATCAACAAAATTCATATTTTACAGTGGATATTGTGGATGAGCATTTTAGGTGGATTGTTTACTCCATAAGTAGTGAAAACTTGTCACTTTCAGGAAATCTTAACCTTGTCACCATTGATGGTTAGCCAGAATAATTGACTGCTTACATTTGATGAGTCAGTTTGTGTATGTCAGTTATATGTATAGATATCTGTCATCTTTTTCTCCATACACAAAGGGGGATTATAAGAAAGGATAAGAGTGAATCTGTGTATAAAATGGCCTGAATTTCATTGACAATATCTTGCTGATGATAATAATGTGTACAGAATGCAAACTGTTTTCTAGGTACCAATTCAAAAGCTAAAAGTCCATGATCTTCATTTTCCTCATGAAAATCATGAGGGCAGCATCCTTCTGTCTTGAAGGCTCTGCAGTTCACAGAGATGGGTGATTCAACTTCATACTATTGGTGACTGGATTGCTGAGAGAAAGACCCAGTCTTTGTGACTAAGAGCATAGACAAGGAGCCACTGCACCACAGTGATCGTGACAGAGGCTGGCACAGGTGAGGATACACTGCACCACAGTGATTGTGACAGGGGCTGGCACAGGTGAGGACACACTGCACCACAGTGATTGTGATAGAGGCTGGCACAGGTGAGGACACACTGCACCACAGTGATTGTGACAGGGGCTGGCACAGGTGAGGACACACTGCGCCACAGTGATTGTGACAGGGACTGGCACAGGTGAGGACACACTGCGCCACAGTGATTGTGACAGGGGCTGGCACAGGTGAGGATACACTGCGCCACAGTGATTGTGACAGGGGCTGGCACAGGTGAGGACACACTGCACCACAGTGATTGTGACAGGGATTGGCACAGGTGAGGACACACTGCACCACAGTGATTGTGACAGGGCCTGGCACAGGCTCTTTGGCAATTCTGTGCTTGAGTGAATGAACTGTAGGAAGATCACTATGTGCCTCTAAATGTGATTGGTATTGTTGCCATCATTTATTCGCTTGTACCATAAGGTCAGTACCATGGTTCTGACATGAGGCAGAATGTGGGAAAAAGCCTTTCTTTTCCCTCCATGGTACCCTCCGAGTTTAACCCAGGAATCTTTTAGACTTAGATGTAGAAGTTCTAGTGTACATCTTCTTTTGGTAGCAATTGTGTTTACTATAGGATAAAGAAATAAATTATAAGATGTGATGAAAGAACATAGATCTTACTATGGACTGGTAATTTTCCTGCCAATCTGTTTATTTATTTATTTTTTGCTAATGCCTGTTTGTCCACCTTTATTTGTTTATTTACTCATAGTGTTTTCTTTTTTTTAATTTAAAAAGTTTCATGTTTTGAAATTTGGCTGATTACTTTTGTTGCTTTTCTGGCATGTTTTGAAAATAATTTAAGTGACCTGACTTAGTCACTCATGTTTCCCTGCTCCAGGAAAGTCCTCAGCCCTCCAGCTTGTTCCCATTGAACAAATGAAGTTGGAAGGACTTTAGTAAGGACTCTGAAGGGAACCTCAGTAGATCCAGCAAACCCTAGCATCATGCCAGCCAGTATGAGAAGTGCGAGATGCTTTCTTAGTGTTTATAGAGCAGTAGTTCTCAATCTTCCCAAAGCAGCGACACTTTGTTTTTAAATCTCCATTTTTAAATTTAAATTAGAAACAAGATTGTTTTACATGTCAATCCCAGTTCCCTCTCCCTCTCCTCCTCTCCTGCCCCCCCATACCCTACCTATCCCATACCATTTCTGTTTCCCAGGGAGAGTGAGGCCTTCCATGAGGGGGGGGGTCTTTAGAGTCTGTCATATCCTTTGGGATAGGGCCTAGGTCCTCCCCGTGTGTCTAGGCTCAGGGAGTATCCTTCTATGTGGAATGGCCTCCCAAGGTCCATTCATATTCTAGGATAAGTACTGATCTACTACAAGAGGCCCCATAGATTTCCGAGGTCTCCTCACTGACACCCACATTCATGGGGTCTGGATCAGTCCCATGCTGGTTTCCCAGTGATCAGTCTGGAGGCCAAGAGCTCCTCCTTGTTCAGGTCAGCTGTTTCTGGGGGTTTCACCAGCCTGGTCTTGACCCCTTTGCTCATCATTCCTCTTTCTCTGCAACTGGATTCCAGTTCAGTTCATTGTTTAGCTGTGGGTGTCTGCTTCTACTTCCACCAGCTCCTGGATGAAGGCTCTAGGATGGCATATAAGTCAGTCATCAATCTCATTATCAGGGGAGGCATTTAAGGTAGCCTCTCCTCTGTTGCTTAGATTGTTAGTTGGTGTCATCCTTGTAGATCTCTGGACATTTCCCTAGTGCCTGATTTCTCTTTAAACCTATAATGGCTCCCTCTCTGATGGTATCTCTTATTTTGCTCTTCTCTATTCTTTCCCCTACACAACCTTCCTGCTACCTTATGTCCTCCTCACTCCTCTTCTCCCCTTCTCATTCTCCTAGCTCCCTGTCCCTTCCCCTCATGCTCCCATTTTGCTCAGGAGATCTTGTCCCTTTCCCCTTCTGCAGGGGACCATATATGTCTGTCTTAGAGTCCTCCTTGTTGCCTAGCTTCTCTGGTGGTGTGGATTATATGCTGGTACTCCTTTGCTCTATGTGTAAAATCCATATATGAGTGAGTGCAGCCACACTTTAATATAATTCCTCTTGTTGTGGTGACCCCCCAACCATAAAATTATTTTCATTGCTACTTCATACTGTACTTTTGTTACTGTTATGAATTGTAATGTAAATACCTGATATTCAACACCTGTGAAAGGATCATTAGAAGCCATCCCCCCCCAACAAAGGGGTCAAGACCCCACAGGTTGAGAACCACCAATCTTGACCATTATCTAGAATATTCGTTACAGGTGTCTCAAATGCTGTGTTATGCTGAGGTTAGGATAGTGGGTAAAATTAAAGATGTGCTTTCCTTGGGGAGACTGTAGTCTGGTAGTTGTTAATCAGACACTCACAGAGATAAATGGTAAAGTCTACCAGCGGTTAGTGCTCTGACAGTCTGTGGCTCGTGGTGCTGTCAGACTCATTAATGGGATTTGTTCACAGTGAAGTGGTTAGGGAAAGATGCTCTGAGAAAGTCAGGGTTGAGCTAAGGAAGATAAAAGGCCCTAGACAATCTGCGAGCCAGGCGGAAGGATGGTGACTCTGAGCAGATTTATACAAGATGAGCCACAGCACTGAGCAAGCAGAAAGAGCCCAATGGAGAAGAGTTTGATTTGGAAAATAATTGCGTTTCCTTTGGCCAGTGTGTGAGAAGATTTAGAATTTCCAATGTGTGGTAAATGTTCATTTTATAAGGCACACAGTAAGTTAAAATACTGGTTTTAAACTTATTTGAAAAGAAACTTTTATTAATTTTTTTTTAAAAAAAGAATCCTCAGAATGATCTGTAACTTCTTTTCCATAAATACTGTTTCCTGAAATTCTGATGTGCCAAATAAGGTATCACTAGTAAATTACTAGTGAGTCTAACAAAAGCTTTTGGTATGAGAAGTAAGAATGTGCCTTCTCTAGTACACAATGAGTTTTGTCTATCTTGACAGAATACACAACTGACAACCATGAAAAATCCTCTGAGGATATCAGTTCTACCAACCAGAGATATAGAGCATGGAGGGAAGGAAGATTCCAGTTGAAGATGAATGTTCAGTAGCATTGACTAAGTCAGACACAGACCTTTTCTATCTGTGACTCACATGGATCAAGTGACAGGTCAAGAGGACACAAAGCCCTGGTCCCGCTTCAGCTTACTCGGTGACTCTCTTTCAGAATCACTTTACACGGCTCACCCAAGTATAGAAGGGTATCTACCATGTGATTTATACCAGGGTTTTGGTTTGTTAGTTTGTTCTGTTACAGTCAGGCCCAGAAGAGAAATGGGTGATACAAAGGCATTTTGTCTAACCAGAGAGAATGTGGAGTGCCAATATATTTTTTTTTGTTTCATCGCACTTTTGATGCCTGTGATCAGGAAATGCATTTTTCCTGAAAAGAAATAAGAAAAGGTCTGGGGAAGACATCATTGCCCTGAAGAGTGTGTTTGCAGGAGTGCTTTTCATGCCTTCCGCATTGCCTTGCCACCATCCTGTCCCCTTTGCTCCAGCTCTCACTTTTCTATCAGAGTTATTTTGGATGGAACTGAAAGTTATTCTGAGTCCTTTGTGTGAAGTTCAAAGCCCATTCAGGGAGTCAGCTAAGCTGAGTTTGACCATACATTGCAAAATATTTTATTTTACTTTTGTGGTCTAGATAACCCAGAGAGACTTCTATAGATAAAACCCCAATTGTTCCATAACTCCAGCTGCAAAAGTTATACCTGCTGTAGAAATGTGGTCACAGTTTCCCACAGACTTATCTTCTTGCCTGGGACCATGCTGTCTCTTTTGGATGAGTGGGGATTTTGATAAGTCCTTGAACTTCTGGCCTGGATCTATCTATATCATTGGTTCTCAATCTGTGGGTCATGACCTCCAGAGGGGTTGCCTATCAGCTATCCTGTATATCAGATATTTACATTATGATTTACAACAGTAGGAAAATTACAGTTATCAAGTAACAATGAAAATAATTTTATGGCTGGTAGGGGGTCACCACAACATAAGGAACTGCATTAAAGGGTTGCAGTGTTAGGAAGGTTAGGTGCAATCAAATACTGGATGATTCCATTATTCATTTCTCCAGAGCTTGGTGTATTCAAAGTTAGAAAATCATAGCTATGAATAGTTGGGTTCCACTTGATTGGTCTAAAGTCAACTGAATCCTGGAGGAGATGCCTCTGGAGATGTGTTGCCTTGGAAATGGATGAGCATAGCTGTGTAACATTGTGGATGAAATTCCAGCAGTTGGGTAACAGTTGTGTCTTTGTGAAGTGCATAGGCACATTGTAATTGGGCTTTTCCCATTGCTTTTCAGTCTGTCTGTAGATGTACTTATTACAGCACTCACCAATTTTCCTAGCTGCCTTTCAGACATCTTTTGTTGTTTCATTTTGTTTTTTTGAGTCCAGAACCTGTAGAAATCACTTTACGTGTACTGTGTTGCTTGTCCTAGCCCACCAAATGGTGTGTTAGGAAGCCACACGGACTTCAGTAGAAACTCATAATTTCTGAGTAAGGCTTTTGACCCTATAGAGACAGCCGTCTCTGTTGTGGGATATTTGTACACTGTGTGAAAATGTATTGCTGTGATTAGTTTAATAAGGAGCTGAATGGCCAATAGCTAGGCAGGAGGTAGAGATGGAATTTCTAGAAGTAGGAGGAAATAGGAGATAGTTGAGGTGTGGGGAGACTCCAATGAGACATGGAGGGAGTCGGATATGCAGAATGAAAGAAAGGTAAAAAGCCACAAGGCAAAATATAGATTAATATAAAATGGGCTAATTTAAGTTATAGAAACAAGTCTAAGCTAAGGTCAAGCTTTCATAATTAATGTCTTCATGTTGTTATTTGTGAGCTGTTGGCCCAAAGAAAAAATCTGATTATATACCTCTGTGATTGTGTTTGATTTTCTTAATAAACTTGGGGCAAATCCAAAGACAGTGTTACACCCTTACAAATGAAGAGGAAAGATTCCTTCATTAATTACCTTGTTTTTGGGTTTTTTTTTGAGACAATCTCATATAGCACAGGCTGGCCTGAAATTCACTATGTAGTAGATGAGGATGGCCTCAAACTTATGATGCTCACACTTTCACTTCCTGAGTGCTAGAATTACAGACAGGAAATACCAGGCCTGGTTTATGTGATCCTTGGCATCACATCCACAGCCTTCTACTTACTAGGCAAGCATTCTGCCAACTGTGTTATATACCCTGAGCCTCTAGATTTTAGTTTGTGTAATGTGTGACTATGGTGGAATAGACATACAGCATGAAGTTGCTGTGAGGTTTCAATGAGCTATGCTGCTCTCAGAGGGTACTGGCAAGGAATCAGGCTCTGGGCATATTAGCTATTATATGTACTTACTTTGTTTTATTCATACATTAACAAGGAACAGAGCTGGGTCTTTGAAGACAGCAGCAACTCCTTGTCTTCCTTCTTCATGGGGAAGCAGCAGATAGAAGTAAGTTATTAGTGAGTGAGGACAATGGGGTTTTGAACTAAAGATTTAGAGATTCCGTAGGCACATTTGAATTCCCAGACAAGTCAGCAAATTATTCTAAAAATGGAGAAACACCTACCATCCCTATTATTAAGAGCTGCTTGGTTCTAGCAAATTTAACTTTAAAAAGAAAAGAAGAAAATATACCCAACTCTCTCTGGATGACATTAATAGTACGTAAATACTTTGGGATACAGCAGTTGATGTTTTGTGTACAGTTGTCAGAGGCATACAGCATCTTCCTTCTTGTTATCACTGACATGAAGAGAGTGTTGGGACTCAGCCCACAGGCTCACTGAGCAGCAAAGAATTTGTGCTGTCTTCCAAGTCAATCAGTTTATGACTAAAAACTAAGCAATGCACTGTATTAAAAAATATGGATAAACGAATATTCTCTGAGTTGGAATGATTCCCTGGAGAGCACACTTGTTTTCATCATGCCTCTTCTCTTTCAGAGAGTCTCCCTAGAGCATACTAGAGAGTTGGATATGGAAGGGTGGTTGCCTCTGGCCCTCTCACTATGCACCCATTCAACTTGCCTGCAGGGGTCCTCGATGTTGCATCATAGTCTATGAGTTTGTGCACTTTCATTTGCTTGAATATTCTTCTTCTTTGATTAGAAACAGAATACTAATTGGCCTTTATATAGCATGTGACAGGTTCAGAGTGTACTTGCATGCTTACTGTATCCTGGGAGGTCTTCAGAGATGACTCCTGCTCTCTGTGAGAAAATACGGATCTGAAGGATGAAATGAATTAAGCAAGGAGAGGGACAAGTGTTGGACATACTCAGGCTGGGAGCTCTTTTCATCATTCTTGTTTTACATCTTCCCTTGAAGTTGAATTATGTAGTTGGATAGCTAATAGCTGCTCATGCTGCACAAAAGATTTGAGATGACTTGTACTTCTATTATGTAAAAATATGGTGAAAATAGAAATTAAGACGAAGGAGGGCACAGGATATGCAGAACCATTAAGGCCAGTGTTGTTCCTGGAGTTGAATTTAATTTGCCCGAGATTCCTGGCAGCCAAGATGAAAAGACAAACATAATCAGTTGTATATTTCATATCATGAAAGGAAAAGCATGCTAAGGAGAAGTAGAGGTTTTATTAGGATTATGCTCTAGAGGGATGGTTTCACTGCAGCTTTAGATAAGAGGCAATAAGAATAATAGAAGATAAGGTTCTTCTGGTTTCATTCTGTTGCTGTGACAACACACTCTGACAAAAGCAACAAAGGGGAGGGAAGGGTTTATGTCAGCTTACAGGTCACAGTCCATTGCTGAGGAAGTTAGGGCAGGAACTTGAAGCAGAAACTGTGAAGGAACACTCCTTGTTGACTCATTAACAGATCCATGCTTAGGTAGCTTCTTCAGTCCAGGATTACCTGCCTAGGGACTGGTGCCACCGACAGTGGGCTGAGTTTTCCTAAATCAGTTAATCAAGATAATGTTCTGTACATAAGTCTACAGGAAGTCTGGTCTGGGTAATCACTTGGTTGAGACCCCCTCTAGTTGTCTCTAGGGCTGTTATCAATAACATTTTAAAGGTAAAGAGTAAAATAAGATTGTTTCTCAAGCGGTCTGAAAATTGTTGCATGCCCACTGGTGTTTGGCTTTCTGATAGAAACTCTGGATACCTTATTTTATTTCACCTGTAGAAGCATTTAATTACTATGAGTTACTTTTTAAAGGGTCATCTTATCTGTTTAATAATAAGGATATTCAGTCTCAAAGAGTTCATGCTACTTCCTCAGGGCCTAGTGAAGAGTACTCTGGAATCTAAGATCCTTCAAACCACACGTCAGCCTTGTGTGAATCTAGAGCTCATACGGTTTGCACTCTGTCATGGTGCTTTTAATGTTTCAGTGAGGCAAGCTAACTAAATGCAAATACAGCTGGCCCTCCATATCTGTGGGCTCTGTTATCCCGAATTCAACAAAAGGCAGATCAGAAATTCTCGGAAGAAGACTATATCTACATTGAATATGTGTAGACCTTTTTTGGCCAGTGTTCTCCATGCAAGATGAGATAACTATACTGCCTTTTCATTGTGTTAGCTATTATAAATAACCCAGAGATGGTTTAAGGGGAGAATATGCTACTGTGCCATTTTATATAAGAGGTTTGGACATCTGTGAAATGTGGTATCCATGGAGATTATGGAACCAAAACCCCTCAGATACCGAGGGACAGACTGTGTATCATCTTGTGGTGGTTATGTGTTATCCAGGAATACATTTTAGAGGGTAGCCTTTGTAAACACCAGTCTCACATCCAGGCTTTGGTAGGAGGTGAGTAGTGGGAAAGCTCATTTTCTTTTGGGGCTTCTTAAGAGTGGTTCTGGAGACTAGCAGTCATGACTATGTGTTGTGGCTGTTTAAAACTAAGTGCATCACCACTTTCATTCCTTCCCAAAAGTCAGCAAGGAAGCTATTCTTATGTCTCTACTGCAGATGAAGAAAGTGAAGCTCTCTGAGGTTAAATGACTCCAAAGTTCACATATGTCCAGTGGCAGGATTCACATATGGCCTTGCTCTGTTCAGCATAGCTTCCTACAGGGCTCCTCATGTAAACAAGAGGTAAAATTCATAAGTTCTTGAGAGCCACTTAGGTCCTAATCTGGACTCTTGCCTGGAAGAAAGATTGTTTTCCCTTATAGTGTGCATGTGTGCAGGGACACATGACACACACATGTGTGCACAATATTCCACACTCACTCGGTCACATGGTGCACACACACACACACACACACACACACACACACACATGCACACACACACTCGAGTACACACACTCCACATTTACACACATACACACTCTAAGGAGACCTGCAGTGCCCCTCTGGTTGGGTGGAATGGAATTTTCCTTCAGAGGCTGCTGAATCAGCTTCAGCATGCCCTCCACTCTTAGTGTGGACAGTCCTGTGCTGCAGAACATGAGTACTATGACTTTTTCTTGTAGTATTCTAAGGAACATGTCCTCAATGAGTTTCCCATAAGCCCAGAAAGGTGCTAAAACCAGTTCTCTGGATTTCATTTCATGGGGTCTCTAAGGACCCCACCAGGGTAAACTAAGTGCCAGAAATAGGGATGTCAAAAATTGATATGAAGAAGTTTAATTTTAGAGAATGGGGCCCTTAAATACTGTGATCAATTATGCAAGTAAAGCCACTCCCATTTTGTGATTATTCCAATATTAATAATCACCACGTCTACCAACACTACAATAACAATGATAGCAGAGTATTGTTCTGAGGACCTGATAAATGACTTATTTAACCCTTATAATGAGCCTGTGAGGTATGCAAAATAGTTAAGTCTATTGATGAAGACAGATAGGTGGGTAAGCAACTTAACCCAAGTACACAGCTGGTGAACAGCTGGCTCCTTGCAGTGACTCTGCATGGAAGGCAGATTGGATGGAGATCCTTGAACTGTCGTCTGTGGAGAGGTCAGATGCAGCTGGGCCATGTGCAAATGCTTCTAAAAGTAGACATAAGGAGTGATGGGCAGGGAGCTTAAAGGAAGGACTCTCCCCCTCCCCCAACTTGCTTGCTTAGTTGTCCTGACCTTATTCCTGATCACCACAGTATGAAAACATGAGATGTTTCTGTTGCACTCGTGGAATCACGGTGGTGGTGAAAAGTTCAGAAAGCTGTTCTTCACAAATTTTCTTACCAGGAGATTGTTTGGATTATTAACAAAAAGGTGATTTTGGCTAAAGCCCACTTTCTCTTGAAGCTGAATGTCGAACTGAGGATTCTAGAATTCTTTTTAGTGGTAGATGAAAAAAGTGGCATACATTTTTGGGAGACTTGAGTGTTTTAGAAGAACCATGCTGGTTAAGTTTTGCATGCTGGAATTGGATCAACCTGGATTAGATGTAAGACCCTGAACTAGTTTGTCACCTTCTCTAAATCTTAGTTTTCTCAACTGAAAGATGGGCACACTATTCCCTAACTTGTGGATTGTCATGATGATGAAATGGCATGGTTGATATAAAGTGCTTAGCCTAATGATTGACATACCATAAACCTTCAGAGTATATGTGCCATATGAGATTGCTCGTCATAAAATGAGATAAAGCATGCTCTGAGTCCATTTAGAGAGAGTCACAGGGAAAGAATCAGGCCAACACTGATGAGAAATGGGCTACCAAATGGAACATTCCTAAGTAATTCTGAAGAGCCAAATCCTCAGACGTAGTTGGTGTATTTGAGGCATGAAGGGGGTAGACTGTGGTATATCTGAGGAGCACAGAAGTGGTCCAGTTCTTCTTTTCATGTTTTGAGTTTCAAATCACCAAGCCTTTGAACGAGGAGTTGGTGGTGGTAATCTCTAATTTCTTTTTCAAGTTTTCATAGTCTTCTACTCAAAATTAGCTTAGGTCTTATGAAACTAGATAAATTAGTGTTTTTTTTTTAAAAACTGACAGAAAAGAACTTAAAAAATGCCCCTTCATTTCAAATAGTCATAAATAAAGCAAGAAACAAATGTAGAATAATTCCCAAGTAGGTTGCCTGAGATTGTGTTTTTTTCTCACTTGGGGCCAAATGACCCTCTCATTGTCTGTTGCTGATTCCTTTGGAGAATCAACTTCTTATTCATAGGCCTAGCATCTTTTGCTTCCTTCCTTGATTGAAATAAAAATTCTTTTAAATTCTTTGTAGCAGCAGGAGCAGCCCCAGAGAGCAGGCACAGGAAATGTCTTTGTTTTAGCTGTGGCTGCCTGGACGGCCCCATTCCAAGTGGCTCTGAGCTGTCACTGAGTGAGTGTATGAATGAAGAAAATGAATAGGGAAGAGCCGTCCAAATAGCAGAACACATTTTCTCCCCTCTCCTAAAGAACCAGTTTGTTTGAGCAAAAGGTCATTTAAAGTGATGATGTGGTTGGCAGGATGCCTTGGACAAGGTTGTCACTTTCTTTCTATATTACTTCCTGAAGAGTTTCCCTTTCATTTGGGACTTTTTTCCTTAAAATTTTAGTGACAGGGAGGGATGGTTTAATGTGGGATAATCTGAGACTGGTTTTGTGTGCTTTAAGCTTTCAAGATAATAAACAGAAAATTGTTTTTTTTTTTTACCCAATACTGTCTCAGTCTCTCTCTCTCTCTCTCTCTCTCTCTCTCTCTCTCTCTTCCCCCCCTCTCACACACACTCCTTCCTTATGTGATTTTCATACAATACATATTAGTTTTGTCTGGTCCTGTCCTCCCAGGCTTCTCTTCACCTTCTCCTGTTCCCGATACTCAAACATCCCCACTTCTGGTAGTTCCTGTCCATTTCCATGTCACATGTGTTCTCTTACTCTTTACACTCCTCTCTCTTGAAATCGTATAGAAACATCACAATTTCCCTTCTTAAATCCCCTCAGTCAACAGACCAGATAACCAAGGGCAAGGTGACTTGGTCGGGGTGGCACAAACAGTTAACTTAGGCCTGTGGTGCTGACGTAAGGGTTTTCTCCACCACACCACACTTCCTTCCTTTGCTGGGCTGTGGCTTCCTAATTCCTACATAATGACTTGCCTGGACCACAGCATGACCATCTCTCACCAGCATCAGAACTTGAGAAGAGGGGAAGGATTTTCCCATCATTCTTGTGCATGCTTCTCAATGGAACTCAGGGTGGGATTTCCCTTTGCCGAATGAGGACATGGCTGGTGGTCTCTCCTGAAACTGAGGACCCTACTGAAGTGCCTGTGTGGACACACACACACACACACACACACACACACACACACACACACACACACACACACCAAAGCTGAAGTTTTCCAGGCAGTTTAAGTGAGGGAATTCGAAGTATGCACAAGAGACCTCCCTCAGTGACAGCCTCTGGAGTGACCATGGGGCAGGGAGAACTGGCATAGTGAAGGTTTTGGTCTTTCTTTTTTCCAACTTATTTTGGAAAAAGTGTAGCTTTGTAGGTATTTGTCACAGATCGTACAGAGGTTTCACATATCCATCACTCCATTTCCTCAGTGGTTGTGGCTTATATAGCTGGATTATGATATTAGGAAGATGATCTGGGTTCCACATGTGGGTTTTGTTCCTTGTCACTCCTCAAGGATTGTTGCAGGTAGGTACACATGGCATAGTGAGGATAGAGAAAGCATTATTCTGGTACCTCAGATGGTCAGTCCTTTAAGTCACAGTCTACTTTCTATCTTTCTTGTTTTGTCATTTCATGAATTCTGTGTAAATTAAATCATATGGTGTGCGAGCCTTTTTCACTTACAATAGTGTTCCTGAGACCCATCCAGGTTGTGGATAGTTAATTTTTATTCTTGAGTAGTAGATCTGTGGTGTGTGGGTGTGTGAACCTCTATCAGTTTAATAAGAGGAGTTTTGGTTGTTTGCACTTTGGGGCAATTACTGACCAGGCTGCTCTGTATTCCGGGCTTTGAATAGTTATCAGATCATTTCTTTAGAAGATGTGTGAGGTTTCCAAGTTATATGTACACTTAACTTTGTAGGAACTAGCACAGCCCTCTTTTTTCAAAGTAGCTTTGCTATTTTGCTTTTGGCCAGATAGTGTAAGAGATCCAATTCCCCTCACCAGCATTGGATGTTATCCCTATTTTGTTTGAGATAGTATCTTGCCATCAAGAACAGGATGGCCTTGAAATCTCTATGTAACTTTGGCCTCTTGAGTGCTAGGATAACAGATGTGTATCACTATGCCTAGTTAACTTTCCTTTTCTATTCTTTGTGTATATTGTTCAGTGGTTTGCATTGAACTTGACATGTTTGGCATTTGCTCTGCTTCATAACAACATCCCCAGCCCTCATCTACTGTATTTTAAAATTTTATGTTTTAGTAGTTGGCTATTGGTAACAAAGCCATAGTTCTAACTTGTATGTTCCTAATGACTAATAGCATTCAAGTCTAATTTTGTATTTGTGTAGTCTCTCTGTTATACTGTCCAACTATATATATTTTTTGCTCATTTTCTAGTGGAATTAAAAAAGTCATTAAGTTTGAATTCAGTATATATTCTGCATACAAATTCTTTGTCAGATATGTGATTTGTAGCTATTTTATTCTTGGCTATAGATTATCCTCCATAGCTTTATTGAAGCATAATTAGCAAATCATATAAATTAAAAATTCAGTAGGGTGATTTAACATGCATATGTATTTCAAAAGGTTTATCATAGCCATGTCAAATAAGCTGTCACCTCACCTAATTACTGCTTTTGCTGTGTTCTGAATATTTAAGAACTGCTTTAAAATTGAATGTTTGTAATCTCTGGCAAACATCTTTCTGTTTCTCCTGATAGGCAGTACTCTTTTGTTTGTTTCATTGACTGTTGTAGATTTTACACAAGAGAGATTTTTTGAGAGTTGTTTTCTCCAGCTTATTTCACTTAGCACATTGCCTTCAACATTCCTCCATGATTTCCTCTATTTTATGGTTGAATAGTTCTCTCTCTCTCTCTCTCTCTCTCTCTCTCTCTCTCTCTCTCTCTCTCTCCATGTGTGTATATAAAAACACATCACAACTTATCTTTTCATTTCTGTTGGATACTTTGTCTCTTCCCATGTCTTGGCTGTTGTGAATAATATTACGTTGAACATGAGATAGTAGTTTTTGTATATACAGAAGTAGGCTTTTTTAGGTACTATAGTGCTCAAATTTCAACTTCTTGAGGAAGCCCCATTACTCTCCATAATGGTCACACCGATTTATATTTCCACCCAAATGCATGTTCTTTTTGTGTCTCATTCATACCAATTCTTTTCTTTCTTTTTCAAAATGTTCTAATATGTGTGAAGTAGTATCTTACTGGGTTTTTAATTTGCATTTCTTGGGTTATTTGTGCTATTGAATACATTCATATACTTTTGGTTATTAATGTTTCCTTGTGAGTTTATTTTTTTCCCATTGAGTTCCATGAATTTCTTACATATTTCTGGATCTTCTCCCTTATCACATAGGTTCTTATAAAAATTTCCCTCTGTTCCAGAGGTTGCTTTTGGACTTTGTTGATTATTTCTTTCCCAGGCAGAAGCCTTTCTTATTTTTGCTTTTGCTTTTATTGCTTAATTTCTGGTGAATATCCATTGCCAGGTCCAGTGTGACAGTGTGCTTTTTCCTTACATTGTTTTCTAGGAGTGTCATGGGTTCTGCTTTACACGTAATTTCTCTATCTAGTTCAAGTAATTCTTGTGAGAGGTATAAGACATGGTAGAAAGTTCTTTCCCAGCCTGTAGCTCATCTTCACATTCTCCTAACAGGGTCTCTTGTAGAGCGAGTTGTAAGCTTTTTTGGGAGGGAGAGGGGTTCGAGACAGGGCTTTGGAGGCTGTCCTGGAACTCACTCTGTAGACAGAGATCCTACTGCCTCTGCCTCCCAAGTGCTGGGATTAAAGGTGTGTGCTACCACCACCTGGCAAGTTGTAAGCTTTGATTTTATTATTTCCTCCTTTTATGGATCATAGTTTCCTATCTTGTCTAAAACCTCTTACTTGGTCTTGAAGCTTTTCTCTTTTCCTATCATATCAAAGTTTTGGAAGTTGGGAATATAGCTCTGCTGGGAGAGTGCTTGCTTAGCATCCCAAAGGCCTGGGTTCCATCTCCAGCCTTGCCTGTTCTTTTTTTATTACACACAGCACTGATACATTACTGTTGCCAGTGAAATGGGGATTATTGATTCATCTTGAACAAGTGTGCTGAGGAGATATTTGACTAATTTTCTTACCCTTTTTTGTTGTTTTGAATTTTCAAGTAAGGTAAGTGTATGATACAAATGATTACTTATGTTTCTTATTTTCAGGACCCGAAATTTTGAATTTTGCTCTCCGATAGAAGTTCTGAAAGAGCTTCTTCTTCTTCTTCTTCTTCTTCTTCTTCTTCTTCTTCTTCTTCTTCTTCTTCTTCTTCTTCTTCTTCTTCTTCTTCTTCCTCTTCTTCTTCCTCTTCTCCTCCTTCTCCTCCTCCTCCTTCATCTCCTTCTTCTCCTCCTCCTCTTCCTCCTCCTTCTCCTTCTCCTTTTACAAAATCTGTTTAAAAAAAACCTTTGAAATGTTTTGTTTGTAGTTTGCACAGGCGAGAAATAGAAGAATCATTCTTTCTTAGGAAAGAAATTGTAGCCATTGCTTTGATAAAATTATAAGGAGACTCCATGGAGATCCAGGAAACAACCCCCTTTGCCAGTGCAGCATAATGTATGGCAACGGACAGAGTCTGAGTTCAAAAAAGGGCAGTCCTGATAGTGATTGGCAGGTCAGAGTCTATCGGATTCAGAATGAAGATGTGATTTGTGTCTGTACTGCTGAAATATGCAAAGAAAAGGGGACAACTATATTTAAGTTGGGGTCTGATAATGCTGAGTAGTCTTAGCTTATAAGTTGGTGAACTAAAATGTATTGTGAAAATAGCTAACTGTGTGTTCTGTCTTTCATGCATTTTCAAAAGGGCATGTTATGCGTTATCTTTTATGGCACCTCCAAGCTTTCTGTCCTAGGGCAACATTACATAGTGGTCAAGGCTCAGAATGTGTGCATTTGCAAGCATCATTACAACCTTTCTTCCTGGTTTTCCTGTTCTGCTTAGTTGTCCAAGGGGTATTTGAGTGAGAACTCCATTTTTGTCCAGTACACACCTTCATGGTGATATTTCTTGGTCTTCAGGGATAATGTGGGTCTGGAATGTGTGCAGGGCTGACATCTGACTGACAGAGAGCTTTTCTCTCTTGTCGTCAGAGTTTCAGAAAGCAGGACAAGCTCTGCCTCAGTTGCATTGAATGTCTTGGCCTTTGCAGGTGAGAAGCCAGCAGAATGTTGGCAGGATGGCAAGGGCAGGTCACCCTTCTCTCAGGGAAGGAAATGTGAGGTGTCCCAGGAGTGGCTTTGACGTATTGCTGTATAACCCCCAAGTTCTTTTCTTCAGCCGCATCCTTGGAGATCACCAATGTACTCATTAAGGATTTATTGCTTTGTACAGAAACCCAGAGACCAGCTCAGATTGAGTCTGAAACTTTGATAACTTTCCTTCTACAAAATTTCCACTGGTTTTGCATGCGGTCCAGGTCCTGGGAACCTCCCTGTAGAATTCAGTGTAAGCTGATCTCACGCTGGTCTACGGTGTCATCCTTTCTTACCCAAGTGCTTGGTGAGCTTTTTATAGTCCCCTCACTGCAGAGCCTCCTCCTTCTGCTTCCTTCAGTATGCTAAATGAGGAGACTGAATGGTCATTTTAGAATTTTCTCTGCAGTCTGCTTTCAGGAACTTAGCCTTTCCCTCTTTATGTGTCTTGACTTCTGAAGTCTGTAAACTTCTGCTGGAACTGGTCCACAGTGATAAGAGTAACAGGAGATGTGCTTGTAGTAATATGATGTCATAGGTAAAAATAAGCCTATATCAGCTTTATTTCCCAGAATGGAAATAGAGGGTTGCTATTTGTAATTTAGACCGGGTCATTGGAACTGCTGTGCTCTCTGCCAGTTCTTCCTTCTCCCTTATTGGTGGGACAGCTTGGTTTCTATCACAGTGATTTTCTTTTTCTTGGGAGTGGGGGTGGGAGTTAAGTGTAAAGGATTGTAAGAACCAGCTAATCTATGCTCCATGGAAGCAGAAATCCATGCTATGGTTTTTCTGACTGATGATAATTTATACTCTCAGGACCAGATTGCTCATTGATTTGCATGGTGGTCCATTCCTTTTGTGGATGGTTTTAATTGCTAAAAAGCTTTTCTGCATATTGACTCAAAGTGAGCTTTCTTGTGATTTTTGGTCCTTTGGTCTTAGTTGTGTGCTTGCTGATACAATTAATCCTTTTTCTACATAACAGCCCTTGAAAATAAGGAAGAGTTATAACATCTCTCAGCTTTGGGTGACTTGACATTTTTATGGCTTCTATGTATCTGCTAACGCTGTCAGACCAAAGGCTACTTCTTCAAGCTCATATTGATGTCACTCATTTGTCTTCTGATCATTCTAGGCTGCCTGTTTGTTAGGTTGTGGGTTCCTTGGCTCTGGAGAGTGCAGGAGGCCCCTTTATTCTTTTTTGTTTGCTTGCTTTGTTTTTTGAGACAGGGCTTCTCTGTATAGCCCTGGCTGTCCTGGAACTCACTAAGTATACCAGGCTAGCCTTGAACTCACAAATCCACCTGCCTCTGCCTCCCAAGTACTGGGATCAGAGGCATGTGCCACCACTGCCTGGCTTGTGTTCTTACACTTTCAACATTGCTTCTTATTTCTAATTTATGCCATCCTACTCTCACTTCTGATTTTCTGATGTCTCCTGCTTTGGTCTCTTTAGATAGACTCTATCAACTTGCATCTTTCATTGACAGGCGTCAGACTGATGTGCTCAGTAGGGTGTTTGATCACACCATCATTTAGCCATGGGCAATGTTCCTTAGAATACGATTTCTAGATGGTGTCCTGGCACGGGAGATCAGCAGATGTGCAATGAAACTATCTCTGCTTTTCTACAGGACCTGGGCGTGGCCTCAGTGGGCTCCGGTGTTAAGTACTTCCGTATGGCATGCAGATGTCATTCCACTTCAGGCAAAAGCCACACTCACTGTCAAGGATGCAACACAACATGCTGCTAAGTCAGGAGTAGGATAAGGCTAGCTGGTTTGCTGAAGTCCACGTGAATGACACAATCATTTACTCAAAAGAGGAAATGAGATTTCTTGACATAATAGGTTCTTTGTGAACCCTTCTCAGCTCTGCTCCTTCCTGGGTTACCTTTCAGGTTGAGAAACTGGTGTGAATGTAGCTGAATGTTGTTGGTACTATTCAGGTGGAGCTGAGTCCCATAAGCTCAACTGAGAGGAGTGAAAGCAGATCACCAAGTTGCTTGCAATCCTCTCATTCAGTGTCTGGAGCCTCATAAAAGAGGACAGTTGCATTTAAGATGAATTCAGTGGAGGATGGGGCTTGATGGGGCATCATGACTTGGAAGAATGTTGATTTTCAGTCCCTATGTATCATGCAGGCACAGGCAGGGGTCCATTGTGAGAAGCAAACTTGTGGAGCACTAGAAAAGCTAAATGCAGTGTAATGACTAGCTGTAAAATAATCCTTGTCTTATCCCATGACATGGTATTGGAAAGGTGTATCTGAAGGAGAAATTAAGTATTGATTTCACTGAACTTTGTCTACTCTATTTCAAAATTTACCTGGATTATAATTTAGTGGAAGGAATCTCTTCCTTCCTTGTTTTCTGGCAGTTTTCCCGCCACCCCCCCACCCAATAGTGACTAAGTGCTAACCATGCTGATTGTGACTTTTCTTAATTCAGATTTGAAGTGGCGATTCTTAAATATAAGTGGACACCAGACTCACTTAACAGTCTTCTTATTCCCAACTTCGGAATTAGACTTTTGCTTCTGTAAGTTGGGGTGGAGTCCATGAAGATTCTGTAGAAGTCTTCTGTTAGGTTCATTTGGATGTATTCAGAAGACCAAGCCCTGAACACCAATGGGATGTGAAGGATAATGACTCACTGCTTAGCGGATAGGTATTTGGGTTCTTTGATTCTATTATGGAAGGATCATTTGCTTGGAAGATTTGATTTCCTGGGACATTTGTCTCCTCTGGGTCTTCCTCCTCCGCTTCAAAGATTTCTTGTATTTTTACTTAGATTTATGTGTGTGGTTTACATGAACATGGGCTTAGGTGCTCGTGGAAGCTGGAAGTGGAAACTGGATCATTTACAATTGGGAGTTACAGGTGATTCTGACCTCCCTGACTTGGGTACCTGGAACTGAATGTTATGCCCTTAAGTGCTGAGTCATCTCTCCAACCCCATGGCGTCCCTTCCTGAGCTGCATTGAAATATGGAAACAATGAAATTGGAATTGTCATGAGGAATTTCTGTAACTTTGTGTAAAATTAGTTCAAACGTTATGTGTTCTCTTTGGTTGCAGAATTCAGAAAACAATGTAAGTAAGGTAGAGCAACATGCTTTCTACTTGTGCATAGCTGTCCTATTGAACAGTATTTTTTTTTCTGATGTTATCTAAGTTTATCTTCCTAACAATTTCATGTGGTTAGTGTTGCTATTTTCGTCTTATGTCTATGTTATAAAGGATACAAGTGTAAGTAGTATCTGAACCTGCATTATTAATACTCCAAATTTAGGCAGGATTTATTATGTAAGAGGGACTATGTTTTTAATTCTGAAATGTATTCTCCCTTTGAATCTTTATAAGAACAATGTGAGGTGAGCATTCTTTTTATTACTATCATGAGGTTCATTATTTCTTTAAGTTGGCTCTTGATGAGGTTAGGTAACAAAAACTTCTTGAGGTCATGCCTTCAGTAAATGACAGAGCCAAGATTTTCTTGTCAGACACCAGAGTTCATGCTCTTGCTCTGGTAGAGTGAAGGCAGATCGCCTGCACTGATTACAATCCTCTAATTATACACGTCTGTCCTAAGCGTGGTATTTCTAGGCAAGTTACCAGTACACATTACAACAGGCTCCCAGTATGTATGGTACAAAGCTATAGTATAGTTCCCTGTAGACATAAAGGAACAGAAAGAAATATCTGAAAGGATCTCTAGTGTAAAAATTGAAACCAAGTTACAGGAAATGGAATTACAAAGTTTTAAAAAGCCTGGTAAAAATGTGTTCCACACTTTATAGTTTGGAAGCTCGGAAGGTCTACCCGCGTTGTGATAATGTCAGCCATTCTTCTTTGAGAAACTCTGCTGAGTGTTGTTTCGTCTTTCCTTTATAGGGTTGTATTTCCATTACTAATATCGACTGGCACTTGACCTTTCACGTTCTGCCCTTGGCTGTATTGTATTTGTAGCTTCAGTATACAATATGGCCTTTGTGTTTTAAATCAGAAGTTGACCTACATGAAAAATATTTGTAGTACCGTGTTCATGCTTTCTGCTCATTGATAGAAAAGACTCATTGATATGCTTTCCCTGGGTTCCTTTTAGAAAGTCACATTTCAGAGTTTTAGTTCTGGTGGTTTGGGTTGTAATCCAATGGTATTATCTACACAGATGCAACAGAAGAATGATACTTCTGAGGCGGGCGTTGGTGGCACACGTCTTTAATCCCAGCACTTGGGAGGCAGAGGCAGGTGGATCTCTGTAAGTTCGAGGCCAGCCTTGTCTCCAGAGAGAGTGCCAGGATAGGCTCCAAAGCTACACAGAGAAACCCTGTCTTGAAAAACCAAAAAAAAAAAAAAAAAAAAAAAAAAAAGAATGATGCTTCTTGCTTTGAATGTTTTCATATGCTTCCCCCCCTCTGAAGTCCACTCTGGTCTATGAATCAAAACAAAGTATTTTCTATTAACTAGGGTTTCATAAAGATTTAGTATGAAGCTAGATATGGTGGTATATACCTACAGTCCCAACTTGAGGAGGTCAATGCAGAGGAATCGTGAGTTCCAGTTCATCTTGGGCTACCTAGAAGAACGATTGAGTATGAATAAATGATTCATATTGCTTTACCCTGACATCTAATTTTCTCTCTTCCAAAATGCACTATCAGTTGTCTATGCTAGTTGAATTCTAGTACCTACCAACTGCATGTTACTATCTTTTCCCCTTCCATTCTGGAATGTATTGTCAAAACAGTTGTATCTACTCAGCAGGCAACATGACCCTTTGCTTGAACTGATTCTGTCTTTTACAGTCCCGTTCTTAATAATGATGGGTAGAAGACCCAGGTTAGATCATTTCAGGCCTATGTTTTACAAGTGCTTTTCTTGAAGAGAAAATCTCTGAAAAATGTCCGAGTCCTGGTTTTTACAGAGGTTGCAAGTCCTGAAGAGTCTGGATTTAGCCTGAAAACAAGGTGTCAGGGAAAATGCAGTGGGAATCTTCAGAGGACCTCTGGAGGGTGTCTTGAGCCATTAGGGCAGTGTTTTCATATCAGGGTTTTGTCCAATGCAAGTATTTATCCACTTTAACAAACATGGATATGATATGCAGCATTCTTGTTCCTCTTCCCCTCATTTCCCACTCTGAGTTAGAAAAATCTAGAGTATCTGTTTTCCCACCTTGAGGTTACCACATGCATGGCTCTGTGCCTCTCAGTGAAATGCAAGCAGTTCCCCGTCTTTCAGGGTGGCTGGTGGAATTCTATTCCAGGTTTTCAATCTTCAGGGACATCAGAGAGCCCAAGGCCCTGGCTGACCTTGGGAATGGGCTTTGTTTTACCTCTGGGAATTTCATTGAGCAAAGCAGGTTGTTGAGCCAAGGAGTAAGTCATTAGGTTAGGTAAGAATTATTCTCTCTCCTTCCAGCAGGTGGACAAGCTACCAAAGAAAACACAAGAAAGGAAATGCAGTTCATTTAAAGTAAGGAAAGATCAGGGAATAATGTGAAGCTTTTTTCATTGACAAGAATGAGATCCTGTTTAACTATAGGTTGAAATATGTTTTACATGTATAGTATTTAAAAAATGAGATTTGGAGAATAGGACCATAACATCGTTCTGTTATGTGAGCTAGTGGTTGTATGCTGGTATTGTACTGCATTTAGTACTACAATGTTCCACATATTCTTATACAAGAACCAAAATATAAGAGGTTCCTTGACTCTAGGAACTTTTGTAATATATCAGAGGAATAGTATGTTCATCTGACTCAAGTGGAAGGCATTTGCAAGGTGATTTACAAAGAGTAGAGGAAAAACACACTGTGCATTGAAGGTGTAAGTATAGGGTAGTAAAAGGAGTCAATGCTAATGATATAATATAGATAGATATGAATTTTTAACAGGCCAATGAGAAATCTAGAATGCTCAGACAGATGTTAATGGCATTTCAAGTAGGAAGAAAAGTGTGTGAGGACACAAGTTTGGATGGAAAGAAAAACACATGTTAAATGTTGCCCAAGCCTACTGGGTTGCTAAACAGAGAAATTACTTGATCTTGGGAAGTTATAATGATTTTTGCTTGTTGATTTGATGCCACAGACAATAGGAAAGAACCTTAGGTTCTTAGGGCCATGCAATATGCGGAGAATGATAGATGTTGACCCTTGTTTAAACAGCCATGGCTAGAATAGACTGGAGTTGCAGAGTCAGAGGTGGAATGGAGACTCTCTCTCTCTCTCTCTCTCTCTCTCTCTCTCTCTCTCTCTCTCTCTCTGTGAGTGTGTGTGTGTGTGTGTGTTGTAATGTTCTAATAAAATAACAAGTGTTTAGAGTAGGATGTTGGGAATGTCTGCAAGGTTGGAAAACAATGAGCTCAATTTCTGACCTGTTGCCTTTGAGATGTCAGGGGTCAGAGTTTAGGTGACCAGCTAGAAATAATAGATAGGATCATAATTTGTGGTTAAGACTTGTTCCTCTAGTTGTGAGGAGCCCGTGCAAGCATAGTTTAGTGTCTTCAGTGTATGGTGAATACTGAGGGAGAAAATGCCGAAAGCCAAGTTTTGAACCTGAGGTGCTGTTGCCAGCCAAGGGGGTGGAGGCAGACAAAAAGGGTAGTCAGCAAATGAGACAAAGAGGCTGTAGAAGAACACAGAGAACACCCAGGGAAACCATGCGAGGAGAGAATTTCAACAGTGCTAACTGAAGCATAGAGGTCAAGGGGATTGAAGGCTAGAGAAAGGTCTATCACATTTGTGAAGGGAAAGGCCTTTGGAGACTTAGACACATTTGTTTCTAGTGAATTCTCAGTGCAAATGTGTTTGAGGATTTTCTGGGTATTCTGCATGACCAGGCTATTAATGTTTAATAAATAAATCCCTTCTGTAATTGCTTTATCACATATGACTGGACATCTAGGTCTTCAGTATTTCAAGGGAAATAGTGAGGTCACCTGAGGAAGAAACTGGGGTAAGATTTCTCATAGTATGAAAATAAATCAGGTGATTTGGTGTAATATGCGGGAGAGGAGCCGAAATCTTTGGCTTACTTGGTTCTGTGGAAAGTCTTTGGGAAAAACACAAACTTGAGGAAACAGTTGAAAGCCTCTTCACTGACCATGCTATTTGGTGTAGGCTAAGGGACCAGATCAGTATGTTTGTTGATAGTACAATGCTACATGTTGAATTGTGGAAAATGAAAAGAGTCAGGGTAAGTTTACCAAAATAAGTAACATCAGTTTATATGCAAATAGAAGCTCCAAGTAAATTTGGTCAAACTTGAATCATAGCTCTAATTTTTTTCCATTTTTAAATTTAAATTAGAAATGAGATTGTTTTACATGTCAATCCCAGTTTGCTTGCCCTCCCCTCCTCCCCTGCCATCCCCCAATTCCCTATCCCATACCCTTTCTGCTCCCCAGGGAGGGTGAGGCCTTCCATGGGGGAATCTTCAGAGTCTGTCATATCATTGGAGAAGAGCCTAGGCCCTCCCCCATGTGTCTAGGCTGAGAGAGTATCCCTCTATGTGGAATGGGTTCCCAAAGTCCATTCTTATGCTATGAATAAATACTGATCCACTGTCAGAGGCCGCATAGATTTCCAAGGCCTCCTCACTGACACCTACATTCAGGGCATCTGGTTTTGCAGTTTTCCAGTTACCAGTCTGGGGTCCATGAGTTCCCCCTTGTTCAGGTCCATAGCTCTAATTTTTATGACCTACAATTAATGTCATACTAAAGGAACATCAGGCTAGCTGAGTAAATTGAAGTGTTAGGTTAAAGAGTGAAAATTTAGATTTTATAGTGAATAGGGTTCTTTCTCATGACTCAAGAAGAGATGCTTTATGTGTGTGTGTGTGTGTGTGTGTGTGTGTGTGTGTATAAAATTTACTTCCTTTTCAACTACTTAGCAGTATTCTCAATGATAAAGCCTGAAACTATGACAGTTACATTACCTAACAGGTATAATTGGATGAGTATTTTTGGTCATTACATATGATTTCTGTCTTATCACATCATGGAAGACTAGTTGAGAATGAATGAAGGCAAAGATAGAATTAAATATGCTATTTTAACCTCATATTTGGTATTTTCTGATGATGGTTGTCCACAACCCAGTATGGGCTAATGTCATTGAGGCTGCAACTTTAGTGTTCTCACAGACTTGCTGCATGTGTAACAAAGCATGAGTTGTTTATATTATTTCTCTGATGCAAAGCCTAATTTTGGGCTACTCTGTAAAAGTTACATTAAATACATCAACTTTAGACTGTGTTTATGTTTGGATTGCGTAGGTTTTAAAATTCCCTGGTCAAAATTCCCTACTCAAGTGTCAGCTGTTAGTTCAAAAGTGGGCTGCTTCTGCAGGTTTTGTGGATGCTGCTGTGCCATTAAGTCTATATATTGTATTGAATCAATACTTGGCAAAAGTTCTAAAATTAACCTCAATATTACTTAATTTAAGAGTCAAGGTAATGTACTTATTATACAAACTAAAATAATACAAACTAAGTTATAAATGGGAGAGAAACAAGAGACTTTAAAAAGAGTCAAGAAAGAACAGTGATAGAGTAACCATGATCCCAAGGTGTGTGTGTGTGTGTGTGTGTGTGTGTGTGTGTGTGTGTGTGTGTGTGTGTGTGTGTGTGTGATATTTTTGTTTTTCTACCAGATAGACATCATATGGAACTTACTTAATTCATAGAGACAATGACTTAGAAACAGTCATTTTCTTAGGAGTAGCATAAGTGTTACCATCATAAAATCCAGAATGCAATAAAGAGAGCTTTGTGTGTAACAAATGATGTCTTTAGCAAAGTCTTGCTGGACACCAGTCAAGTTCCTTGACATTCACTGAGCAGGCTTCTTAAGTCCATAGTCTGGCGGTGTCACATGAAGAAGCCCTTCTGCAGTCAGTTTAATGGTGGGTCTCCAGGGTCAATTAGATGGTTCATTGGGGGTAACTTCTTTTTCCATCTCAGTGTTTTGAATTTCCAAGACAGACATCGTGCTAATTGTGTACTCCTTTTGCTGAGTCTGAACACTTTTACTGAAGAGATTCATGTGGTAGTTGCCCTCTTACTGATGGTCAGTAGGAACATCACTGGGAGCTGAGGTAATTGTTACACAATCAATTTTTGTAGCACACGATAAAGAGATTCCAAGGAAAAAAGTGAGGCTCATTATTTATGCAGTGGACGCAAGGGAATTTAGCTTGTAATAGATTCCCATAAGCAGTTTCCATGCCCAACCTTTCTTAAACCAGAAGTACACTGCATGTTTCTGAAAGAAAGGAAATGGAACAATCAGAAAAATAGGTAAAATGAACAGGAATATTTCTCTGCAGTTCAGGGAGGAGCTGGTCTCCTTGCTTAGTAAGGTTCTTCCTGCAAAGCTGATAGGTTGCTGTGGGGCAGATTCCCACTGACAGGTGTGGAATTCTCCTGTGAGGAATTGCCTGTTCATTGTATTTCCCTTGGCGTGGGATCCAGGCCATTGGAGACATGGTTAAACTTACCACATTAGATCATGGGTCGATGTTAGTTCATGTTTGGCTGTTTCTTTGAGTTGGTTGAGACCTGGCTCAGGGAAGATTATATGTCTACAACTGGCTCTGAAAGACAGCTGGTGGTAGTGATGCACACTTTTAGTGCCAGCACTCAGAGGCAGAGGTAGGTGGGTCTCTGGGAGTTTGAGACCAGTGTAAGCATGGTCTACAACAGCTAGTTCCAGGACAGCCTACAAAGCCACAGAGAAACCCTGTTTCGAAAAACAAAAAACAAAAAAAACTAAAAAACAAGGAGAGGGAGGGAGGGAGAGGGAGGGAGGAGGGAGGGAGGGAAGGAGGGAAGGAGGGAGGGAGGGAGGGAAGGAGGGAGGGAGGGAGGAAACATGTTTGAAATGTTTTATGGTTAGTGTTGCCTCTTTTGCAGTGAGCTAGCAAGTGTACCTGTTTGAGAGTATTCCTGAACACAGGGAATCAAAGGCTGATTGGCCTAGTTTAAGGAAGGCACCCAAAGCTGCTGTGAGGGAGATTCTGCCATTAATTATAGAAAATGCATGTGTCATTGATTTGAGGATATAAAGACAGGGGATGCCACTTAGTGAACTGGTAGGCTTGCTGCTTTGAAACTAGTTGGCTTTTTTTCTACCAATGAAAGGTAAATAACAAGTAGTTTATAGATGTTACATGGAGAATATACTTAATTTAAAATATGTCAGGTTGCCAGTTTTTTTAAAAACGTCTTTTTGCCTCTGTCAAAAATTCAGTTTTATTCCACTAAATAAGTTACTTACAGTTTATTCCTTTTCTGAGTCTACTTGGCTATCTTTATTGAAGTGTTTAGATTTGCTGAAGGAATAAGGCTTGCCTGTTCAGATCATAAGTATTTAGCTGGAGTAGACTTGGGGGAACGGTTTCAGTGGTGGGAGCTTTGAGCAGGGCTCATGTCTCCATGGACTGGTTTAGAAGTGGCACTGCAGCACCAGTGGACTTAGGAGTTAGAGGCTTAGCATTGAAACTGGGAACCACACTTCCTTTTAGTAAAGTGAGTGATTTTGTCTGGTTCCTAGGAGCCAGGATAGACCCTGGAGCTGCAAATCCTAGCATTTGCTCAGTGATCACTGGATTGACTTAATGTTTGCTTTTGGCAACACACGCCATTCTTAAAACCATCAGAGAGATTTTTAGGGGGCTCAAGTTGGATTTTCCTAAGAGAAGAGGTAGTCATAAAACTTAACCATTCTTTCCCATAATTCTTCAAAATTGATGAAGGTGTTTGCTGACCCTCCATGCTTCCCACTTGAGGAAGCTGCTGTGAGGTCAATTATTTTAGATGGAAGCATGGTCATCTGTCATAGTGTCTGCTCAGCCTCTGCTTCTATGGCATTGAGTCATTGGGTGGGTGACTATTTCCAGGCCTTTGATGTCTATGGAGACTTCACATGGTTGAACCAACTCTTTTAAATTTGTTTTTGTTTTTTGGTTCACTTTTTTCTTTATGTCTCACAAAAAATCTTTCTTTTGAGGTTTTCTTTTTTATTTAAATTAAAAACAATCTTATTTTACATACCCATCCCAGTTCCCTCTCCCGGGCCATCCTCCCATACCCCCCACTAGTCCCCGATCCCATCCTCTATCCTCAGGGAGGGTAAGACCTCCCAGGGGGAATCATCAAAGACTGCTACATCATTTGGGGCAGGACCTAGGCCCTCCCCTGTGTATCTAGGCTGAGAGATTATCCCACCATAGGGAATGGGCTCCCAAAGCCCATTCATGCACTAGGGATAAATATTGTCCCACTGCCAGAGGCCCTATAGACTGCCCAAAGCTCCCAACTGACACCCACATTCAGGGGACCTGGTTCCATCCTATGCTGGTTCCCCAGCCGTCAGTTTGGAGTCCATGAACTCCCACTTGCTCAGATCATCTGTTTCAGTGGGTTTTCCCAGCATGGTCTTGACCCCTTTGCTCATTACTCCTCCCTCTTTAGGAGTTCAGCTCAGAGTTGAGCTGTGAATCTCAGCTTCTGCTTCCATTAGCTACTGGATGAAGGTTCTAGGATGGCATTTAAGGTAGTCATCAATCTCATTATAGGGAAAGGGCATTTAAGGTAGCCTCTCCATTATTGCCACAAACAAAATCTTAATGTGTTTTTATTTCTATAGTTCAAACCATGTGAAGGAAAACCAGTATAATATAGAGTAATGACAGAGACCGGAGGTCTCCCTTTACCTCTTTCCCTCAATCCCATCATAGTTACCCCCTGTACCTTTCTCTGTGGACTCACCTGCATGTCAGTGTACGTGCAGAAAGATGTTAATTTGTGTTTTGCAATAGGCGTAATTAGAAACTGATGTATCTTATACATAACGATCAGTCAACTGTGAACCTGAAAGTCCAATTTTGTTACCCCTTAGAGGCAGGCATGATGTTGGTTGTAAGCAATGCCAGCAAGATGGCGATGTTCTGGTCCTCAGGGTTGTTTTTTTCTCTGAGTGTATGAATTATCTGTTTGGCGGATGTTAATTATGATTGGTCATATTACAATAAATGCCTTAATAATTAAAGTGATTGTAAGAGACCAATTTGATTCGACTATTTCTGTTGATTATATGTGTTATCTCTTATATTTTTGGTTGTGAGCCTAGCCTTTAACGGCTGAGCCATCTCTCTAGCCTGATTATATATGTTATCTCATATTTTAGTTTTTTGAAAGAAGTGGTTTTCATATATTTGTTTGTCATTTTTTTTTTTAGAGAGGATGATCATGAACAATTTTGAATTATTTCATGTTGAAAACTGGAAAAAAATTAAGTGTTATGTCCTTGTTGCTCTGCTGTTTCACAGACCCCAGTTTCTCTCACTGTCTGGTGCTAGAGAACCATGCAGAGAATAAGAAATTGCCCTCGTTGGTTTCCTCATCTGATTTTAAAGTATTACTAGAGACGTAAATCCCATAACTATTTACTAGAGATAAAGACAGGTTCTTACAGAGTGTAGGTTGTTTGCAGGACTGAGAAGTGTTGGAAATAAGTCTTGGCACCACCGACTGGACACAGTCAGAGCCAATAAGCCCAAGTGGCTCAGCTTAGTCGCACTCAGTGGCAAGAGACATTCTGAGGTTTCCCATGTATTGGGAGGGGGCCCAAGACAAAGAGGGCCTTGTGAAACCCAGCCAAAGGCTTGGCTGTGGGACAGAGTCCTTGAAGAACCGGCATTAACTGTGCCCTGCCCAGGGGCTTGCTGGTACAGCTCTCATGCTGGCAGCCATCAGTGTCAGGGAAGGACCTTGCTTCTCCTGAGGTGTACTCCAGGTCTTTCTGACTGCATTATTAGCCTAGAACACTGTGCTGTGCATATAGTTCCATATGTCCTCTCTGGGAAAGGGTGTACCACATATCATGCATTCTTTCTGCCATGTGATTTTTCTGATAGAAGATTATTACTTATCCTCACATCTATATTTTTCATTTGATTTATAAATATAAATATATATTCACAAACATATGTACATGCAATCATTTTTTGGCAAAAAACAATGAGTTGGAACCAACATGAGAATATAAAGAATAGCTGGGTGGTGGTGGCGCACACCTTTAATCCCAGCACTCGAGGCAGAGGCAGAGGTAGAGGCAGAGGCAGAGGCAGGCGAATCTCTGAGTTTGGGACCAGCTTCGTGTATAAGAGCTAGTTCCAGGACAGCCTCCAAAGCCACAGAAAAACCCTATCTTGAAAACCAAAAAAAAAAAAAAAAAAAAAAAAAAGGAAAAAAAAAGAATGTAAAGAATAGGTAAGCCTAAAAGCTGTAGTACTTACAATCAAAAGACCTTGGATCAAGCTCTACTTCTGTCACTTATTGGTACTATGACTATGTCTAAGACCGTTTTTCCATTTTTATTACCTACTGTGGTGGGCTTTGTGAGCTACATATCAGGCCACATATTTAAAGGTATTTTGTGATCTATATATAACCATGAAAATGTTAGTTATTGTCACTGTTAGAAATGTACTCTTCACTGGGTAATAAAATATTGGTGTGATATACGAATTGACTTAGTCCAAGAGAACACATATCAACCTAATATGCCCTACTTTGGTCATCAATAGCATATTTGTGTAAGAGCTGCCGCTAAGTAAGGAAACTCATAAGTGCTAATTTCATTCTTGGGATCTCTATGTCACACTGGGTGGGGAAAGGAGGCAGCAAGAAACAAATCAAGAAAAGCTTTGATGTACACATCTGGCGGGAAGTCTGCATTTGGAAGGAGTGAGTTTGATTCTTCACAGTGTTTTATGACTTATATCAACGTGTAAGAACTTGCATATAACAACTTAATCATAACAATTTTGTGTTACTGAATGTACAAATAGGGTAAGATGCGAATTACACACATTTTGGAATAAATTATGTGGCTTTTTGGCTAAAGGTGAAAAAAACTGTGTAAGGAGGGAGGATGGGTATTTCCTAAGAGTTTGATACCTTACAAGATATTTGTTCTCTGTTGATGTTCGGGCCATCTTCATCCTAGAAGGAAATGGTCCAGGCTCCATCATAGGTGAGCCTCATGCTCCCTGATTTGTGTAGATTAAAATTGTTTATGGGTTGATACCTAGTTTTCATCTAGCCGGTGTCACAAGTCAGTGGTCAGTTTCATCTCAGTTTTTGGCTTTAGCTTTATGTTTGCTTCTTCTTTATATTGGAAATTCCTTTACCTTTTAAAATGTCCTCTGGTAGTCAACATGAGGGAAATGGTAGCATATTTTATTATGTGTATTTTCACAATGTATTTTTGAAGCAAGACATCTCATGCTTCTAGCTATCCATCAAGTGAACATTCTTTTTTTTTTTCTTTGCTACCCATAGGGCAAAATGTGGCAGAAGGATATATGCCCTCAGTCAGCTGGCTTTGACCAGACTCCCTGTTGTCTAGGACATAGGAAATCAGGCACAGGGACAGGTGCTAAGGAAATGAGTAGCACCTAGTGTGAAGTCTCACACAGTCCCGGTTTTGCCTTCTATATTTGGTCCTTGTTGCTTGTGTTGTATTGAAGGTGATATTGCTCAGCAAGATGTTGCTATTTTATTTCAGCTTTAAGGCAGAATGTTGGTGATGGCTGGAGAAATGCGAAGGAGGCATAGGAAAGAATTAGAGCTGTATTTGGGGATTGGAAACAATAGTGGGTTTTTCAGTCTTACAAAAGAAATATTAAAAAATTGAAAACTGTTATAGTTGTGTGTGTGTGTGTGTGTGTGTGTATGTGTGCGCCATGATATGCACATGGCTGTCAGAGGACAACTCGCAGGAGTTGGTTCTGTCCTTCCCCCTTGTGGGTCCTGGGTTGAACTCGGGTTGATGCAGCAAGCTGCTTTATCTGCTGAGCTATCTCACTGACCTGTAAAAGCTATACTTAAAAGCTTTGGAAACAGCCTACTTAAATTGATAAATCATGTTGTGTTAGATTAGCGTATCGAGGAGGAGGACGGTTGTTATTTTTAATCTTGGCAGAACCTTCAAAGTCTCATCCTATTTTCTTGTTCACAGTGATATTTCTGTATTATTTTCTAATGTCTCTCCCAATTCTAAAATTTGGTGGCTCTATTTTTTGTTTGATTACGATGGTGTTATCCCTGTTCCATGTGGAGGAAACAGATACCCATTAGTGAAGATGACCTTTAAAAATACAAGGCAGCAGACTTTATTGTAAAGGGAGTTCAGGGAAATTAGTCTGCCAGCCTTGAGCCTAGTTAGTGGGTTGCCTTGCACTCACTCTTCCTGTGGTGAGCTGTCTGTCTTCTTGATCAGCTGTTTCTGCACCTCCTGTACTTGGAGGCTCTGGGAGGGGTACACTCGATCTTGAGTGTAGTATAGTTAGTTATTGGGCCTAAATGCCCCTGCAGATATTTAGGTTTGCCAAAGCAGATGGATGGAGTGACTGTGACACCCATGGCCACAGAGGAGAGCTAGCAAGTGTGCACTATGGGTGTGACAGTTACCAGGTCTTCATCCTGCAACTGGATAGGCAGGTGAGCCCTTACCTGTTTTGAGACAGGATACACAAATTTTGGTGGTGACCTTGTGAGGTGACTGTCTTCTCTGTTGATGTACCACTCAGATAACACTAATGTTGGAACTCAGGAACCGTGTAGGAGAAGAAGACGATGTTATGTTAGGTCCAAATAGGGTATTTGAGAAAATAGAAACTTAGATTCCATTCAAGCATAGACTTTTAGTAAATGGATTTTAGACAGATTGTTTCTTCAAGCTCCATCATGTTTCCTGAAACTTTGCCACTCTTTGTAGTAATCATTTTTTGATGTTTGTAATTCATCATATAATAAATGGCGCTTACCATCTGTCATAAAAGGAAAGTATAAAAACCAGACTAGCTCATGGTTTTCTTTCTCTGTAATAATTTCCACCCGACTTCATTTGCCTCTGCTCTCCTTTTCCCATGAGTGTTGTAGGGATCTGCAGTCACATAGCTCACACAGGAGCAGGACATTGCAGCTTGAGGATTCAGAAGAAGCAGAGGGAGGCAGGGAATGCAATAGCTGGGGGAGGTCAGTCTTTCACTTCCTGCTTCTCTTGAGTGAAGGAAAGCTGATTGGCTGTTAACAGAAACTTCATTCCAAATGGCACTGGCACAGTTGTAAGGTTCATGTCACAGGACTGCACTAGGGTTTTACATGCTATGGTTTTATATGCATCCTTGTCGCTGTGTTAGAATGCTTGCAGAGTGCTTTTCTTAAAGGCATTTTGTGTCTTTCAGCCTGTGTCTCATGGACCACCTCTTGGAAAGTAGCTCTTTTAATATGCCTGAATAGAATGTAGTTTGATGATCATTCCATTTCACATTAAAAAAACTGTTATATTTTTATTTAATTAATTAATTATTATTATTTTTTTTTTGTGTGTGTGTCCCTGTCCATGGGTGTGTGCGTACATATGCTTGTGAAGGTCAGAGGACAACTTTTGGGTTTTAGCTCTCTCCTTCTGCCTTCTAGGTTTATAAGAATGGAAGAACTCAGGCTATCAGGCTGCAGAGCAAACACCTTTACTCTGTGAACCATCTCTCTGGCTCCCGTTTCACTCCTGTTAATAGGAGAAAGAATGAAACAGGAAGCTGTAGTTTAATATTGTATAAACTAGGTTTCAATCCTATCCAAACCATAGGATTGTGTGTTGCGTGGAAATTTGTTGTTTATCAACAGAATCACATCTAGAGCATTCCAGGTGTGTGTTTGAAATCTCCAACCTCCCCTTTGCTCTTTCTTTCATTTGTTATATTTGGTACCTACACGAAAAAGTACAGCAACATGTCCCTACATTGCAAGTGTTCCAGATTTTCTGGAGGGCCTCAGATTCAGTTCCATCAGCATCTTTTGAATACTGTTAAGTTGTTGGGTCTGTGCTGGCTCTGTGCCTGGATTGTTTAATTCAACCCCCTGGCAAGCAGAAATATGAGAAATTTGTCCCATTCCCATTCCATCAATGGCCAAAGTTTGCCTTGATTCATAGAGCTAGTATGTCACAGAACCTGCACCTTAAGTTAGTTCTTCACAACTTTCCTCCAGATAGAGACTCTTTTAAATTGGAAGTTGTGTTATTCAGGGTGTGTTTGTGTGTGTGTGTGTGTGTGTGTGTGTGTGTGTGTGTGTGTGTGTTGTGCCCATTCTTGTATATCATGAAAATTGTGGTGATGGAGGAGCCTCCATTTCCTGCTGAATACAGGCCACAATAGAGATCAGGAAAGCCAAAGGCCTGATTTAGCCTGATACTAAGACCTGAGAATCCAGGAGTGGTGGTGATGCATGCCAAAACCCAGGAATGCTGACACTCAGGAAAAGATGAAAGCTGTAGCTTGAACAGAGAGCAAATTCATCTTTAACTCATCTTCTTCTTCTATTTGGTACCTCAGTGGGTTGGGTGTTGGTTGGGCAGCTTTGCTGTTTGCTTATTCGTGTACTGATTTCTTCTGGAAATATCTTCAAAGACATACCCAGGAACAATGTTTTATCAGTGCTCTGGTTATCCATTAGAACAGGAAAAAATGAGCCATCACAGCAATGCTTAGAAAAATGCTTAGTGTGCAAGCAAGCATTTGTGTCATGCTCTCATTCAGTCATTGGACAGCAGCATTAGGCTAACTTAGGGTTCTAGATTAGCCATGACTGACTCTGCCTTAGGCAAGGTGATTTTTTTTTTTTTTTTCGAGACAGGGTTTCTCTGTGTAGCTTTGGAGGCTATCCTGGCACTGGCTCTGGAGACCAGGATGGCCTCGAACTCATAGAGATCCTCCTGTCTCTGCCTCCTGAGTGCTAGGATTAAAGGCGTGCACCACCAACGCCCGGCTCTGTTTTTGTATTTTTTTCCAATGTAATTTACTGTCTACTATTTTATTTTAGTTTTTAAGGGATTTTATTTATTTAATTATTTATTCATTCTTTTTATTTTGTGTGTATATGCCACTTTCTTTTTTTCTGTTTCTTTCCTCCTCCTCCTCCTCCTTCTTCCTCCTCCTCCTCCTCTTTCTCCTCCTCCTCCTCCTCCTTCTTCCTCCTCCTCCTCCTCATCCTCCTCCTCCTCGTCCTCCTCCTCGTCCTCCTCCTCGTCCTCCTCCTCCTCCTCCTTCATTTTTCAAGACAGGGTTTCTCTATATTGCTTTGGAGGCTGTCCTGAAACTCTCTCTGTAGACCAGGCTGGCTTCGAACTCACAGAGATCCACCTGCCACTGCCTCCTGAGTGCTGGGATTAAAGGTGTGTGCCACCAATGCCTGGCTCCTTCCTTCCTTCCTTCCTTCCTTCCTTCCTTCCTTCCTTCCTTCCTTCCTTCCTTCCTTCCTTCGTCTTTCTCTCTTATTTATTTATTTAAATTTCATTTTACATTTCAATCACAATTCTCCCTCCCACCCCTCCTACCACCTACCTCAACTCCCTCCAGCCCACCTCCCCCATCCACTCCTCCCAAAGGGTAAGGGCTCCCATGGTGAGTCAACAAAGCCTGGCCCATTAAGTTGGGGCAGGACCAAGTCCCTTTCTCCTGCAAAAAGGCTGAGCATGGCATCCCACCATAGGGAATGGGCTCCAACAATGGGCTAGCTCATGCACCAGGGACAGATCCTGGTCCTATTTACCAGGGTTCCTCAGATGGACCAAGCTCACAACTGTCTCCTACATACAGGGGGCCTAGTTTGGTCCCATGGAAGCTCCACAACTGTCTGTCCAGTGTTCATGAGTTTCCAGGAGCTTGGTTCAGCTGTCTCTGTAGATTTCTTCATCATGATCTAGATCTCCCTTGTTCATATATTCCCTTATCCCTCTCTTCAACTGGATTCCTGGATCTCAGCCTGGTGCTTAGTTGTAAATCTCTGCATCTGGTTCCATCAATTACTGAATGGAGGCTCTATGATGACAGTTGGGGTATTCACCAATCTGATTACAGGGGGAAGCTAGTTCAGGCAGCCTCTCCACTGTTGCTAGGAGTCTTAGCTGGGGTCATCCTTGTGGGTTCCTGGGGTTCTCTAACCCCATTATGGCTCTCTCTATCAAGATATCTCTCTCATTGCTTTCCCACTGGGTCCCTCCCCCAACTCAGCTATCCTGTAATCTCATGTTGATGCATGCCACTTTCATGTGGGTGCTCTGGGAGACCAGAAGGGGACATTGGACATCCCCCTGGAAATGATTTACAGGTGTGAGCCTGGTATGTATGCTGGAAACCGAGTTAGGTGGTGGAGCCATCTCTCCAGCTCCCATACTAGTAGTCTATATTTTCCTTGAGACCAGGTTTGGTAAGTTGCATAGGTGGTTTTCCAACCTATGAATCTTCTTGCCATAGCCTCCTGAGTGCTGATTTAGAGGTTTATGCCTCTCTGCCTTGGCCTCAGTGTCTCTAGTAATTAAACAGGGACAGTAAGAGTTATCTTAGAGAAATATTAATCTTCAGCTATCCCCACTCATAGTCATTTCTTAGTTTGATCTGTACTTTAATTAAGTGGATGTGGAACTTCTTAACTAATATATAACATTCCAACATAGTTGTTGTTTTTAGTACAGCATTTAAAAAAGTTTCATTATCTATATTAGTTATTAGTGCACATGCTTAATTATGGTTGAATTATCAACAAACTAACTAAATCCCTGGTTGTTAGATATCTATCACATGATGGCATCTGGCTGACATCTCTCACTTAATCCTTAGTAGCATGAGTCCTCAACCACTAGTCTTTCAGATGATAAACATGAGTCTTGGGGGAGTTAAATGATTCCCCCCACAAAGGCCAAGTAGGTGGTAGGAGGTAGAGCTTGGGCTCAGATCAGTAGAGTGAAAAAATAAAGCAACACAAGAACAACATAACAGCTAGTTGTCACCAGTATTCAATTTTGGAGCAAATGTCACAAGTCTGTTTCTTACCAGCTTTGGAACCTTGAGCAAATGACTTGACTTTTACTGTGAGCTACTTCAGAGGACATTCTTCAGACAGAGTTGCAAGGAGCTCTCTGGGAGCCACTGCCTGCATGTCTTTAGCATAGTAAACGAGAGAAGAAACAGGAAAATGCAATGTGAACAAAATCTGATCGCAAATAATCAGATGTTAAATCATGAAGTTTTAGTCACAGAGAATACTAGTGTGATACATGTTGCACATTAGACAGAACTCTGGAGTAGACTGGAGTATTCAACCCATTACCACCTACCTTTACATGTATTACACTTTGAGTTGCAGAGCAGGGTATTCTCTCTCTCTCTGTCTCTTTCTCTTGTCTTTTTTTTTTTTTTTTTTTTTTTTTTTTGTGTGTGTGTGTGTGTGTGTGTGTGTGTGTGTGTGTGTGTGTGTGTGTGTGTGTGTGATCTGTTCATGCCTTCATCAGGTATTTGCTGAGAATGGCAGTGTGTCCAGGTGCACTGGAATCCAGGTGCTCAGAAAGGCACACTGGTAGTTCCCATCATGCCACCTACAATCTAGGGAGGAAGGGCAGATGCATATAGACTGAGTTGAAGTACAGTGTGGACAGTGAAATAATAGTGATCTGAACTAGGGAACAATTTATGAAGGGGCTGACAACTGAATTAAGCAAAGAGTTGGGAAGGGGCTTTGTGCTGTTTGTCTTTGTGCTGTTATTTCTGAACGTACCCAGAGCGGCGTCTGGTTCACAGTAGGTTCTCTGGAGTGAAATAGATGAGCATTTATTTGAAGGCATGAACCATTCCTTTCCTGTAGCTCCTCTGCCTCTTTCAGGCCTTACTTCTCATGACAGTTACCAGGGCGATTAAGGACAAGGGCTCTGATTTAGATTGCCTGTGTTTGGTTGGTGGCTCTGTCACTCACTAGCTGTGGGATCTTATGCAGGTCTGCTAGGTTTTCCACCAATGCCTCAGTGTCCTTACCTGTAAAGTGGGGATAACAGTGGCATCCGACATTATTAAATGGCAATAGATGCAGAGAACATGAAATGGAACTAAATACCACTACTGTCCATAATTTATAGATACTAACAATTTTCAGTTTCATTTAGATACTATTTTGTTCCTAGGCCTTTATCATTGTATCTGTATATGAGTATATACTGATACTCATTGTTATCTGCAGAAATAGATTTTTTCCTGTATATATAATGCATGGCCGTGGCAACAAGGAAGTGCTTCTTATAGATAGCACACTGCTTACCATGGTCTACTCTTGGCCCTGGTTACTGCCACGAGGATCTTTGGCATGCTTCTTGGCTTTAACTTTTGAAATGACCTCCAGATCCTGATTTTCCTTCCTCCTTTATTAATAGTTAACAAGCCATTTAATACCCAGCAGGAAAGGCAAGCAAGCCTGAAGACTTGAGAAAACGGCATGTGAATTAGTTGTAAACTCTTTCAGTAAACATTAAATGAGCTGCAATTACTTAAAGTGATTGCTTACATCTCTTTAAAGTATTTAAGAGAAAAATGTGTGCTTAATTCTATTTTAATTGTAAAGAACTTGTTGGAGAAACTTCACTGTAAGTTTTTCCCATCTAGTTTAGTTTGTGACTTCACACATGAAATAAATTTTCTTTGTGAAAATATTGACCTTTGGCCATCTTCCCTTTGAGAGTCAGAAACATGGAAATCTGTGTTTTCATTTATTTCTGGAAAAATCAGATTATTAGCCCAGGCTAGGTAATACTACAGGTTTGTTAGTTGGATTTGCTTTAGAGTACTTCAGTCTGAAACTGAGGGTGAATAACAGTGAATGTAGAATGAGAGCACCTGAGGACACTGGGCTCTGTGCTTTCTGGATGGCCTTTCCAGGCCATTCCCAAGAGCAGCAGCATCACTGATTGGGATGTGGCAAGAAATGCTAGATTTAGATTTGCTCCAAGTTAGCTTCACCTGTTTGGGAAGGTGAAGATACCTGTGGAAGCATTCTTATCGTGACGCAGTTCTGCTAGAATCGCAAGAGAATGCTAAGAATGCATTAGCAGCAAGCTAGCAGATGGGAGAAAGCAGCAAAGTACTCAAGATGTGTGCAGCTGAGAAAACAAAGATGCTGGGATGTAAAGAACAGCCAGCATGAGAAGGTGTATGCAGTCCTAGCCACAGCTTTATAGGTGCGCTCATTATGGAAAGTACCTCTGAGTATCCTGTCCTTCGACGTGTCATGTGGCACTGTCCTAGACAAATTTCTAAACATGCATTTCTTAGATTTAGTTAATGTTTTCAGCTGGTGTACAAAACAACAGGTTTTTATTTTGATCTTTTCATACAGATGTGTCATGGCACTTTGTTCCTATCCCTCTGTCACTTTCCTCTAATCCTCCCCTCCACACTCTGATTCTCTTCCTTCCCCCAACTAGACCCACTTCTGCTTTCATATCATCTATCTGTCTGCCCATCCGTTATCTATGTAAGTATGTATCCTTCTTTAGTCTCCTTTCCCCTTTTTCATGCATTTTCGTGCTGTTCTCTAGCCTACCGTAGCCCACACATGTAGCCTTTTTAAGTGCTTTGAGTAAAATAAATCTGACAACATTATCCTGTTATGGGACAGTGCATAGGGGATTAGCACATGATGAATGTTTAGGACATGTTATTAGATGAATAAATACATGAAAACACAACTGTAACTAGATTTAGGCACGTAGACTCTTCCTTTTTGAAACATAAAGTCCTTGATCCCAGAGCATTTTAATATGTGCATAATTTTTGCACATGATAGATAGTCATTAAGAATCTGTGGATCAACCTACTAGGCCCATAGTCATCTCTTACTCATCCATGGAATTGAAGGGGCATTGGATAAGCCAAATGTATTAAATAATAATATGTTTGATTTTCTTGGAATTTATAAAATTATCAAGCCAAACAATGACTATCTTGAGAGACTGGAAATTTGGCTGACTTTTCTAGGTTCCTCCCTTTCCCACAGAATTCTTTGTATTTTCCTCTTTTCTGTGTCCATTAGTATCAAATCTAAGACCCAGGCAAATACCACTGACTTAGGCAGTGCTGACTTATCCGAGATTACTCTCCTAATAATTCAAACCTCACCTAGGTTGAGAAGGCAATGAACTATTTTGAACTGGAAAAGTACTTTGGTTTGGGTTGCGTTTCCAAGCAAAGCAGAAAAATAGAAAGGGGATATTGAATAATCATTACCCTGATTATGACAAGAAGCTGAGAGGAATGCATGAGAGTTAGTCACATGAACCTGGACTGAGGTGTAGTCATTGTGAATCCATGGTGTGGACACCAAGGTTGACCTTCTCCAATAGAAGTGGCAGCTTGCCTTTGCAGATGTGGCTCTGGCTGCTCCTGGGGTGGGACACTTGTCAGACTAACCTGAAGAATCCCTTTCATCTGGATATTCAGAAAGACATATTTTCACAATAAAGTAAGTGTAGAACTATTTGTTTCAATTGAAAAACCCATGAGAGTCTTTAAGTTTGAAGTCAAAGTACAGGGATTTACAGATACTATTTTGAGATTAGGTGAATGCCTGAGTTATCTGAATATAACATAATATACATACTAGACTAAAGGGATGGTTTGTACCCTGCCAGATTCAGTGACTGTGGCATAGATACTTTCAATTGAAAATACTCATTTAATGAAGAAGCCCTCTGATGCCTTAGCTTTTGGACTTCATCACTTAACCAGACAGTTTTGTTTCCCTACTTTCTGGGCATGAGGGACAGTTGAGGCACCAGTTAGGACCCAGAGCTTCGGAGAAGGATGTCTTTAAGAACAACTTAGACCAGGAATTTCTGTATTCACCAGTTGGAGGTGGCATTCTGCTAGTAATTCCAAACCATTTAAAAAACAAAAGCTACGGTCATTAAGTTTTAAAGCCGAAGAAGCATGAATCAACATTATAGCCTTGTCTGTATCTCAGTAGGAACTGCTTTCAGCTGAACTGTGGCAGCAAAATAAACGTTTGCAGATGTTTTGACAGAATGTCATATGAGGGCTTCAATTTATTAGTTCACTGCCTTACTTTTGAAACTGAGCAGCAGCATTTGAAGCCTACAAGAAAATCCTCCCTCCAAACATTCTGGACTTTAGCAAATAACTTCATTTACAAGCATTTGTAATGTAGAAGTGCAAATGTTTTCAACAGGGATGGAATATGTTGTTGAGAGATGTGCCTCTACTCATGTCCAACATCTGTTGGACAGGGTTCTACCATGATGGAGATTAAGGGAATGGGTTCATATAGCAAAATGGCTAGCTAATCACCATTGAAAGTTGATGAGTGTATCTGGAGATTTTTTTTTTTTTCAGATCAGTAACAATCATTTTCTGCCTAGCTCTCTCCCTCCCTCCCTCCCTCCCTCCCTCCCTCCCTCCCTTCCCCCCCCTCTCTCTCTCTCTGTGTGTGTGTGTGTGTGTGTGTGTCTGTGTGTCTGTGTGTCTGTGTGTTTCTGTGCATTTTGTCTGATGGTCAAACAGATTTTTAACCCTCAAAGTTAAATCTGACAAGTTTATAGGCTTAGTTATTTGAGCTCTGGAATGAATTTAGACAGCTTCTCAGGCTATTTAAAGTCAGAGGAAAGTAAATTAAGGACACTAGAATGGATGGCTTGTTGAAAAGTTAAGGAATAATGGCCTAATTCCAAACAGAGCCGAAAAGCTTAGCACTGGTTAGAAGACAATTGTAGTATGTCCCTGGGTACTTTGAAGAGAGAAAAAAAAGTGTTAAGATTTCTAGCAAGTCTCAGTTTTGAAGCGTTCAAGATAATGGCAAGATTAGTTTGTAAGACCTGCAACATGGGCTTTTGAAGAGTTTTCTGTGTTTATAAACTCATTAGTAAAAGAAATGAAGGGTTACAGTCCATAACAGGGAGAGTATGAGCTATGTTCCTCACACATATCCATCCCAACACCTCTGCCTGTGCCTCAGTTTAGTGTGTAGTTATTCTCACCATGTGTTCCTTTTATCATGGTATGTGCTCTGCTCCTGGAGCTTCCGTTGTTAATCATGTGCTTCATTCCTCATGTGATTCCTTTGAAGTACTCAGGGGTGACTTGGTTGGTTAGACTGGAGTTGATTTTTTTTGGCCATAATTGATGAGAAATCCTATAAAAATTAATCCATTTTTCAACTCCTTTTGGTAGCTGGTATCTTAGTACTGCTAGTTAGTGTTACTATATACCTTTTATTAAATAACAGGTAAATATATAATAAAGTTCACTAAGGATCGCTTTCTCCTTTCCACCCAAGCCTAGTGATGCTCAGATTCAATTTTGTCTTTGTATTGAAAATCAGTTGTTAATCATTCTCAAAGGAGAGACCCAAAGTAGGGAATGAATAGTGCATTTCATTAAATGAAATATCACAGTCTTGTCTTTCTGAGTAGATTATTTTAGAGTCAGAAGTGGAGATTCTATAATTTCTTTACTCTTCCTGTTACTAATGACAAAAAGAGTAGAAATTGAGTCAGAGGGAAAAGAGATGATTTCCTCAGGTGGATTTGGAGGCAGTATTCATTGGATCCAGGTCTTAAATTTCAGATTCCATCCCTCTCCCTATGGTTACTACTCATGACATAGAGGTCTGTGTCATCACAGTGTAGGAAAGCTTGTGCAAAACCCTACACTAGAGCATGTCACCCTCTCTATCTAATGAAGGATTAATTCCCAGGGCTGTGAGATGGGGCCACAGCAAACACTTTTTTTTTTTGGCCCTTTTGGGGACTTTCACCATCAATGAGGTTTGGTCATTGTTGGCTTTTTTCAATGAAGCAACCACTCCCTCTCCATCCTATACCATAGGAGTTGCATTCTTTAGTTCATTTTTATATTAACATACTCACTGAGCATATTTCGTGTTTACCTTCACATTAAAGATTTTGCCTTCCCTCCTTCATCAGGCTGGAGCATTTTTCACTGTGTAGGTAGGAGGTCCTGGGTTGACTCTGGTATTTGCCATAAATAATTTATAACTTTGTAATTTTATTCTTAGCCTGCTTTTTCAGTAGCTCTTTTCTACCCCCCATAAAAGGGCAAATTTTAGATGACTGCCTACTTTATAATGTTCATAAGTCTTTTTATAAACGTAATTCTTAGAAAGGTAAATCCAAGCTTATGCAGATCTTGAAGAACATTATAAATATATTTATGATAAATATATTTCTAAATAAAACTCATACTTGATGGACCTAAAGAGGGGATTGTCTTAGAAAAAGGCAAAGGCAAACCAAGTTTTATGACTGACATTTAATTAATTGGGCATCCTTCACTCAGTTATGGAGTAGCCATGCCTCCCATATTACCATAAGCTTTACTTTCTCAGCAGGTTCATTCTGCACAGGCAATGGTTAGTAATCAATCTCTTTTGAAGTGGCATCCATTTACCTAACTCTAATGAACTGAAGCTATCTCCAGATGACTTGAAATGATATACACAGGCTTTTAACTTAAGAAAGTAAGAATTGTTGCATGTGAAGATTGATATATTGTATGGAAGGGAATGAATTTTTTAGTTTTGTTGACATTACTCTTAAATGCCTTGCATGTAGCACACATTAATAGGACTTTAAAGTCCCTAACCCGTGATCACTCCAATCTATTTTCCATCTGCTTTGTGTAGTTTAATTGCATGGATAATTTAGAATGAAGTTTATTTCTATAACAAATAAATCCAGTACCCTAAAAATGCTTCTGAAATGTAGCTGATTCCACTTAATTATCTACTAAAAATAAACCTAGCAAATCTCTATTGAATATTTGAGAAGGTGATTAATAAAATAGCACAAGAACTTACATTGGACTCATGTCTTTCCTATGCCATTTCTTTATTAGTAGAACTCAGGTTTTTGGTCTTTAAGTTCTGGCTTGGTTTTATTGATTGGCAACATGGAATCTTCTGGGTAAATAAACCAGGTGAGTTAGTGTCTTTTGGGTGATGATAGAACATAATACCACACACTGGCTCATTTACAATGAACATAAATGCATTTCTTCACAGGTGTGGAGGGTAAGAAGACCAGTACAAGGTGCCCATATCTGGTGTTGGCATTTCTTGATGGAAGGGATCTCATAGCAGGAGGGAAAAAGAAAGCAAGGCATTAGCATTGTATTTTTGCCATAACAGTATTGGCAGAGGTCTTAAGGCCTTAGCATTGTCTAAAGGTCTTATCTCCCGATGTCAGTGCAGTGGCACTTAAATTTAACATGAGTTTTGGAGGAGGCAGACATTCCAACTGTGTTAAGAGGCAAATGAGCATTATACTGAAGCTCTAGATGAATAGTAGGAAGTGTTGGAGAACCTGTTGTATTTTTTTCCTTTGCTGAGAATATAATTAACTTCACAGAAGTTGAGAATCACTGCCACTAATTTTGGACCCTTGACTCAGAACAGAAACAAGGCAGGCAAGAAGAAAAGTTTATTGTAGAATCTTGTTGACATTTCTCTTATTACATCCAGAGTTCTACCAAGATCTTTAGAGCAATGTCTCTGTGAAGAATGTAACTTCTTTTAAAAAGAAAAAACAGTCATATAAATAATTTTTTGTTTTATTCTTTATAACCTGCTTTAAATAGGTTGTTTATGTATTAAAATGTTCATTTACTTTTTATTTTGTGTGTGCGTGTGCATGTGCGTGTGTGCATGCACATGTATGGAAATCAGATGACAACTTGTGGGAGTCAGTTCTCTCCTTCTACTATATAGTTTTAGGGGATCAAATTCTGGTTGCTTGTCTTGGTGGGAAGCTCCCTAACCCACTGAACCATATTGCTGGCACTTAAATAAATTATTTTGAACCACATTTCTCAATGCTGCTATCCAGGAAAGATGGGTAAGACTTTTTGGCAACAAGGCAAGACAGAAGTCGTAAAGGTTCCTTAAGGCTTGGTGCCTTTCTGTGCTCACACATTTTCTAAGAGAGATTGCAGGAAGGAGGATGTCTTCTTTGTACCCACATAAGAAAAGACACCTAATGGCAGCATTAGCAGCGTGGTTGTGACACTATTATTGTAGCTATAAATTTAGCTACTAGGTATAGAAAATAGTTGCATTTGAGTGAGACTGTGAAGCTTATTTTGGGAATCTTGAATATTATTTGGGAATCTTGAATGTTGATGAGAATCAAGTCTGACTTTAGAAGCCCCAGGGTATACATTGTGCTGATAATTGCTCTGAGTTGAACCTGGAAAAAGTGCTGATGTATTCACTCTTAAGCAGAGAGATTCATCATTTAAACCTTATCACGGACAGTTCTGGCAGAGCAAAAAGAAGCGAACCGTTGAAGGAGGGAATTCAGGGAAAATCTCTACCGTGGCTGAGACATGTGGAAAGAACTTTGGATCTTTCTGGAGAAGTTTGCTGAGTGGCCATATTCTTAACTATTTGAATCACCAAATGTCCCCTGTTCTGCTTACAGAGAGTCACCTCCCTTTCCATGCTGCATGCACAAGGCCTTCCATCCCAAGCCCATTGCTCTGTGTCCATGGCCTTTTGTAGCTGCTCCATCTACCAACTTTCAGAGCCATGGCCAGTCTTGTGCGTTTCAGATCTGCCTATTCTAGTCCCTAGATAGCAGTAAAGGCAAGTGCTGTGGGGCTGTGTTTGTGTGGCTGTTGAGGAGGATAATTGAGTTATGTAGTCTCAACTACTTTAGGGGAGTGTCTGGTACTAATTTGACACGAATGTTCTCAATTTAGAAAAACAAAATCTAATTGGTTCATTTTCTGTATAAATATGACATAAATGATATTTTTAGGAGAGTTAGAACTTAACATCTAAACAAAGTGAGGAAAGTAAGAAACAGTAATACTTTTTACATTGTAGAGGTGATAATTGTTAGCATGTAATTTATATCCTTTGGGTATTTTTTTCCTACACACATTATGAATTAGTAAGTCCTGTAAGGACACAATACTCAATTATAGCTGGTATAAACAAACAACAACAAAAATGAATTTATTGACTCATGAAAGGAAGAGTCTGGATATAGCCAGACCTTTGGGACAAAGTAATTTGATCTGAATGAAAGACTAGAGGAAGTTACAAACAACAACCAGAAGGAATGATTACCCAGGCACGCAGGGTACTCAGTGCTCATAATTTTAACAAGGCAGTAAGGCCTAGGCCAAGTGCTCACATATGGATGAATGGGGTACTTGGAAGACCTCCTCTTTCTTGAGTTCTTACTTTTTTTTTTTTTCTGTAAATTTACCTGACATGCTGTAGGTGTGAAAAGATATAACTTAGGAGTTCAGGAGGGACAGAGCATATTCTGAGCTCTGTAAAATCTCTCTATTAAATTCCCATTGTCATGTCAATTTAGACTGTTGGGTCCTGCATTTGCTCTCACTTTCTGGTTGCTTGGTACTTCATCATTGCATCCTCAGGAACTTTGGGACTTGACATCCTTGGCAGGTTATTGAGAGTGGCTGGCTCCAGTATAACTTTCTGAAATGCAGTATCCCCATCATGGGGTATTTGAAGACAGAGAGCATTAATTGGGCCTCCTTTTGGAGTCCAAAGGATGAGTATGTGTGAAACATCCCTTGTAGACCCAGCAGATTACTTGGAGATAGATTCTTCATGGGCTGTGATGTACATACGGCTGGGGCCAGAGTCAGTATCTTCTAATTAAGAGATATAGTTCAATAGGATTCTGAAACCCATGTTCTTAGGATGGTTGAGTATCTTCAGATGAATAATAATGCCATGGAATATTAAGGATAATTGTAATACTTGACAGCTTTCTGTGAGTGTGAGTTTTTATACACAGATGTCCACATATGCTTAAAATGATCTCTTTTTAATGAATGTTACTGGGCAGTTTATTTATTAGGTGATTTAAAATATAAAGAGTAAACTTCTAATCTACCCATGCAGAGCCTGCTAGCATATTAATAGATAATAACTTTCCTTTTAGATTGGCTGATGCATAGACAGACTTGGATTCTATCAAATACTATTCAATTTAATTATTTTAATGATGCATCTAAATTTATGTATTGCATAGTAACTGAATTCAGCTATGACTTGATCAAAGTGTTCACATGACTTCAGGAAGCTTCTGTCATGGTTGATTTACCCTTTTTTTTTGAGCTTTTATATTTGTGTTTATTCTTCATTTAACTTTTAAAACACTACTATAGTTGAATATAAAAACAAAACAATAGCCAAGTAGTGAGTATATTATGATTACAGTCCTTCCCACATTCACTACTGCATTTAGAATGACAAAGAGGAACTGGCCCATTAAGAGGTCTGACACTGAACACCACCTCTGGGGTAATGTTCATCGTCCTCATATGCTTCTCCATTATAATGACGCTGTCTTTCCTGATTTGGATCAAAGTTCACCAGTTCTACCTGATCCATTTCATCAGTCTCTTCCACTTCCTTCCTTTCAGGAAGGAGTTTTTCCAGCAAAGAGAGCTTATCAGGAGAGAGAAAGCCATTTTCAGGAAAGTTTACCTTAAACTCAATGATAAGACGTCCCTTTTCATATGGCCGACGATATATTGGCATACCTTCATTTAGCACACATTTATATCTCCATGCTTGACAATCTGACCTGGAGGAGAAGTGATGACTATGGTTCGGCTGTCAAGAGTGGATATTGGCTTTTGGAAGCTGCACAATGCTTCAACCAGCTGTATGTCCATACACATGAAAAGGTCTTCTCCTCGTCGTGTAAAAACAGCATGGTCCTTCTTGTCTAACACAATGATAATATCTCCTGGTTCCAGTCCTGGTTCTTGGTCTCCTTCACCATGGAATGTTATCTTCTGACCATCTTTCATGCCTTTATCAATATGAACTTCTAAAATCTTCTTCTCTCGAACTATCTTTCTTCCATTGCAACTTTTACATCTGTCTTTAGGACTGATGCGTTCTCCATGACCCTGGCATTCCATGCACACTGACTGAATTTGTGAACCATTCCTGGTCCGATCTGATGAATCCTGATTTGCATGCCGGTCCCCCGACAGTTGGGACAGCACTCAAGTGCTGCTTTCTTACCACTTCGGCCTTCACATTTGTCACAAATCACATTCATTTGCAGAGCTAATTTTCTTGTTGCACCATTATACAAGTCTTCTAAGGTCACTGAGAGCTGATGCACAACATTTTTACCTCTCCGTTCTCTTTGCATCCTCCCTCCTCCTCCAAAGAACATGTCAAAGATATCCACTGGTGAGCCAAAACCACCACCTGCTCTGCCCTCTTTAATGGCCTGTTCTCCTCCTTTATCATATAATTCCCTTTTTTTGGAATCAGCAAGAACTTCGTAAGCTTGAGAAATCTGTTTAAACTTTTCTCCTTCATTTGGATTCTTATCAGGGTGGTACTTCAAGGTTAATTTTCTATATGCCTTCTTCAGTTCTTCCTGGGTGGCATTGGGTTTGACCCCCAAAACATCATAGTGAGTGGTTTCTTTCACCATCTTTCAACAGCCGGTGAGCGGGCCGGTGCCGGAGAGTGGAAAGAGGAGCATAGCACAATGCAGTTGGGGCAGACGCTGCTCCTCCACCTCCCACGGAGCGTTCTGGAAAGTTCCGCGGTTGATTTACTCTTAAGCAGCCTCCTTTTTGGCACATGTAGGATGACTGACTGTAGTTCATAGCACTTAATGCTATCTAGTCTCTTAGCTGGAAGTGAAGATGTATTCCCTGAGAGTTTCAGCTGACACTAGGTTACCCCACTTTATTTGTATTAGGTAAAGTCGCCACTCAACAACAGTAACAGTGCAAGCAGTAACAGTGCTCCCAGTTTTGATGCAGTTATTACACAGACCTGGATCACAATATAATTATTTGAATAGTATCCAAATACTATTCAATTTAATTATTTTGATGATGCATCTAATTTATGTATTGCATAGTAACTGTCCAAACCAATGGAAGAACTTAGAAGTACAAATACAATTTTTTCCAAAGGAAATTGGAGTACTGTTTTCAGAAAAAGAAGTTAAAGGTACTGAGTGGACAAGACTAATAACCACTGACATTGGTGTGTTTTCACCATTTATAGATTTATAAAACTTTATTGATGTAATTATTTTTATAAATGTGACAGTGGAATTTGATTAATATACATGTATTAATATACATGTATATACACGTATGTAGATTATATATGTATATGAATATATATATATATATATATATATATATACACATACATACATCTACATGTATCTTCTATGTATAAATGTACTTTTAGAGTTCTATAATGACTTGGCAATAAAATAGCTTGTGGAAGCTTTTATGATATCTACCTTGAAATTTTGATCTCAGAATGAGGAACAGACATGAATATTTAGTCCTAGAACTCAGAAGGCAGGGGGGAGGATTACCTGTTAAAGGACACTTAGGCACAGAGGGAGACCCTATGTCAAAACAAATAAACCAACTTGCAACAAAAAAATGAATCTTCAAATATTAACCGTGTCAACCAGCGGATAACAGAACACTGATAACTTAAATAAGGTTATTGCCTTTTGTACTGTGGTCTGAGAGCTAAGACTTTGCTTAAGAGAAAGGGTAAAAACTTCACAAGTCCTCATTTAACCCACAGAAGGGAGTTTGTATGCCGTCCTGCCCTTCTCAGAATGAACTGCTCATTATATCCATTATTCCTATTAGAAACCTTTTTTTTTTGGTAGCCCTCAGGGTGGCCACAGTGGGATGCTTCCCAGACTGAGAATAAAGGGCACATTCACAAATTGTTTTGGGTGGATAATGAACCAAATGTTCAATTAACTTACTTTAGGACTGTTTCATATGCCAGGGTGATTTCTGCCTCTTCTGAAATCTAATCCTGTCTGTACTGCTCATATGGCACTCTGACCATGTTTTTCTTTTGATTAGTCTCATTGTAAAAACATGAGTGTGGTGGCTAAGAAGTGGGCATGGAATAGCATGGGGTCAGAGGATGAGGTCAGATTATTGGCTCATGTGATCTTGGTGAAGTCCTTTATCATCTTAAAACTGTTTGCCTGTGTATGATATAGCTTTATATAAAGTGGCTGATGTAATAATGTAACATCTGACATAGTGTAACTTTTATATAGTAACACAACACCTGGCATAGAGATATTAGTTATTGCATATTATGTTAAAATGTTTTTTCAATTTTTTTTTGTGCATTTGAATACTTTGTGGTATATATGTGAACCACATGTGTGCGCAATAGCAGGGGAGGCCAGAAGAGGGTGTTGGAACTTTTAGGACTGGGATTACTGACAGTTGTGAGCCACTATATGGTTATTGGGACCTGAACCCAGGTCCTCTGCAATAGCAGCCAGTTCTCTTAACCACTGAGCTGTCTCTCTAGCTCCACCTGGTACATTTTTACTGATAGCATTTTCTCTGTCACATGCTATCTTCTCATCTCTGAATTCCCAAGGACAGGGATGTTATTATAAAAATACTTTATAATCTTTTAATAAGTATTATAGCATATGACATATTGAATGATCACAAATATGGTTATCCCTTCATAGTTGCAGACTCTGTGACAGAATTTAGCCTTCATGTATCAAAATAACAATGCCTGTGATAGTTGTATCTGATCAAACATGTTCAGACCTTTTTCTTATTACCTAAACAACACAGTGTAACAACTGTTTGCATGCAATTTTCATTGTATGGGATATTGCAAATAGCTGAGGTGTGAAGGAAAGCACTGGAGATAAAGGTGAATGCGGGCTTGAATGCAGGCTTTATACAAGTACGATGCTACTTTATGAATGGGACTTGAGCACAGTTGGATTTTGGTATCCGGGAAGTGGAGAGCAGGAAAATAGTTTCCTGTGAATTCTGAAGGACGATTGTGTTTGTGTTACCAGGTTTCAGTTTCCATTTTGCTATGTCATATCATTTTCTAGGAAGCACTTGAAAAATAAAACTCAGACAAGCTATAGCCAATGACCTCTTCTGAGGAACTGGTTCAGGTCATATATTTTTATGCTTTCATTTCTCCATTGTCTTACACATATCTTCATCTGTTATTACTTACATTACATATTACTTCACTGTTCCCAAGGTAGGTTTCAAGATCTGTTTGAGTGAGGGATGAGACAGGAGGACTTGCTAGATGAGGTATGCAAAGACAAAATGTAGCTAGGACAATAACCTGGAGTTGGTGGTGTGTACATCCTGGAATAGAGACATACACATTGATATGCTTTGTCTGGGAGTAGGAGGGATGTGGTTCTAGCAGAGGAAAACTACTTATTTAAGGTGTCTTTTATTGTATTTGGGGGATTATTTAGCCTTGAATGACTGCTGTGCTTTCATGTTTGCAGCTAATGCAAGCTAGATTTAAGGGGAGGAGGGGGAGATTAAATCCACTCTCCAAAACTTAGATAACTTCTTTTAGAATAGAAGGTTCACTTTGCAAATGGTTGCATTTTTATGTACTTGGAAGTAGTCAAGCTTTAGTCAGCCATTTCTAATTTATTAATTCTATGTAGAAGGTAGCAACTGTGTGTGCAGTTCTGTGTTATTTCTGAGGAGGGCATATAGACACAGAGCCTGCCATCCAGGAGGACAGTGGACTGGCTGAGAAGTCACCTCTACAAAGCTAGGCAACACAGGGCAGGTTGTGTGCTTGTTCAAAAGAAGGATCTTGTACAGTTGTTACTGTTGCTACTGGGGCTAGGAGAAAGGAGAGTTCCCTTTTCTGCTACTGGCTAGTATGGGTTATTGGAAAAAATAGAATTCTTTTTTATTTTTGAAATAATAACATATTTTTATTTTAAAAATTATCTTACAAAGTAACAGGTTTCCACATGGGATATCACAGATATGCCCTTTGAAGGAATATATTCATTAAAAAATTTATTTATTTATTTTTTAACTTTTATATTTTCTTTCTGATAATAATTTTTCTTGATACTTGAGAATTATTTCATAAATATGTTCAATGAACCACGATCATATTCACCCCTAATATGTCCCCTTCAGCTTCTCCTAACTTCCCCCAATATAGCTCCCTCCCAACTTCACATCCTTTCTTTCTTTTTATATAATCCAATAAGTGCAATTAGTACTGTCCATAGGTATATGGGTAGGGACCCTTTACTGGAGCATCTACCAGTGAATATGAAATCTATCAGGAGAGAAATCTGCTGGTGGCCATACATTCAAAACAGGGTGATTCTTTCTCACTGACCAGCTAGCAACTGCCAGTAACTCCTCAGTCAGAGGTGGGTACTGAAGAGCCCCTTCCCTGTTTGTGCTGGAATTTTGGCTGGATTGTTCTTGTTTGGGACACCACAGCTAGTGTGAGTTCTTGAGTGCAATAGCCTTGGCAAGTCCAGAAGTTCACATTTCACAGAATTCCTTCCCATTATCTGGCACTTATTTATTTTTATGAGCTTTATTTGGAAATAACCCTTGAAATAAATAAAAAAGTATTGCAACTTAGTGATGTTATATACAGTTAGAATTAGCATTTGAATTCCAATTCTAATGTCTCTTCCATCCTTTTCATCTCTTCTGCAAGTTTCCTAAGTCATGGTGATGGTGTTGTTGGTATTGGTTGTAGTGATGATAATGGTGGTGTTGGTGATGATGGTGGTGTTGGTGGTGGTGATGGTATTGGTGTTGGTAGTAGTAGTGATGGTGTTGGTGGCGATGGGTGGTAGTGGTGTGTTAAGAAGAATGATCATTTAGGGATGAGCACTGAATCTCTTTTTCTCAGCATTTTGACTAGTTCTGTATGTCATCATTGACTACTGAAAAAAGAAGCTTCCCTGATCAAGGTTGAGAGTAACCCATATTTATAGGTATAAACATAAATATTTAGAAGGCAATTTGAAAACATGGCCATTTAGCCAAAACCAATACTTCTCAGCCAGGCTTTGACCACGCTTATAGTATTATGCATTAAGTTCCCTCCTTTGGAGCCGGCCTCAAATCCAATCAGAATATAGTTGCCCTGTAATAACTTAGAACTCTTAACTGGAAAACTAAGACAGGAGAGGAAAAGTTTTCAAATGTTTCCTCTAGGAAGAAATAAAAGATACAGATGAAGAAACAGGCAGGCATACTCTGGAGACAGTTCTAACTTGTTGTGGGAAACAAGATGAACATACATATATATGGGACCAGTGTGGTATAAAGATGAACTGAAGTGCTCACGAATGATCACCCTCTCTCATGGTTTCTGACTGGTGCACACTGACTGCCCAGTTAACTCTAACGTGAAGTTCAGGTTCATCAGCAATGGATGTGCTGATATCTAAGTGATGCCTGCTGTGGGTGCCAATAGTTTGGGCAGCATTCCTGCAACATGTTTGTGTGCCTTCTTGTCACAGAGGACTTGGGAGCACCGTGACAGATAACTTGTCATTCAGCATGTAGGCTCTGGGCAGATGTAAACACAGTGACTTAGGAACTGCTGAGAAAGTCTGCAGTTGTTCAGAAGACCAAAGTGTGTTCTGACTGGAAGACAATCCAATGGAATAGTGTTGCTGAGAGGAGGTATCAATTTCACTTCTCCTGGCCGAGCCACTGAGCTATTTGTTAGTTTTTCTTCCCTCCTCCCTGTGAATCCCTGTTTGCTCTTCACATTCTCTTTATGAAGATGTTATTTTCATTATTACTTAGGATCACAATTCCTAATACAGAATACAGTACTGTGTTCTGACATATGTTCTGCTTGGGTCCAAAAGGGTGAAAGGGCTTGTTATTCCCCCTTGTTCTTGTTGTTTCTGATAAAGCAGGTACACTTTGTGTTCTCATTCCTGAAGCCTCTTTATTCACTGAAGCAAACCATGCATACCTTTGGCAGCTTTCTTTTCTGTTTTTATATATTTACAACTTGCCATGACTTTCAAAGCCATATATATAAGGTAGTGGTTCTTTGTTTTTTTACAAGTCGCATTGGCAAGTGTCAAGACTAATTTTGGCCCTATAATCACCACTGTCCTCCCCTGTTGCAAGCGAGAAATTTGAAAAACAAGGGGTTGATTAACATGCCCCAGGTCAAAGGACTGAGACCTGTGCTGTGCAAATGCATGCAGTCTGGTTCCAGAGTCTGGACTCTCAGTGCGGTGCTATTTCCTGTTTTCATTCCTTATCCCAAAATGCTACTTCATGACACGGGATTTTGGGAATTTTGGATATAACCCAAGGGTTATATCCTGGTTGTTCACAGGTCTGTTCTTAACAAATAAGTTAATCTAGGCATTATTCCTAGAGACTGATGTGGGGGGATGTGACAGTTTTCCATCCATTCTGCTGAAGCCTCTGTGAGAGATTGGTGTTTGCCTATGCTGACAATGCCAGGCTAGAGAGTGGAGTTCTGTGGATCAGTGCCATACAGGAATGTGACCCTCAGTGCAGTATTTATTTATTTATTTATTTATTTTTTGGGGAATGGAAGGAAGGGACTGTTTTTTCTGAATGGAAGGAAGGGACTGTTTTATTTTTATTTTATTTTATTTTTTACTAGTCTTGATCTTACAGCCTCTGGTCTTAGCCATTCAAGTGCTCACACCCTATTTATTATTCTGTGCTAGAAGTGAGAACAAGTCTACCCCATATTTTTAGGAGGGTCCAAAAAGTCAGTTGGTTATCTAAATCTCCCTTCCTGCATGCTCCTTCAGCCTTTGGGCTTCTTCTTCTTCTTCTTCTTCTTCTTCTTCTTCTTCTTCTTCTTCTTCTTCTTCTTCTTCTTCTTCTTCTTCTTCTTCTCCTCCTCCTCCTCCTCCTCCTCCTCCTCCTCCTCCTTCTCCTCCTCCTCCTTTTGAGACAAGATCTCACTATGCAGCTCTGGCTGTCCTGTAAATCACTCTATAAACCAGGCTGGCCTCAAACTCACAGAGATTCACCTGCCTCTGCCTCCTAGTGCTGGTGTTAAAAGCATGCACCACTACTCTCAGCTGCCTTTGGGATCTCTGATATAAAATGATGGTAACAAATGGTCCACATTTGTGATCACCAGTTCTAGAAGCAGCGTGCTGATTAAGATGACTAATCTTTTACTAGTGTGATCATCCTGGTCCTCAGGAGCACTGTTCAGACCCTAAGTTCTGCCCATCATTTCATCATTACCATGTCTCCTTGGATGTCCTATTACAATGCCTCCTCCAATGTTGTGATTAGAAAGGCGTTGTAAATATTTTACATGAAAGTCTCAAGGCTTTATATATTTTCTTCTTGAGACATTGAGAAAATTCAAAGCCATTTTGTTTTAATTATAGAAGTAAAACTAAGTCTTAGTACTCTGTCTCACTATGTATTCAATTGCCCTAATTTGTTTTGCAAACACACTTAGCAAATATTTCTTTTCTCCATTCATGTGTGAACTTATTGATGTACTTAACAAATTAATCAGTTGCTTAGTTGATGTCTATTTCCTCTACTTGCATGATGAGAACAGGGATCTTTCTGTCAGAGTTCTGTTTACTATGTAGAGCCTGAAGCTATGCCCACTTAAGAGTTCAGGCAGTGCTTAGTAAACAGTGGCTGAATGAATGCATGAATAGTAATTGATACTTCATAATTTAGAAAAACAGTAAATGGAAGAAAACAGTGTTAGGAATAAACCCTGTAATGTTTAAAGTATACTTGTTAAGTGAAAATGTGCCTGCAGATAGTTGTAGTACTTGTACAACGACCTGGTGTTGCACAAATGAAAACAATGGCCAGACAAGCTTGAATTCGTGCAAGGCACCCTCAACATCTATGGGAAAGGATATTTTTTTTCCTAAAACATTTTTAAATCACTAAGATCTCTTGATGTTGACTCAAATGGTACTGGAAAATTGGAGGGACAAACTAGTATTTATTTAGTCTGTAATAATTTAAAACATTAAAAGCATTAAGAATGTAGTGGGTTGTTTCTTCATAATATCTTACCAGGTTAGTGAATAATACTTGCCTTCTCACAGTGCTGTGTCTTACGGACCAGTAAGTCTGTTTTTTTTCTCTTGGTGACCATTAAGATGCTCTCTAAGTTTGGACCAGCGGCTTTTTTTTTTTTTTTTTTTTTTTTTTTTTTTTTTTTAGTTTTTCCTGCTTTGTGTGGCAAGGAATGGCCTTCTGATTTTTTTCCTTTTTTCTCCCTCCCTCCCCTCCCTCCCTCCCTCCCTCCCTCCCTCCCTCCCTCCCTCCCTCCCTCCCTCCCTCCCCCTTCCTTTTTTTCTTTTTTCTTATTTATTTTTTTCCCCTTTCTTTTTTTTTTTTTTCAAGACAGGGTTTCTCTGTGTAGCCTTGACTGTCTGTGTAGATCATGCTGGCCTTGAACTCAGAGATCTGCCTGCCTTTGCCTCCCTAGTGTTGGGATTAAAGGTGTGGCTATGCTTCTCCATACTATTTTTTGAGACATGGTGTTTCACTAAACCCTGGACTTTCTGCTTTGGGTAGACTGGTTGGTCAGGACCCCCCCTCCCCCCAGTATCTGCCTGTCTTCCCATACCAGCGCTGGAGTTACAGATATGTATATCTTCACATACCGCATTGGGGTTACAGATGTGTACTGCCACTCCCAGCTTTTTATATGGGTTTTGGAGATCCAAACTCAGTTCTTCAAGCTTGTGCAGTAAGAACTTGAGCCATTGAGCCATTTCCCAGCCTCACTGTTTTTCTAACGCAAAGGAATTGAAATGCAAATCCTGGGCATGCTAAGCAAGAACTCTATACTTGAGTCACATCTCCAGCCCCTTCCACGTCATAGTTGATGCCTACAAGGTATTTTGTTGTATATTTGTATCATGCTTTATTTAACCAACCTTCTTTTCTTGACATTTAGGATTCAAATTTTTCTCAATTATAAACAATACAATCAATTTTATTTTAAAATCTTTGAAAATAACATGTTTTTAAATGAGCATACTTTTAGTAGAAGAACTTCTGAATTGTAAAATTTACTTTCAAAACATTTTTATATACTTCTAAATTTCCCCTTAGAAAAGTATTTTTTCATGGTTTTACCAGCATGAGATTCTGGGAATATGATTGCATGACTCCTAAATACTGTCATTCTTTTTCCATTTTAATAGATAAAGAATGTATTTTATTTAATAATTAGCTTTTATTACTGAATTGGCTACTTGTGAATTTTTCTTTTAGTAGTTATATTTTGGTTGGAACTATCTTAGTCTGTCCTGCATTTCTAAAGATTTCAGGTGGTAGGGACTTACATGTTTCCTAGGTTGTTTGACATATATATTTCTGCATCTCTCTCTCTCTCTCTCTCTCTCTCTCTCTCTCTCTCTCTCTCTATATATATATATATATATATATATATATATATATATATATCACATGCTTTCATATGGATTTGCCATTCTTGGTTTCATTCATGCATATACATGAGCCTTAGTTTTGTAATATGACCTCCAAGTGCTCGCTCTTCTTTCTTTCTCTTTAAAGAGAATAACCCACAATCTGGATGAAATTCTAGTTAATTTTTCATTACATGATTTCAGGAGACGGGGTCAAAAGGAGCTAGTAGGCCATTCAATTATGTGCTTAAGTGTGTTGGAAAATGTTCTCCCCCCCCTCCCTCAGGTGTACAATATTTTACTTGGGCTTGTTTTTCAAGTGCATTTAAGTGTGACTAAACATTTTTGGATACTGCCATTAAGTAAAGAAGAGACCCATCTTGTTAAATATTCCTTCATCAGCTTTACAGTTACCCAGTCACAGGCAGCGAAGGACCTGCGAGGGCAGAGGGAGGGCAGGTGGTTGGCCTGAGGAATCTCAGGATTGGGGTGCTCTGTTGTCCCTCCCACTGCTACTTGAAGAAGTGATTGGTTCAAACTGATTTCTGTCTCATAATTTTGGATAGGTCATAAGTGAGGAGGAGGGGAAGTCATGAGGTTGGACCTCAGTTCAATTGAAGGCTCAAGGTTCTTTCTCATAAACCACACAAGACTAGACCGCTATCCTTTTGGAAAGAGTGGAGAACTGAGATATAGTTTGTCTCACACAAGTAGAGAGAGCCTTTGATTTCTCTTTGTCTTTGAGTTGAAGATAAAGGATGTCCACTGAAATTGTGGAAGGGAAGCCCAATAATCTGGGGGAGAGAGGAAGAGCTCGAAGCTACACTTTCCTCAGGGTTTTCCAGCCAATGTTTAACCGCAGTATTTTCACTTCTGCAGTCTCTCCTGCCGCAGAACGCATCCGATTCATCTTGGGAGAGGAAGATGACAGTCCAGCGCCGCCTCAGCTCTTCACTGAACTGGATGAGCTGCTGGCTGTGGATGGACAGGAGATGGAATGGAAGGAGACAGCAAGGTGAGGCATGGTTGATGGAATGCAGCGCTGACCTGGGGAAGCAAGTGTAGGCAAAATGGATGAGCCTTGAGTGCTGCCTTCTCTGGCCTTAGCATCAGTTGGTTGATGGGTGTGATGCTGGATTAAGAATTGGGTAATTCTTTAACTGGACATTAATGTGGATTCAGGGTTCCTCTTGTTCACTTCTGGAGCATATTTTATTAAACAGGGCTGTAAGGATTTGACTTTTGTTGACAAAGACGTCAATCTTAATTTGTAGGCTATTTAATGGTAGAATATAAGGGCGATAATAAACCCTATCACCCCAAGGCTATGGCCAAGACACATTTCAACACATCTCTACATGCGATCATATCTTGTGTTATCCTCTGTGATGCTGTCCAATCCCAGATAGAATGGGCACTGGGGAGAAAATCGTGGCTCTAAGACAAAGATAGTATAATTTCAAGCAAAAGCCCCATTATCTTCTAAATTTTCAGCTGAAAGAAAGTATAAGGTTTATCTGAATGTGGAAGTTAGATACCTCAGTTTAACTCTATACTCTGACCCATTACATGACCCTGTTTCTTAGTAGAGTGAATAATAGCACTTATTACATGTGGTATGCATGTAGACATATAAAATATACACTATATGGATATAATATGTGACATGTATAATCATATCTTGAATATTTGTGTGGACATGATTTGTAAATTGTTCAATACTTTGCAAGTTTCTGAGGTTCTAGAAGTCACAGCTGAGATTTGCTTTCATAGATATTTAGTTACATATTCCAGACCTAATCTCCTGTAATGTGTACTAACCCTCTGCAGGATGCACCTTGAGTCTATAAAGGAGGATACTGGAGCAAAGGCTGTTTCTCACTAGAAATGGCAAAGGCCATTTCTTCCTTTCTTTCTTCGTGGAGTGAGGCTTACACTCTTACAAGTTGAGGAGTCTTAGTCTACTGTTGGTTTTGCTATTCATTAGTTAGCTCAGCACAGCTGGTAGTCTTCCTGAGCCTCAGTTTCCTAGTCTGCCAAGAGAGGATCTTCCAGGATTTCCTCTTCTCTACTTTCTTGCTCTAAAATTTTCTTCTTCTGTGTATGTTGGTTTAATCAGCAGTGCCTCTAATGGCTCCTTTGACCTTTTCATGTTGAACTATTTGTTAATAGTTATCATCGACAAGAACACAGGAATGGCTTTGTTCTTTGTTTCTTGTCAAATGTTGGCTACCCATTAATTTACATGACCCCTGATTTCAGCCAAGTGAAAAAAGTGACATTTCACTGTGTAGGCAACTCAATGTTGAATGAAATAGTTACAATGTCTCTATTTTTGATTCATTTTGGTTCAGGGAGGATACCAGGTGTTCTCTGTAGTCCAGGCTGGTTTTGAACTCATGGTGATTCTCCTGCCCCAGTCTATTCAGTACTGAGATTACAGGATTGAGTTATGATGCTTGGACATGTGGGATTCTGATGACCAAAATGACCATACATGCTTTACCACCTTGAAAGTATATTTAGGCAAGTTATGTACCATTTTGGTGATGTAATCCTAGAGAAACTTTGGATAATTTCTTCTATTTAGGAATCATTATGATTATTTCTAATTGCATTTCTGATACTGCTTTCCTTACTACATGAATTCATTCCAAGTCAGAGATCACCCTGTCCTGCTTACTATAGCATTCTCCTAGCTTTGAAGTGCCTGGTTCATAGAATCTGCTCATAAATATGTGTTGAATATTAACTAGTGGAGAACGGATTGCTTTAAAAATAACTATATTCTTTTGAGTTTTTTTAGTTAACATACAAATTAGTAATGTTCATTATGACATTTCCATACTTGTATGTGATTGTATTTTAATAGAAAAATAAGTGTCTTGAACATAATCGTTATCATTTCTTTCTGCTGTGTTCTGACAGACTCAAGGTACCCAGTCCATCCATGCTAACGCTCAGGGAGGCCCTGTGCTTCAAAGTTCATGAGATTCCTCAATATACTGATGGCATTTGCATTCATAGCTCTAGACTTCCTTCCTTATTTAATTGGCATTGAGTAATTGGAGGGCTATTAGCAGTTATATTATTAATACATCCAGACCTGCTCCTCCTACAGATTTCTCCATCTCAATACATGATTTCATTCTCTTGGATACTTCAGCCCAGACATCAGAGTCTTCCTTATCTCCTACCTCACTTACACCTGTTTTCTGATCAATTGACACATTTGATTTCACTCTCTGAAATACTCAGATATTTTAGCATCTCACCACATTTCCTGTTCAGTACTGCTTCAGGCCTGGCTCCAGCTCTGCAAAACCCTCCAATTTTCTGGTCTCCTTATCCCTGCCTATATTTTGCTTATAAACTATCTACCCCAAGGTACTCAATAGACTTTTGTGTCTTTTCCTCTACTTCGGCCTCCTGGAGCCCCAATGGCCAATTGCACTACTCTCTGAGGGACTCTGTATTTGCTACCTCTTTGTGCCCATGTACCCCTCAGTTAGCTACATGACACACTTGCTTCAGGCTGTTATTCATATATTACCTGACTTTTGAGTTGAAACATTCACCTATACCTCCTGTCCCAGGTCCTCTATCATATTTTTGACCTTTGCACCCATTGCCACTTAGCATAGTATCTACCTTGCTATTATGTCTTCCTAATGGAGTTAAATCTCTGTAAGGGCAGGGATTTTGACTTTCTTGTTCTGCACTCTTCTCCTTAAGCCCAGAACTCCCTGCTTCACAGCCATACTCACGGAACAGGGTGTGTAGAGAATTAAAATTTTGGTTCTGAGTGTGCTGTCCCATCTGAATTCTGTGGAGAGCTTTGGCAGTGACCATGCTTCTGGGAATATTTAGATCTCCAGTAATCTGTACTTCTTGTGACACACACTGCGTCAGAATGTTTCTGTAGTGATGTTTGACTTCCATTTGTGATGTGCATTTTCCAGCCACAATAAAATGCCCAACCTCCTATTAAAAGGCCTCAAACCTCCCAGATGAATGCAATTTAAGTGCCTAGAAGAGAGCCATTTCATATGTGATGATGTGGCATGATTTTTTTTTTTTCTGGCTGACAAATATGTTTGACATTTTTTCTTTCCTTTGAAAATTCCCATTGATAGACTTCTTTTTTTTTTTTTTTTTCTTTTTTTTTCTGGACATGCTAAACAAGGGCCTTAGTGCTGAATTACATGCTTTCCACCAAGCACTGACAGCAGGTAGACAGTTTTATTTCAATGAAAGCTAGCTATCTAGACTTTTAAAACTAGCTGTGGTTTCTAGTGTGGGCCTAGAACAAATGCCATTCTTCTTCCCCCTAAAGGGTTTGTACTTTTCTGTTGACTAATGATTTTATTTAACTAAGAATATTCTGCAGCAAGCTTTGGCATTACTGTGATTTGAGTCCCACTTTAGGAATTATAGGTTGGTCCCATTCCTCAAATAATGAAAATGTTTTCAGGAATAGAGAAGATGGCCCCTTTGGGTCTGAGAAAGTGGAGTAGTTATGAAATATTAGCAGCAAGAGAAGCCTTTACTAATATGGGATTTAAAGTGGCAGCTCTGTGTCTTCCTTTTCACATTTATCCCCATTTTTTCTTTCCAAGAAGGTAGGGTAGAACTTGGAAATTTCTAGTGGCTTTTCGAAAATAGGGCACAAGCTAAAGACTGTGCAAAAGGTAGACTTCTCATGTTTGAAATGTATGATTGACTGATGGAGGTACTGTGTTAGTCTTCTTAGAGGGCACCTTTACAATGTGTCATCATTAGAAAAAATCATATTGAATATAACTACAATAATTAAGATGGAACCACTCAAAATGGTGAAGAAGGCTATACCCCTAATCAAAACTCCATTAAGCTGGGTTTTGTGGCCCACAACTACAATCCTAGCACTGGAGGAGTGGAGCCAAGAGAATTAGAGGTTCATGACTACATAATGAGTTTGAGGCCAGCCTGGAATAAATGAGATCCTGGCACAAAACAGAACAAAAATCAAAACAAAACAGGAACCCATTAGAGTCAGTTCACAGGTGAACAAAGTAGACAGATTAAGGAATAGCTCCTATTCTTGCTTTGATGATGGCCCAAAGTCATGAGGAAGGGACAGGATTTTCGCTCATCTTCCACTTTTTTATTTGAATTAGGATTAGCTCTTCCAAAGTGATTCCTCATTTTCAGTTTGTCCTTTATGAGTTTTCAGTGGCCAGTGCTGAACATCACCAATATGGCATGATTATGTGTTAAAGATGACCTGCTCTGTGTAATTCAACCTCACTGGCAAACCTGGTCAGAAAGAAAACCCTCACAAGTTCTCAGAAACATTAGCCAACAGAGGAAAAGGGCATCACTGTGTCATGTCCAGGAACACAACGCAAACTAATGTTTATTTGTGTTTCTGTTGGGCATGCTGACCCAGCTCACCCCTGGGGAGCCTCTAAGGTCATGGCCACAGAACAGCAGTGTGCACCTTACACTGTGAGTTTGCCATCTCCATAGCCCACAGTTCTTTGAATTTCTATAGCAGATGACTCTGGGAAAATCCTTCTTGGACCGAATTTATTTATTTATTTTTCTGTAAGAAGAAGATTTGGGGAATCCAATTACATATATATAATTAGATGCCATTATATTTAGATAATTATATGTGATACTTACCATGGTTGATCTAGAAATTTATGGATTCTCCTAAAATAGCATTTATCCCAGGTATATACTAGCATTGGCTTCTTTTACATGTGATGGAGCATTTTTTTTTAATTAGCAAGAAATTCATTATTATTATATCAGTAGTTTTACACAGTTGGATTATATTCTAGTGCAAAGGTCATGAGGATTTTCCACCATGAAACTGGCAGGTTTTAAAGTTAGAGGTCTTGTCTTTACTTAATTATATTTAATCATATGATTGGAAAGTTGCAAAACTCAGTGATTCCCAGTGGGCCTTCTGTTTCTTCAGCAAACGAGTGAAACGGTCTTTGGTTGGCAGCCACTCAAAGTATATTACACTGCAGAGTACTTTATCATTATTCTTCTAAGACCTTGGAATAAATAAAATTCACCTTATAAACTGCTCCTCCAAGGGTACAACAGTTTTGTAATTGCATGCATTTAAAAAGCCAACTTCTAAAATTAATTTTCCTGTAGCGTGTCACGTACTGAAACAAGAAGAGGGGGGCAGAAACCCATTACAACTGTGTGGCTATTCATAGTGATTGTGGAGGGTAGATGGTGGCTTTCAGTGAAAGTGTCTGGTTTTTAAAAACATAATTACATGGGTCTAAAGCACCTTTGCAAAATGTCTGGTACTTGGGTAGTCTGAACTTTGGTCTCTCCGCCTTAGCCTTCTTTTTAATGGATGTTGATTTGAATTGTGGAGTGTTGACTCTTTGTTTTTCAAGTTTGTCCTTGATGTGAGAGGCAGATAGACAGAGCATGCACCCTTTCTGGGAAGAAACTGTCTACAACCAGTTTAAATGGGAAAATTGGTATAAACATCCCTTGAACAATTAGAGCAGTAGATTTGTTTGATAGGCATTGTGCCAATTTCTGTATGCTGTTAGTTGTGTGTTATGCTGTCATCACAGTATCCAATATTTATGGAAGCTGGTGTGAAATAGATGCTAAAGTGAGCCTCGGGATCTTATACATCCCTCAGGAATAGAACTGTAAATAGTGGGCTAGTTATGAGTCTTTACTTCCTTTCCTTGTGGTAATCTTGACCTGAGGTTGGTGTGATTCGTTGAGGTGAGTGGTTCTCTTCAGAAAGTCCAGCCTCGTTGGAATTAATGATTTTTCATTGCTCTTGAGGAACTTACTCTGATTTCTGCTTTAAGTCAGTAAGTTACCTGTAGTTATAAGCTGCAGAGAGGAATAAATAAAAGACAGGCCAGGGGAGAGTCAGTGAATTTTCTCCTTTTTGAAAAGTTTTATCAAAATTCTATTGTTTAGTTAATTGAGGATTGTATTAGCCTCTTCAGGCTGCAGTGACAGAATGCTGTAGACTAAATATCTTACACATCATAAAAATTTAGTCCTCATTGCTTTTCAGTGTGGGAAGTCTAAGATTAAGGGCTTTGCAGATTTGGTGTGTGATAGGACCCATGTGCTCTTGATGGCCCATTCTAGTTGCAAAAGGCTCCTCCCTGGGCTCTAGAATTTCAGCATAAAAAACAGGGGTGGTGGCTCTGTCCATTATCCTAGCACTTGGGAAACTGAGGCAGTATAGTTACCATGAGTTCAAGGCTAGCCTGGACTATGGAGTAAGAATGTCTCAAAAACCCAACCCAATAATAACCTCCCCCCAAACCAAATCCTCAAGATTTCAACATATAATTTAAAATATTTATTTATTTATATTCTATCTATCTGTCTGTCTGTCTATCTATCTATCTATCTATCTATCTATCTATCTATCTATCTATCTTGTGTGTGTGTGTGTGTGTGTGTGTGTGTGTGCGTGTGTGTGTGTGTGTGCGTGCATGGGCATGGCTGTAGGAGTGTGGGTGTGTGTGTGTTGCAGGGGAAGTGGGGATAATTTTTGTGAGTTGGTTTTCTCCTTCCACCAAGGGTTCTATGGGATCAAATTCAAGTTGTCAGGCTACCAAAGCAAGTGCTTTTACCTGCTGAGCCGTTTCATTAGCCCAACATAAGAATTTCAAAAGATTCAAATACCACACCACGCCACGCTACACCCAAATGAAACAAAAAAGAATTCTCAGTCTCCAAGATTTCAACATTTTAAAGAATTCAACAATCAGGCTATATCAGGTAACAGCAGAAAACAACCACTTCTACAGACAAGCTATGCTTATCTTATTTTTGAAGTAATCCAGTTACCTTAATTGCTTACTATTATTTTTGTTATGGCCATAAGATACTGTAAATGTGTAACCTTATACTCTTTCAGGGTATAAGGTTAGCAATACAGATTGATAGCAACTGATGGGTGGGAAGTCAGTTAAGAAAGATAACGGGGAAATGAAGCCTGTTTGAAGCATTACACTACAGTTCTAGTTGACCTGTGCCATATTTCTTGGGCTTAAATTCTGTGTTTAAATATTCTCTTAGCTAGTGAGAATACTCAGGAGTACAAAATATGTACTAGCTGTGTTTTCTATAGATGGCATATTTCTAGGTATCTCTGACCTGATATACATATATACACACTATGGGCACTTCTACCTTCTGGATTCTGATCTTAAGCTAAGAATTAAGACACAAAATAAAATGGTTCACATAACATCTACCACAACATGTTTAAAGATTCTTCGAGCAAGGAGGAAAAGATGTTAGTCAAAGCTAACAGCGTCATAATAATCATATGATTATTTTTGAAGTAATCCAGTTACCTTAATTGCTTACTATTATTTTTGTTATGGCCATAAGATACTGTAAATGTGTCTTGCATCACATAGAGTCTCTGGAAATAATTCCAACCAAAGAGGAAGAAAATGTCATTTCAAACACATACACACAGGGAGAGGGGGACAATAGATGTTTTGGAATATATTTCAACCTCTTCTATAGAAATAAACTGTGTCCATGCTTGAAGATTTAGAATCTCTTTGGTGGTGCTGCTGAATTTTAATTTTTTTTATTATTTTGAGAATTTCATACCCGAGTACCATATTTTCATCATTTCTACCTCTCCCTTTTCTCCTTCCAACTCTTCCAGTGTCTCCCTGTACTCCCTCTCAACTTCATGACCTTTTTCTGTATACATTATCCTATTGAGTCCACTTAGCTTTGCTCACATGTGCATGTGTTTGGAGCGGACGGATCCCAAGTGGCTTTTCAACTCTAGAGATAAAAAGGCAAACATTTAAAAGTCAAGGCCACTTGCTGTTTTGGTTGGTGTGATACCAACCAAAGGAGTATTACAGAGTATTGGAGACTCTGATAGTTGAGAGGGTGGAGATAGAAGTTACCATTTACATGTGGGGTTGCCTGGCTCTGAGGAGCTTCCTGGGAGGAGTGTGGTGGGAGACAGTAAAATACTTCTTTCTGAGTCAGATGAGTGTCGGGTGTGATAAAAACCCTAAACTCTTCTTCAACACAGTGGTTGATCTCTTGATCTGTTTCACTTGCAGTACTCTTAGTGAGTTTCTTCCCCTCTCTGGGGGTTGTCAAGAGTTCTATAAATAATACCTTCTGTAGAGCTTCCTCTGACCTCTGCCCTTTGTTCTCATCTGCAGTGAGTTAGGTGAGTGTTTAGCTTATTCTAGGAAAATGTTTTTCAATCATTAAACCCATGGGTGAAAAATGTAGGAAAACAAAATTTAACCCCATCATTCCCATTCCAGCATCATTCAGAGGTTCAATGGGAAAGGCAGAAGAATGCAGGTGATTGAAGTAATGAGGCATCCTATTTCCTTTAGCTTCTTAGGAGAGTCTGTGTGATATGATACATGTTTTATAAAGGCTTCCAATTGTGTTCTTTTTTTCCCCTCAAACTTAAAAACAGGGGTCTTTGCTTTTTCTGTTTCAAAATGTTGACTTATCTTAGAAAGCAGAAGCTGTGGATGAGGGCTGTTTGTACCAGTGCAAAGGTTACTAGAGGATGTATTCTCATCACAGTGAATCTGTGGTCCACTGGGCTTGCTCATTTTAAACACGTGGAGCCTGGATTCGAGGGTAAAATCACTATTAGCATTTCAGTGAGAATGACATATGCCTACTGAGACAGGGACATCCAATGAAGACATGGCAAAGCATGGTCCTTATTAAGCACCAACAACTGGACATTTTCCATTCAAGATAAATATTGGTTCATTGTTGCTCCTTCATCTTACACAAACCTACCTTGTAAGGTGCCAACAGAACATACTCAGTGGTGCTAGCTTTATAATCACAGGATTGACCTACATGGGAAATTTTAAGATGTATCTTTTTTCCTCATCTAAAAACAACCTATTTAACCATTCTTAGGGATTTCATGGTTGCATGGGGGTATGCTTTGACTTCTTTTGGTTCACTTTTTCTTAAGAGAAGGAGTAGTCTTGTGACTATATGTGTTCCTGGAGATGCCAGAGGTGATAACACAATAAACTTTTAAGACTGCACAAGAGGAGACATATGGAAGTGCTGGTCCGGGTGTGTGGGCAGGGGTTGGTATTGCCATCAAGGAAGGTTGCAGTTCTTGTAATTGTCTCACTAACCTCATCTTCCTAGGTGGATTAAGTTTGAAGAAAAAGTGGAGCAGGGTGGGGAACGATGGAGCAAACCCCATGTGGCCACGCTGTCCCTGCACAGCTTGTTCGAGCTGAGGACCTGTATGGAGAAAGGATCCATCATGCTTGACCGGGAGGCATCTTCTCTCCCACAGCTGGTGGGTGAGTATGCCATTTTCATTTCCTCTTCCATTCAGATCCCTGTAGGGTAAGCAGGGTTGAGCATCCCTTGTAGCACTTGCTCTTAGAGTTCTGTCATGAAATGAGTCATTTGTGAAAAATTTAACAAATATTAAAAAAGGTAGCATTAAGAAATAATGCCCCTCTCTGGTTATGGTTATTGTTCCTATTTTGGAATATTTTCTTTCAGATTTATTTGCCAGACTTCTACTTTGTGCTTTTTTTTTAATCCTCCATTTTTGTTACAGCCAAGGTCATTTTGTTACAGCTAAGGTTATTTAATGTGGATAAACATATTAATTTATTAACCCACTAGCATAATTAACATTTTTGTAGATACATGTGTATGGGGGTTCATATGCATACATGTGGATGGATGGCTGTGTATGCGTCTGTGCATACATGTATGTGAGCATGTTCCTGTGCAGGCTAGAGGTAAACCTTGGTTTCATTTCTCAGGAACCAGCTTTTTTTCTTTTTTCTTTTTCTTTTTTTTTTTTTGAGACAGCATCTCTCCTTGGGCTGGAGCTCACTGACTAGAATAGGTAGGTTGGCCAATGAGCCACAGTGATCTATCTGTTTTTATCTCTCCAGGGCTGGTATTATATGTACATGTCACTATGCCTGATTTTTTTTAAAAAACATGAGTTCTGGTGGTTGAACTTAGGTTTTCATGCTTGCATAACAATTACTTAGTTACTGAGCCATCACCTCACCCTAGATTAATATTCTGGAAAGAGAAGCCCGTCACTCTCTTATTTTAATTGGCTATCTGGACACTAGGTTTTTAGAACTCTTTGACCCTAGATGTTTCTCTGAGATTTTCTACACCTCAGTTTTATTATCTTCAAAAGAGAGTTTATATCTTAGGGAAGAAGAGAAATCCTTTGCTTCCTGGGCTGGTGTGATGGGGAGTGGATTCCCAGTCATAGAGCTGTATGTGGAGAAATGTTGTGGGGCAGGATGCCAGCAGGACCTTATGAGCCACTGACTGTATCAGGTCACTTTGGCACAGAGTTATCATTCATATCACCAGAGCTTATGGAATGTCTCTGTGTGAAATTTCACCATTAATCCTTCCAGTGAGTGTATGTTTTGCTCTGCATGAAAAAAAATCTCTGGATGTAGTTATATATTTATTTCGTGTGATACTGAGTGGTTTCACAGAAAGAGTGCTGGGATTGCAGTGGGATAGCAGTCTTCCTCTCCTAGTGTGGATGGTCATGGCCAAAACTCATTACTTAACCACTCTTGGAGTCTCAGTTTCCTCATCTGTGAAAGCAATATTAAGGTGCACACCAGAGTTTCCTTTCTTGATGCTATGATAAAAATACCTTGATTAAGGCGACTTTAGGGGAGAAAGGCTTATTTTAATTTGTGATTCCAGGCTGTGGTCCATCATAGCTGCAAAGTCACAAAGGCAGTAGCCTTAGAGAAGTGTTCGCATCACATCCATCTCCAGGAACAGAGAGCAGGGAAGGCGTGGGTGCTTGAGCTCAGCTTGCCTTCTTTTTGTCTAGTCCTTAGAATGCTGCTGTCTGCCTTTAGGCTGGGACTTGTCACATCTGTGAACATAACAGAAACTGTCTCCCACAGACATGTCCACAGCCTTATCTAATCTGTGTGGTCCCTGCCAGAGATGCCCATCCCAGGTGATTCTAGACTATGTCCGGTTGACAGTGGAAACTGAGCATCACAGTGTCCCTTTCAGAGTCATTAGGAGAATTAAGTAAGGTCACCAGCCCTGTTGGGCTCATACTGTCTCCCAGTGTAGTTAGCTACCTAGATTTTCCTACTTGTCACATGACAGACCCCTACTTAAAGTCTGATTTGAGTCTGGCAGTTAGATGCTTGGGGGTTTCATAAACAGAAACAGAAAAATTCCAAAGAGTATGGACTGAAGAAATGGAAGAACCTTTATTCATTCATTTATATTCATCCATTTATTTGTTTATTTATATTTATATTTTTGCTGGTCTTAGAGCCGATCAACAGGGTGATAAGTTTCTTTTTCTGCAAAGCTGAACTTTTCTGCTAAGCTGTCTTTGTGGTCCTCAATTCCAGAAGGACCTATCGTAAAGAGTTTCTGGTCTCTAGCAACACCTTGACTCTCTGTACATAGCAGAAGACAGAGTCCCACATCAAATTAGACCCTCTTTAGCCAATGGACAAACACTGAAGATCTGACATGTACTATATTTAAAAAAGATGAATTGAGCATTTGATGTTCTTGCTTAATTTCCCATAACATTTTATTATTGGCTTTGGACTCTTCCACCCTCCATGCATTTGCTTTAAATATTGTCATTTCATGTTAAAATTAGACAGCACTAGGTCACTTTGAGGTATCATCACTCACTAATATGTTTGCTCTGCAGTCCCTGGGGCAAGGAGGCAGAGTGCCAGTGCTATCATTCTGGTACTGATAATACAGGAAAGCAGTTCAGAGGCAAACCACACATCATGAGCAAAACAAAGGGAGGAAAAAAAAAAGGCCAGCATGGCAGAAGAGAAAAATAGAGCTTGCTTAAAGGAGTGCAACCCAATAAAGAAACGAAAATCCTCCAACAGAATGAAAACCCATGGAGAATAAGATATGAGCAGTACAAAGCCTGCATTTCATTTTAAATGACAGAAGACAGTGCAGTAATTTGAAGAGTTATAATGATTATTTTGTTATTAGGAAAATGTTTTCCTAGCAGAGGATGAAGTTGCTATGTCCTGCATATACCAGGACATATGATAGCTACACCCTCCTAAATCTCGTGTTGTGTTTCCTCCCAGCAGCCCAGTTTTACTTCAGAAAATGGGAAGAAAAGAAATGATAGCAAATATGATTATACCCAACAGATAGTAGGATGATTTCTAGCCATCTTGCTGGTTTACCTACTATTGTTTCTCTTCATCTGCCCCTGAGAGGAAGATCACTGCAGGTCATAGGCAATGTCATGGGGATGTTCAGAGCATGGTGGGAAAATGTCATTCTTACATTAAAATTAGCTTACCTCTGATTCTTTTCAGGACCTCTGTGCTGTGTGTGTGTGTGTGTGTGTGTGTGAGAGAGAGAGAGAGAGAGAGAGAGAGAGAGAGAGAGAGAGAGAGAGAGAGAGAGAGATCCCTACTGTATTTTAATAGAAAAATTTGTCTTTGAAGCATTACAGAAGACAAGACATAATTTTGGGGGGTTATTTTAATAGGTTTATTATTAGCATCACCATTGTAATCCTACATGTTAAGGGTGTCATTCACACACGAAGTCAAGTTCATGGAATTTTCTTCTACTCTTAAGTTTAAAAAGAAAGCTGTAATCCATTTCAGGTATTTAGCACAGTGCAAAATGGATGAGAAAAATGTAGCTCTATTTTTGGAGCACACACACACACACACACACACACACACACACACACACACACACACACACACGCACACACGCACCCCAAGCTCTGGTTGTCTGCAGATGTGTGAGTCCTGATGTTTATTGATTTCTTTTTCTTAAAAGAACCCTACCTTTTATACTTTTAAAATTTATATTTATTGCTCTTTATAATCATAAAATTAATATATGCACATTTAAAAATAATCCATAAAAATTGTACTATAAATATAAAACCTTCACTAATTTTACCTCAGAAGTGAAACATTCCCTAATCTAATTTTGCCTATCATCTCAACATTTTTCTTCTATGTAACTCTGTTTATGCACATGAAATGGAATTACAGTACCTCTTCACAAAATGGAATTACAGTACTTCGTGTGTGTGTGTGTGTGTGTGTGTGTGTGTGTGTGTTGCATGTGAATGTGTGAGGATATGGGTGTTTGCACTGGTGGAGGCTAAGGTTATGTGTCTTCTTCATCAATTTTGGTCTTATAGCCTTGAGACAAGCTCCCTCACTGAACCTGAAGATTTCTGTATATGGGTGATCTAGGATGGATGGCTAGTGAGCTCACTAGGTCTTTCTGTATCTGCCTTTAATGCTGGGGTTATAGGCATGCATAGTCATGCTAGACTTTTTACCTGGGTGCCAGGACTTGAACTCAGGTCCTTGTGCTTGCAGAACAAGCACTCTTACCTGCTGAGCTATGTCTCCAGTCCCATGGTTCATCATTTTAGTTTGTATTTGCTTAAAGATAAAAACATAAATATCAATATTTTCCCGTTGTTCTATAAATAAAACATAATAACTGTAAAATAATCCATGAGGTATTTGGGTGGCCTTTAAGTTTTTATTATAAAGAAAAGTGCAGATTTTTGTTACAATTTTGCAAAATTGTTTGATTAGTATAGAGTTCTAGTTGTAGAACATCCAAAAGTTTTGAACATATTGAATGGTTTTGGTATGCTTTTGCCAAATGTCTTAGTCAGCACTGTCACAGTCAGGGAATAGCTATAGCGTGAAGTCTTTCACACTGGGATACATGATTTGGATAGACCTAACCAATGTCTTTATTAGGTATACTCACATACATTTATTTACATTATTGTTAATTTTTGAAGTTAAGAAATATTTAGTTGGCCCCAGGTGTCTTTTTTTCTGAATGCTTGCTTGTCCTCATTTCCATTTTCCAAATTCTGGCCACCTTTCTGTTGGTTTGCAAAAGCTCTGCATGGGTTGTCTCTCTGCCTAGTCCGTGTTTGACTTTTTTTGAGGCTCCAGCGGCTTTGAACTCCCTTTTTAGCTCATGCTGCTAGGAACTTGCTATCCTTCTGCTTAAGCGTCCATAGTGTTAGCATCACAGTCATGCACAAGTGTGCCTGGTGGGCTTCCTTTTTAAATATCGTAAATACTGTATCAAATGAAGAAAGATCTCAAATGTGCATCGGCCATCTGGCTTTTAGTCAGGGTTTTGCCTCTAATTAGTCTGTATGGGGGGAAGTCACTTCTTTTCTCCTCTTTCTCACCTGTGTAACAAGAGCTGAACTTGATGTTCCCCAAGGACTCCTTCAGTTGCTGTCATCTAGACTTGGCTCATTTTCTCCCAGTTGGTAGTGTCTGTGGGAGCTGAACACCGAACACTTAATTTCAGTGTGGTTGTAAAAGTGACTGCCCCCACTTTCCTTTGAAAGGTTTTGTAGTCGAAGCTTAAAGAGATCCTGTTATGTGGGCCATTTTTATGGAAGCTTAATGAAGGCCGTAAGCCACATGGTTGTTGTAACCTGTCTAACTGGTGATTCCCAGGCATTAGTACAGAGGGCTGGCTATGCATGCATATGCACTTCGAAGCCTTGCCAGGAAGGCTAGATAAGAAACACTTTAACCCACAGCCCTGGAATTAGAACTGGAATCTGATGACACTTGGGGCAGATGTGTTGGGGCTGTTTATTTTTGTGGTTCTTCTGTAAATGGACTTTCCACTCAGAATGGGACTTACAGGGAAAGTAGAGGGTTGTGCCCGAAAGCACTCAGTTACTGAACTGTGGAACAGGGAGCTAATTGTACTTCCAGGGTCATTCTCAGGCTTTTACTGAGTGGCGTTTGTGTGCTTAAAAATACCCAAAGTTGAAGGCTACTTTGAAACCAAAACACTCGCAAGAGAAACTTCCTGCCTCTTCCAGGTCCCTTACCAAATGGTCCATGTCTCTGTGCTAGGCAAATGATGGAAAATCCTTGATTGAGCCTCTTTTTGGCTTACAAATGGCCAACTGTCCACTGTGTAAATTGCTGGCTTCTAGATGTAGACTGTGAGGCTGAGTGCTTGCTTTAAAGATGAACTGACAATAATAGTGCCAAGAGTCTTCAGCAAGGTCCTGGGGACACCTGCACCTTCTCTTCAGTGCAGGATTCCTTAAGACTGTCTATTGTCCTTCCACCCACTGAATTTTCTATCAGACTTTTGCATAAGAACAGGCTCCTTTTTGTACTCTCCCCCCACAGGAGTTTCCTAAGAGGAGGTGTGCACCCCTCAGACAGATTCTGGCCTGTGTCACTCTGAGTGGAGGCAGAGATTAGAATAGGATGCTCAGACTTCCTGTGGCTGTGAATGCACTTACCTGTGAGAAAGAAGGCTTGTTTTCTACTGCAATAATATTTGGTGTGTGTGTGAGCATGTGTGGTGTGTGTGCACATTCTCGAGTGTAGGCCAGAGTTGTTTGGGGTGTCTCTTTTAATTGCTAACCACCTTATATTTGAGATAACGTCTCTTATGGAACCTGTGGACTCCGGAACTTTGCCGGTCTTCACCACTTCACACTTCACCACATTCTCCCGCCCCCCCCCACCCCCTGTACAAGGTTACAGATGAACAGCACTGTACCAGGCTTTTTATGTAGATGCTGTGGATTCAAACTCAGACCCTCCTGCTTGCACAGTGTAGGACTTTACCACCTGAGCCATCTCCCCAGCCCCCAAAGCCATTCTCTTTTTAAAGTTAAAACATTAAAGAGTTAATCGAAACAATTTTTTTTTTTGTAGTAAGACTAAGATATTAAAGTCCTAAAATCATGTTAGTCAGGCTGTGTTTGAAAACAAGGTTTTAATTGGAGTTCCCCGGGAAAATTAAATCTAACATCTCTGAAAAGATTAGTATATAATTTCATAGCTTAATCTTTTCTTCATTAGTTGTTCTGATATTGGGAAAGGTTTTAAAGAAAACATAACTTAGAAGAACTGAGGAGATAAGTCTTTAGAAATCATTCCTCATGACTTTACAATGTACAACTTCTCTTTTTTTTTTTTTATACCTTTGATGTTATGTAATACAGGGCATGAAAATTTGAACCTTACTTTTTAAATTTAAAAATGAAAATTTCTGACTGTTGGTCACAGAAACTTTGATTTAGGGGAGTTTACCTTTACTGGGCTATTAGAAAATAAAAAGAAATAAGGACAGTTCTACCTTTCTAATGACAGTTAATGCTAGCGTGTTTATAATTCTCTCATTAATGCCAGAATTCTGTCCCTTCATATGAAGTGGGAAGTTGGAGTTTTGGAAAATAATGTATTGATGATAGATTTGGTGGTGAGGTGACATCCATAAAGCTAGAGTGACAGTTAGCTTTGTGGTTTGGCGTCTGATATTTGTGTCACTTTGCTTTCCATCAGAGATGATTGCTGACCACCAGATTGAGACAGGCCTATTGAAGCCTGACCTTAAGGATAAGGTCACATACACTTTGCTCCGGAAACACCGGCATCAAACCAAGAAGTCCAATCTTCGGTCCCTGGCTGACATCGGGAAGACTGTCTCCAGTGCAAGTAGGATGTTCACCAACCCTGATAATGGTAATACAAAGCCAGCTGGCTGCTGCTGTCTCTTCCTGTATCACTCACCTTTATTCCATCCCTTCGAATCCTTCCTCCTTCCTCTTTACTTGTCTTTTCTCAAGGTCATGTGCCATAGTCATTTCATGATCCTTTTTATACAATTGGGCAGGTGTGCAATCTTGCTGGAAAAGTTTCACTGTTGCTATAGGTTACAAAGCCACAGTGCCTGGCCTCGCCATATGTGTCTATGCTGATTGACTGAAGTGGCTTGTTAAGGCCTCTTAGTGAAACAACTGAGGATTTCAGATGAATCAGCAAGCTTGCAGATAATATGGAGTACCTCAGGGAATATGTCTTCAAGATGACTTACAACAACTAGGAGTATCTAATAAGATATGATAAATGCTTTGCAATATCACATAATAACATTTTGCTTTAGGATGGTTGTTTGTGTCTAATCTATTAGTGTTCATCTTACTGCTATATGACTCAATATTATTTTTACCACTTGAAAAGGCAGTTGATTTCTTGATAAATAATAATCATATTCAGATGGAAGTATAATTATCCAAGATGGGTTATTAACTCATTATGTAAAAATAGGAAAGGTACTATGCTCTTGTTACATTTATTTTATTGTATTTACTACAATTTCTTGCAAAGTGTCTCTCTTTGGCATCATTCCCATCGGTGGAAATAAATTTCATGTTTGGGTGCAGTTTGAGAAGGGGTGAAATAAGTTTCCATGAATTGTGGGAAATGAAGATGTGGTGAGCAGATAAGAATTAGATTGGTAGAATGAGCCCTAGACTCTACCACCATTGTGTCTCCTTAGTACCAAGAGAGTGAGGGAAGTGTAGTCACCTGTACTTTCATAATATGTTCTCAGACACAAGGCAGGTCACAATCATTATAGAAAGTGAATGTGATCCCAGTCGGTCCATATCCAGGAATGTCATTTTTCTCACTTAATACTCAAAGCTAATGAAGATAGATTACTATAAACAAAATTTCGTATTTTTAAACCCAAACTGTCTATAAAATAATTAAGAGATGAATGCTTTCAATAGAACACATTCACAAGAGAGACAGAGAGTCCATTTTAGGATGTTTTTGCTGTGATTTGATGCTTCTACTGTTACTGGGAGCATTGCTGCCAACAGAGGTATCTTGTATTTTATATGCTTTTTGATTTATTTTTGAAGGAAGGGTTCTTCAGTGCCATTGCTTGGGCAGGCTGTTGTAATTCATCTTACAAACACTTCATTTTAACCAGCATGTGTATCTGCAACTATGGGAGCTAAATTTCAGGTTTCTTTTCTTTTCTTTTTTTAAAACTCAGACAACAGGTAGAGGTTTGCTTTAAATCATTGTATCAGTAGTAGTACATAGAGGTACTACTCATGTACTCATAGTACATGCTCATATGTTGCATTGAGGAGTCACTGGCTGCCAGGGTGCTCCTTTTCCAGAAGGGTGAGATGCCTTTTCACACACAGAGCAGAAACTAGACAAGGGTGAGTCTCAGACACCAACCTTTTGGAGAAGGTATTTGGATGTGAGGTACAAAGAATGAGTTAAGATTGTTCCTTCTTCAATACTTCGTCCTCACAGTAGATCCCAGACTGCAGAGGAAGCTGAACTTGCCTTCATCATTCACCTCTCATTTGTGCAATACTCTACATGCAGGGCAGGAAGCAAATGGGAAAGGGCAGGCGGTTTTTTTTTTTTTTTTTTTTTTTTTTTTTTTTTTTTTGGCTTCTCAAATGATCAGCCTACACCCTGAAGCATAGGATACGATTAGTTTGTTTCAAACATGTTATTATTGGCCTTTATGTTACCCAACACTTTAAATATCACAGGCAAGATTTGGCCTTGTGAGGTCCTACAGCAATGACTTACACGTGCCTCCAAGGTACATGATCATAAATCATGGGGTGGCACGTTTTTGGCTTTCTACAGGTGCTTGTTCTTAACCTGCAAGTTTGTACGGTTACTTTTGTGTCTTAGGGCTTAATCACTTAATATACCTAAGGACTATGTAATGCTCTTTGAATAAGCATCCAAAGTAAGGAATTATATACCTATCACTGCTCTTCTAATAATCAAGAATCTTAGGTTGACTGTAGTTGGAGCTGGGCTGTAATATCCTCATACAAAGCCTAGATAAATATAAATCACCTTAGCCTTAAATATAGACATAGGTCCTCATGACAGAGACTGTTTTGGCTATGCCAGCAACAGCATGACAGATAGCTGAATGGCATGGAGCCACTTAAGTCAAGGATTGTTTAGCTTCTACTGGTGTCTCAGAGTTAGTTTCATCTCTTCACAAGATCCAGCTGTGAGGGAAGATTCTGCCAGCAGTGTGTTATATGTGGCTCTGTTAAATTCCATTAGCATTCAATTAAATAATCATATTTAAAAACTATGGCAATACTCAAAATGAAGGACTTCTTATTTGGTTGATGACAGTTTACTATAATCTGTGCACTTGTGGTGATTTCCTCCTGTGTGTGAGGGTGTGTAAATACTATAAAATAGGTCTGTTTCTGGTCTCATCATGCACCGGGCCCCAGTGTTGATTCCAGTGGCTTCACGTTAATAATTAAGCTCTGCTACAAGGGCAGTGTTCACACTGTAGAGACCCGCAAGTACTAGAAACCAGGACTTGCTTTATTGGTCTAGTTGTTCCTAAACTTTAAAAAATGATGGAGAAAATACTAACAATGCAGATTAAATGCAAAGCACATACTTAACTGTATACAGCTTCTAAAACACAATCCCCTAGGGTTGAAAAGATTTTTTGGTGGTTAAAATTCCTCTTTGATTTAGTACAGACCAACTGAAACACCACTGACCAATGAGTGAAGCCTAAAACACATATTTATTGTCTCATTTTCTCTTATTACCATACATGATAATATAATCACTCAGACTGACTCACCCTGTGCTTCCTTCCCTTTGGTTCATTATCATGAGCTCACTTTTAATTAGTAAAAAGTTAGTTTTCCTACCAAAGAATTGGAAAGATAGTGCAGTCCATTCTGATGCCTGTAAAATAAATACTGAAAAATCCAATGAGATACATGAGTGCCTAGAATGGTAGTCGACAGTTAGTAATCACTTTACAAATGAATTCAGTTATATGCTAGGTGTAACACACAACTATGCAATACAGATTTCAGAAGAATAGGAATGTCTTCTGGACTATTTGCTTGGGTAGCTTCCTCTTCAGGAAGAAACTCTTAGAAATAATTTTTATGTGTGTCTTCATACTTTTTTGGTAAATGGTGTTAGTGCCCATTGTGTAACAGTGGGAGGGGAGGAGGCCATTTCTCCTCATAGTCTGAACCTTCCTTGCTTTTGCTTACAAGGCTACAAGAGGAATCCTGATCCATTCTGGACATCCAAGGAAACTTCTGCATGAGGCAGTGAGGAGTCGGGGAAGGTGGTAGCTCCAATCAGGGCAGCTGGCTCCTAGGGCTCACATAGCTTTCCTTACATTATCAATAGTACCCCAAGTTCTCTTCTGTATTTTTAGAGATCCACAGCCTACTGCTGCTCAACATGCCACTGGGTTCAGCTTAAATTCACTGCCTTTTCCACCCTCCTCTTTATGAAGGTGTGCAAAATGTAATCAACAGGACTTCACAACTTGGTGCAGTCCTGGCTTCTGTATCCGGACTCTTTGTTCCAGGTTTTCTCCCAGTCAGGAAGCTGATGCCTTGTTCTTGCTCATGTAACTGCTTTGGCATGAGCACAGAAGAGCTTTGGATATTTAAAAAGCCATGTGTCGTTATTACTGGAACCTGGGTGGTGGGAACAGTGCAGAACAATCTCTGGGAAGAAACCACAGCTTTTGCTGTTGTTACTGTGGTAGTTCTAGAATCCAGAGAAGTAGAGGTGGTATTAGTATTGGTATTAGTCAGGCTCTTTTGCATTGAATCTGACTTGAGCTTAGGCCCACTTGAGCTATGGGGTGTGAATATGAGATCAGGCTGCCTTGACACTGGTGTGAATTAGATCTGGCTGGGACTACAGCCAGGCTTGGCAGCTTTCTCTGTCCCTTTAGCAGTTCTTTGCTTTGGGTCTGGGCTTTGGATTCTAATTTTTCCAGTTGTCTTTAGCTGCATTGTTCTACTTCCCACTTTTCTCTGACATATTACTGAATTCGGGCATGATCCCTATAGCAGTAATCTAGAGCAAGCATTTTCCTAACTTCCCTCAAAGATTCTGTTCTTCTGAAGTAGGTTTCATGTGTCTCTACTTCTGAGATGGTTAGGTGGCATCTTTTTTCCTTAGGCGAATATCTCTTTCTGATGAGCATGGCATCCCAGGTGCCTTTCTAATTGCAGCCAGCTCCTTCCAAAGCCCAACAGCCCAAATCCATCTGTTTGGTTCTGGACCCTCATTCTCTGTGCATTTGCACAGCACAGATGAATGTTTTGGCCAGAGCTCAATGCAATGATGATCTTTCCAACCTGATAATAAGCAAGGCAATCTATGGCGAGTCACTAACAAAGTATCCGAATGAAGTCTCCTGCTAATGATAGCAGCTACCGTGGCTATTTCAGGTAGTATGTTTCTAAGTCATCCATAAGACACCAGTCTTACTGCTTTTACCCAGGTCTTCCAGATCTGCAATATTCAAACTTATCATACTTATGAGTCCATCCTACACTTTATGACAGTGAGAAGTCAGGCTTAGGAGTAGAACACAGTGAATCTTTAGGCCTATTCAAGGCCTGTTTCCCCAATCTTCTTGAAGACATGATGCCCTCTCTTCCAAAGGTTTTTGTAGCAGTCCTTGATCGTATAAGTAAGTACATGATTTTTAGAGTTATGTAATTGCCTTGAGTCTTGTTATGTCTGTAACGTAAGGGTAATAGTGTGTTATTCTGTTTATGTTACCAGGAGTAGGTAAGATGTATTATGAAAATACTTTTATTAATAACATAAGATCCTGGTCTCAGGTACAGATAATATTCAGAAATATCTTGAGGGATACTTTTAGTGACTTTCAGGTTTAAAATTGAGGGCAGATCATCAATTTACCACTTTCAGCTTGTGTTTTGTTATTGCCTGTGCTCCTCAGCCCCCTCCTCCCGTCACTCTAATGGGGAAAGATTCTTGAGGTTTCTATTTTAGAGCAGCATTACATTTGTTATCAGGTTGACAGCTATCAAACAATCCACAATGAGTTGCCACACCTGGACTTTATAGTATTTTAAATTGCTACATAAAGTATCAAGACTGACCAACACGTGTGAGCACTGACAGGCTTTAGCTATCAGAGAACAGCATAGGACGTTGCCATGAAATGCATAGTTTTAAAATTTTTACTAGTTGACAGTCTAGTCCATGCGGCCAGAATCTAAGATAGAGCAATGTCACAAATGGTTCTCTTTGTCTTAGAGTGGCACAAATGGGTATTGAGTGCTTTACACCTGGTCTCCAAGAACAGTCACATGCTGCTGCAAGGCTGGAGAGACCATCCAGGACTTGGGACACTAAGTCAAGTCACCCTTGAGAAGTCTTATTCTCCATAGCCTTATTTTGCTCTGAGAGCAGATGAGAGGGAGGGTGGTGTAGATCTGGGGCTGTGCCCCTGTCTTCATAAAAGAGAACTATAGAAGAGGGGTGGGAAGGCAGCAAAGAGGAAGAACAGGGGACAAGTCAGAAGAAATGAGTGTGACCTACTATCTATTATGTCTTCCCAAAGGAAAGAGGAGAAGAGAATGTTGAAGTCTTCTAAAACTGGCCAACCTACCTCAGTCAGCATAAACTGTCTTTCATTAAAATACATGACAAAAAGTCTTCGCCAGTTCTTGAGTTAAAAGCTGGATTTATCCATTTTATTAGATAGTGATGTGTATTTGTTTATAGGATACAAAATGAAGTCCTGTATATACAATGTGGAGTAATTGAATTAAGCTAGTTAATATACCCATTACCCCAATACTTACTGTGCATTCCTCATGTTGAACTGCAGCAGCTTCTCCCAACTCTATAACCTCAGGGAACTAATGGTCCTCCTGTGCTCTCAGGTGATATGGAGTGCACATGTAAAAGTCACATTTGTCTTTCTTTGTGCATCTCATTGCACCTAATGATCTCTCCACTCATCCATGTTGCCACATATAACATAATCACCCTCATCTTTAGGACTGAATAGTACCCTTTCCTTTATGTAACAATATGTTTTTTTTATTGGCATTTATATTGATTTCACATCTTGGCTATTGTGAACTATGCTGCATTAATACAGAAGTGCAGATACATCTTTTAAACATTGCTTTCAGATCTTAAAAGTTACTTTAAATCAGGTCAAGCTGCTGTCTTTAGTGTTTTCTACTACCCTTCATGATGCTGGACAAAGCAAATATCAGGAGTATTAGTAGTAACAGCACAAGTGCTTGTTCCCAATATTCAAACACCTGTTTTACAGCCAATATGATCTATAATAATTATAATATATGCAACATCTCCATTTGCAGGTGAAAGTCTTGAAACTCAGATGTAAAATTAACAGACAAACATAATTAGCGGAGGGACCAAATGTTGAATGTTTACTTTACAACAATATGCTAGTTCAGTTACAGAGAAATTAGCTTCCTCTGCTGTAATCTATTTCCTAGTTCTCAGTGAATTCTGGGTCTCTTACTCCATACAGTAATATGATGTTGATATGATGGACTTTGGTGGCCATTATCTAAGCAGGACCACACCAAACAAGGGGGTCAGTCAAATGCTTTATCAGATTTTCAAGTGGATATTTCTAGGAAGCATGTCTCACGTGTGCTTGTAGAAGAAGGCTGCTGTGTCAGGTAATGTCATAGCTGAATAACATGTTGAAAGAGCAGTCAATGTTCAGTAATCATTTAAACATACAGTTCTGCGTTTCTACCAAGAGCCCCAAAACATTTACAATGAGCAAAGTCTATTTTCTCCTTACTAAGGAAGATTTTGCTAGAGAAATTTCTCTTTGTTTGCTTGGTTCTAGGAGAGATGCTAGATTTAGGAGCAGATTTAGGATTGATGGCTTTTGGTAAGTTGATTCCCAAAGGGAATATGAGTCATTACTACCCCCCCCCCACAGCACCATTTTCTACAATGTAGACATTGGAAACCATCACTCAGAAGTCTTCAGAACCATGCATTTCCTTGTCAAGCCAGAGTGGCATAAGCCAGTTCCTATCTTGTTTATGCCTGAAGTCAGGCAAAAGTGATTTAAAAGAAAGCATGTATATTAGCAAAGCCAAGCTGTCTATTTTGTAACTGAAGTGAGAAGAGCTATGGCGAATGTATTATGTAGAAAAGGTATACAGAATGTGTCATTATTCTGCTCTAATTCTAGAAAGTTATCCTCTAGATTTCAGAACAGCTTTTCAAAATTTCATCACTAGAGTAAATTTGTGAATTGAAAAAAAGACAAAAGGCAACCCAAAAGGGTTTCATCATTTATATCTCTCTCTGCATAGAATACAAAGGGTCCAACAAATCAATGTGTTGGAATTTGCCAATGTAAGTAATGGATGCTGTGAGCCTCCATGTTTTCACTAGGATAAGCAGCCAGATGGCTCCAGTAAGGTTTCCTGAATCACAGGTGCCAAGTCTCTACGGGCAGTTACATTTTTGTGCCTGCTGGAGCCAGGTTCTTGGCTGGTATCTGCCAGACTCCATTCCACTGTCCTCTTAATGGGGAGGCTCAGCATTCATGGAGGCTTTGTATACAAAGAGGAATCTCTAGGATTAGTTCCCAACAAGTACCACACTGACAAGTGGAGGCAGCTGAGGGAGAGAGACTGGAAGTTACTTACTAGCTTCAAAGGACTGGGTACACCTGCTAGTCTTTCTCTCAAGAGCAAACCATGAGATCCAAGAGAAAATTTTTCCAGCTCTGTTCTGCTTACCAGCTAAAGGACTGAATGCTGTTTTGCTTTTACTTTGTATTCTCACCTCCAGCAGTTCTCACTGAACATATCTTAGTGTGCCCTTGTTTACACTTAGATGTCTTTTCGTATAGGTAGGCCTATAGGAATATTGGCCCTTAAACAGGTCTATATGTTGTCAAAAGAAATAGGAGGTGAGACTTGGTCAGTATGCTGATGGATATCTCTAAATGCTTCCCTCCTGACAGAAAAAAACTTTGGAATAATCTCAACTGGTTCATTTTGCTTTTTCATTTTTTCTCAGTGCAATAAAAACTTGCAAAGAAGTTCAATTATGGAAAACAATTAAAAATTTAGATTGCCAGAGAGAAGACATCAGATTTGCTTCAAACAGGTGCTGGCACAGAGGGCCTGCTAACAAATGCTGGCTTTATTTACAGCTTTTAAACAGACTGACAAATTTACAAAAATGTTTCTGGAGTTTATAATGTGCCCAATGCCCAAACTTGGCCATAAATTTATATTCATTTGTAAATGGCTTGATTTAAAGACTGACCTCTCTGGTCACCAGTATAGTCTTATAAAATGACCATTTGCCTGCCCAGTCTTGCACACAATGTGAATAGATTATCTAATGGCTATGTTTGATGGAATATGCTAAATGTATTACCTTGATAATATAATGATTATTTTTATTATTAAGGGGAAAATCCTCTTAAATCTGAAGTGTGATTTGCATCATGGTCATGTATTTCCAACATCACTATCTTACTTTAAAGGAGTAGGACAGTGCCCTATTTTTACTAGCTTTGGAGCACGGTGCACAACCGAGACTAGCAAACCAAGTGACCCGAGGTCCTAAGAGCAGATGGTCCTGTTCTAGGAGGAAGCCAGTCATGCCTTCCAGTTGATGAAACACACCTAGAAAAACTTGACTGAATGTTCAGCTTGGATCATTATCTTTGATTTGGAACGGATACACCAAGGGTTAAAGTTCTAGTAAAATTAGATATTGGAAGGCACTGGAAAGTGAAGACCAAAACTACCATTTCAAATGGGTTTGTATTAAAGTACACAAGCTTATCCATGTCCCAGTGTCATATTACTGCAGGGGTAAAAAACAGAAAATTGAGAGCCAGTCTGTGTTCATCAAGGAAAATATCCTAGACACAATGTCTGGAATATTGCTTTGTGCACTTGTCTACAAACTCCGAAACCAGACTATTGGGTAGATACTACAAAGCCCTTACTAACATCCTATCCTCTATGCTTTACAAAACTGTGTGTGCTACTTCCCTCTGTGTGCTTATGTGGCAAACAGTTAACAACAGTCCTGATGTTGTGTCTTCAGATGAATGTTCATTGTAAAAATCTGTCTTCTGGATATAATCCATGTTTTGTGTATTGGATCCGCAGGATGAATCATCCATTTCTGTTTGGGGAGAATGATTGAATGCAATTTTCACAAAACCTTGTTCATTCTTTGTTGGTATTTGTGCCATTTAAGGGCTCAGGGTCCTGGGAGGAGGTGAATGCCATTGTAACATGTCACTGTTCTCCTTTAACCCACTTGTGTGATTTGCCTTAGTATTTTTTCTTCCTAATTAATGCTTCCATCTTCATCCTTGCTATGGCTGCTCATGTGTCTTCCACTTCCTGTCTTCTGCTTCTGGCACTAAAAGCCCGCAGCCCGCTTGAGAACTCAGTGCCCTGCCTAGCAAACCGCACCTTGGATGATGACCCCCGAGTGCGGCGCACTCCCAGCGTGGGATGGCTCAGTAAGTCAATGGGTGGGGAAAGGGCAAAGATGGTGGTGGTGGGGAGAGGGAGGGCAGGACGACTGGGTTACCTAGTGGAGTGAAGACCATCACTGAGAAGTGCTCTCGAGAGCAGTGTGTAAGGATTGCTAAACCTGGGATGACTGGTTGCTCCTATCACAGAATTTTCTCTGTGGCTTGCTGACCTGGGTCCAGTACCTTGTGAGGTAGTAAGAACTGTGCAAGGGTAAAGGTCAGGAATGGCATAGAAGCCTCTATCTAGGGGTCAAAGTTTCCTCATACCAATGATGGTTTCTCTCCAAGGATGTAAGGATGCTAACTTGAGATTCGGTCCCTCCGTGGTAGTTAGGAAGAACTTACTAAGTTGAGGACTTAACCCTACAAATGCTCAGCATATGCCTGATATGGATGATGACCTAGAGCTTGAGGGAGAACCGTTTCCCTTGTCAAATATGGAGCTTTGCTGAAACCAAAGCAGAAATCTGTTTGTACAGACAATCACATGGATATTTTTTTGCCTCCCAAATTTCTAAATTGATCATGTAGACTTTTTCCAGATGTCAAGAATCTCATGTATGGTGACATTGTTAGGTCTCTGCCTTTTCCTATTTTAGCATTAGAAAATTTCACTTTACTGTGAGTATGTCTTTTTCAGCTGACTTAGTGGGAAAAGGTTTAGTTCATCCTAAAATAGTGTTTGTTGAGCTATATTCTTTCAGGACTTCTCTTGCTATAAATTTTATGTTTTAAGAAACTATTAATAATCTCTGTGCTTCATAGAGATATAAATAAATGTCTTCCATATCACTGCACACCAGGCACTGTTGGGCTCTTGTGCATTCAGAGATGAATCACGTGGATCTTTGCCCTCAAGGGGTTTCCTTTCTAATGTGGGAGGCAGAGCTCAGGTTATTATTATTTGTATAAGATGATAGACTGCTAAAAAAAATGCACGCATACCTACCTGATGCTCACCCATAAAACCAAGTAAGACTTCGGAAGTGGCTTGGCCTGACGGTGCTCATAGCAGAAGAAGGTTCTTTGAAGAGGGAGAGACTTGATTTTGGAGGGAAGAACTGAGGGAGGATGAGCCTAATTTTGAAGTATTAACTTGGCAATCTTTTTTTTTTTTTTGCTGGAAAGTAAGTCTAACCATGAACATTATTTTATTACTCTTCATGATCTCTGGGCTCAGTAAATTTTGGGATACCATTTAGCTTGCTTAGCAACCTGTGTGGCAGCTAGTTCCATAATCTACACTTCCCAGATGAAAAAGGCAAGACTAGAGAGTTTAGTAACTTCCCAGAAACACACAGCTCATGTGTATATAGGGCAGGATTTGGTTGTTTCTATTGCTATATGGTGGGTGTAGGGGGTGTATTATTTATGAGTAGGAGTTTACAAAACCAGGTTGCTAGAAAGATCTATTTGTTGTTCAGTACAGTTCTAGCACCTACATGGTTTCCTTTGCAAGAATCATATATTTCTGTCTTATAAATCCATGTATTTCCTAGTGATGTTTCCTGGGAAGCAGTTCTGGCTTTTGAGTTTAGAATCGGACTGAATAAGGTTTGGATCTTTGATCTACCACTGATGGTTTTGTGACATTGGGAAAGCTACTTCTGTATTGTCAACTGGGTTTCTCATGTATAAAACTGTGTCAATCTTGACAACATTGGATCTTTTTGAGAATTAAGAAGTGTCTGTAGCACAGTGCCCGGTACTCAGTCATCCAGGTGCTAGTAGTATTATTTCTTGAGCAGTTCTATTTTTGTGCTTGAAAAGCTTATCTATATTCTGTATCAGATACCCAAACAAAAAAGCATCAAGGGAATTGGTAACAGTGGTAAAATTGCTGTTGATAAGTTTGTTGATGGCTGCCATATGAAATCAAGCCTAAGATGAGACCCATGATAATTTAAGAAGACTTCTCTCAGTAAGGAGTGAATTCTTTTTACTGTCTATTTATATTCTCTCCTATATGTTCTCTTCCTAAACTCCTGTCTTTGATGTACAGCCTCAGTCACCTTTTGCGGGGCTCCTATTATTTACCATGTCAGTCCAATCAATTAAATACCTAATGAGCAGCCCAAGTTATGTAAATTAGGATTAAATACTGTTGGCTCCACCTTTCTACCCAGCTTCATTTTTGTCTACTGTTAATGTGATGTGAACCTCTCTCCTAATCAGCTCATCCTTTGCGTTTTGGTCTCTAAGATGGTAAACTCTTTAGCTGAACTCCCCACCTGCCTACCATAGACTTTTAAAGTAAACTTAATCGAAAGCAGGTAGGATATGCATGAAATTCCATCTCCTTTATGAAATAGCTCCTATAATCACAGATCTTTTAAGTATTAGAATACTACAGCATCTATTGATTGGGCCTCACAATGGCAGATTTACCGTGGATTGTTTTGTGTTGCTCTCTGCTTGTCTTGTCTATACTTTCTCCTCTCAACTCCATTATACCCAGGACTGCAGCCCGAGCTTGTATATCCCCAGTGCATTACAAGTACTTAGTGCAACAATGCTGTTTGCCTCTGGACAAGATTCATGTTGCACATGCTCTGAAATGATTTTTGAGCCTTCATCATTTCATTAAAGGCAACCAGCAGCTCAATTTTCACTAGTAGCCACCTTGGTGACAGTAATCCATTAACTATAAGTGGATATTGTGTACCCAAGAGAGTTATTTCCCCAGATTTTTGCATATCCTGATCTGATGAGTTGATTATAATTTATCCTGATAATTAACACAGTCTGCTTTTTTTTTTTTAAAGACCTGCCAAAAATATCAGCTAATAATCAGGATTATAATAGGATTCTATCAAGTGAATCTTTCAGTATTCTTAGCAAGGTATTTTGAGGCCCTGTAACTTGAAGTAACTACCTTTCAAGAACTGCTTTGATAGGTGTTTTGGGAAGTAAGCTCTCATCATTTCAGAGCATTCCTTATCTTAGTTGTCACCCGAGGCAGATGTAAGCTTAGAGCTCTTATCCATTTCAAATGCTGCCAAGGTATTGAATTAGAAGTTGGAACAAAACCAAAAACGATTTCCTCTCACAGATCTCTCAGGCAGTTCTGAAACAGCCTGGGCCACTGAGAACAAAAGAAAAGCTTTCACCTCCATGTTTCAGGACAGGTTAATACCAGCCTAAACGCTTTGCCATTATCAGAGTGTGAGCGCATCGCCTATCTTGGTAGATCCAGAATGACTCTTCACTAGGAACGCTTATCTGTGAATTCAGTTTGACGTCTAACAGCCAGCATCAGTTGAGCCCTTATAAAACACTTGTGTCCCTTTGCTGTTAGTGGCATGAGACCAGCCACTTCAGAGTCTCTGTTCAGAGTGCTTAGGAAGATGAGGACATTTGGAACTTTTCTGTGTTCTTCTTCACCTCCCTCTAGTGTGTCCTCTGCATTGTGTCAGTCTGTCTGTCTCATCTATGCATCCACTGTACAAGACTGTGTCTAGCACAGTGTTCTGCATCGCTCACCCAGTGTCTGCTTCAATTCTGTTCCTCTCCTGGCTCAGGTAGCACTGCTCTTGGAAGGTTGAAAACTGAGTGACTTCACTCAAGAATTTTGGTCTATCCTACAATGTGACCACATAGTAAACCCTTGATCTATCCTACAATCTGACCACATAGTTAGCCCAACAATTTAAAGAACTAAACTATGAGGCTTCTATTTCTTATTTTTTTCAGATTCCCTTTCAAGCATATCTGGAAGTAAATAATTAAATTTTGGAGATTGGATTAACTGAAATATGTCTTCTGACTCTTATGTCCTCTGGACAGGGTTAGAACTTCTTCAGGAAAGCAGTAGATCCAGAGAGCTTGCTTCAGCAGGTTCAAGTCCAAAGTTGCTTCCTGAGCTCTGACTCTCAGTTCAGTGTGCACATGGAGGGAGGATGAAGGGACCCCAGAAGGGATTAGAGAGGCCATGGTAAATGCTGCCAGGTCAGTGGAGGGCAGACCTGTTTGTCTACAGTGCGTGAGATCGTAGCACATGGGACACACTTTAAAATGCTTATAGGAGACACCACAGTTATTAGAAGCAAGCGTACAGAGAATTAGGAAAATAAATTGAAAGTCTGGGATAGGATGGGAGAAAACAATCACAGAATTTGACATTGGTAATTAACAAAGAAGATATGAAATTTTAACACTGAAGCATTAAGGTAAAATAATTGAGCCCATTTGTGGAAGCTTATGGAAAATATTTTAGCATGAAGGTAGCAGGGACAGAACTGTGGGTTAGGGCAATGAGTGTGTGGCCGTCTTTGGCCTTTCAACAGGAGAGGGTCGGGCATCTATTGTTGTAGACTGGAGATGAAGGGAATTAAGGATCAGGCTAGACTGTAACTGCAGAAGTGGGAAGGAAGGGGTAATGCAGGCTGATGTCATGGTGGACCAACTTACAGTGTCAGGAAAGGAAAGTGAAGGAGTCTAGGGTGGATCAAGTGTTGAACTTTAGCCAGGATGATGAGAAAATATTCCTGGAAAATGGCTTTGGACTTATAGCAACATGACAGCAGAGATTTCTCCTTCTATCAGGCATGTCGTGGCCATCTTTGAAGATTTACTTCACTAGGGGCTGACATTATTAATTTGTGCTATGCTATCACATTCTTAGTTGAACTCTGTTAGGCTTTTTTTGGGCTGGAGAATAACAACCACATTAGAGCTGTTTATTGCTCCACACTATTACCATGAGTCTAAACACTCCACTTTTCACCCCTTTGGTCTTTTCTTCACCAGGGTCAACATACTAGCTTGTTGTTGAATAGGAATATTATTTGGGTCACTTACTGTGCTGTTTCACCTAAGTTTTTGTCTTTTAAAAGCCAAGAGAAGACTCAAGTGTAAAACTTCTCTCACTATAATTGTTCCTAAGCATAGTTTTCAGAAGACTACAGGGAATAAAGTCTTCCAGCAGCCTGACATCTGTCTTCAGGTTCTTTAGTCAAAGGAAGACATTAGAAAATGTAAGTGGTATGCAGCAACAAGTCACAGAGTTCTAAAAATACAGATAGTTTGAGCTACTTTTCTCCACAGGAATTAGTTGCTGTTTATCCCGAGTTTCTAAACTCAATCTCCTGAGTTATTTGATTGATACTTCATATTGTATTCACAATGGATGGAAATATATACTGATTCTAAACAGTTTACAGAAGGATGATAGAGAAAGAAAAGCCTAGGAATTCTGCTTTGTTTCAGAATACTGGAGACTTGGATGAGACTTCAAGAGGAATAGATCTGGGAGAAATCTGACAGCTTGCCGAAATTATAAAATAGTTTTGTTTTTGTTACTTTTTTTCCCTAAAAGAGGAATTTGGAATTGTGAAGATTGAAACTGGTGCTTGACAAAAATGATGATATGTTTATGAGCAAACTCTTTCTTTCACCATGAAATCTGTCCCGTTTCCTGATTTCCCTATTCCTTATACCACTTATGTTTTTCTCTGACCTGGGACCATGGAACACCCTTTGTGAGCCCCCAAATCTCTTTCTTGATGCCTTTGTCGTAAATAATCTCTCTGCTTGGAATCCCCTCCTTTCTCCTGAAATTTTTTTTTCTTAAACCCCACTTTTCCATTAGGGTCTTGAAATCTTCTCCACTTAAAATATTCTTTACAGACCTTGAATTCTAGAAGTATTTTATCAAGATTTCTTACCAACATTGAGTTTAGTATATTTTTTGGTATTGAGCCATACATTTCTTTAAAAGAAAGAGATTTATTTATTTTTATTGTAAATAACATGTGTAGGGCTGTGTGCATACATGTGTAGGTTCTGTGAAGCCAGAAGAGGGCATTGGGTCCTGGTTCTGGAGTTACAGGCAGTGTAATTCATCTTATGTGGATGCTAGGGCCCAAACTCAGGCACTGTGCAAGAGCAGATGTGCTCTTACCTGCTGAACGTCTTCAACAAGTACAGGGACTCATGTCTACTATGGGGGGTCAACAGTCAACCCATGGTGACTGTTTGTCTTGCAAATGAAGTTTTACTGGAACAAGCCCATACTCATTAGTTTCTATGCATTTCCTATGGTTGCTTTCATGCCAGGATGTCAGAGTTAGGTAGCTGCAACAGAAATCACAAGGCCCACAAAACTTGAAATAGTTATTTTCAGCCAGTGAAGTTTTTACTGACCCTTGTGTTGAAGTCTTGGTTCTCAAAGTACGGTTTCAGGAGCCCTAGGTATCTCCAATACCCACTCACAGAGCTTGAAAAGGGCTACTGTTCTCTTCATGTGGTTAAACCAGAACAGTGTTTCTTAGCAGATAGAACACAGAAGCAAATGCAAGAACCTAACTGCACTCCATAAAGACAGAAGTTCATAAAGATTTGAGTGCTATTTTGCTGTTTTAGGAAAGTCATTTTCCATGAAAGAGGTTATTTACATAAAATATTTATTCTTTTGCAGTGAATGAATTATTATCTTTTTATTATTTGATTACTGATTTGCTATATGTTAGTAGTTAGGGCTCAGGTAAATAAGTACCCATAAGTTTTTGTCTCTCTTCCTTTCTTTTATTTTGTATATGTGTGTATATGTGCATGTGCGTGTGCGTGTGCGTGTGCGTGTGCGTGTGCGTGTGCGTGTGCGTGTGTGTGTGTGTGTGTGTGTGTGTGTGTGTGTGTGTTTAGACCAGAGGTTGTTTCGTGTTGTCTTTCTCTATTGTTCTCCACTTTAGTTTTTCAGACAGGGTCACTCATGAGCTCGGAGCTCACTGATTGGCTAGGCAGGTTGGCCAGTGAATTCCAGGATGTGCCTGTCTCCACCTCACCATTGCAGCTCAGGGGTTACAGACATATGCCACAACATCTGGACACCTGGATTGTACACAGGTGCTGGGATCCAAACATCGGTTCTCATGTGTGGACATGAGATGCACAAATTGCCTTTTGTTGTAGCCAGCAGTGACACATGCCACAAAAATGCGTTTATTTGATGTTACGAGCCATTCTCTATACCTAGCTTTAGAGAATGATTATGCTGTCATGTTCTCAGAAGCTATAGACTTAGCTATTCAGTGGATAGGTATTAGGACAGCCACCCAATCACAACAAGAATTGTAGCCTTGCCTTTGCAAGCATCCTTTTTTTGGCATAGCTGAGAGCACTGTGAAGCTGGAGGAAGCCAGTATGCAGAGAGCTCCTGTGTGTTCTCACAATGATGGAGCTATCAGATGAAGCTGCTGTGGAACCAGTGTGACTGTGGCTTTATGGATGACTAGTGAGGTAGACTAGATTAATCTGAAATTGATGGAGAGTCTTCCATGCAGATAAACAATAAAGTACCATTATTAAGCCAAACAATGTCTGGATTTAATTACTGGAGACAATGGAAAACCTAACTACTTGAATTAGTATGTCTGTGCACATGTGAATAAGGTAGGCATTAGGAAAAGCAAATGCAATATTCTAGTTGCCGATATCAATTTCAAAGTTAATAATAAAATTTCTTCTTGGCAGCAAACAGTGGAATTATACTTTGATGAAAATTGCTGGCAGAATCTTCAGAAACAGGGTTTTTCTCCTGGTAGTAATCGGAAAGTCTGTGATGTTTAGTTGTCCTTGGAATTCAGCTCTCCTTACTGCTCCTCCCTTTACTGCATCCTCTAGCTCTGTAGGCCTTTATCCACCCATTTACCAAGTCTTCAAGATCCTGCTGCATGTGGGATGTCTGGTTGTCCGTCATCCTCCAAAATTTTCTGCTTCTTTACTTGGGGACCGTTTCAGTAACCCCTTGTTTCCCCAGCCCTTATCCTCACTTTATAGAACTCAGCCTTCACAATCACCCCAGAATGCATATTCTTGACATTACCCATCATTTACGGAGTGCCCTAGCATTTGTAAGTCCACGTTCACATTTCCCAATCTAGCTAATAGTGGTAAGAATAAGTCCAAATTCTCCAGTCCTTAACTTGGTCTGTGTTCACCTCCATAGTCATCTTTTTTTTTTTAATTTTTCTACCCTTGCATTATAATCTCAAATAATTTAGATTTTAAAGAGCTTTGATTTCATGCTTTTCAGTCTATTACTTATTCTTCTCCAGCTGCCCATACTTGATGTGGCTAGATTTACCCTATCATTAGAGGTCCTGCTTCCTCCAAGAAGATCCACTTCTCGTACCTTCTTTACCTCTCCCTGCCAGCCATCAACGTTCTCCCTCATTCATGCCCTTACACCCATCCCCCACCTCTCCTGATTTATCATTACATCACACTGTTTATGCTTCTTTTGTTGCTGACAAAGCGCCTGAAGAGTCTGAAACACATCCCATTTATCTCTGTATGCCTGGCGCCAAGCATGGTGTCCATAAATGTTGGACTGGACCAGTTTATCCACCTGATTCTTGCATGACTAAGTTACTTGTTAACCATGTACTTTCAACAACACTTCTCCCTTTATTGTTCCTTCTAGGTTGGTTTAGAGAAGATCTTTTTTGATCATCTTTAAAAGTTTGTTCAATCTACAAAGGAGAAGGGAAGTAGATAGTAAGTAGATACTAGATAAGCAGTATATATTTAACTAGAATGCATAGTACCCATTAGCCAAGACCAACCCTTTGGATAGTAGTTCCATTTTTAGTTTTGGTTGTTCTGAAAAAAAATATTATAATGAATGATGACAAATTTCTCAGTCATATGGATCTCCTCGTTGACACGTTATGTTTTTACTCATTTATTTCATGGTGATAGTACTATGAGTACTGTTATTAAACCATGGGTTGTGATTGTTCTATATAGGTTGGAGGATTTTTTTTCTTTTTTAATCATTGAAACAAATTTCTTGCAATGAAAATATAATTACAACGTTCCCCCCCTCCTCCCTCAACCTTCCTCTAGTGTACTACCTGCCTTGTTCTCTCTCAAATTCATGACTTCTTTTGTGTTTAATTGTGGTTAAATACACACACATACATACACGCACATACATATATACATACACGCACACACACACACATACACACATATATATATATGTGTGTGTATATGTGTATACACATACACACACACACACACACACACACACACACACACACACACACAAACACATTCCTAAATATATAATCTAATGTTGGAGTTTTTTTTTTTTTAATCTGGGGACATAACAGGGAGCTTGGTAGACAGATACTTTATAAATATTTGTTGTCTAGATGAACACTTGGTAGATAGATCCTGCATAAATATTTGTTGACTAAATGAACACTTGGTAGATGAGAGAAAAGAATATGTTTCATGACTAGAGAAAGAATGATTTTTATGAATTCATCAGATCATTGTTCATACTATAATGGAAATACCCAACAGCCACAGTGCCTCAGTTAATTCTGCCTTTTTCCCATGGCTATTGTTAATACTAGACAGGAAAATTAGACTCTTTAGCCATAGCTTCCACTGCTTGCTTACCAGACCATTCTGAGAGGACCCAAGATGTCAGGAAGGTAACTATGATGATCCCAGCTACCTTTGTGCAAAGTGGTTTCCACAAAGCTGTGGTGTAGATGAAACCCTGTGGTTTAGAAAAGCTAAGTATTCTTGGTAGTCCTGGGATCTTTGCAAATAAATATTCCATCTCTCTTTCTTTCTGAGCACATATGAGGGCATGCCTTCCTTGCCTGCTTAGAGTTAGGTGTGACCCTGTGATGAGAAAATGTGCATGGAAGTGACTGATGGCCTTCCCAGGGAGCCTTCTAGAGCTGGTTCGTGTCCCTTTGACAAAGTAGCAATGATATAGAGAGGAGATGCATGTACATCAGGGTCCAGGCCCAAGTGACATGTTGAACTGGCACTTCTGCCTATGCTCAACTATTCTCAGTCTGAACAAGGAGCAGGTCATTCTGGTGGTAATCTGATCTGAGTTGTTCCTTCATTATGACCTTTCCTATCTGACAGGGAGTGTTTGTAGTCACCCAGCCAGTGGGAGGACCAGAGCTGAATGTCATGCAGAAGACTCCTGATGGTACTTTTCCTGTCCACTCCTCCATATGCTTGTCATTGTCTCAGTTCTCAGGTCTATCTTCCCTCAGCCATGGGTTGTCCTGGCTGATAAGAAGAGCTGTGTTCACCGATGACTCCCTTTTGCTGTTTCAAGTCAGAAAACGAAATTTTGGTCTTTTTCAATGATAGTCTTCCAAGCATCATTTTTTTTTCTGGGTGCTTCTATTTTATAAGGCCCATTCTTTGTAGTTCCAGGAAACTGTTGGAATATGGGCTACTATGGGCAATGCTGTGGGCTGTGGTGAGCTTTTACTTTAGAAAGTCACAAACTGTGAAATCTTATGCAGGTAGTAACCATGGTTACAAATAAGTGTATAATCTGTGTGAATGTACTGGAAAGAATAACACCAATACAGTTTTTGAGAAAGAACAGGCTACATCCAATTATAATATCCACCTTTTCTTAATTTAAAAATTGATTCTTCCAGCACACATTTACTATGGATTCTTGGTTTAGGGAACTACTGTGAATGTTGAGGTTTAATGCACTTACCCAATATCCAAAGAATATCTTTTAACATTTTTTCTATATTTTAGGAAAGTGCATATAATCTGTAAGAAAAAAACATATGAGATATTGTTTTGTGGTGTTATATTAATATATTCAGTCTACCAATTTCCAAAGGGCAGGCACAGTGCTTATTCTCTAGGGTCTACCAAGTTGACCTATTTGTTCCCAAGAATGATGTTAGTAGTAAACTTACTCTATCCCAAGCAGAGTGAAAGATGCTTGTAGCTATGCAGCCCACACCTGGAGAAGGATGAGAACATAGTAACCATTGATGAGGTGAGCAGGTAACAGGAGGTCTACACTAGCCCATACTTAGCTGGCTCATGAGACTTATCTTATTATAAGTATGTAGACTCTACATTGTAGAGGAAGTCAGACTTTGCTTCACTCCTTTCAAAGAGAGCTTTAGGTCTCCTTGAGTGAGTATTTCACTGAGGAAGATGTTGGCTTTAGACTCCTGATACTCCTGGATTAGATTGAAGGATTATTATTATTTTTTTTTGCAGCCCTTTTATTTTCCAAGAGAATCATGACCAGATATAGCCTTCTGTTTTCTTAAGTTCAGACCATAAAACTGCTTCATAAAAATATGGTCTCTTGAATGAGGGTGCATAAGGCTGTGGTTTAGCCATAATCCAACATGTTGCTCCTTTGGCAGTATGGCGTCTCTTCGCCATTACCTCTCTCTCCTTCTCCCTAGCCTTATCCTCGTCTCGTAGCCCTGCCTATCTGCCTGCTTGGCTATTGGCCAATCAGTGTTTTATTCATCAGCCAATAAGAGAAACATATATACAGAAGGACATTTCCCATCACAGGGCCCTTTGCATGCTTTATTTGGGAGGGCTGGAGACATCAGTGACTAGCTTTCAAGTGCTAGAGAATTATAGAACAAAGCAAAGGCTTCTGTTTATGAGAAGATACACATGCCTTCAAAGAGGACTAATGGAGGTTATGTGCACTTAAGTATACCCTACCTCTTGAGGAGTGTGTGAATGCTTCAGTTGGTACCTTGATACTATATATTCATACTGACCTTGTAGCCCATGCACATTATAGTTTAGCTGGGATATTGTGGCCATAGGCCACCTGTAATAATGAACTCCCCTGTGATAAAAATGGATCACTTCATTAATTGGAAAATTTCCCATCACCAAAAATATATAAGCTGATATTAGGAAGTGGCTGATATCTAGTTAGAGGAGAAAGTCAGCCTGGTGAGAAATGGCAGCTGATGTGTTTGTCCTGGACCATGATTCTACAAGTCACAGATACCATTAGGACACCAGTCTTCCTTGTGGGAGGAAATTTTAAGTAAAATGTGGAACTCATTCACCTTACTCTTGATGTGTTTCTCTTCCTGTCTCCTTTTCTTTGCACTGGTTCAGCAGAAAATGAAGTTTTTAGAAATTACCTTTGTTCGCTGGTTTAAGCAATCTTTAACTAGCAAAACTAGGCCTGGTGAAGCATTCTCAAGGTCTCTGCTGCTTCTGGTTTTTATTTTAGTGTGATGTTTATTGTGTTTCACCATTTGTTCTTTTGCCAACCACTTTATCCTTCTCTGTACTACTTAAGTAGGAAATACAGTCAGCATCAGATACTGAGATGAACCCTACCTTCTCCCTGCAGATGGTATCACCAAGTTCCATTAACGGACTTTCTGTCCCTCAGTCTGGGGATGTGGCTCAGTTTTCAGCATTTGCCTGTCATTCATGAAGCTCTGGGTGCCATTCCCAGAACCACATAAAGCTAAGTGTGCTAGCGACTGCCTGTAATTCTAAGTGTGCTAGTTAATGCCTATAATTCTGTACATGGAACAGCAAGATAAGTTTGAAATTATCTGGCTGCACACAACGAGGCTGTGTAGAGTCTCTCCCCTCCCCTTCTTTGCTTCCTTCTTTCAATTTTCTACTGGGTATTAAATCTAGCCCTTACACATGCGTGGCAGGTATTCTACCCATAAGTATGTTCCCAGACTACCCCCTTTATTTTTTATTTTGAGAAAATGTCCCACCATGTTGTATTAGCTGGCCTTGAATATGCTCTGTAGCCCAGATATGCCTCAAACATGTGATTCTCCTGCCCAAGCCTTGTGAACAACTGGGATTACATACATGTTACCCCATTCTGGGATTTGTGTGGGTTTCTTTAGCAAATAACTCTTGATGACCTTGGCCCTCAGTGAGGCACCTGTCACTTTGATAAAAGCTCTCTGTCACACTGCTCTCTCTGCAGTTACACAGTCAGCCTGATGTGACTTCATGTCTCCTGTGTGAAGATGAAAAGCTTCTTTAGGACTTCAGTGCTCAGTTTCTGATGACTAAGACAGTTTCAACTTCCCACCTCTGGACATGAATTAGAGATAAAACTGCCTTGTTCTATGCACTCATTTCCTAAGACTGGAAAAATCCAAATGATGAATTGATGTGGAACCCCTACCATGGCCATTTTAGTTGACAGTTTTCTCATGAGGTCAGTGGGCAACATGGAAAAAAAAACCATCCTTTGGTTTTGAACACCTGAGCAGACTAATGAGTCATGTGTTTCCTTGCTCATTTCTTACAGCAATCTTATGTAGTCAGGGTCACAGAGTAAAATATCAATATAGTTTTGGAGAGTCGTAGAACTAGATATATAGATGTGACTTAGAAGAAGGACACCTCCAAATAAGCGTAGCAATCACTTCAGGGGGGATGCTGCTTTTTCAGTAGACAACCCTGGTGTTTTCCTGGCATGCTCAAGGCCCTGGCTCAACCTCCAGTAATACATGTATACATGCATACATATACACATGCATACAAGCATTCAGAAACCAGGGAAGAAATGTAGGCTCAGAGAGTGTGCTTGCTACCATTTTATCATTCTGTGCATGTACATGTCTTTATCTCTACAGATACCCAATCACCGTGTCTATAGTGGTTGCAGATATTGGATGATGAGAATGACTTACTTTACACACATGCACAGACTTCTCAGCTGTAAGGGATTTTGCTGACTAATGTTAGAATTCGACTCATTGTAGACTGAGCTTGTGGGAAAATATCCCTAGCTATAATTTTTTAAATTGTGTAAATAGTCTGTCATAGAGGATGCTAAAGTATTTAAAATGTAATTCTATTTTATATGAAGATTTCAGTCTCCATATTTGATTTAATTTGGTGAGAGTTCCTAAAGTTGGCCAGTAGTCAGTGTTCCTAGTGATTCTCATGATACCAGTACATTTAGTAAATACTTACATAAAATATGCTTATGATATACTTTGATTAATGTTTATATCAAAATCTTACCAATTGAAATGCACAGAAAGACCTCTCCATTCTCCTCCTTCTCTTTGTTTTGCTTTTGAGACAGGTTTTAGTGTACAGCCTAGGCTGGCCTTGAACTTGCAGACCTCCTGCCTTGTCCTCCAAAGTGCTGTGTTCCTAGGCACACCATCATGGCGGGCATCAGAAACACTGAGTGAAGAACAAACAACTCTCTTTTATCCTCATACTTCCCAGAATGGTCTTTATAGCAAATGCTTCCAGCTCTGAGTGGCTTTACATTTGTCTTTCAGCTTTTTTATGTCCATTTTCATATTTCCATAAAAATTTCTGTCACAGATATAGTCTGTTCATTTATTCTACAGCAAACATCAAAAACCCCATTATTTGCATGCTTCCTTCTTCCAATTAGGCTCCCAATATTATTTTTAGTTCCTCATAAATAACTCTTCTTGTTTGGAGTAAAAAAATCTCATGTTTCAGTTTCTTTATGTATCAAGACTGACAGAATGTTTCGAGTTTTTGTCAAGGACATTAACATCCATATCCTCCCTCCTCCTTCTCTCTGCTGGTGTTACCAGACTCTGTCATTGCTACTCTACTCTCTCTTGTCAATATTAATCTGATCTATGCTTTTTCCTCTCTCCATTCAATGCTCTGCTTTCTCTGTCACTTGAATCTAATACTGAGAATCCCTAAATAGAATTCACATTATGGCTATATTAATGTAGTTCACTCAAAGGCTTTAATGATCTCTTTAACTACTTTTTTGATAGTTATTTTAAACTGTAGCTTTAAAGTGAATTTTTAAAAACTCAGTTTTCTTCATTATTTGTGTGTGTGTGTGTGTGTGTGTGTGTGTGTGTGTGTGTGTGTGTGTGTGTTCCACAGTGTGCATGTGGAGGTCAGAGGACATCAGCACCTGACTGGTCTAATAAAAAACTGAAGAGCCAATAGTGAGGGAGGAGGAATAGGTGGATCTTCTGGGAAGGGAGAGAAAGGAAGAGGAGGAATTTAGGCTCAGGAAAGAAAGAAAAAGAGATGTCAGGGACACACCAGGGGCTTTCCTTCCACCTTTATGTGTGTGCTGGGAATTAAAAGCAGGTCTCCAGGCTTGGGCAGCAAGTGCCTTTAGCCCCTGAGCCAGCCTACCAGCCTTCAAACTGATTTAAGAACAAAAGAAATCAAAGCAAAACTCTGTTATTACATTGTTGAACTTATATCTCAAAGACACTAATAACCTGCAGGGTGCTTAGCACCTTTGGCAGGCTGACCCCTTCTTGTTGGCTCTCGTGTTACCCCCACCCCCACACTGTAGTTGCCAATTGCTGTTTGGGCCCACTGCACAGTGGATAGTCACTCATTGATTTCCCAGAGTGAGATAGTAACTCCTTTTTCTTTGGTTTATTTCCTAGTTTTGTTAAATTATATTGTCAGGAAATCTAATACTTTCTAGAACATTTTAGTCCAAGATACCCTTTATCATTTTTTCCTGAGTCAATCTATGATTTGGAAGAATATAAAATTCTTTTAACAACTGGACACTATCATTTTCTCCACAAAGCACTTCTGTTTAAGAAAAATCTTCATTCTGATTCTAGATAGCAAAGGTGAGGGTATTCTCTTCATTTTTGGTGCTATGAAGTCTTATGACAATTTATCTTTATGCTTTTTTATTTTTAATCTTTTTTAAGTTGTCCTATGGGCCCTTCAGATCTGAAGATGCATGTAGTTGAAATTTTCTTTGGGCTGCCAACCAGCTCCCAAATAAAGACATGGAGTCTTCTTATTAGTTATGAATGCTCAGCCTTACCTTATGCTTGTCATTAGCTCTTATAACTTAATTTAACCTGTTTCTCTTCATCTACATTTTGCCTCAGGGCTCTCTACTTTTCTTTCAGTCTGTGTGCCCCACTTTCCTGCTTCCTCCATGTCAGTCTGTCTAGCCCCTGGTGTGTCCCTGACATCTCTTTTTCTTTCTTTCCTGAGCCTAAATTCCTCCTCTTCCTTACTCTCCCTTCCCAGAAGTTCTACCTATTCCTCCTCCCTCACTATTGGCTCTTCAGTTTTTTATTAGACCAGTCAGGTGCTGTAGGCAGGCTAGGTAAAACAGCAACACAGCCTTACATAATTAAACAAATGCAACCCGTCTTTATACATTTAAACAAACATTCAGCAACATTTACCCCTTTTTGTCTAAAGAAAAAGAACAGTTTTAGGGTTTTAGTTTTAACATATTAAGACCATGTATAATTCAAACAATTATCAAGTAAGAACTACATTTATAATATCCCACCCATTTGCATCTAGCAAATTCAGAGAAAACACTCTATCATCTATCCTATTTTGGAGAGTATAAAGTTATGTGCCTAATTTACTTTCTATCCTAACTTGTATTACCAACCCAAAATTATCTTTTTAGACATCAAAACATTTCCTTAGATGAACAATTTAAGCTTTTATGTCTCTCAACCTTCTAAACATTACATTTTTTATGTAAGTTGATTTTCTGAATTTGGTAACAAGGAACTAAGTATCTCATCTTCAACTCCATCAGAGCCCTGAGAAGGATATAATATTACCTGAGTAAACAGGAAGTGCAGAGCAAGCAACTTCCAAAACTATAGAAATGACCAAGACAGCTGGCTGCCTGGACAGTCACTCAAGTTCCTCTGCAGTGTTGAGGCAGCCATCTTTGGCCTACAGGCCTAGAATATCTGACAGACTTGCTTTGAGGCAGTAATTTTAAAGGACTGTTCCACTTTGTCTTGGCAAAGTCCAGCAGTCTTTTTCCTTTGTGTCCTGATTGTCCAGTTGGTTTAGTATACTGTTAGTGGTTGAGGCAAGGACATTGAAGAACCTCCATATGGAGTTTGCTTTCATTGTGGCAAAGCTAGCCACTTGGGCAAAAAACTGCCCTTGCCTCAACTTCTGACAATATACTGTACCAATGGGACAATCAGGAAAAAAAACCCTGCTTATCTGAAGGCCTGGCTAAAATAGTCTGTGAGGCTGGAGTATCTCAGCTGGCATCCTTGAAGTTTTCTGAATGCAGATCTCTGAGAAAACTGCAAAAGAGACACTCTGAAAGGCTGGATCACCCATTTTCATTAGTGTCTGGTCTTCTTGCTCAGAAAACACTTTCAAAGGTAACATACATATCTGCATTAACACAAGTATGGACTTTGCGTTGTAAGCAAGCCAGCCAAAGATGATGTTTTTGTGTGTGTTATGTTTGAGCAGATAAAAGACATCTGTCAACTTTATAAGCCTGTTTGGACTGTATAGCCAAACCTCTGTCCATGCCTTATGAAAGGATGGCATGTAATAATAAGTCATGAGGACACTGTAACGAACAAGATGTATTATGTCTCATCCAGTCTCAAAGCTGTTCCCATGTCAAGGGATCAGCATGTCGTCTGTCTTGTAGCTTTTCTAGGTTTCTTTCTTTATGTCTGTAGCCAAGATTTTTTCAGGCAGTCTCCTCCAATCAAATCTAGTCTCCTCATTTTGAAGGAATCCACAGCCTTCCATTTCCTGTGGAAACAAAAGTATAACCTTTCCTTCAATGCAGTATACTTTCTGACTTTCATTTTACAGTTAAGATAGCCCTAAAGTATATAGGTTTAATTCAGCAATTCCTTTTACAATACTGTGTCTCTCAGCAGCAATCAAAAAATTCAAAGCCAACAAAGCATCATACGCACTCCTGTGTATTTCCCATCTGTATGTGGCTTATTCTTTTTATATTACTTTACTCTTTCTTTAAAGACTTTCCTTAATTATTTTTAAACTATTCTTTCCTGTGACTGTCTATAGCCATTTTCTTAAGTACCTATGCCCACTGTAACCTGTTTAAAGTTTGTTTTGTTTCGTTTTGTTTTGGTCTGGACATGTTTTATTGCGTACTTGTATCTTTCTTTGACCATATGAGCTTAACCTTAAACTTCTAAGTGGTAGGTAGGCCCTCCATCATGAGGTTCTGGTGGGTGGCTCTGCCCCTTCCTTAGGTCCATGAGAGCCAAGTGTTAAGCCTGCAGTTCTGGCTGAGAGCTGTGTTTAACTGGGAGCCCAGTTTAACTAAGAGCTGCCTTTAATGGCCCATCTCTAGGAAGTTGGTAGCTATACTGTGACAGACATTTTTACTTAGCTTGCTGTCTCTTCTAAACCTGAATGGTGCTCAAGTGTTCTCTTGCATAGCAGCATCTCTTAAAGGAATTGCATCCATTTTGTTTTCCAGCTTTCTTAGATCCTGTGTGGAAATTTGGGTTCCACATTGGATGCCATTTGTAGTTGGAATTTTCTTTGGGTTACCAACCAGCTCCCAAATAAAAACATGGGGACATATTATTATTGATGCACTCTCATTGGCCTTTGTATATTCTTGATAATGGGCATTCCTTCTTTATCCTTGTTCTGGTGTAATAACACTTCCTATAATCAGATTTGACATTCTTGACTCTATCCTCTATGTATCTGATCTTTATCTCTATATTTTCTGGCTTTGTTCTCCATTTCCCCTTTTACAGGATTTATTATTCTTTTCTAACTAAGTTGAGGGGTTCTTTTTGTGCTCATAGGGATGCATACACTGATGTATAAAACAATTATTTGTTCATTCGAAGACCTTTTTTTGATCTCTTTTTCAAAGCACCCTGCCTGTGTTATAGATATAAAATCATTTCAGAGCTTTCTATAAGCCAATAGAATTTTAATTTTTTCTAAATTATATTTCTTTTTCTTAATTTTTATTTATTTTCATTATGGAGTATGTTTAACTTTTGAGTTTTCCCTTAAATTCCTGGTAGACCTCAAAGGCTTCTTTAATGAGAAATACTTTGGGTCAGAGCCTTTTTCAAATAAGACAGTGGTCTGCCCATCATGTCTCTCCTAGTCTGCCTTTTCCATCTACCCTCTTCCTAGCTAGCCCAGGCTTGCTGGAGGTTCTTTTCTTTCTACTTTTGTGAGATAAGAAGGTCACAGTCATTGTGCATATTTTTACCAATATTTTTGAATGGATTATTTTGTGTATTGTTTTACCTTATGTATGCATGTGGACTGTACCTATGTGTGTATGCATGGTTATGCATGGACATGTGCATGTTAGACACACAGAGAACATTGTAATAACAGATGCTGTGATCAGAAGGACTGCAGACTCCTTATGGTATTTATTGTGGGTTTCCTTTTTAGTGTAGTATCTAATTGTGTCAGTGTGTGTGTGTGTGTGTGTGTGTGTGTGTAGGAGAGAGAGAGAGAGAGAGAGAGAGAGAATTTGAAATATTTAAAACAATTAAGAAGCTTTGGGTCATAGTGAAAGTAAAATATTCATTGCCATTATTAGAACATCATCATCATGAATTAGAGAAGTTTTGCTCTTGCAGGTTGTTTATTTGAAATGTCTGGGATTTAAGACTGAACCTAGGGAAAACTCACAAGTAGTTAGAACATTAAAACAGAAAAAAAAAAAAAAAAACAAAAACCCAAAACTACAACAAAAAGCAGAGTGCAGGAGTTGAGGTTAAACAGATCAACCACAGGCGTGGGGAGCAGAGATCTGAAAATCTTCTGATGAGAATAGAATTTTGGAAGGCTTGTGCATGCAGGTGTTTGTGGTACTGTCAGCTGATTTCTGCATTCATCCAGCTCTCCATATAAGGGCATTTCTTTTCCTTGCCCCATACATTAAGAATGACTTCAGCTTTTGGCCGAACTTCACTCCTACTTTGATAGTTATGGGAGTCTTTTGATGTCTTCTTCTTTCTACCAAACTTACTCCTCCTTCCACAGTGTGCACATGCTTTGAGTTATTTTAGTTTCCCTGGTTTTTCTCAGCCCCAGGTTCTCTTGCCTTTTAGTGAATTCCCCATACCTGCCATTTGCCTCATTTCCTGGATTTTCCTTTTCAGGTTCTCTTCTATTTTTATGGCTGCTGCCTTCTGTTGTACTGGTAGCAGACAGACTTTGGCCAGCTTAGCTTTGTCTTTCTGTCTTGTGACTTCTGGGCTGGTTACACACTTCTTCCTTATTTACCTTCAGGCTTTCCAAGTCTAAAGGCTCCTAAGAATGCAAATAATGAATACCTCCCTTCAAAAGACGTGGGTTTAGTACAGTTGCATTTAAAATAGTTTCCAAATGGAGGTCAAACAACCCACTCGTATTATTTATTAAAAATATTCATGAAGTGGCACTAATGCTCAGAGGCCTTGACTTTGGGCTTAATATTTATATCACAAACAGTAAAATCACCTAAACAAAAGAATTTAAAAAAGGCACGATCAAAGATATCAAAATTGATGTTTCTCAGTTACAAAATTCCTTCAGAGGGCTCCAAATGGCTGGTAATGTTTTTCTTAGTCTAATATTTACACTCTACCGATTTCTGCATTCTATGTAAAGGGTGGGAGCTAGGAATGGAGGGCTTAGAGACCTTGTTCTGTTTTTCTGTTTATTTAATTTCTTTTGTTGTTGAAGATATCTCTGGATAATCTGCTGTCATAGAAGATAAGACCATTCTTTTTAGACTTTCTCAGTCAGTCTTACTGTAAGTGTGCCATTACATTCCTCTTTACCCAGTAGTTGAGGAGGGAACCCATTGCAAATGGAGTAACTTTGAAGTGTAGAAACTAACGACGGAGGATTGGTTCTGTACAGCATGGAATTTCATACACTAGACTGTGAACTGTGAATGAGGAAGCATGCACTTTTATTCTTTCACAATCATATTGCATTTGCTTTTAGTGCCCTGCCTACTTTGTCACAGAGCTGGGGTTTGGGACTACTGTATAATCGCAGTAGCAGAGTAGTCCAGTTCTGCATTTCTTCTTCCTCTTTATGGAAGGGAAACAGGAGGAGACTGCATCTTTGGGAGCAGCTACATTGGAAATTAAAAAACCTATCTTATCTTTTAAACACCCTTAACAAGTTCTTCTCCACAAGGTTGGCATGCAATTAGAACATACTCATTGTCATTGTGCATTGCTTTTTCTCTTCACTAGACATGATGAAGCTTATGTGTTCACCCAAATAATACAGAGACAAGTTCCCTTTTCTTCAGAGGTATGATTCATATTCAGAGAACCAAGTTTTTAACTATGGTTTTACCATTTGCTGTGTGGTCATGAACTTCACCATCCTTGAAGTTCATTTATGTACATATAAAGTGGTAGTAATAATATTAACACCACAGTGTTGCTATGGAAATTAAGGTAAGCAGTTCCTGCTACTCAGGAAGCGGTGGTCATTGACTGTTCAGAGCATATTAACCAGCTGAGCTTGGAAGATGTCCATCCCTGTGGGGAAATACTTAAAAGAAGCAAGCTAAAAGCGGGGAGAGAGTTATTGGGGCTCACCCCATCAAGTCGCTAGGCTCTTGGGTTTGGGCCCATGGTAGCACAGACAGTAAGTACATCATGGTGGGAACTTGTGAGAGGTGCCCGAATGCCCTTCAAAGATTCTTCCCAAAGAGCTGCTTTCCTTTTACTAACCCCTCCATCCTAAAAGGTTCCACCATTTCCCAGCAGTTCCACAGACTGGGGACAAACCTGTAGCATAGGTTTTTAAAAACATTACCTGCATATTTTTCTGTGGCCCCAGGCAGTGTAAATCAAATTCATACCTCTGAATTTTTGATAAAATTCAGGAAATTTATGATTACCTAGATTCACTTACATGTCTATTATAATAGATAAACTAAATCATCATCATCATCATCATCATCATCATCATCATCATCATCATCATTATTATTATTATTATTATTATTATTATTATTATTATTATTTTGGTTTTTTGAGACAGGGTTTTTCTGCTGTCCTAGAACTGTGTAGACCAGGTTGGCCTTGAACTCAGAGATTTGCCTGCCTTTACCTTCCCAGTGCTGGGATTAAAGGCCTGTGCCAACACTGCCTGGAGTAGTTATTTATCTTCTAAAATGTGTTTATTTGTAATACTGGGGACTGAACCCAGGTAAATACGCTAACATTGAGCTGTAGTCCCAACCTTTATTTTATTTATTTATTTATTTATTTTTTTTTTTGGTGTTTTTTGAGACAGGGTTTCTGTGTATAACAACCCTGACTGTCCTGGAACTCAATTTGTACATCAGGCTATCTTAGAACTCACAGACATCCACCTGTCTCTGCCTCCAGAGTGCTGGGATTAAAGACATGTGCCACCACTGCCTGGCTGCCAACCTTCACTTTGTGTGTGGAAACAGTTCTCACTATGTTGTCCTGGCTGCTCTTAAACTTGGATTTCTCCCCTGCCTCAGCCTCCTGAATAGCTATGCTTGCAGGTGTAGTCCACCAGTCCTGGGAACTTTTTTTTTTAAGTGCTGAAATTGTTATTTAGTTACTCATGAGAATAAAGAATCCGGTATGGTTCATAGGTCATGAAATCCTTGTTTTAGCTTGTCCCTCTGTATTTTATTGGCTTCTAATGGAGGTATGAGGTAAGGGGGGGGGTGTTGATCTTTCATTGTATTATATAAACATTTGCATTTTGTGCACACACTTAAATATCATTTTCCTATACTGTATATTTCTTCACCTCTTTTTAATGCATCTAACAGATACAATTGCAAAGGACTTTTTAAATTGCTACACATATAGTAAAGAATAACAATGATTTTCAAATAGTACAGAGTGTAATTAATTTTTATAGAAACTGTATGTACCTGCCAAGTGGGTACTCTGGAAATGAAACAGCAACAGCTTCCGACCGACCGTGTGAAACTGCTTGGAAATGTGATTCTCCAATGTTTTCTTTCCCTTATGGCCTGAACACAGTGATATGGAGATTAATTATGACTGTTTACCCAAGACTGGTTCTTCCTTTTATTTTTAAATCATACTTCAGAAGCAGAGTTCCATTGGGCCAAGAACAGTCCCAAGACATCTGAATGTCCTGGATTTTAGTTGGAAAAAGGTTTTCAATGTAGCCTTGAGCAAGTTACCACCTGTCCCCAAAGGTAACATACTCTACACCACTCTTCTGTTTCATCTGTTAGTGCCAGGTGACAGTTTTTTTAGTCCTCTCACTCAGTGTTGCTGTGTAATGAGTTTATATTACATGCCCCAACTCTAAATACAGAGCCCTGATTTATTCTGACAACATGTCCTATTGCATATCTGTTGCAAAATGTATACAATACCTCGTTGTTAGGGGCCTGTTGTGTAACAGCTTCCTGCTTTTGTTAAAATCCACACACAGATTTCTGATTCCCACATACAGTCTAGTTTGTAATCTCTTTTGGCTCTTGTCCTGTCTTCTTTGCTTTTGGTAATATGTTTCTGTGGTCAAAGTGAGTTTCCAAAACAAAGGTATTTATTGATTTGGTTGTATAGGTGAGGAATCAAGGGAAAACCCAAATATTCTTTTGTGTGTGTTTTTATAGTGAGATTGCTGATTTAGCAATTTGCTTGAGATAGGACAGGTGACAGCAGTGGCTTTGCAACAGGGCAAGTTGCCAGAATGATGCTTCTGACTTTCCCAGCTCAGATGTGGTGATTGCAGTTGAGAGTCCCAGTAGCACACTGCCTGCCAAGATGGTTTCTCATTTTGAGTAGTTGTTCTTCATATTTGCCACACTGCAGTGCTACTTGGAAGGGTGCATAAAACTCCTTATTTTATGTACCATGCCCAGAGTTTTGTTGGAGCCAGTGTGGGCAGAATCTCAGAATTTGGGTTGGAATGAGCAGATGTGGATGTTGCTGGTCCTGGACCCTCACTTGGTTATCATGGAGTCAGAGCACTGGGCAGCATTTGGCTGTCTCTGGCTCAAGGTTTTGAGGAGTGAGGGTGCTTATTGCATTTGCTAGGGAAAGATCGAGGAAAAGACTAAACAATTCCAGTCATCTTACCCATTGTCCTGCATCTGTCAGCCTCTGAACTGTTATAATATATTATAAAATTGGACATTCATACTAATTATTATTATTACTAGAAATCAAATCACATTTAGGAGATTCATTGGATTTGATTGTTAACACAGACGTTTTTTCTCATCTGGTTCTTTTGTCCTTCTTCAACCTGTGCCTTCCTCTACCCCCACACCCCACAGTGACTTGAGATTAGCCACAAGATGGGAGTCTTTTGGAAAGGGGAGAAGTGAGACAGGCTTTGCTTCTTTGCCAAGATTGTCACATCAATCAAGTTTATCATTATAACAAAACCCCCATTGTTTTGGCTTTTAGCTATTCAGGATTTGTGGCAAGAAGGACAGTGGTTGGTTCAAATATACCTTACAGTGTTTATCATAGATTTCCAAAGCAAATCCATATATTTAATTTGTTACCCAAAATGTTTAATTTATTTAACTTTCAAATTTTGTCATTACTTCCACTTAAATAAAATGAATGTAATAATTAGAAGTCAGTCTGGTCAATTTCTCCCTGAAGGCTGTGTTTAACCTGTGTGTGTGATCAGGACTATAGAGCCTTCATTGATTAATATGTGATTCGTCCTTCTCATTCAGGAAGAACTTTCATCCAGGTAGTGCCAATGACCAGTTCTGATTTTTGAACGAAAGGACAAAGTTAAACCTACTCATCATTTCCCATTAGTTTCCATCTCAGCATTATCTGGGGGGTGTTCAGGTTTGTTCCTGACACCTTTTGAATGAATGGACATTAGTTAGAATTCAGTTCAAAGCACAAAATGCTGTCTTCAACAGGACTCCTTTAATTTTGCTTAAGAAACACTTTGTCAGATGTTTCTTTCTTTCTTTTTATTTTTTTAAATAATGCCCTGTGCTCAGATTTTCCTAGAATAAAACACCCTGCCAGGTAAAGGATTTAAGAGATCTAGGCCATGCTTACTCAATGAAATGCAGCAGAGTGGAAAATACCCTGTCTTCCCGGCTCAGAACACTAGGTCTTTTCTGATACAGTGGTTCAAGGGAATTATATTATTTAAAGAGCACTGTTACACCAACATTAACTTACTAAGAGCAGATTTTCGTCTTTTGTAAGATTGTGTGTTGGAATTTCTGTCGGAGGGAATTCACATCTGTGAACAATGGTTTCAAGCTGAGGAGACCTGTGCTTGGACCTGGTGCTGCTCTCCAACCTTTGCCCTCTTTCTGGGAAGACTTGCCTGACTCAGATCATTGAGGATTAATAGCTACTGCATTGCTCAGCACCCTGCAGGGGTTGGGTCAAATACCTGGCTTTGAAGAGTTACTGTTTTGCTTAATAAGCCTAGAAATTTCAGGTCCCACTGCAAAATGGAAACCCAGGAGCCTGTTGATTAACATAGTCTTCCTGCAATCCACCAGCCTGTGGCTCTTTGGATGTCCCTTCTGTTGTGTCTAACAGTGTTGGGAATACCTGGGTAGATTACTAGTGAGTTTGGTCTCTGGCTGTTATAGGAAGATTGGTGCAATGTCATATGCCCTGTACAGTTCATCCTTTGAAGTTTGCCATGTTACAGAGGAAAAAAGGAAAGGAATACTGAATAGTCAAGGCATCTGTGACGATACTATCCTGAGGCAAAGACTGGGGATTCTGGGCCAGATACCAACAAGGGGGACTGCTTGTGACCAAAACGTCTGCTGGGCAAAGGATGGTGGGTAGCTTTTCTGGGTGACCTGATTAAGTCATATGCTTGGAAGGACAACCCGGGGCAAGGGTAGAGGGGACCCAGGCATACACCCAGGCCTAGCTCTCCTGGTGATGGGGGGAGCTGTGTCTATGGGTGCAAAGCAAAGGAAAAAGGGGACAGTAGACTAGACGTGTAAAAGACAGTGAGGGACATGTTCATAGCTGGAGAAACAGGTTTATACACTTACTGGTTTAGATACTTTTGTGGTTTAACTTAACTTGAAATATAACCAAGCAATAAGACAAAGTATTTGGGATTTTACATACTTTCCACCTAGCTATATTTATACTCCAGCCTGGACTCGGGAAAATGCTACAGGATCTAATGTGGTTAAAAGCCTCGTCACCATTCTCATCACCATCTCTCAGTGTTTACAGAATGCTCAACCACAGCCCCATGCCATTGAAAAGAGGTCTCTAATCAGAGTTTGCTGGTGTTTTTCCAGGTAGCCCAGCCATGACCCATAGGAATCTGACATCCTCCAGTCTGAATGACATTTCTGATAAACCGGAGAAGGACCAGGTAAGCAGAGACTTTTCCTCTTTGAAATTGAAGACTGACCATGTATCTAAGAGATGCTGGGTTGGATTAGAGATAGTGGGTGTCACCACTAAAATGGACATTATGTGCAGACAGGAATTTGCTCTTTTTTCTAAGGAAGAAAGCAAAATGTATGGGGACCAGAGGAGATACCAGTGAGTCTTGGTTTTGACCCTTGTGATGCATTCACCTGGGCTCTCTTAGCTTTTGAAGCTACAGTTGGCTGAGTCTGGGCATATTAGTAACCTTTACCTTGGGTTTGTTGTGGGGTTTAAGTGGGGTATTTTATGAAAAAGTGTTTTGGTGTACTATAAAAGGCTAAGGGGTGCTGGTAATTGTATATCGTTAAGTATCTGTAATAAAAGAACAGATTTTGAACTTCTGCCATTTTTTTTCTTTTGAAAAGAATGTGGTATAAACTGGGTCATTTTCCTAGTTGACAGGGAATGTGTAAATACATTATATTTCAACAACATAATATATTGATACTTCTTGAGAAAAAATCATAGCACATCAAAGAAATGGAAGTTCCATGTTTTATGACCACAGAGGGGCCTTTGGAAAGTGCTGTTTATGCAAACACTCTGCTGTAGAACACACCTATAATCCTAGTGCTGGGGAGGTGCAGGCAGGGGGATCCCTGGGGTTGCTGGGCAGCCAGTCCAGTCAGATTAGAAAGCGCCAGGGGCAGCGAGAGGCCAGGTTTTAAAAATAAAATGGTGAGTGATGGATGAACACATCCAATATCAACCTTTGGTCTTCACACGTATGCACACTCACACACACACACACACACACACACACACACACATCTTCTGCCATACATGTGCATATATTCACAGATATTTTCGACACACAGACCTCTACACACACACACACACACACACACACACACACACAGAGAGAGAGAGAGAGAGAGAGAGAGAGAGAGAGAGAGAGAGAGGGAGAGACTGAAATTCTAGTCTGCTCCAAGATTTACAGGTAAGTTGTAAGGGACATGAATTGAGAAAATATGGTTTTGCTACTTGTTTCAAAACGGGCTAGGTGTGTGATGGTCCCAGCTTTCCCCTCTGTTACAAGGAAACATTCTTTTATGCATATTTTGGAAAACCATGCATCTGATTCTTTCTCTTAACTTCCTTTTAAATCCTTTGATATAACAGTAGGATACAATTCTAGTTGACTTCATGCTTAGCACACCAACTGGGTATCAGTCCCAGGCTTTCTTCTTCGTCTGTCTCTTTAAGTAGGGTAGCTTTGATTTTTTTTTCATACTTTGCTATTTTTTTCTACAAAAAATTTATGACAGTGTTATTTCTTTAGCTGGCAGCTCTGTAGTAATGACAAGAGTTTTGTAGTCTGTGGTAAATTCTAAAAAGCACAGAAAAGGTGAAATTACTCTATTACTTATGAAATGGCTCTTGGATCTTTCAACCTTTTCATCGATGCTTCCTTAAAAGGCCTTCACTCGCCCAGATCTGATCACTAGAAAGGCTTTGGAGCTAATCTCTCATTCACTAGGTTTTTGTACCATCACTTTCCTTTCTCCCACGGATTAGAAGCATAATGGGTTTCCAGCAAGTTGGCTTTCACATTTCCCTGAGATCTGGTGCCATCCTTCTTATCTTTATCTGTTGGTGTTTCTGGAAGAGGCCTCTTCATCAGGACTGATGACTGTCTTCAGTGTGACCTTGATATTCACTCTTGACTCCTCGGGCTGCTCCTCCACAAACAGTGACATGGTTCTTCTGCCTTCTCTGACCACATGGTCAGGGTTCTGGGCATTTGCTTGCAAATGTGTTGGGAAGTACACACCTGTGACAGAAGGAGAACTTGGACCCTTAGTATTTCCTTTAAAGCTACCATGCTCACTGTGGCTCCACCCAGCTTTTACCAAACAGTGCTAATTATTCACACCCTCTGGTAGAGGATTTGAACTCGGATAAGGAAACACCAATTAGGGTTGACATATCTGGTTGATGCATTTTTGAGTAGTAAGTCTTCTTTTATTAGGGATGACCACCTTTAGCTAGAAATTTGTGAGCAGGCAGCTGGTAAATGTTGGCTGGGAGAATTTTCTCATTTTGTTGGGTCTCTTTAAATCTGGCACATGTAGAAGGAGTTTCATGACTTGCAACGTGAATCACATCTACTTTATCTTCAAGGAACAGAGTACATTAGAGCACCATGGGCCTTTGTTGATTTTGATGTAAAATGTGTCTGGTTTGGGTTTTTTGACATCGACCTTTTTTTTTTTTTGTCTTCTGTCAGCATTCCAGTCCCTGAGGTTGATGTTAAAGCTGAAGACAAAAGACTCAGCTCAGGGATTTTACTAGTTCTGTCTTCCAAGCTGGCAAATGAAACTTAATGGATATATCTTCAGAGAACTTATCCACCCAAATATAGCTGGCACTGTAGCCAGTTAGTTCAGTGAGGTCTTTCTCCCAAAAGCATCTCTGTTCTTTGCTTCCTTCCAAAGGCTGGAGAGGAGCTTAAAGTGGACCACAGTCTTGTTACTATCAGACATGGAGGAAGGGGGTGGGGGGAAAGCGACCTAATGCTTTGCATACAAAAGCACTTGGAGCCTTTTAAGGCAAAAATAAAATACTATAAAATAAAATGGACTTGCAGATGAAGCTCTCTTAAACCCAGATCTTATTTTCGTAACCCATTTTAATATTATAAACCTGGATCTCTCTCTCTCTCTCTCTCTCTCTCTCTGTCTCTGTCTCTGTCTCTCTCTCTCTCTCTCTCTCTCTCTCTCTCTCTCCCCTCCCCCATCTCTGTCTCCCTCCCCATCTCTGTCTCCTTCCCTCCCCCTCCTCCCCCCCCCTCCTGTGTTTTCTTCTCTCTGGGTGTGGAAAACAGGTTGCCAGACTCAAATTTGTTTTGAAAAAGCTTTTACAGTTAATTAGCCTATGTCCTAGAAATGAGTTTGGCAGTGAAGTCAAACTTGTCCTGTGTGCTTTTCCAAGTTGTCCCCCCCCCAACTTCCATCCAACTGCAGCATAAGTTTCTGATTGACGGATGGTTCTGACTGGATACAATCTGAACAGTTGAGACTGGGTCTCATGACTTCCTGGAGCTATATAACTTCATGCTACTCAAGAGCTGGGTTTTATGTTCAGAGTCACGAAGAGGAACAAAAAGGCTCTTTCTGACAGCTCCAGGGTGACACAATTTGAGGGTATGTTTTTAATCAGATTCTGTCTTGAGGAAGCAGAAGAAACAAATCTGTAGACTGCACTTTTTCTTCCTCATTCTGCCAAGCCTATGCACTCAGGATTTCAGTAGTGGCTGCCCGATTAAAAAATAGCTCAAAACAGTTAAGAGCAGCAGAAAAGTATAGCCCAAATGGGGTGATTCAGTGTCTCAGCAGCCTCCCTGCTTGGCTGTTATGTTTATTAAGCAGAAAAACACCTGTGAGGAGTACAGTAACAGTACATCTGGAGCTCATTGACTTGTGCATCTACATAAATCTGCTTTTTGTTGTAGTTGCTTTTGTATTAGCCAGTTATTTTTTTCCCAATTGTCTTTGCTTTGCCTTCCTGCATCACTTTGTTCCTTCTCTGCTCTTTGAAAAATGGAGCTGTATAAGATGCAAGGCTTAAACGCCAGTGTTTATGAGTGAGGTGAAAGGACAAGACAGGGGGTGGCTTTTTTCTTTCCCAGCACCAGGGATCACACCTAAGGTTTTATACATAAGATACAAGTCTGCCACCACTGAGTTACATCTCCAGATGGCTATCCTCAGCAGTAGCTTGTTAGCTTGAACTAGTGTGCTCTTATCTTTATAGGGCTTGATTCTTATAGGCTATCAATGGTGCAGTGTTATCTCACACTTGCAGATTCAATGTTAGGGCAAATTGCAGCCCATGTTGTAGGTAGACACACTTTGCAGAATCCCAGGAATGCATGTAAGGGTCACATGACCTTGTAATCACTTGTCTGGTTACGTCATTGTTTAACAGAATTACCAGGCAGTGTACCACATAGGTCTCCTGGAGGAATTTAATGTAGGATTAAATTTTGAAAGTATCATGATTATTTTAAGCACTGTCTGATGTCTATCATCTTTAAGTATACTTGGGAGCCTTGATTTTTATTTTTGAAGTCTTGGTCATTTATGGAAGTAGATGTAAATTTAAATATTTTGTCAGTGAGTAAGAGGATAAACCATTAAATCATGTCTGAGTTTGAAATTGCTGTCTTGACAACTATAAGATGGAATCTAGAAGGACACAGTCTGTGATTGACAGCTGTTCTCATTTTTCTATACACACAGTGCAGGATTGATTCATTGTAGCTTAGTTGGGGTGATATTTTCATGGCTTGAAAGCAGAATTTCCTTCTTAGTGCCTTCACACAGATTCTTTCCCATTCACAGATGTAGGTATGCACACATGTAACACCTTCTCTTCTCTGTTGTTCTTCTGAACATGGGTGGTCCCATCTTCACTCTGTGGAGGAAGTTGCAGTAAAGTCTTTTGTGAGGTTATAATCTTGTCTTTCGGGTGTTCTCAGGGACCTTTGGGACAGGAGAGCTCCAAACAGAATCACATCTGTAAAAACTAGAGAACAAAGGCATGTTGTCAGTCCTTAGTCACTACAGATTTGATAACAGCCACGAACTTCCCCATGGCTTCAATGCCACAGCTTTCTTTCAGCTGTGTGTTTTGTTATTTTTTGATTTTTCAGTGCATTTTAGTTAAAATAGGATTGTACCACTTTCTTCCTTCTCTTTCTCTCCTCCCCCGCTGCCAGGACCCATTCCCAACTCTCAAACTGATAGACTCTTTTTCTTGGATTATTATTGTTGTATGCACACCTGTACTCACAAACATGTACAAACACCCACCCCCAGCCCACCCCCACACATAAAAATACAATATCTGAGCCCCTTTTTATTGTTTGTATGTGTATGGTTTCAGGGCTGACCACTTTGTATTGCACAACCAATAACAGGCTCATCTCTGGGAGAGGCTGATTTCCTCCTCTCCCAGGCTTCATGAGTCTCTTGTCCTTTGCCCATGGTAGGACTCCATGAGATTGCAGTTCTTCTGCATTAGCATGACCATTGATATCACCATTGCTTCGGTCCTGTCTATGCAGCCCTTCTAAGAGAGACCATTTTCCAGTAGACATCCTGGTATCCTAACTCTTAAAATCTTTCTTCCCCTCTTCTGCAGTATTTTTAGAGCCATAGATGCAGGAGCTGTGATATAGATGTTTCCACCGGGGCAAGATCTTCTGACCTCTGTATTGCTTCTGGTTGTGGCTTTTGGCTCTAAAATTCTCTTTGAAGCAGGATGGTAGCTATACTTACCACTGGTATAAGGTTACATACAATTTAGAATAAATATAGTCAGGAACTTTATTGATCTAGAAAGGTGGCAGTACAAGATTCTCTTTTTGCTGGCCATGGAAATTGGCTACATTTCTATTACCAGGTATTATGTGGAGAGGTGGCTACAGGTGATCTGACATGAGAAATGGAAAAATAGAGAGCGACTCCAACTGGGGAGGGAGATAGGTCAATACAGAAGGAGAAAGAGGGGACAGATAACACTAAGTTTGTTTGATAAAGTCTCAAGGAATCATATTATTTTATATTTACCAAAAATTATGCACAATACACATGCGTGTGTATGTGTGTGTACATGCATGTATGTGTGAGTGTGAGTGTGAGTGTGTGTGTGTGTGTGTGTGTGTGTGTGTGTGTGTGTGTGTGGTGTGTGTGTGTATCTTAAAGGAAGTTATGCTACTTGGGCTGACAGTGCTCCTGCAAGAACTATAGACTAACATCACACCTCCCTTCTCCCCCCCCCCCCGCCCCCAGTACAAGGCACCAACCACCTCCCTTTTGAATGGTTGGTCAGGGTAATCCAAGTGACTATCAAAGTAATATAGTCTATTGATGTAGCGCTTGGTTGCTTCTCAGAGGTTGAAGGTAATTTCCTTGTGTTAGGGTTCTTTAGAGGAACAGAACTGACAGAATGAACACATGTGTACGTATGTGTGCATGTATGCATGTCTGTGGGTTTTGTTAGAGTGGTAGACAGGCTGTGGCCCAGCTAGTCCAACAATGGCCTTCTCCAGATGGAAAGCCAAGTATCCGGCAGTTGTGAGGCTTGGCTTCTCAGCAGGTCTTCAGCCTGAGTTGTAAGCCTGAAAATGTCGGTTCTAATGCCCTGAAGGAAGGAACACCTCAGCAACACTCCTAAACACTCCTAACTACAGTATTTTTAGCATGCCAAGATATCCACACGGGGGGGGGGCAGGGGGGGGCAATTCGTGACACTCATGGTTGGTGGTAACCAACCGATGTCTGATCAGCAGTGTGCCTTTGAAGGGGATGTGGTTGGTCACGTGACGCTTATCCTCAGGCTCCTTTCGAATAGCATCAGCTTGCATGGAGACAATTAACAATTGTCTTTTCTACTTGGAATTGGACCTACTCTAGCTTCCTTTCCACACTCCATGTTTTCACCCATGTTTGAAAAGCTTTGACCACTGGTGGTTGGTAGAGGTTGAGTACTGATGTTACTACTAGTTTCGAGTATTACCTTAGAAAATGTGAAAGTGACAGTGAAGGGGGAACATGTTCCTAAGTCATGCCACACATGACTCTTGATGGTAGATTGCAGCAGTGAGTGAAGCTGATTTATTTTCTGAGACACAGAGCTTCCAAGTTTGGGGCTAGAGAGAGAGAGCAGGCAGGATAGCCAAGTAAATGAATAAATAAGATAATAAATAAGATAATTCCCCACTGCCCTGACAGTGAAACAAGAGAGTGAGGGAGTGTCAGGAAGTATGAGAAGGCGGGCATCAGCAGAGGAGATGAGGGCAAGTCTTTTTTCTTTTTCTTCTTTTCTTTTCTTTCTTTCTTTCTTTTTTTTTTTTTTCAGGGCTGAGGGGAAAGCAAGTGCGAGTGGCTTAAGCAAGGCTAGCAGGTGTGTGGTGGGAAAAGAGGTTGGGAACACAGTCAGGGGGACCTTTTTATTTTATTATAAGTGCAGCGTGACACTATTTTTGGCTCTTTACCTGGAGAGTTGCACGTTCTGATTTACATTTTAAAGCGATCGCTGTGGATATCGTGATAGGATGGAGGATTTTGCCAATGTTCCGGATCACCTGGTGGTGTTACTATTTAAAGCATTGTATGAGTGCCTCTGTGTATTACATTGAGAACAGGGTAACCTAACAGTGCCAGTTTCTTAATGTATTAGCCATAAATGTGAAGTCCTTAGTACCAACAAAGTAAGTTCTTTTGTGCTACAGAAGAATGGTGAGAAATAAAGAGACTTCCTAGTTTTAAAGTATTACCTGTTAGAACTGTTAGAACTGTTAAAGAATTCTCCCACAGTAATGAAAACATTTAAATATTCTAACGAACGCTAAGCAGGCATAGGCATAGGCATACTACGGGAGAATATAATATGGGAGCTTTGCAGTGATTATTTCCATGCTGGCAGTCCTCTGTCTCTGTGACTGAAATCAGTCATGCCAACTGAGTAATGACACATGACTAATGGTACTAATGCTGTCTACACTGGAGGCTTCGCTGAGGAATGGACAAGCTGCAGAGTTATTATGTTTGGAAAGGAACATTGCAGGAAAATAAGATCAGCTCCTAGTGGCTCTGTGGTACAGTCTTCCATTTCTCTCTGTCTCTCTCTCTCTGTCTCTCTCTCTGTCTCTCTCTCTCTTGTCTCTGTCTCTCTGTCTCTGTCTCTCTGTCTCTCTGTCTCTCTCTGTCTCTCTCTGTCTCTCTCTGTCTCTCTCTCTCTCTCTCTCTCTCTCTCTCTGTGTGTGTGTGTGTGTGTGTGTGTGTGTGTTCGTGCTGGAGGCTAGAGCTTGACGGTAGTTATCTTTCCTAGTTGCTTTCCCTCTTACTTTTTGAGGCATGGTCTCTCATTGAGCCTGAAGTCCACTGACTTGGCTAGATTCTGTGGTTTCTGAGCTGAGGGGTCTGTCTCCACTCTCCCAGGGCTGGGGTTGCTGGAACATTGCCACACACAATTTTTACTTGGATGCTGGGGATCCAAGTTCAGGTTCTCATAGTTGTGTGGATAAGTACTTTACTGAGTACGCCATGTCCTCAGCACTCCATGTCTGTCTTGTTTGAATTGAGCTCTGAATGCAGGGAACACTGCATGTCTGCATTATGCATCTAATAAAGGGGTTTGCAGATATGACATATCTTAAATAATAAACTGACAACTGGTATATTAGATATTTCTATTTTCTTGTGTTATTTTCAGTTTGCATCATTCTGCATGCCAGCTATTTCATGTGTGTACTTGACTATGTTGCAAAGAGTAGTGGGATTCCATTACCTGTAATCTTTAGCTATAGTCTCATATCACAAGTCACCCCTGTCTAACTAAGACTTCAGTAAGCAAGGCTTGGAAATGGACAATTGTTATAGAACCAACAGCAATACCTTATGGGCATGCTTAAACAATTTATCTAAGGCCATGGTTATAAAGCTTTATAATAGTTATTACACACACACACACACACACACACACACACACACACACACACACACACAATATATATATATGCAATCACTACTTACTGTAAGAAGTACATTATTGTCTATGTTTTTTAAAATCTCAGAGTTCCTCAATTAAAAGTATGTAAAACTGCTGTAAAATGTAAGCAAGGCAAATGTGAACAACCTATTTTAGCTCATCAAAGTAACCCCTGTAAGCAGCTGGACTTAAAGTCCTGAGTTTTCTTGATGCATGAATACTTCTATAGTTCCATGAATCAAATAGGAATCCTCTGAAACCTACTGTATTCTTTTTGAAGTATAGTATACCTATACTATTTTATTCATATGATTATTAATACCAAGTTGTTTTTTCTTTACAACTATGTGTGCTGTTAAGAAATACCCTTCTTGTAGTGTTCTGTTTACCTTCATAGTATTTATGAAGGTGTTCTTCTAAGTGTAGTTACTGGCTCGCTATTTATTGACTAGCCAGTTAACTTCCCAAAGGGATTGATTACTAATTGTATTCTAGATTTTTTTTTTCCAGAGCCGAGGACCAAACCCAGGGCCTTGCACTTGCTAGGCAATTGCTCTACCAATGAGTTAAATCCCTAACTCCATATTCTAGATTTTTAAAACACATTTATAAGCTTCCCGTGCTGCTAATGTCCTGTTTGCCAGTTAGACCCCCTGAGTTTATCCTTTACATAAAAACCTAAGGACCCTGTGAAACTGACTCGGCTCTCTTGAATTTGCTTCCTATTTCACCTTGGGCCTTTCTTCAGAAGTTCAAATGTAGATAGTTAGACTGAATTCATGTTCCTGGTTTGATCAGATGCCAACTCTTGCTCATTGACTGTAACCCAAGGTACAGGTGAAAAATGCAATGGCTGTAGCCTTGGGAACTTGTATTTCTGTTGCATTTCTGAAGCAACAGGAGGCTGAAGGTCTTGCTGGTCTCATCACTGAGACAGCTGTAGAAGCCCTCTGGGAGTTTCCTTGGCAATCTAGAAATGACTTTTCTCTCAAGAGTCCTACTTGGGGGTTTGTATTTGGAACAAAAAGAAAAACTGCAAGCTGATCTGGACAAGCCTTCTCTTGCAGGCATTACCTAACACACCTGCAGTTATGCAGTACCTCTTCTTTGTTTTATTCCCTCATTCTTTGGGAGAATTTTAAGTGAACTGATGTCCAGACTCAGCTCCATATGGGGCTTTATTGATGCCTCCAAGGAGTGCTGCATGTGCGCAGCTGAGAGATGAGTAGACTCCCCCCTTACATGGTGGCAGAGTCTGCTGCTCCCCTCAAAAGGAGTCTCTGCAGAGCTGTAGGAAGAGGCCATGGCATCCAAGAAGTTATTCTGCTCTTCTGAAATTGAGAGCTTCCTACTGTTCCCATGTCACTTGCCTGTTGATCATCTTTTGGTCCCTCACAGAGCTTTCTGATTTCTCCACATGTTGCCATCAGTGCCGTGGTTTTACTGATTGAAGTGACAATAAGGCTTCTTTTTCTTCTGCCATGATAGCAAAAGGGCAGCAGTAACTTCTCTGGTGATCTGAGAGCCAGTGGAGTATACCACATACACATCCCTGCCTGCAGGTTTTTCTGTGCATAGATACTAAGAGAATAAAAAGTTACCGAGCGATTGTGTAGGTAGCCATTGCAAATGTTGAGTTTCAAAGCTGGCTGCCCTGTTGGTCATCCAATGGTTTAATCTGATGGTGTTGAGATAAGTGTCCCGTTCATAAGATGGCTGATTGAGCTTTTTCCTGCATGGGAAATCATTTAGAATCAACACAGATAAGACACCTCCTTACCTTGATGCTTTGGAATGGTTAATATAAACCTTGCTTTACATACACAGGCACATTTGAGTTAAGAGATTAATTTTCCTCAGGTTAAATTCATTTAAGCAACAGAGCTACATTCCTGTCTGCACGCCTGTGCTTTTAATCCATAATGAATTGTGCCTGTAAGGATTAGGGTTGCTTTTAGGTCTCAAACCACAGTGAAACAGACAGGTGTCCAATTGATCACTTCTGGACTTTGAGGAACACATCGTGCTGAAAGAGCTAATTACCTGAATTAGTATTTTAAAAATCCAAGGTATTCTTAAGGCTCTGATGGTGACTAGTAGGACAATTTCAGCTGCCATGGTGATTAATATTGTGTGTCTGTGTCCTAGATTGGATTGGTAGGGTCCAGGAGAAAAGCTCATATATATTTATTTTAGTGTGTGCATCTATGGTGTGTGTGTGTGTGTGTGTGTGTGTGTGTGTGTGTGTGTGTGTGTGTGTGTGTGCAGGTGTACTCACTTGTGTGTGCACATGTGGAAACCAAAGGTTGCTAATGAATATCTCCCTTTATTGCTCTCCACCTTGTTTTTTTCAGACAATGTATATTACTGAACTTGGAGTTTGCCATTTTGGCTAGCAAGCCCTTAGTGTCTGCCTGCCTCCATACCTTGAGCAATGGTGTTAAAAACATTTGGCACCTGTCTTTAACCTGGGTGGTAGAGATCCAGTCCCAGTCTCAGGTCCTCATGCTTATACAATTAGCACCTTTCCCACTGAGCTATCTCCTCTACCCCACAGTAATATGATTTTAAAATGGTATGATTTGTGGTCTTAGGTAGGGTGATCCTAACAATAGAATACACAGAGTTCAGGGAAACAAAGGCACCTGAGCATACCAGAACAGCAAATCAAAGACAAACGAGCACTTTCGAAACTCCTGGCCATTTAGAGAACATAAATAATAGAAGGCAAGCATGCTAGCCAAATGAGACATTTGTCCTTAGGTGGAGTCAGGTACAAAGTTGGAAAAATAAGTGATACTGCAGCTGTCTGTCATTTAACAATACAAGTGAATTTCTTCTCCAACAGATTAAAAATACTGTAGCTTTTACTATTCTATGAAATAGTGGTCCCAAAGCCACCATTTCTGATGCGATATATTATTCTGTTGTTACATCTGCACAGCTAGTGTCCCTTGTCAAATTAATGAAAGTAGATTAGATTGACGAATTGACATGTCCATGGGTCGAGGTTAATCCAGTTAGAACCCATCTGATTTATTAATCTTTCCTTGCTGTGCTGAAATACCTTGTGGTTCTTTGGCTTTCTGACTGTTCAGGGTCCATCCTCACTATGGACAGAGTCACCTCTAGGTCATCATGTCTGATACAAGTACACCTTCACAATTTGTTTACTTATTTATTTTTGACAGTGGAAACCCCTGACTTTAGGCTCATCACAGGAATAGCACCAAAGACAATAAGCAGATTGACTCTTACATCTTTTGAATTTCAATTTTCTGGTTCATAGTACAGAATTATAATCTACTTAGCACTGCAGTCTCTGTGGGGTGATTTTCTAAAAGGGAGAGCGTTCAATATATCTTAAAGTATGGTGCAAATCTTTACCGTCATGGTCACTTCCATTATGTAAGTGAGCCATTGCCTCTCAGTTTTGGTTGGTTTTGCAGTAAGATTGGGTAGGATACAAGTTGGTTTTGTTTGATGCATCCATCATTCTTCATCTTTCACCTTTACATTGGCTCTGAATGTTTTGTGCTCTTACCTTTTGTAGTGTACTAGCTTACCCTCACAGTAATGAAATGTGTCTGACTCTCCCCCATGAATTTTATTACCACATCTACGTATGCTGAATTCAAAAGTATATATTTTTGTATACTTCTAAGGCAGACCTTTGCTTTTACATTTTTTATTTTTATGTGTATTACTGTTTTGCTTTGCATGCATATCTAATCCCCTGGGATTGGAATTACAGAGGGTTGTGAGCCACCATGTGGGGCTGAATATCAAACTCAGGTCTCCTAGAAGAGCAAACAGTGCTCTAACTGCTGAGCCATCTTTCCAGTCCAGGTACCATTTACTTTGAGATGTATTGGTAGCACTTACCTTGAGCCTCACCATTAAATATTGCAGCTGATATAATTACTCCTGCTTTGAATTTCCAACACTATCTGAGACCTATTGTTTGCATGATGAAGTTGTCACTTATTGTTTTTAGTGTGTACGCCTTCCGTGTTGTGGGGAGAGCTGGTGGGGTGTCTAGTGAATTAATTATTGGTGGTAGTGACTCACTGGGGAGAACAATATTTCATGTTAGGATTTCTAATGAAATGCACACAAGGATTTCTCACAGAAAATTGGTTTCTTAAAGTGAAGCTATTGTCTTACCTTTTCATTCTGGTGAAACTTCTTCTGTTCTTTGGCAGTATGTTTTAATAGGTTAACTAGTTGCTCAAAACATACATTCTTCCCCATCTCATATTCATATATTTTTCTCAGGACAATCAGCTAAATGCTAAAACTTCAAAAATAGTTTGTTGCTGTATTTATTAAAATCTATTTACACAGTTTTCTTATTATAAAAACTAAAAGAACATAGTTAACCAGCCAACTGGTATACTATAAAGAATACTCCCTGAGCCAAGACACACAGGGGTGGGCCTAGACCCTATCCCAATAAGATACAATAGACACTGATGACCCCCTATGGAAGGTCTCACCATCCAGGGGGAGCAGAAAGGATATGTGATAGATAGGGTTTTAGTTGGGGGTGGGGGGTTGGTAGGGAGGATGGGTGGGAGAAGGGAACTGTGATTGTCATGTAAAACAATCCTGTTTCTAATTCAAATTTTAAAAAGTTGGAAAAAAAGAAATCATCATAGAATCTTTAATTTCACATAAAATAAAGGATACTATGTCTCAAGAATACACTGGAAAGCTAGCTTTCAGTACTCAAAGTTGTTCTATTATAAGTGATGTGGTATTGCTACACTGCCCCAGGAAAGCAGATTTAGATCACGGACCACAGAACATTTTTCTTTTAGATCTAAACTATGTGTTTTGTGAGTGTGACATGGAATCATGTGAAATTGGGGGAAAGGAAGATTTAGTTTCTAAAGGATTTACCATCAACTTGGATTTATTGCTCTACATGCTCGTTCTGTTCTTTGTAAGTCTTTCTTTGCCTAGTTTCTTACAGTTGGATTCCCAAGGTAACATCACGGTAATTATTGGTGTATCCAATTGAAAATAAGCAAGAACAAGTGAAATTCAAACTCAGCTGCTTGTCAAGAAAACTTCATAGCCAGAAGAAAGGGAACACTCAGTGTGCTTTTAATTCACAAGGCTCATTTCTCAAAGGAAACTTAGAGCCAAGTTGTTTTTTAAAAATTAGTTTCAATATTCATGAATCAACACATAGCCTGTGTGGAGGGATCAGGAGGCATGATGTGAAAGACACCAAGAGTAAATTTTGAAAAGTATGTTCTTATTTTTTAAACAATGTGCTAAAGTAGTGCAACATACAGGTTTTATCAAAATAAAGGGTTAAAACTAAAACAAATCAAATAAAAAGTTTATTAGGCAATTCTGTACCCTCTAGCTGTACCAAGGGCTATACGCTGCCTGTGTGTATGTGTGTGTATGTGTGTGTGTGTATGTCTCTCTCTCTCTCTCTCTCTCTCTCTCTCTCTCTCTCTCTCTCTCTCTCTCTCTGTGTGTGTGTGTGTGTGTGTGTGTGTCTGTGTTCACGTGCAAGTGCTTCATAGTCTAACCTATGAAGTGGGCTAGCCTGCCTTCATCTCAGCTCTTCCTTTTTACTCTCAGCTCTGAGCTTGTAATATTCCAGTTTGGAAAGATAGGAAATGATTCAAGAGAATGGGGAGAAAGTCAAGAGCCTTCCCTAGTTTTCTTGCTAGAGATATGCCAGTAGAGATTGCCTTGATAGGGCAAAAGAGCCTGGTTTTTCTCATCTCTGGGATACTGATTCAAAGTCTGGCTTCTGCCATTTACTCAGTGATTTTGTGCAGTCCTAATCCCTTTTAGCTACAAAAACATTAGTTAAAAATAAACCATCATGTCTTTGTGTCCTTGTGACAATAAAAGGAGATGGGAGTAAAGTACAGTCAGGATAAAACTGAATACACGTTTTCGGGGACTCAGGTTGTAGCTCACCATAGATGACTTGCTTAGCATGCAGGAAGACCTGGGTTCCAGCCCCAGCATCAAAGCAAAACCAAAACAAACACCAACCACTTACCTTAAACTTCTCCCCTGCTCTCTGGAAAATATAGGAGTGGAAAAACTAAGTAGGAAAATGGTGTGTGTAAGATGGAGAAAGAGTGAGACAGTATATATTTTATTTTTTTTTGTGGTTCAAGAGAAAATAGCAAAACAGAGCATTAGTATATTGTTTCTGTTTTTATTGGAATAGAGCACGATCTAGTATGGTTCTACATTAAATTGTTCTGCACATCCAGATAGGCAAGATTTATATTCATGGCATGGTCTCTTTCCCTGCTTTCTCAATAGTAGCAAGCCAATCTATGGTAGTATGTTAGGAATTATATTTAGTCATATAAACTACTATGATATTTAAACTACAACACACAGGAAGCTAAAAAAAATGCTTGAGAATATTCTGAGCATGTGTGGCAGGCTTCTCTACTGAAGGAGTGTGCAGACACATTGCCCACTGGTGACGATGTGTTATCTTCACAGTGAAGCCCAGAGTGACATTCAGAGTCCTGAATATCTCACCTAGAATCTCTCTCTCATGGATTCTTGATGAGTTAGTACAGCCACAGGGAAGTCTTCCTGCTATGATACCATGCCATATACTTTCCTGCCTTTTATGCTATTTACTTCAACTACAATGCTATTCTCTATAGGAAGCTTATACTCACTTATTTGTCTTTAAATTTTATCTATTTGGGGGACGTTCTTTGAATCTAGGCTAGTACCTGATGTTATAGCTGTTGGTCATTTGTCTCGGAAGTAAAGGATGGGATGTAATTGAACTACCCCAAGAATTCCTCAGAATTTGAAGATCTCCTACTACGTTCCACCTTTTTACTGGTTCTCTGTCCTAGTGGCACGACAGCCTGGGCACTAAACTTTTCGCACATGGGTCTTTGAAGAAAATTTAAGGCCTAAACCTTAATGTTTATGTTCAGCAATAGGTTCGAAAATTGAGGAAAATGAACAAACTATGGCCTTGGACCAGAGCCTCTCTTTACCTGTCTTACAGAATAAGAATGGTTTCCATTGTAATGGTATTAAACATGTGAATATGTAACTGAGTTTTTCTGTCATCTGAAAAGCCTCCATTTAGCCTGTCACAGGAAAAACATGGCAATTTATGGTCTAAATCATCACTCTGCATGTGAAATTGAACAGCTCAAGTACATTTCTAGGCCACACTTTGTTTTTAGAGCAGGACACTCAGTAGTAATGAGGCACACATAGAGTTCTCATGCTCAGGGCATGTGATCATCAGAGGACCCTAACCTGATGAACAGTTCCATTCACTGTACTAGGAATGAACACTACAATAATGACTTGGGTTCAATCCTTGCCTTCACATTATAGACTTTGAAACAAATCAGTAGATGATGCCAAGTGTTAGATAACCAGAAATTCTGTTACAGACTGTGGTGTAGATGAAGGTGCCATGTACACTGATTCTTGAGTTGGATGCCCTTTTCTTTCTGTAGAGTGAATGTTCAAGAAGACACCAAAATTGAACCAGGTAATCTTTGTACTCTTTAAGAGTTGCTGTTTTGATGAATGGCACATGGATTAAAAGCTAAGAGCCTGAGCCTGGGGAGATGACTCATTGGGAAAAACATTTGCTATGTAAATGTGAGGACCTTGGTTTGAATCTCAAGGACTCATGTGAAGATGGACTGGATTATACATGTCTGTAATCCCAGTGTTCCCATGTTGACATGGGAGGCAGAGACTGGGGAATCCCTGGAAGCTTGCAGGCCAGCTAGTCTTGGGTATGCAGTGACAAACAATCTGTCTCAGAAAAAGTGGAATATGAAGACCAGTGCCTAAGGGTGACCTCTGATCTCAATCCGCATGCACGCACTCACGCACGCACGCACACAGTAAGAGGAGTTGGAACATGGCCTGGAACAAAGGAGTGGCGGGCACCCTCAGATTCAGTGTTCATAGACTCAAGGGACTGCCACTGCTGATGGATTTAGTCCCAAGTGCAGAAGAATAAGAAACTCTTAGGGAAACTCCTGTATAGGTTTCCTGGTTGTCAGAAACATACTTTTCCCTCAATTCCTTTTGTTCACTTTGTCACTATTCTCTATTGTTCTAATTTGGTACATGTTCTTGGAGACCTCGGTGAAGAGTACATGAAAAAAAAAAAAACCTGCTGAACAAATAATAGCATGACTACTACAGATTTAATTATAGCCATACAGCTGCCTGTTTAAAGAACTGTTCTAGGGCCATATGGTTGCTTGTATATCTGAGCCCTGGAAGGACCTGGCTTCTGTGCTTCGCAGAGGATGATATTAAGTTCTCAGACAATTGAGAGTAGTTATTTGGAAGTCAATAGATAGTGCTAACCCTAACCCAGCTCCACAGACTTTGGTTGACAAGTTCTTGTTAAACCAGAATCTTTAGGTATTAGAGCATCTGTTCATTTTAGGAGTTAGGTGGACTTGTCAGCCTGACAGCTGATTTTTGTTGTCACATGTGAATTGATGACTGGAATCACTTCTACATTTAACTATTTTGACTTCTTTTAAAGGGCATTTTAATAGGTTATCATTTCAGTTGTCTCATCTCCTCCCACTGGGAAAAGAATGGGGGTGAGCTCAAGTGATTATGTCTGCTCTTCTAGGAGTGTGGCCCTTGAAGAAGATGTCTTTAGCTTCTCTGGTCACACGAGAGCCAGGAACCTCCTGAGTAGGAGTGAACTGGGAAAGACGCTCTTGCCATTGACACATCTGGAAGACAGAGGCAGGTTTTCCTGACCATGCTGTTCTGTGGCTCCATCCCCCAGTTTGGAGTGCATGTTTTCCATTCCTTGTGGTACAAAACTCTTACGGTTTGAAGTTTGCATAGTTCTATCTTTAGAGAGGAAAAGCTTTGGTTTTCATTGAGCATGTTTTCAGTCGGAAGACTATAAAATGCTTTGATATTTAAGCTTTTATATGTCAAGGACCCATCCAAATTCATGATAAAACTATGAGTCCTTTTAATTAAAAATGTGCAATGAGAGGAAGGCTCAAATATTGCATGTAACTTGAAGGAGCCCACAAACTCCCTGCAGGCTCAGCCAGGACCCCAGGTTATAAACTGCTGCTGTTGTTTGCTCTGAGTTGGGGGGGGTGGGCTGCAAGTGAAGAGAAGTAAAATAGTAGTTGAGAGATGTGAAGCATCAGCTCTGTGGTTTATATGGGAATCAGGGATTTGTTGGATTTGTGGGCTGCAATGGGGGTTGGTCAAGGTTAGGTGATGTTTGGGGACTGTTTTTTTTTGTTTTTGTTTTTGTTTTTGTTTTTTCTTCTGTAAGAAAAACCTTCTGCATGGGTGTTGGTTTTCCCAAGCCATTAACTTTCAACTCTTGGTTGCCTACGTTACGTTACCTCTGATGATTTCCCCCTCCCACCTCCTATGCCTGGAACTTCTTGTTTTGGACAGAATAGTCTGTGTGTTTTATTAGTTACCCTGGCTGGGGTGTGTGCAGAGGAGAATACATCTAAAACATTTCTCCTTAAACTATAATTTTCCCTTAAAGACACTAACCCCACAATGCTAATTGTGTTTGTTTGTTTTGACTTCCTCTGGTTGTTCCCTGTGCAACCTTTATTCCTTCATGGCAGCTAGAGGTTCCCGGGCAATGAAAGGAACCTTATGTCTAAAATCTTTCTATTGGGGGTGGAAGTGGGAAGACTATTAACAACACTGCCTTTCAGATATTAATAGGTAGATTCAGAATTAGAAGTAAAGGATTTTTTCCCCTTTGCTTTGCTGAGCACAGTTGTTCAAGGACAAGTGTGCCACTTTGAGGGCATTCAGATAGATACAATGGTGCAGTCATCATGAGGAATTATATCTATTTATACAGTAGTTGTATTGAATTACCCACGCTCACCCCAACCTTCAGTCCATCTGATGTGGTAACCCATTATGGGTGAATTTCTCTACAACATTTTCTAAGTGATAGCTCATGAGTCTATACATCTGGCATGATTAACTCCCCTGGGGAGTTTCCAAACTGTAGTTACACAGCTTTAAGACTGAGCTCCAAGCTGGGGAAGAGTTTTCTCTTTGAAACATGGAAGGTTATATTTGAATTTAAAGTGGAGGTGTATAAGCAGTAATTTATTTTATCCCTTTGGGAACGAGAAGCTTTATTTTGCCCAGCACCTCTCCCTGGGTTTTTGAGGGTGATATAAGACTATGTTGCAGTTACAAAGTCACCATTTATTGAATATCTATATTGCTAACTCTGGCACAATCCTGGGAGCTTCTCCATTGTAGTATAACACTTGACTTGCAGTGCTGTCTGTAAATGAAGACACTAACTCTAGTTTTATTAGAGACTGTTCTGTAGGTTCAATAAGGGCATAGGTACATCGAGTGCCAGTCACACAGGTATGTTGAGTGCCAGTCAGATGTTCACTTTAAGTGTCTGTGAATTACCAGTGTTACTGTGTTGTTTGCCTTTGCCATTGAGGAATATTAGGCTTTTGAAGAGCCCCACTTCCTGTGCTGTGCTCCATTCAAGGCTCTTTCTGTTTTTTCATCTCTTCTATGTAGGCACTCTGCCCAGTCTACCTTTTACTTTCTCTATAATGTTTTCACTCCCCAGGCACTGCTAAGGCTATCTTGATTCAGAGCTGCTCCATTTCTTCACTCAATATGTTGAGTGTGCCTGGGCCTTCAAATATTATCTCCTCTATTTCTCTTCACAGCTCTATGAGGTAGTCTTTTGTGATCCCATTCTACAGATGAGGAAACCCAGCTCAATGAAATGAAGCAGTTTGTCCAAGGTCTCCTGCTTTGTATGGGCAAGAGCCCAGATTTGCTGACAGCTCTGTCTAGTTACAAAGATGATACCCTTTGACTTGATTCTTGGCTTAGCCTTTTCGTCTTTCACGATCTCACTCAAGGTACTATAATCTCTACATCTCACTTTCTTCATGGGAAAATGGAGTCAGAAATGATAGCTGGTTTGCAAAAATGTGAGAATGATGCATGAAGCACTCCTGGCTCAGTGCATGGCCAGTGATCACTGATAAGAAGGAATATTAGTAACCATTGTCAATTATTATCATCAATGATTTAAACATAAGTATTGAAGCCCTTTGTGTCTTTGGATAAGAAATGTACATTCACATCTTATTACTATGACATTTAAATATTAAGTGAGGAAGGGAATCATTGTGCAGCTAAGTTCCAAAGGCAGGGATCCCTTTCAAAAGCTTGTGGAAAAAACTCCAGCACAGGATATCACTATCAGGTTCTTTTGCAGGAATTAAAGAAAGACATTGGGTAGTGTTGGTTACAATGCATGGTTACCTGTTCTGGGACAGCAAATAACCATCACTTTATTACTGAAGACCTACCTTTCTGCAATTTGCTAACACCCAGGGGACCACCTGCTCTGGGACTCTCCATTTCACTCTTGCCCCTGCAAAGGATTTTGATGCTGTAACCTGGGATTGCTCACCTAGGGTAATAAATTAACTTGAGATTTTGTGTTAAATGTTTCCTGAGCACTTTCTGCAGGGCTCAGACTGCAAGGCACCAGGGAAACAAAGTTGAATAATATGTGACTTTTTTTTAAAGAGATATGTTACCTTTTTAAATGTACTTATGCTCTAATAAGAGTCACAGATAGTAGTCAGTGATGTCTTGCACCAAATACAGTTACAGCAGAAAGACTCGGAAATGTCTGGGGAGATGGAGGAAATCAGGACCAGATTTTAACCTTCCCATAGTGCCAGGCTGGAGTGAGGAACTGCAGCATAAAAAGAGGAGGCAGGGCTGGCAGGTGGTGGGAATTTCCTACCACACAGAATAATATCCTTGAGATATGGAGTGAGTAACCTGTAAAATTTGTGGAGTTTATGACATACAACGAAGGGAAAGAACTTTGAAAAAATAATCCCCCAACCCAGCACCCAGAGTTTGCAGGTTCTTTCTTTCCTTTAAGGCCTTTCCAATTGCTAGTCTCTGAATTTTGGCTACCTTCACCCCAGCTTCTCTCTCTAAACCATTTATTCTATGCAGTCAAATACTATTAATATTTTTAAAATGTGCTCATCGTGGTATTTAAAGGTTATTCATGCAGATGTTTCAGCTCTGGTTTAGTACATGAGAGGCTTGGTGACTTTTAGGTCAAGAGCTTCTAAAATTGAGGTAATCAAATGTATCTGTGAGACATGTAAGAATTTCACCATGCAGTGACCTGGGCAGATGGTCTGTGTTCAGGTCTAGGCCTAGCGACTTAGCTCACTGAGTTAGTGGAGACCCTTACATCCTTTAGACCTCAGTTTTCCTCATCTTAAAAATGATAGAATAAATGTTTGGTAAGTTAGCTCTAAGAATTCAATTAAAGTAGAACACACACACTTTTCTTTAAAGTTACTAAAAGCTAAATGCCTGAATAACAGTGTTATTTTTTTTATATAATACCAGACACAAAATGTGGCTTGGAGATTTAGATTCTTAAATGAGGTCATTGCTTGAAATTCATCCTGCTTAGGAAATTAGACCCACTTCAAGTTATCTTTAGCTTAGTAGCCATTTGTAAACATGTTGCTTTGCAGACTCATTTGCATTAATGGTGGTGAGATCTCTAAATTTGGAAAGAAAAATTATAAAATCAATTTTTCACCTTCAGGCATTTGTTTTTATTTGAATTTGTATTTCTTCAAAAGGGAAAGACAGAAGTTGAGTGTTTTAAAAAGTAAAAGTAAAAAAGCCTTCTGGCATCTTGACTTTGTGACTTTATGTGCTCTCAAATTTTGTGTATTTTGGAAACCTCAGACTACATTGAAGTGCCAGTAACAGTGTAAGCATTGGTAAACAGTTTAGATTTTATGAACTCTCAAGAAACAGCTTGTTTTACTCCCTTAGACAAATGAGCTAAGACAACACCTGTCAAATCATAAAATATAATTGGTAGGCTTTATATACTTGCTTGCTTTCCATTATATTGATTTTTAATTATTATTTATTTCCTTTTGCCTTCTCTAGAGTTCATATACTACTTTGTTTGTTTCATTTATTAGTTGTATGTGTGTATGGATGGGGATCTGGTCCAAGACTTTGTGCACACTAGGCATGTGCCTTATCATTGAGGCACACACCCAAACTCTCATGTATTGTTTTATTCTTGTTGATGTATGTACATGGATCTTAGCCTTTCTTATAAGGCTAAGATGTGATAAAGTCTTTTTGAAGCTTGCATCTAATATCTTTGCTGGGTGGCTCTGCTTTGAGGCCATGGCTAATTTCTGTTTGTTTCTTTTGCATATCAATCAGTTGATCTGGTCCACTAATAAGCCTGGTAATTTCTGACTAAATATCACCATGAAGAGAGTTTGCTATCTTCCTTCAGACATCATTTATTTTGCTGTTGGTTGACATGTAAGTTGAAGGTGGGCCATGCAAGTATTGCGTTTGGAATCATACTGACTGGAAGCGCTGTTTCTGTGTAGTGAACCAAGTACACAACTGCTAGCTCCCAGCAGCCACACAGAATCTCAAGTATGAAGAATCCATAGGTTCATAGTCAACTCTTATGACAGAAATGTACAACTGAGGCCATGACACAGAATGAGTCTACTAGTCAGTCAGGTATTCCTAGTGTGTTGGTTTAGTGTAAGAGAAAGCAGCTAATGGGCACATTGTCTTTACAGTATCAGGAAGCTCCCATTAAAAAGAAAAATTCCATTGTATTTGTCAAACTTTAATATGACTACTTTTCTGTAGGCACAGGGAAGGGAACGGGCAGAGGCAGAACACAGTAAAATGATTAGAGAGTATGATTTTTTTTGTCATTACAATTAATACTTTGCATAGAGTGAGTAGATGCATTCTCAGAAAACATAATAATTCACAAGTGGCTGTTTCACCTAGGCACCCCTATGCTTTGGTATTCTGTAAGTGTTAAATTTCTATAACAGACAATTATAACATAACATAGTATATTAGACTTTTCTTGAGAAAATCCCAGTAAGATGCTAATGCAAATGGCTATATATATATTTTTTCTATTAAAGCAATACACTTTTGAAATTGAAAAGATGTACTTTTGACAAGTATGCCATGATAGTATAGCAAGTGGAGAAAATCAGGAGCAAATCAGTAGGCATGGTAACTACCTAACCACAGAAATCATCTACAGGGAAGGATATGGCACCAGGGTAATATACAATGACTTTGAACTTGACAGATGATTTTGTTTGGGGAAGAATAACAGCTGGAAATTCCCAAAAAGAAAACAAGACAATAACCTACTAAAAACAAGAAAATGAGGACAGAAAGAGTAATATTAATAGCAATTCAAGAATAATCCCTTGATTTTGTAGACAGGATAGTTTCAGTATGGTGGACACGAGGAGGGATGAATTAAGAAGCCATACTTTCCTAGATGTAATTATTTTAATGCAATAATTATGGGAGAAAAAAGAAAGTTTTTAATACCTCCCACTTCCCGAGGGAAAGCTGAATCTACTCAAAGGAGATTCTGTTAGGTGTGTATATTCGTCAAAGATTTGCTTGTTGCAATGAGCTGTGGGGTACTATTCTTTGGGGATGAACAGCTTTCTTATCTCTGAGCAGAACTGTCATCTCACCATGTCTACACTTTAGTCTGCTTTATCAGTTCAGAATTTCCAGTGTCTTGACCTAAATGTGCTGTGCTCTCTGGGTTCATAGAAATCACTGTGACAGGAAAAAACACTCAGGAAAGTGTAGGATTAAGCATATATAGCATAGGGCAAACTGGAGAGCTCTAAGAAATCAGAAGATTTTACTCTGTAGCAAAGAATACATTCAAAAAGACTCAAAGTATGCACACATCTGGGTGCTCTGCCTATATTAAAATCTGGTAAAGAAGCAAAAAGGTGGGGCGAGCCACAAAATTGCTGAGCTAGCCAAAATATACTCAGTGATTGTAGCTCCAAAGGCAGCTGCTTGGAATCTGTTTCTCTGAAATCAAGGTTGGCTAAAGGGATTTCTCTGCACTGTGTGTATTCTTGTGTTTGACCCTGCATACAATCCAGTCATGGCATTTCCTCGGAGAAACAACTAATGATCTATAAGGAAGGAATGTGTCAGCCTTTTTTCTTTGGAATTCAATCCAGATGATTTTATTGGGAGACTTTCAGCCCAATTTATAAGCCTTGTATTTTGTTCTAATTCTCATGGTCTGTTACTGCCTTTTGTGATGCCTTTCTGTTCAAGCTGTACAATTTTCTCTATTTTATGATGGTTCAAAGTTTATTGTATATGCCCAGAATCAGCTTTCATACTCCAGCCATTATATTTCCTTTATCAGATATCATTCCATCCCTTAAAAAGATAACACGTGAATCCGTGTTTGATAAGCCAACATTATGGGGTGGATTTTTAAACTTTGACTCAGAATGGCACCTTCCTTGAACCTTGCTACTGGGTGTGACTGCTGTGACTTGTGACCTCCTACTGTACAATGTAACTTTCATGTTATTTATGTTTCTTCTTTCAGTACAGCTATTTCTGAATTTGCTTCTTCATGGCACTGTGAATTTCAGGACTGTTCTCCACAGTGCCTGCAGTCAGACCCTGAGCATCGTGGATACCTATATATTTTGGCTAAGAATATATGAAAGAGGAAAACATTTCTATCCAAAGAAATATTATGTGATTGGATCTCATGCCACAATGTGCCTTTTCTTCTGGTGGGAGATGAGGCACTCTGAGGCATACAGGCTTACTGCAGAGGCTTACTCACTTTTATGTAACCTGGTGTTCCTCAGCTCATCTGTCAGATACACTGTTGTAGCTGGGTTCTGCACTGGGGAGCAACATACTCCAGAGTCATGTAAGGGAGATGCAGTGGTTTCCTTAACTGGGACAGAATTCTTAGAGGGGCTGCAGGACATGCAAGATTACGGCCTTAGCTGTCCCTCTTTCTACCCATTTTCCTCTCCAGCTTTTGTTTAGCTTTTGGTTCTAACCTCTCCCTTCCCTGGTAGGATGGTCCTGAGACATTCCTTCCAGCCTGGTAGGAAACAACCACTATTGACTGGGCGGATGTTGATATTTACACATATAAACACAAGTTTTTGTTTTTTGTTTTTTACAAAAGCATTTGTTTTCTCATGTGGGTCATGAATGTATCTTGTTAGGGAAGGACTTTAGTGACAGTGGCCCATATCGATGCCCTTTATTTACTGTTGTGACCAGGTGGGATGCAGCTGACTGACTGATTCCTTAAAGAGGAGAGCTGTGTAGATGACTCTATGGTTAAACACTCTCTCTCAAGGAGTAGAGTTATGAGCCGGAGAGATGGTGCAGGAGCCCACCGATTATTCCACCCTGGGAGGCTGAGATGGAGGATTACCAAGGGAAGTCAGCTAGTGAGACTAGCCAAGTTGGCCAATCATTCCCAACTGCAACCTCTGACCTCTGCATGCACACACACCCCTCTATGCCCATATACACAGAAGCAAACACACACACACACACACACACACACACACACACACACACACATGCCCACATACATGAAAACAAACATATACATACACAACACAGATACAAAAAAATGGAAAAAAGTTAAAAATATAAGCAAAAATAAGGGGAAGGAGAAGGGTAGAAATAATAATTGCCTTTCATTCAGCAGCTATTAACCTTTCTTCTCAAGTATTCTTCAAGACACAGGGAACCTAACACTGAGCACGTTAGATGATCATTTCACCTATATGGAGCTTATATTGGGGTGGGAAGGTAGATAATGAAGATTAGAGGTCCATAAGGTATGTTTGATAAGTACAAGGAACAATAATCAAGGCAGAGAGAGGAATGGAAAATAGTTGTCGTGAGAGGGAGTAGGGAAAGTCGCTCTACTGAGCTAGCGACCTAGTAGATAGTGAAGGCCTAAGGAAGGGAACCCTGCAGACCTCCCTATATAGGGAAACAGCAGCTATGGAAGATGGGCTTAAGCTCAGCAGGCCTGAGGCATATGGATTTGGATATAGATAGAGGCTAGAATGATTGTTACAGTGAAGACCAGGAGAAAATGGAAGGTGATCAGCGTGCGGAGCTTATGGCCTCTAGATGATGCTAGGACTCAGTGGTTTTAATAATTGTCTTGACTTCACCCCACGAAGTAGCTGCCAATAGAGGGTTTTGAGTACAGGGATGAAGTGATCTGGCTTCTGATATACTTGATTTGGCTACTTTCATTAGTAGTTGGGGAACAAAGGTAGAAAATAGCAATCCAGGCTGGAAGCCAATACCACATAGAGAATGATCACAGCATGGATGGGGTGGTGACATTGAAGGTGGTAAGAAACAGTGGGATTCTAGATACAATGTGATTGTAGATTTAGCAGGATTTACTGATGGAAAGGACTTGGGTATGAAAGAAAGAGAAGGGTTGAATATGACAGTGAAGTCTTGGGTTTATGGTATAGAAGAATGGAATTGCTGCCGTTCAGCAGGCAGTGGAGAATGCAAGAAGAGCTGGCAGAGGGTGGGGTGGGATTGAGGGGTAGGGCACTATTAGGAAGGCTCATTTTGGATGTGTGGAATGAAATGTGTGGTAGAAATCCAGATGAAGGTGTTGTAGGTCTGGAGTTCTGTGAAAGGTTCTGACTGAAGGCATGTACTTATGAGTCATCAGCATGTAGGTCAATTTTAAAAGTGTGAGACTTGACAAGATCACCCAAGGAGTGTGTTCAGGTAGGGAAGATTTATCTAAGGACTGATTTATAGGAATACAGTAATCTCAATGAAAATGTGACAGAACCAGCCAGACACTGTTGGGTATTTAGTGGACTGGGTATTCTGCGTGTTTTGTGGGTTGCAAAGTTGTTGCAGTTGAGCCCTAAAAGCTTCCATAATTTTTCCAGACAGTTTGATGGTCTATTGATCTGGCTTTCATTGCTACAAAACCTGTTTTTCCCACTCATAGTATTTATTATAAATGAATTATGTGTAAAGTGGATCTTAAGTTTATTTCCAAAGAACTGCTCTGACCTTCTTCGGAACATCTAACATGAGTGTGATATGGAAACGACTACTGGAGTTTCCAAAGAAGTGGGCTGAGATGTTAGAACAAGCTGTGCTGAACTCCAAAGGGTACTCCTTGGTTGGAAGCATGATACCACGTCACCATAGGGGATTGCAGTCAGCCTGTGTGGTTATCTGTAGCCAGGAGTCTAGAGCAGAGACAGGGCTGGACAGTCAGATTCTTAAATGCTTTGTTTGTGTCCATAAAGAAGGACTATTTTACCAGTGTGTGGGCTACTCAGCCACACTCCAGTCTGCTTTGTGTGATTAGGAACTACTCATTAACTTCCTAGGTGATAAGAATTTTGACCCCTTGGTGGTTGAAGACCTTTTGTAGGTCTGCTGTTTTCATACCTGTGTGTTAAAAAGGTATTTTTTGTTGTTGTTATGAAGAATTTTGGACTTTTTTTGCAGATTTTTTTATTTGAATCGGAAACAAGATTGTTTTACATGACAATCCCTGTTCCCTCTCCCTCCAGTCCTTCCCTACCACCCCCCCCAACTAAAACCCTACCTATCACATATCCTTTCTGCTCCCCCTGGATGATGAGGCCTTCCATAGGGTGTCATCAGAGTCTATCATATCCTTTATGATAGGGCCTAGGCCCACCCCTGTGTGTCTTGGCTCAGGGAATAAAAAAGTTACTTTTTTTTAAAAAAAGTTTTTAGTGTACAAACTAATGAATGGTGTCACATTATCTTTTCATATATCTATGCAATTGGCCTTTGTATTCAGCCTCCTACCTTCCTCTGTCTTTCTTCTCTCCTTGCTAGTCTCTTCCCATCCCCTAATAATCTCCCTTTGTATTTCATGTCACGATCTCACATATATGTGTATGTATCCTTGTCTGTGAAATCTATATTGTGCATATGACAGAAGAAACTGCAGTGGTTTGTCTTCCTCCTATTATATTCTCTTAGTCCCTCTCTCCCTCCATTTAGACCACATCCTCTTTATGTTTTCATTGTATTTTTATATATGTATGCCCATGTATATAAAATTTATCTCAAGATTGTGTTTATGAGATGGGAGGGGAAAACATGATATTTGTATTCAGAGTCTTATTTCATCTAGCAAGATGATCTTTAGTTCTATACAGCTTTCTTATAAGTGACATTATAATATATATATTTTAATATAGTCATGCCGAGTGGTAGAAATTTTGGAAAATTCCACACCGCTTAAAGTAACCATGTTGTTGATATCTAAGAATATGTACTCTACTTTGACTTATGTATACATTTATTTTGGTTCCCACAATGTCTTGGTCCTAACTTTCTTGCTTTTTCCCTTTCGAGCTGCCTTCTCACACAGGTGAGAATGGAAGGTGATGGAGGTTAATAGACCGCTAGAGATCAGTTTCCATGTCATATATTTTCCCCAGTTAAGAAACTCTTAAGTAGAGGTTGAAAGGAAAATGTTGACACAGCCCTCTTACTAATTGAGGATATTGAGCTATGCCTGCCACCTCCCGTCTTGGAATAATCTGTGGCAGAAACAATTAAGCTCACGGGTGCTTTTGACTTGAAGGATAAGACATGTATCATGGGTAGAAAGTGTTTATTAGAAGTCTGTGCCTTTTGTGTGGTCTTTTCAAGTTCTTATCTTTATCCATCCATTATTGCTTGAAATAATTCCCCTGGATTGTATAAAGGAATAATGAGTATTAGACAAACTTTCAAACTGTGTCCAGCAGCCTTCACTTGGAGAGAAAATGGCTTTACACTCTCCTTAATCCTCCAAACACTTCCCTCCCCCTCACCATCAGCTCACTTTTGGTTCACTGCAGAAATACGAGTCCTTAAAAGCCCTCATCACCACCTAGCAAGTCTCTCAATTCACCCACGTTCAAACCCATCCAGTCTGCTTTTTTGGTAGGATTGTAAGCTCTGCTCCTGTGTACAGTTGACTCCTCTATCTGTGATGCGGATACCACCCCTGCTCGGTAGTTCCAGGATGTTTGGTTTGCAGTTATTTTTGTAGTTATTCTCTACCGTTCCTATAGCAGCAATCTGCCTCCATTAGCGCATTCTGTTCACTTTCTAAAGGACTGCCATATCCACACTTTTAAACTTTTTTTTTCCCATTTTGCACTCTCTTCCACCATTGCTCATCTTTTCTCTGTAGCAATACTTTTTAACGTAACAGTCAATGTTCCCAGTCCTCACTCCCTGATTCATTGCAGTTGGCTCTCTGATGTCCTCTGTACCTACTCTTACTGCAATTTTCCAGCATGGCTGTTGTGCCAGGTTCTTTGATCCCCTCTTATGTGTCATCCTTTGGAACCCCCACTAGCTTAGGAGGCAGCTGCTAACCTGGTCATCATTTCAGCCTTCCTCTCTGGCTGTTAGTAAAGCCCTAGTTTTCCTCTTCTTTACTGCTCTTCTCCATTGTCTTCAACAATGCGTTCTATCTCTCTAAAGGATGGAGAGGCCCAGGGCCTGAGTCTTGCTGCTTTTCTCAGTCTATGCTTGTACTTGGGGTTGTGTTATTCTGTTCTATGGACTTCAATACTGGTGCCTTCCAAGTCATGTTCAAATTATATAGGAGACATCTTCCTACCTTCTTAAAACCTTGTGCATGGCCTTCAGTGACCCATGACATGGTCCGCATAGTACATGCAGCTTCAGTTTCTCTTCTCATCCGTGCTTCTTAGCTTCCCACACTTGACTTCTTCTTTTTTTTTAATTTAAATTCTTTAATTACTACTCATATTTACATATCCATCCCCCCATTCCCTCCCCCTTCCCATCCTCCCATGTTCCCCACCAACCCGCCCCAACCATCCCCAAAATCCTCCCCAGGGATAGTGAGGCCCTCCACCAGGGACCTTCAAAGTCTGTTATATCGTTTGGGGGAGGGCCTAGGCCCTCCTTGCTGTATCTGGGCTGCAATAGTATCCCTCCATAGGGAAATGGACTCCCAAGTGCATTTGTGCTCCAGGGTTAAAGACTGGCTTCACTGTTAGAGGTCCCATAGACTATCTTGGCCTCCTATCTGGCACCCACATTCAGAGGGCTTGGTTCAGTCCAATGCTGTTTCCCCAGCTTTATGACTAGGGTCTCCATGCTTTCACTAGGTCAGGTCAACTGTTTCTTCGGGTTTCTGCAGCACTGTCTTGGCTTCTTTGCTCATCCCTTCTCCCTCTCCACAATTGGATTCCAGGGATATGGTTCAATGCTTAGCAGTGGGTGCCTGCTTCTGCTTCGAACAGCTACTGGATGAAGGCTCTAGGAATGGTTACCAAGGAAGACGCCAATCTCATTATAGGGGAAGGGTATCAATGGCATTTTCTCCACCACTGCTTGGATTCTTAGTTGGGGTCATCCCTGTGGATATCCTAGCATTTCCCCTGTGCCAGACCTCTCTAAAAACCTGTACTATCTCCCTCTATCAAGGTATCTCCTTTCTTGCCCTCCTCTATTCCTCCCCTGTCTCAGGCCTCTTGTTCTCCTCCCCCTCCCCTTTTTCCCTTCCCACCTCCTTCCTATCTACCCATGCCCCATGATCCCACTTTATTCAGGGGTTCTTGTCCCACTCCCCTTCTTCGAGGGACTATGCAATCTTCTCTTGGGGTCCTCCTTGTTTCCTAGCTCATCTGGCAGTGTGGATTGTAGACTGGTAATCCTTTGCTCTATGTCTAAAAATCATATATGAGTGAGTACATACCATGTTTATCTTTTTGTGACTGGGTTACCTCACTCAGGATGGTTTCTTCTAGTTGCATCCATTTGACTGCAAATTTCAAGATTCCATTTTTTTTTCTGCTGTGTAGTACTCCATTGTGTAAATGTACCACATTTTCTCTATCCATTCTTCATTTGAGGGGCATCTTGGTTGCTTCCATGTTCTGGCTATTACAAGCAATGCTGCTATGAACATAGTTGAACATATGTCTTTATTATATGAATGTGTATTCTTTGGATATATGCCCAAGAGAGGAATTGCTGGATCTTGAGGTATACTTGATTCCCATTTTTCTGAGAAACTACCATACTGATTTCCAAAGTGGTTATATAAGTTTGCACATTTGACTTCCTACTACTCCTTTAGCCACCAACCTCCTTCCTGCCTGAAGGCCTTTCATTTTCCTTTTCCTTGCATGGTGTTTCAGAAGGTCTTTGCACATGGCTTGTACCCTTTCTCCATTGCCAAATTAATTTTTTCAGAAGCCTTCCTTGACAGCTCTGACTTTCTTATCTGTCTCATTTTCCTTCTCACTACTTCTCATTACTTTATATCATATTATATGCCCCCTATGGTTATATGAATCTAATAAGGGATATGGAATGAGACTTTCCTGCTAGCCCTCTGGCTTAGATCATTGTCTGTAAAATCTCAATAGTGCATTGAATGAGTGAATAAATCAATTAATGGAGATATGTTGCATATATATGAGTGTGTGTATAATATATATTCCATGTTATTACATCTTTAGTATTTTTTGAAGGGACAGATAAATGTTTACTATAATATAATGGTTAATCATAATATAAAAATGTCTGGCCATGGACTGCTGTGTAAAGACCCATTTGAAGGGATTTCCTATGAGGAATGTATATGGTATGTTTTCTTACTCTTTTCTCTCTTGAAATAAATTGTACTTTCTTGGCCCTTCCCATTCAGCTGAAGAATAAATTTATGAAGAAACTGCCACGTGATGCAGAAGCTTCCAATGTGCTCGTTGGGGAGGTTGACTTCTTGGATACTCCCTTCATTGCCTTTGTTCGGCTACAGCAGGCTGTCATGCTGGGTGCTCTGACTGAGGTCCCTGTGCCCACCAGGTAAGCGGTTTGCCCACCTGCTAGGGCTCATAGGGTGCTTATGAGAAAGTGCTCTCCCTCTTAGGTCAGTGAATCAGTGGAGTGAGAATACACTCTGCATTGGGGAGGTTTCACTTGAAATAGTGCCTAAGTGACATTTGGGTTCTCAAGTTACATGTTCCTGGAGTAGTAATGGTAAGGCAGTTATAGTAACTGATTGGCCCATGTGCTAATTTCTTCTTGTGGCTCATTCTTTTAGTATGCAAACTATAGTATCCATATTTAACAAATGGAGACAGTGAGTTTAAATACCTTGCCCATATCGGTACAACTAGTAAATAGTTCTGAGGTCATAGATACTTTCATTTCCTCTGTCTTATCAGAAAGTTGTTACTGGTCTCACACATAGACGAGCCAACTCATAGATGCATATACAAATGTAAATATGCATCTTTGTAAAACTTGTCATCTCTCTAAGCACTTAAATTTGTGCACTTTACATCAAGCATGCCATTTTGCATTCAAAGGAATCATACTTAGGCTACAATCACATGTCACTCTACTGCTCTGTACTCTAGAAGTCATCCTGTTGTCGTCTGTGAAGCTGTGCTTAGTGGTTCAGATGCTTGATGGAAGCACACGATGAGGGGAAGAGAAGCTAATGCCTCACTTAGACTTGTGCTAAGAAAGACCTTAAAGAGGAATTTGTAGCTTCAGGTTGACATCTGGAAATTACTGCCTGATTGGGGGAGGAGTGTGCTTCCTGTGGGTCTCGGGCAGAGGGAGGTGACTTCTTTTTGAGCATCTACATGTGAACAGGAAGGGCTGTGGCTCCCCCTCAGTGGAGTCAGATGGTCTGAGCATGGTTAATCAACAGTGACGAGAGGTTCAAGGTTTGTTCTGAGCCAGGTTAGGAAGAAAATGAGAAGCCAATGTCCCGAAGCCCTTTCAGTTCAGCCATTCTTCCTGATGACAAGGATGAGTCCTCCCACCCATCGTTTTTAAATACCTGGGGCAGACATTGGCTGCATAACATTGGAAAGGAGGCGATCGCAGCTGTGCAATTAATGGGATTATTGTGATTGGTGTTTTCTGTTCCAGCGGAGCCTTGCAGTTCTGTCTGAGCAATCACCTGGCAAGCCGCTGACTCAGGATGGCTGGAGTCCAGCCTTGTGCCCCGATGGCTTTCTGTATGTCTCGGCACTAACTTTTCTGGAGATGGAAAGAGAAGACATGCTGAGAAATGTTAAAGAAAATTGCTCTTGCCTTTTCATTTTTATTACCTTTTTTTTCCTTTAGAAGCTACAAAAAAAAAAAAAACATTTTAAAGGCCTTTTGTTTACCAGTGATCCACATACACAAAGTTTGAAACCATGGCCTTTTGTGTATCTCTTATCATCTCCCCCTGTCTGCCTCATTCTTTAGTTCATTCTCCTCTGTACCAGAGGGAGGTATTAATTTAAAGTTGAAATATGGCATCATCTGAAGAGCAAGGGGAGCGAAGCCATCTATTTAAGACAAGTGAAGGGGTGTAATTCAATATCATAAAGCTATTTCTGGGCTGTAATCTGAAAAATATACCCTCAGATATTAATATTTCCCAGGAAATACTTTATGTGTTTGCTGTCTTCGGAAGCACAGTAAACTGTAATCACCCAGTTGAGAGGCTCCTTAGCTGGGTTTGTTGTTGTTGTTGTTGGTGTGTGTGTCTGTGTGTGTGTACAAGAAGATATTTACAGTGGCTGCATCCTGTGAAATCCAATATGGTAAATTCAATGAGGAACATGCAGTGGTTGTGCACATGCGGCCTGTGCTCCTTGGTGGGCTTTACCTTGCACACTGTTCTGTTGCTCTGCGGGCACAGTTGAAAAGTCTTTCATTGCACATGTCTTTTCACGTTTATGTGTTTCCTAAAATGTAGAGAAGAATTATGCTGTGAATGTTATTATTGCTCTTCTGGGAAACAGCATTACTATTCTGGGCCTTTTCAGAAGTCTGGCTCTCGGGTCCCCTTCCTAGCTAAGCTCACAGGGTCCTTTATCCTTCATTTCTTGTGGTCCATTACAGCCTCTATTTGCAGTGCTGTGGTTGGGGATATCTGACTGGCTCTCTCTCTCTGTGTGTGTGTGTGTGTGTGTGTGTGTGTGTGTGTGTGTGTGTGTGTGTGTAGGGGTGGGTCTGGCTTTTCATGTAAAAGCAGACACGCGCCAGTCTTTTCTATCTGGTGACTTGCCAGGATACATTTATAATGTTTCTAATGTCTAAGGTGCATTTCTTGCTGTCACTTTATATTCATTCACAGAGATGTATGTTGGTTCATTTTCTTATTACCATTTAGCAGCCTTGGAATGGAGGTGATGGGAAGATTTGTGATTCATGCTAGAGGTAGAACTTTACACTTCTGACACTGTGGCCAAACTTAGAGAAGTATCTAGAATGGGTTAGGATAAGACACTTCAGGAAAGTAAGAAGTAATAACTATAAATCAGTTTGTCCCTTTTAGATCTTAATCTAAGAAAAAAAGCTAGTCAGTGAGCTTTAGCCTTCTAAGTATTATAATACTTGCCTCTTTAGCATTTTATAGTTGATACATATTTATTGTATGTTATAATCACTAGCCTATGAGAAATAGTTTGGACTTAATCATTTAAAAACATTACAGTATTTCAGAGAGTTTGGTTCAGCATTCCTTCTGTGGATTCTGTCTGTGTCCTGCACTACATGCAAGGTGGTAGTGATGGGATGTGGTCTTCATCAGTGTGTTAAGCTGCAAGTTAGCCACATCTTCCAAAGCTGCTCATTATGCATAATGGGTTATTTGGTTCACTGATGTTTCAGAGCATGTAGTAAGGGATCAGTACATGCTGGGTTCATTCTAGAAATAGTTGAGATCTATGAGGAAGGGGGGGGGTGTCCCTTCTAAAAAGACTTAGTGGTTTAGGATGGCTGGCTTCTTTTCTGATACTGTGCTCACTGTGTCTATAATTATTTTGTATAGGCCCCTGGTTCTGGACATGAATCATCTTGTGTTTCTTTCTGTTGTGAAGTGTTCCAGAGGCACCCTCTGCAGGCTTAATTAGTTACCTGAAAAAACAAACAAGCAAACAAACAAAACCTTCACAAAAGTAGGAAGGGGACTTCTGGCGACGACTAGGAACTATTATAAAGTCTAGGTCTGACAATTGTAGTCGTTAAATGAATAGAAAAAAACCCAGTAACATGAGTTCACTTTCCTCCCCTGAGCTGTCAACATGGACTGTTCACTTCCAGCCACACCAATGTGATGTTTACTCTTAATTTGTTAATAAAGAAAAAGGCTTCTGGTTAAAAATAACAGCTGTCCATTGACAAAAACCAGCTTGTGTCATGAAAGGAGTTTTCAGTGCATTATAAAAGCTGAGTTTGGCAGGATGTCCGTCCATCGTAAAAGTTGTAACAGCTTTTGCTTCTTTGAGGGTGGAAGGGGAGCAGGCATTAGGCAGAGGGAGCCTTGGCTTTCAGGCCTTGCATCTCCCCATCTCCATTGCAACCGTGCAGTAGATTAGAAGCTGCTTCACTTCTCTGTTTCCACAGTTGAAACTCTGAACTTACAGTGATGCCGTTGTTGCACATCTATCCCCAGAGTTCCTTCTACCATGGTTTCAGGGAGTAGATCTCTGAACTAACTGTTCCTAACTGAAATAGTCAGAACACTTTTTCTTATGTCACCATGTTGTTTCCACTTGGCACTTGGTGACATTTTTATAGTGAAGAAATGTCTTTATTTTAACCTAGATACATTTCCTTCTGGTTTATTGAACCAATATAATCCACATACTCTGGCTTATCATTATAGTATGTGTTATGGCTTCCACTAATGTTCTACTTCCTTTCATTCTTTGGTATTATCGAGCAAAGACCAAACACTAAATGTTTTATAGAAAACGTATGCCCTTGTGCTGACTTGGTAGCCCCGTTACTCTGTCAGGTCTTGAACAGTTACCTATCCTCTGGCTAACTTAATGTTTGGGGATCTTTAGTGATCGAGAGTATTTCCTCACAGACAACACAATGTTTATTTAGCTTTTATTGTCATGTGTACAAGCTGATAATGCACATCCAGAGGGTGTTTCTGTAAGCTGAATTCACATGGGGGTACTGGAGAGGACTTGGAGAGGAGCAATGTGGCCCTGAAAAGATTTGAATGATTGCACATTTGGAACATTAATATTTAGATGCATGGAAACAATAAAAGGCAAGATAAATCCAATAAACAAAGGCACCAGTGTCAAGATGTCTTTCTTTTATGTTACTACACCTGCCCATTTAGCCTAAAACTGCCAATCATGGTGCTTTAGAGACAGGCAAACAGAATTGGCAAATGCAACCAGTATTAATTTTTAAAATTTTTTTTCTTACTGGGACCTTGCCTTAGTTGTCAAAAAAATTTTGGATGTGTTGTGCTAAGATCAATTACCATTCCCTTTAGGCCAAAAAAACAAAAATAACAACAACAACAACAAAACCCAAACCAAAAAACAAAAACAAACCACTTTGCTATCAAGAAGGACTTTGTGGTGCCTCATTGCTACACATGAAGTCTTATCTTCAGGGGGAGAAAAACCCAAGCATCCGTGGAAGTGTTGGAAGACTAAAGTGCAGTTCTAATAGTGACCACTTTCATCCTTGAGCAGGCTTCAGAGTTGCCAATTGCCTTTGCTGTTTTATTCACTCTGGCAACCCTCAACAGGGAGTCTAGCCTACATTACAGGGCAGGTTCTGGATGGCTTTATGGTTATTCTGATAACAAAATCCGAGTGTCTAAACCTATAAGAACATTTGCCACAATCTTACTTCCTTGTTCCTTTTTTTTTCTTCCTATCTTCTTTGGAATGAATTTTGCAAATGAAGAAAAGTACTCATATGCTTAGGACCATTTTGGAATCGATGGTGACATTTATTTAAATCCTTTTCTTTTTAAAGTGAGTTAGAGAACTAAATAAATAAGAGAAAAATTCAGCGAAGTAAGCTGCTGCTAAACTGTTCCTATTGCCACCAAATCTTGTCTATTCTTTCTTGTCTAAGTAAGAATCCACAATTCTTTTCCTAGGAGGGACCTATGGAAATGATCGCTGGATAGCTTTTATGTGTTGAATCACAGCTCTAGGGCATCAGAAGAGGTGTGTGCACGTGTGCGTGCGTGCGTGCGTGCGTGCGTGCGTGCGTGTGTGTGCGTGCGTGCGTGTGTGTGTGTAGAGTCTTTAAGGGAGGAGTGGGGTGTAAGATGCCTGTGTACCAGTCTGCCCTCTCGTGATTTTGCTGTTCTGACTCTGTCAGTTGAACCAGAGCATCAGGAGTCAAGGCCACATGCTCTGTCCTCAGCCTTGTCCTTTACTAAGCACAACCCTTAGGCTCACCTACCGTCTTCCCCACTCTCAGATTCCTTAGTGTCAAACAGAATTGAGCTCCGTTTTGCAGAAGGATTGTGTAGGAATTTAAATAAGATGGTGAAGGTGCTTTGCAGGCTTTTGGGAGCTGTGGAAACATATGATGCCATTGTATGTGTTGTATTCATTTCTCCCTGTTAGGTAAGACATGAGCAATCACAAGGCAAGGATTTATCCAACGTCACCTTTTGTACACCTTTTTTCTTATTTACTTACTTGTCAGTTTCCTTCTTTCTCAGTGGAGACATACAACTTTACCTTCATGTTGAGGAAGGGACTCCTTCCAAAGTGACAGGTTCATCATTGCTAATTTAAGGACATATTTGCTCTGGAGCAATGCTTTTTATGTTATCAAGAAATTAAATTTGGAAAAGAAAATGCAGGAATCCACAATGGGCTTTTAACTGTCTGTGAATGGTGCTTTATTTATTTATTTTTAATTTGTTTCATATTTCTTTCTCCTTCTTATCAGTGTGTGGTCTACTTGTGAAGGTTTGGTTTGCACTGAATCCCACTCAGCTGAATAACAGTATTTCCTAAAACAAATGGAGAAGAGCATTTGTCACTGACCATACTGGCCTAGGTCAGGAAGGTCAGAGAAATGAGAACATGTACTTAGTCTTCATAGTTAATGGCCTTAACACACTTGCACCACCAATTCCAAAGTCAGTAGAAATGAAGACAGTGGGAGTTTAAAACAGAGAGATCAGCAATTTGTGAAGTACTTACATAAACCTTTTCCTTCTCCATGAAGAAGGCTTTTAGGTTTCTCCTACACCTTCAAATGAACTCAGTAACACCTTGTGGTAGTGTGAAAGAATATCTTTCTGATCCCTTAACATTACATCTTTCTTGGTTTTAAAGATGAGTTGTAGGGGCTGGGTAGGTCGCTCAGTCCTGTAAAGTGTTGCATCAGAAACACAGGGACCCAAATTCAGATGGCCAGCAGCAATGTAATAATGCAGGTGCAGTGGAGTGTACCTCTAATTCTAGAGCTGAACAAGCAGAGACAGGAGAATCCTTGGGACTTGCTGGGCTGCTAGTTGGGATATATCTGTGAGCTCCAGATGAAGTGAGGGACTGTCTTAAAAGTGCAGATGAAGACCTGACCTGCTGCCTCCACATGCACATACATGTATGCACTTGCTGGTATACATGCATGATAAAGATGGTCTCTACAGCTGAGCTTGTAATGAATTAATATGATGATTTCTCAGTCTGATGAAATGTGTATTACAGCCTTTGCTTCTCTCCTTCTCCATTAGGTTCTTGTTCATTCTCTTAGGTCCAAAGGGGAAAGCCAAGTCCTACCATGAGATTGGAAGAGCCATTGCCACCTTGATGTCTGATGAGGTAGGGAACTAGGACAAGGGGATCATGGTGTCTATTTAAACTGTGAATTGACTGTCATGGTTTATTCAGTTAGAATTATCTGGCTACAAGGGTCTCCACAGAATGACATACAGTCATTTGTGGAAAATGACCTTCCTTATGTAGAACAGCTTCCAATAAGCAAGGCATGTATTTTGCTTTTGTGTTAGATTCTAATACAAAATGCATTTCCCTCTCTTTTTATAAGCAAAATATTTAGAAAATACTCCAAGTTTCTTAAAAATTAATGTAAATGAATATCATACAGTTTTCCTACTTATAGGTTACTGTGTGATATTTTAGTTCAGCTATACACTATGGAATAATCTGAGGCACAGTAGAGCAATGATGACTAACAGCAATTAATTGTATATTGCAAAACTAGCTGACAAAGAGGATGTTGAGTGTTCTTGGCACCAACAAATTGTTACTGTCTGAAGTGACCAATATGCAGGTACCTTGTTACAGTCCTTATGTATTTTCAGTTGTTAAAACTGATGTTTAATTATTACTGAATAAGTTCAAAGTCATTGTGTTAACTTTATCTGCTAAAATGTCTAATTTATCAATTCTCTGAACTCATATGTCCTTATACTGTATTATTTCAGAAATGATGACTTTTATGAAACAATGCATAATAAAAGTAGGTGGTACATTTTGTTAGGTATTTGAATGTATTTGTTTTTATGATTTATGTCTTGTGGGGAGGCCAATCTATGGCGCATCAGGTACTGTTACTATTCAGTGCTTTGGAGCTGACATTTCATCTACACTTACAGTAGCTTTAGTATTACTAGACATATTTAGTTATGATGAAACTCTGGACCAGTCTTATAGTAGAAGAAATGCCATTGGAATACGGGAGCATCAGGTTGTGCCTTCTAGTCTTTCTATTTTGCTGTTTCTCAAATATTTTACTTTTGCACTGTGGGCCAATTGGTCAGTTTTTCCTGTTAAGTGTAGAGTAGGAGGCTCTGTCCCTCTGTGGGAGAGAAATGCTGGATGGCTGTTGCTCAGCTGTTTGCTCTCTTTTGGGTCCAAGACTGCTGGTGCACAACTCTGCTCTCTCTCAGGGAACATTTATTCTCCTCATTTTAGTTGTTTGATTTATTCAACTTTGTGTGTTTATAGTTACTTTCTTTGAATATTCTTTTGTAATATAAATTGGGGATGCTTTAGGCTGCATGTAATAGACATAGAGTGTCTTTCTGATATTGATGAGGGCTTCTTTTGACAGGTATTTTACAACCTTACTTTTCTTACATCTCATTGGTTGAAACTGCCAATATTTCTGGCAAGGTTGGCTGGGGAGGTATATTTCTGACTCTTATCTGCCAGAGAAAATTAGGGGAGAGAGCTATATCTGCAGCAGAGGAAATCCTTTCCCTGTGTGTTGTCTTCTCCTCATCTCCAGAACTCCCAAACCAGTGTTGTCTGACAGTTCTCAAAACTATTTTCTAGGAGAAGTGATTTAGTGGAAAGAATTAACACAGGTTGAGAGTGTTGAACAGGTGCCACATTTTCTTCTGGATGATTAAACTATTAACTTAGAAAGTTGACTTTGGGAAGACCTTCAGATCAGCTCAATTAGAAGAATGGGATGCTCAAAAAAGAGATTGTGTGCCACTTTGAAACCTCTTCTCTGATGTGAACAAAAGACAAGAAGCTGTTGCTGTCTGTATGAGTTATGTCACTGTTATGAAATTCCATGGCTAAGGCAACTTATAGAAAAATGAGAACATTTAGGCTTATGGCTCCATAGGGATAAGAATCCATCGCCACCATTATGGGAAGGCATGGTGGCAGGTGGCAGATACAGGAAGGTAAGAGCTCATATCATCAAACTCAAGCAAAAGCAGACAGCCTAAACTAAAAGTAGAGTGAGACTTTCAGCTCCTAAAGCCTACCTCCTGTGGCATACTTCCTCCAGGAAGAGCACACTTCCTAAACTTCCCTAAGTAGTACAGCCAACTGGAGACCAAGAGCGCAAATGTCCAAGACAATGAAGGGCATTTATCATTCAAATCCTTATACTATATTTGGTGAGTTAGATATCCTCTTGCTAGAAGGTAGGGAGGTGAGCATTTACCTATTCCTTTCTGCCAATATAACTCGGGTTTCTTCTTTCTTTTAAAACAGCTCACATTGTTAGAGGACAGCATTGTGTCTTATCCTGATTTTAATAGCATAAACTTGGTCTTACTGGATTTTCATAGTCAGTTGTCCAAACATTTTTAATTCAGGGAATGGCTTTCAGTAGGGATCTTGAAAATGTTTTCATCTGGCTCTCACAGCAATTGTCAGAATTTTAACAGCAAAGCATACTTAAAATTCCATGTCTTCAAGCCTCTACTTTGATGCTGAGATCATTAGCTTTACCCCTCAATAGACTGAATAGTGGGGAAGATGAGAGTGTAGTTATGGGCATGTCAGAGTGCACTGTGGGTTGTATTACTCAGCTGCGATATGTTGTGAGCCATTCAGAAAGTTTGCTTGGCTAATCAGCACATCTCTCGCTATTCAGGTGTTCCATGACATTGCTTACAAAGCAAAAGATAGGCACGACCTGATTGCTGGCATTGATGAGTTCCTAGACGAAGTCATTGTCCTTCCACCTGGGGAATGGGATCCAGCAATCAGGATAGAACCTCCAAAGAGTCTACCATCATCTGACAAAAGGTAAGCCGCCATGTGCTTGGCAATATTCAGGGAGTGTCAAGCCCCTCAGGAGGTTGTATTTGGAAAAGATGTAGGGCCAGGCCATGTTTTGATAGTCTTAGATCCTTGCAGATACTGTGCCTCAAATGAGTTACTGATATGCCTTGGCTTTATATTTACTTGACACTGTAAGATAAGTGTCACATGCTTTGATGTTCTTTGGTGCTGACACTCAGCTCAGCTCTTGATGTCAGAAAATGTCATGGGTATCCTTTGGGGGATGTTTTGGGAACTTTCTGTCTGTGTCTGTGGAAAGATCACTTTACTCAAGAAGAGCCCTTGTAGACTTAGCAGATTAAGCAGTTTAGCAGAGAAATTGAGGAGAAGCCATTTCCAGGAAATCTGTCATTCCCCAGGTGAAACAGTTTCATTCCTATAAATGTGCAGTAACTTAAAGTCTTTGTTCACCCAGCCATTTGTCTCACCTCTAGATAGAACTTCTTCAAGAATTGTCTGTTATCAGAGAATAAGACATCATGGTCTTTTTCTGAGACAGCTTCGATAAGCCTCTATAAGCATACTACAGCTGTAACAGCAAATGAATGAAGGAAACTAATCTCTACTTATACCCCCCCCCCCGTTGTCTTTCTTAGAAAGAATATGTACTCCGGTGGAGAGAACGTTCAGATGAATGGGGACACACCTCATGATGGAGGACATGGAGGAGGAGGACATGGTGACTGTGAAGAACTACAGAGAACTGGCCGGTAACTGATGGAACCTTTTGCCATTCATGATAAGGTTTTCCTTAGATCTAAATTTCCCTTCCTTGTTCTGAATTCACTATCAATATTTCATTTACTTGTTTGTTCCTCTGTTCAGCCGACAGATATTTATAGTACATCTATTAGTCAGAGGCACTGGAGATACAGCAATATATTAATGCCCAGCCTTATGGGCTTCACTGTGTAGAGATTTGAGAAATCTTAAGCAGATAAATAAATGCACCAAAGAGTTTATGAGGAAAACGAAGACAAAAAAGAGACTTTGGTGATGAGTAGTAGTATATTTTTAGACTGAGTGATCTCAGTGGACCTTGTGGATAAGGACAGCATTCAAGTGAAATGCTAAAGTAGGTGAGAGACCATCTATGGGGGTCTGAGTTAGGAAAGGGGCTAAGGCATAGATCTCCTAGGAGACTGATAGGTAGACAGTGTGACCAGTGGAACAACTGATGGGATGATGCAAAAAAGGTTAGGTTTGTGGCTGGTGAGAATGGGTGGTAGGGCTGACTGAAGACTGATGAGGTTTCCCGTGTGGCTTCATAATTCCATCCCTTCCCTGTACATTTACTCTAAAGTGTGTAACATGTTGTGGAAAGGTGTGGTTTGTAGGCCACTGCCCCATCCCCATGACCCACAGTGAGGAATGTCATTCCCATAACCTTCAGTTAACCTTTTATTGTCATTGCTTCTCCATTGTTAGATAATCTCTTTCCATTTTGGGTTAAGTAAAAATTTTAGTGGGATACTCTTTTCGTGAAGATGTGGAAATCATGCAGGATTAAAAAAATTATGTCATTTTGATATGTAGTTGAATCTGAATGAGTTGAAATTAATTTCCCACTGCTGATGACCCTCCCTTGGGTTTCTCTCCTGAAGTAAAAAGGAATTATTTCCCTTCCTCTGATAGAATTAAGAATTAAAAACCTCCCCACCTTATGTGTTGCTTAATGATGGGATATGGTCTTTAACTCTGTCTTTAGGTTATTTGGTAATCATACAAACATCAGAGTTTACTTACAAAAATCTAAAGGTATTAACCAGATGTTCAATGTGGCTTCGTGATATAGTCAAAAGACAAGATAAAGATGACATGTATGAGGCCATTGCCAGCTTAACATGGCATATTGTTTTATAGTACACTTATTTTTATGTCGAAGGAGTATGCAGTAAAGTAACACTAAAAACTATTGTATGTCAAATGCTTGAATTGATAACACAGTTATGTATGTGTGTAATTATATGCTCTTTTTATACCTCCCAGTAGAATAAGTTTATTTATGCCAGCATGTCACCAGGACATACAAAGAGAGAATTAATTATACTGGAGAATATTTTCATATCTAATGATGCCTCTATGTGATAGTGTCATTTAAGTTCCATTATCATCTTGTGCGACCACCATCGCATATGTGGTCCATCATAGATCTCAACATCATGCATCGCTACAGTTCTTTATAGACTATTTTTACTATTTTTATCATTTTTAACTTATAGCTCAGATATGAGTTATAGAATTTAATGTGTTGAAATGCATCAAACTGTCGTTTTATTCTTTCTTCTTCCCCCTTTCCACATTCATTTAGTGGTTACACAACCCAGTGTATATCAGGATACAGAAATAGGATGTTATGTACGGCTGAGAGTAACACGTCAGGATTTAGACAGGGGTACCTTGCTCAGAAGTCACACTCTGCATGGGCAAGGCTGATTTGTGAGATTCTTTTGGAAGAACAGTAGGCTGGTACATGGATTCAACACATTCTATTGCCTGTCACACACCTGCATGCCTTCTTCACTTTGGGTCCTTATTCCAAATTCACTTTCTCAGAGGCTCAATGTAGCCATCTGTCTATATTTCCCAGTACCTCTTCCCTAGAACTATGTAATTCCTACCTCTATTTAATTTTCCTCCATTTTTTATTTATTTACTTACTTACCTTACTGTCTACTTTCTGCCCCCAAGAGTAAGCTCCATGAGGTCAGAGCTTCAGAGCCTGTGTTGTTCAATGTTGTTTTCCCAGCAGGGAATAATGGTTGAGTGTGTACATCTCACAGGCCTCAGTGGACACTAGAGTTGAAATGACATTGTGACATCTTAAGGGGCTTTATGAAATGTGAACTGTATTTGCATGTTTGTCTTTGGAGAATGAAAAATTATAATTTATCTGTTCAGTGCTGTCGTCTAAAGAACAACTGGACGATCTTTGGGGAATGTTGGACCTATTCTGGTAACTGAAAAAGAGAGACAGAAGAAGATGTATTTCTCCACATGCATTTTTTTTCTGTCTCATCTAAATGAGACTGTCTTATATAGTATCTTGTCATTGACTCAAGCATCTGAAGTCCAAATTCTCTGTGGCTTAGTGAATTATGTCTTGATGAATTTGATGGCTGTTTATCTTCTACTTGATCACATGTTTGCTTTCTCCCTGCCCAGGTTCTGTGGTGGATTAATTAAGGACATAAAGAGGAAAGCACCATTTTTTGCCAGTGACTTTTATGATGCTTTAAATATTCAGGCTCTTTCGGCAATTCTCTTCATTTATCTGGCAACGGTAACCAACGCCATCACTTTTGGAGGACTGCTCGGGGATGCCACTGACAACATGCAGGTGGGTCTGATGTGAGAGAAGACGCAAATAGTCCAGCGCAGATTGTCCTTCTCACCCCTGTAGCTCTGCGAGCAGCAGATGGCCTTTCAGTTACTCAGCGTGATTTTCTTTCTTTTGCTGGATGCTGCATTTTACTTCGCTTCTGGCTCGCTGCTGTATTTCCAGCATGTTAGTAATTACAAAAATAGCTCGATGAAATCTGGCTTGAGTCACAAGTGGGGAAAAGAAGGGGAGGAAATGAGGATCTACAATTCTATTTGGGCAAAAGCGTCTCAGCTGCTTGAATCCTGTGTGGTGCACAAGGTTTAAGAGCTACCAGAATCTGGATGTACGGGCTGTGTTTGGTTTAACTTGGCGAGCACGCTCTTTGGGGACGTGTGATTACCTGACTCTTTGCCCTTGTTCTAACGTGAGCAAATCCATGCATCAAGCAATGGAGTGGTTTGCTCAAGGCTGGATTTGCATGCCTGCCAGTAGGATTCAGCTTCAGTGAATCCCAGATGAAATTGTTTCTTCTATTCCTGGGCTGTCTCTCGCTGAGCTGTAAAGAGCCTGGCTGAGTTCATGTTATAGCATTAATTGCCACCACAGTTTATTGGTTATGAAAGGTGGTGTTTGCCTTCCTCTTGCAAAAATAATACCTTCAGTGTTGATTAGAGAAAAGATGTCATATACCCTCCCAGTTAGAACAATGTGTGAGAAAATGACTTGAAGTTGATCTAGGCATTACCAACAGTGGCCTTTGTTCTAGGTACTGAGTATACAGTGAAGGGAAACCTCAGTTGAAGAAGCCCTTTCCAGCTCTGCCCTCCCATTTGCTTGCCCATTAGTGTTAAACCCATGTGGCATTCACACATGCTGCCTGCCAGCTTCGTGGTTTGTGAATGTAGCTAATTCCCAGAAATTATTTTTGTTACATTTATGCTTTGGCTGTAGTAAATATTTATGCTCTAGTGTCCTTTCTAGATGCAAAGATAGAGACAGTGACACTTTTGTGGTACCAAGAACCAAAAGAAAAATCATATTTTAAGTCAAGTATGCTTAGCCATTAGGTAAAGCTGCCATTTTATATTACATCTCATGCTTGTGGTGGCTGATGGGGTCACCTGAGTAGTTCTTTCTTTGGCTCTTCATACACATCGCAGTTAGATGGCACCAGAGTTTGAAGTTATCTGATGGCTTCTCCTCAAAAGTGCCTAGGGTATACAGTGTCTGGGGAAGCTGGGTTCTAGGGTTGCTCCACATGTCTTCTTCACAAGGAGAAGTATAGACATCCTTTAAAGCAGAGGCTTCTGGGAAAGAGGCAAGTACCATTTTTTGTTTCATCTCATGTGGTTGTGTATCTAATGCTGCCACATTTTCTGACTTTCAAAGACTCACTAAAATTCAAAATGTCAACGAAAGCATGCAACCTTCAAGGATTACCATTGGTTAGCATTTGAAAAACTACCATTCTGCTGGCCAAAGGTCATGAATCTCTGTGTTACCCCAGGCATGGGTTGCAAAGACCAAATGGTTTGTGAATTAGAACCTAAGTACACCCCTGCCATGGATATCCCCATTCATAAGACAGAGAGAAACAACTAAATTGTGACAGTAATACAGTTTCCATAAACTCTGACCTAGATATCAGCTGGGCAGCTATTCCTCACCTAGGTGACTCCACAGTGCTCACTAAAGCGGATCTTTTAGGAAAACCAGTGGAAAGGAAATGACTGAGGAAACACCTTGAGGCCAGCATAGAGCTCGCACATGCAGCCATGTGTTGAGGAAATCAAAGAAATCTGTGGCAAGTTAAAAAGTGGATTTATGAAGGCCCCAGCTGATTATTAACCCCCCTCCACTTCGGTTTATGAATATTTATTTTACCATTAAATACCTATCATATTTACTGGCTCTTCCTTTGTGTTTTAGTATTTTTATTCTTGGAGAATTTCAGAAGTTTATATTATTTTGATTATATGTATCCCTTCTTCTCAAATACTCCTAGCCTCACTGCTGCTTATACACTCCCCACTCCCCAACTAATGACCTCTATTGAAAATAACCCACTAAATCCAGTTTGTGCCACTCTGTACTCAGGGGTGTAGGGCCAACCATTGAAGCATGGTTGGCCTACTAGGGGTCATTTCCTTAAACACAACTAATTCTCCCTACCCCAGAAGTCATACCCTGTCAATAACTCCTCAAATGGATACTCTTGAGCCATCCTATCTCCATGCTAGCCTGCTGAATGTCTTGAGCTAATGCTAGTACTAATCAGGCGACTGAGGATGCTATGGATTCAGGAGTTCAACATTCTTGTCATTTTCAGAGGGCTCCAGTCTCTCCAGTTCTTCTACCTCTGGCTGAGAGTCTTTCTTCCCTCTTCTTGGATGATTCTCAAGCCTTTCGAGGAATGGGTGTATATTGATACACCATTAATGGCTGAGCACTCCATAGAGACTTATGCTCTGTACATTGGCCAATTGTGATTTTCTGTGTTAATTTCTGTCCACTGAACAAGGAAACTTCTCTGATGATGTTTGAGGGATGCACTGTCTGGTTGTGAGTAGATGTTTAAGAACAAATCCAACTTTTGTTAGGAGATATGGAAGTCTGCTTGGGCTGAAACATCTTAAAGAATTTTTTTGTGGACATTCTTCTTGTTGAGAGGGTGATGTTGTAATACTTCCTATGTGTAATTTTAATGCTTCTTTGGAGCATTACACTCTTGTGAGATTTACCTTTAAGCATTTTGTGTGTGTGTGTGTGTGTGTGTGTGTGTGTGTGTGTGTGTGTGTGTGTGTGATGCTGAGTGTTGAACTCAGAGCCTTGGGCATACTGGTTGTACTAGTTAGGGTTTCTATTGCTGTGATGAAACAGCATAACCAAAGAGACTTGAAGAGGGAAGGATTTATTGACTTACACATCATTGTTTATCATTAGAAGTCAGGGCAGGACTCAGACAAGGCAGTTACCTGGTGATTGGAACTGATTCAGAGGCCATGGAGAGCTGCTGCTTACTGGCTTGCTCCCTCTGGCTTGATCAGCTTGCATTCTTACAGAACCCAGGACTACAAGCCCAGGGATGGCATCACCCACAATGGACTGGGCCCTCCTCCGTCAATCACTAATTAAGAAAATGCCTTACAGGCTTGCCTGCAGCCTGATCTTATGGAGGCATTGTCTTCCTTGAGGTTCCCTTCTCTCAGATGACATTAGCTGTGCCAGTTTGACATAAAACTATTCAGTGCACTGGGGCAAGTGCTCTACCACTGAGCCAAATCTCCACCCCAGATTTACCTTTAGAATGTAGCATCAAAGAGCAGGGCAAAAGTTTGTCTAAGTGTGTTTTGGTAACTTTTGTATGAATCAGTTTCTATTTGAGTGAGCCCTTGGGATAGTAGACTTTGTTGTATAATATAAATAGGTATCATGTGATTCCCCTCTATTGTATAAGATCTGGGTAATCCCTGGCTGTTTTCTGGGTTCTGAAGATGTCTGGAGAAGCATGAATGGGTTAGAGCAGCAGTGTTTAGCAGTGCCCCCAAACATTTGTCAAATATTATTCAGGGAATTTGGCAACTCAAAGTTATACAGACACATGAGGATTTTTTGGATATACTGTACTTGTTTTATCAATAGATTTTGTAACCTCCATTGATAATTTTTTGAAACTGTGAATATAAAAAGGCTTTTTAAAGATTTCTATGAATGAAAATATTGAAGAACTTACTTTACTTTTTTTGTATAGGAAGTGTTTTCCCTTTAAAGCTATACTTTAAGACCAAGTCCTTCTAGATGGTGTGCAAGTGAGTGGCAGAAACATTAATAAGGAAGATAGAAAATTAGTGGTTAGTAATGCATATTTGTTGGTCTAAAAATTAACGAATAGCTTTTGTTCTGTTTTAAGAACTAGGCAGTGAGCTGGTTTGCCACGTTGCAGAGTATCTCATGACTGAAAGGGTGTGTACCATACCTTATGAATGTTTTCATCCTCTGGCAGTTTTTTGACTTGGCATTAGGACAACAAAATATTTTTTGGATTTGGTGATATGTCTTAGGTCATTTCATAGGCATATGGCAGATATGAATTTATTTTTTTGCAAATGTTATTGCATGCTTACCATGTGTTAGTAGATAGAATTTTATGTTCCGGGGGTAGAGAGAGGGGAGTAATTGGTAAGAACCCTAGGCTTTTGTGTCTTTTATTTAGACTATTGATGAATGCAACCTTTTTCTGTGTCCCTACACAGTACAGTAGTGGTATGTAATGAGCTTATTTAAGGATTCAAGTTCTCTCCCTTCATTTATCTTTCTAAGCATAGACCTTGCAGAAAGCATTGGGCAAACCTGGGTGTCTGCAGTTAGATCATATCCTTCTCAAATAAGGCAGCAGGTTAGTCTTCATAGTACACACAGCTCCAGTGAGTCAGCTGAGAACAATGTCCTTGCTTTTAAAGGCAGACAGCTCAGAGATGGTTTGGATAGGACCTTTATTGTCAGGCTACAAATAGACATGGGTGCTGGGGAGAAACATGTTGTGAAAACACAGATGACTCACTGCATGAGTGTTGTCTAAGCATACTCTTCTGCCAGCTTCTGTTCAGGAGGTCTGGCCTGCTTGAAGACAAGGATTTGCTTTCAATCATTAATTTCAGGGCTGATGGTATCTATCTATCTATGTATCGATCATCTGTCTATATCTATCTATCCATCTATCTATCATCATTATCATCTATCCTCTCTATAACATCTACTTATCAAATGCATACATAAGTAACTTGTCTATTTATATGCCTGCATATATCAATGTGTAATTAGGTATATGTGTCTGTGTGTTTATGTGTCACTAGAAACATATCATCTTGGAGTAGCAAATAAAATATATCATGGAACTGCATTCAAAAATAGTGCAGTTGAGGTTACAGTGGCTCCCAGTATAATTAAGTTGTAATGCCAGCACAAATGGCTGCATACATTGCCCATTGTTAGCATATATATTTTGCCAGCCAGGAAGGTCTTAAAAGATGCTGTGACATACCAAGAGGGCATTTACAGATTTCTTATAAAGATAACTTGGGGGATTATAGTTTATCTTGAACTACTTTGCTAAGAGTCGATCTTACATTCCTGTAGCATCCAACCTCGGCCTGTTTCCATTTCTCTCTTTTATAGTGCAGAGTTAGATAAGTTCCTGGAGTTTGAGAATGATACCTCATTCATTTTTCCTGGTAAATCCCATCAAACTGATGCTGTAGTCTCCTTGCCCTATAGTAAAGAAACAGTTTTCAGCCTCACTTTTCTGAAATCTTATCCCCTTTGTAACTAAACCACAACACTATGCATATTGATGTCATATTTACATTCTTGTATTACTCTGTTTATTTAGATATTTTTATTTAATTATTAAATATCAATATATAAATGCATTCCACTAGAATTTCTTGAACTTAAGTGTTTTCATTCTAAGAGCCATTAGATGGAGTTGGGCCTGATGATACAGACCTTTAATTCTAGCTACTCAGGAGGCTGAGGCAGGGGGATTAACTTAAAGGCTTACCTGGGCAACTTAACAAGACTTTATCTCAAAGTAGAAGTAACATAAGAGGTGAAGAAATAGCTCAGTGGTAGGCCACTTGATTAGCATTGGACGAAGCCTGATACTCAACTAGCTGCCCTATAAGTACACTTCTTTGCTAACAAAGTGAGTCATTACTAAGTCTTTGGGGAAGATATTAATGTAAGGAAGACTCTCTGATGCTTTGTGGTAAGAGCTGTGTTCTTCAAGAATTGTTCTTCTGTAGCATAAGAAAGTATATTTTAATGTAAGTCTACACTTGATTGTGAATGACTAAGTATAGTTTAGAGTGAAGACTGAGTGAAAAAAGTCATTTTAATTTTTGTTCCAGGAGTAAATATAATCCTATTTCACAAACCTTTCAGCAAAAGAATTCAGTAAGATTTTTTGCGTTCTGTGAATTTTGTGATATTTATAGAGCCTAACAGAGCACATTTTAAGAGAACTTGTCTCATAATAAGGGACATTTATAGCTGGCATCTCCAAATTTGAGGCTTTATTTTAACATTCTGCTGTGCTGAGACATTTTCATCAATCTGCTCAAGTCAGAAAAGCCTAATTTCCTATGTCAGTGAGAAAGGTACTTCTTTGCAATGCCTCTTACATATAGTTTACAGCAGCAGGTTTGATGTGAATTGGTAATTTACTGAGAAACGGACAGTAAGTTCAGTCTGTGTGACTATTGCTCCTAGGCACAGAAATGCTTTTCCTTTAGAAGTAGGAGACAGAGAAAGATTTTGACCTGTACAGTAACACATTCTAGCTTTGGAGCAGGAATTGTCTGTGGGGACGATACAACTTGATGTTTTGGTTAGCCAAAGCAAGCCTGTTCAATGACAAAGGAAGGAATCCATCTTTTGTAACTGTGATCCCAGAAAGGAACTTTAACTTACAAGCACATTTTACAGGTTAGGGAGATGTCTCAGTGGTTAAAGCATGTGTCTTTCAAGTTTGAGGACCACAGTTCAGATCTCAAGAACCCATATAAATGCTTGGAGGACATGGAAGACCCTCCATAATTATACCTCCTTGGTAGCAGAGACAGGACATTCCTAGAGTAAGCCGGCTAGCTAGCGTAGCTGAACTGGTGCAGTCTGGGTACAGTGGAGAGACCCTGTCTCAATGAATAAAGTAGTGAATTCTCAGACAAGCTCCTGACAGCAACTTTGGGTCTCCAGACACATGTATACACATGCATGCACATTCAATTCACCTGAACATACATATGTGAATGCACACTCATCTGTACACATATACACACATATGAACAATGCTTCACTCATCTGAATATATGTATATGAATGCACACCCCTCCACACACGTATACACATATGCTCACACACTTCACTCACCTGAACATACATATGTGCATGTACGCCCAGCCACACACACATATTCACATGCATGCACACCACTCATCTGAACATACGTATATGAATGCACACCCCTCCACACACAAATAAAAATGTGCTTTCCAAGTTCTGAGTTAAATTTAATCGGCAGAAACTAAGTTTCTTTTTATTTTTTATTAGAAAGACCTTTATCAGTCAGGCGGTGGTGGTGCATGCCTTTAATCCCAGCACTTGGGAGGCAGAGGCAGAGGCAGAGGCAGAGGCATCTCTGTGAGTTAGAGAGCAGCCTGGTCTATAAAAGCTAGTTCCAGAAAAGCCTCCAAAGCCACAGGGAAACCTGTCTTGAAAAACCAACCAACCAAACAAACAAACAAACAAGCAAAAAACTATCAATTCTGTTTTGTTGGTGATCAGAAAATTATAATAATTTGGCTAAAACTGGGAGTTCTAAATGATGCTAAAGTAAAAATTTATCATTTTTAGTTTATGGTTGTTTTGAAAATAGCTTCTCCAAAATGTCATTTTCATTATATTGTTTCATACATATTACAAAATATGCATACACATATGAATTTATGTAAATAAGATTACATAGTCATATTTTGTAAGTTATATTTCATAGGCATTTTGTTCTTTAACAGGTTCTTAAACATAATTCTAGTGACTATCACATGATATAAGCTATAATTTATTTAATAGACATATTTTCAGTTGGTCCCAGTTTTCTCTTTATTATAAAGAACACTATGGTCATTAGCTATACATTTATTATTTATAATTATCTCCCTAGGGTTTATCCCTAGCAATAATTGTTGTGTAATATGTTGATTATAGTTGTTATTTATTTCAAATTATACTCACAAAGGCTACACTAATTCATATTTCTACCAATATGCAGGAGTACCCAGATTTTTACCCTTAACTTCTCATTTTTGTCATTCTGTGTGTTGAAAAGAATGCCTTGCTTTAATTTGATGCCACTCCTGAGGCTGAATATCTGTCACACTATACTGACCATAAATCCTTCTCCATACATGTGTCCTTGCTGTATTCTCATTTGGGACCATTTAGTTTTTCCTCATAATTCTCTGCATAATAAGGATATTTTCTTTTACTTGTTAGAGAAATATTAACAAAATATTTTTCTACTGCAATGATGTCTTTTAACTGTGTTTGTGGCTTCTTTGGCTGTACAGATTTTAACTTTAGAAGTTAAGCCTTTCATTGTTCTTGTTTGCATGAAATATTTACCCACATACTTCAGTTCTTTTATGTTTTTGTTTAGTGTTTTATCCATCTGGAATTGATTTTTGTGTAGTGTTAGACTGGAGCTAGGTGTTTCACATATACGATTACAGCTCTTTAAAGAATATAAGGCTGCTGTATCTTGCTCCTCATTTTTTTCTAAGAGAGTTCAAAGTTCTGGGCCCCTGCTTTTCTCAAATAGAGATGAAATTTGTCTCTCCTACTTTCTGTTGGCAGTGTGGCCTGAAACCTTGTCTGTGACAAAGCACACAGCAGGGGAGTATGACCATGACGATTGGATGCTCCCTCTGGACAGGACAGAAATCGCTGTTATAGGATGAAGCCACATTGTATAAGATAAACAAAGGCTCAACAGCCAGCTTTTCCCCTACTGCACATGTGTGGTATGTGAGTAAGCAATTAGCTGCTAATGCTATTGTGAAAGAGGAAGAGAGATTGAATGGGTGTTCTTTAAACTTGGTCTTAACCTCGCAACTCTAAAACTTTGATTCTCCAGACCTCATCTCCTTGTCATTTTCAGAGATGCCAATGTACCTGCTTTGTGTGGATATCAAGAATTAGTATTATAGCAAGCAGACATCTAAATATATGCCATATGAAGAATCAGTATTATGGCAAACAGACAAACAAATATATGACATATGAAGAATTACCATTATAGCAAACAAACAAATATATACCATATAAATAATTAATATTGTAGCAAAAAGGCAAACATATATATACCCTTCTCAGGCAATTCTCATGTGACCTGAATTTAACTTCAATACTTGCATTCTTACTTTTGAAAAAAAAAATACTGATTCTTAATTTATGTGTATGAGTGGTTTTCCTGCATTCTTCTGCTTCCATCAGCTACTGCATGAAGACTCTAGGATGGCATATAAGATAGTCATCAATCTCATTATTGGAGAAGGGCATTTGTAAGAATAAGTCTTTCCACCAAGTCACCTGAGCCCTGTAGCCATGTGGGTGCTTTCCACCCGCCTGACTTCTGCCCGCCGCCACATTAAAGTCCCAAGTAACACACAGAGACTTATATTAGGTACAAATGCTGCTTGGCCAATGACTAGGATTTCTCATCCGCTAGCTCAGTCATAATAATCAAAATCTATATATTTTATAAGACTTATCTTATGGAGGACACCTCCCTCTGGTGCCCTCTCTTGCCGGCAGATCACATGGCGACTCCAGAGCAGAGACCAGGAGGAGGAGAGAAGGGGACGACTTCCTTCTTGCCCTTGCTTATATATAATTCTCCCTGCTATGTCACTTCCTGCCTAGATCACCACTTCTTTACTACATTTTCCAGAATCCTCTTTGACTCCTAGTACCACCTAACTTGCTGCCTCATTGGCCAAACAGTATTTATCATCCAATAAGACAAACACATACACAGAAGCACTTCCCCCATCAGGCATTTAAGGTAGCCTCTCCACTATTGCTTAGATTGTTAGTTGCAGTCATCTTTGTAGCTCTCTGGACATTTCCCTAGTGCTAGATTTCTCTTTAGACCTATAATGGCTCCCTCTATTATGGTATTTCTTTTCTTGTCCTCCTCTATTCTTCCCCTGACTCAATCTTCCTGCTCCCTCATGTCCTCCTCTTCCCTCCTCTTCTGCCCTTCTCTTTCTCCCCTCCCCCAGTGCTCCCAATTAGATCAGGAGATCTTGTCCCTTTCCCCTTCTCCAGGGGACCATGTATGTCTCTCTTAGGGTCCTCCTTGTTTCCTAGCTTCTCTGGCGGTGTGGATAGTAGACCAGTAATCCTTTGCTCTATGTCTAAAATTCATATATTAGTGAGTTCATACCATTTTTGTCTTTTTGTGACTGGGTTACCTCACTCAGGATGGTTTCTTCTAGTTCCATCCATTTGCCTGCAAATTTCAAGATTTGTTTTGTTTTGTTTTTTGGTTTTTGGTTTGTTTTTCTGCTGAGTAGTACTCCATTGTGTAAATGTACCACATTTTCTCTATCCATTCTTCACTTCAGGGGCATCTAGGTTGCTTTCAGGTTCTGGCTATTACAAATAGTACTGCTATGAACATAGTTGAATAGATGTCCTTGTGGTGTGATTGTGCTTCTTTTGGGTATATGCCTAAGAGTGGAATTGCTGGATCTTGTGGTAGACTGATTCCCATTTTCCTGAGGAACTGCCATACTGATTTTCAAAGTGGCTGTACGAGTTGGCACTCCCACCAGCAGTGGAGGAGTGTTCACCTATCTCCACATCCTCTCCAGCATAAACTGTCATTGGTGTTTTTAATTTTAGCCATTCTGACAGGAGCAAGATGGTATCTCAGAGTTGTTTTGATTTGTATTTCCCCGATGGCTAAGGATATTAAGCAATTTCTTATGTGTCTTTCAGCCATTATATATTCCTCTATTGAGAATTCTTTATTTAGTTCTGTACTCCACTTTTTAATGGAATTGTTTGGTGTTTTGGCGACTAGCTTCTGAGTTCTTTATATATTTTGGAAATCAGCCCTCTGTCAGATGCGGGGTTGATGAATATCTTTTCCCATTCTGTGGGCTGCCATTTTATCTTGTTGACTGTGTCCTTTGCCTTACAGAAGCTTCTCAGTTTCAGGAAGTCCCATTTATTAATTGTTGGTCTCAGTATCTGTGCTATTGGTGTTATGTTCAGGAACCGTTCTCCTGTACCGGTTTGTTGGAGGGTACCTCGTACTTTCTCTTCTAAGAGGTTCAGTGTGGCTGGATTTATGTTGATGTCTTTGATCCATTTGGACTTAAGTTTTGTGCATGGCAATAGATAGGGATCTATCTGCAGTCTTCTACGTGCCAGCATGCAGTTATGCCAGCACCGTTTGTTGAAGATGCTTTCTTTTTTCCATTGTATAATTTTAGCTTCTTTGCAAAAATCAGGTGTTCATAGGTGTGTGGGTCCATATCAGGATTTTTCAATTCGATTCCATTGGTCTACCTGTCTATATTTGTGCCAATACCAAGCTGTTTTCAGGACTATAGCTCTATAATAGAGTTTGGAGTCAGGGATGGTGATACCTCCGGAAGTTCCTTTATTGTACTGGGTTGTTTTGGCTATCCTGGGCCTTTTGTTTTTCCATATAAAGTTGATTATTGTTCTTTGAAGGTCTGTGAAGAATTGTGGTGGGATTTTGATAGGGATTGCATTTAGTTCGTAGATTGCTTTTGGCAAGATTGCCATTTTTACTATATTGATCCTACCTATCCAAGACCATGGGAGACCTTTCCATTTTCTGTTATCTTCTTAAATTTCTCTCTTTAAAGACCCAAAGTTATTGTTATACAGGTCTTTCACTTGTTTGTTAGCATTACCCCAAGGTATTTTATGTTGTTTGTGGCAATTGTAAAGGGTGATGTTTCTCTGATTTCATTCTCAGCCCATTCATCTTCTGTATATAATAGGGCTACTGATTTTTTTTAGTTAATGTTGTATCCCTCTACTTTGCTGAAGGTGTTTATCAGCTGTAGGTGTTCCTTGGTAGAATTCTTCAGGTCACTTACGTAAACTATCATATCGTCTGCAAATAGTGACAGTTTGACTTCTTCCTTTCCAATTTGTATCCCCTTGATTTCCTTTTGTTGTCTTACTGCTCTAGGTAGGGTTAGAGAGATGGCTCAGCCGTTAAAGGCTAGTCTCACAACCAAAAATATAAGAGCTAACTTACTTTTAATAACAGGGTTTATCTTCTGCTGAACACCTGACATTAAAATTCATGCAGGTCTCAGCACTCAGGTGAAGGTAGGTGGATCATGAGTTTGGATTCACTATAGACAACACAGTGAGTTCAAAGTCTGTTGGAACTATCAATCAAGACCTTGTTGCAAACAAACAATCCAAAACAGTAAAACTTGCAATTGAGCTGGTTTTGCCTTACTGTTTCTAGTGGCATCAGCTACCTCATTTTTCTTGGCTAAACCTCAGATTCAAAGACTCATCTACATAAATTTAATTTTATTATTCAGCAAGCTGTACACTTCATGTAAATCATCCCAAACATGAACTAAATTTTCCCTCTTTAGGAGTAGCAATAAAAACATTTTTTAAAGTTTGTCATGTCACAGTAATGTTGGTGAATGCATTGCCATTTAATGCCACTGAAATATTTTATTTTCTAAGTTCTAGCAGTTTTCAGATTGTCTAAGAAATAGAAAATCTGGTGTTTTTCTTAGCCTTTATGTTGTTTGCCCCCTTTTTCTTACAGTTGCTACCCAAGCCCTCCTACAAAGGTAACAATTATTAACCCAAACACTAAAGTCCCTACTAAAAAAGGGTACTGAGTCACAAAAGTTATTTTTTACTGTTATGTGAATATAAATTACAATGAGGTTAAAGCCATATATCTTTAATGTCTAATGTCCAATTCTCTTTGGTGAGCTTGCTTTATATTGTTACACATACAATGCTTGTCCCAAGCAGCTTAAAATCATGAAATGCTGATATTTCAAACATAAATGCATTTAAACAATTCTAGACATTTCCTCTTACGTTTTAGTTTTCTATATGCTTAATTTTGAAGTTTTAAGACTTGTTCTACTTTTCCTGGCCTTTTTTCTTTTTTCTTTTTCTTTTTTTTTTTTTTTTGAAAAATGGGATATCTTGGGTCAAATTTCATACCCCCATGTAAATAGAGAAATAGTCCCAAATTGTTTTGTGTATAAGTTTTGGTTCCAGTCCTATAATATAAAATAGACTATTTTGTTTTGCTTGTTAGCATCAATTTTAATGAAAGAAGCAACCCTATGGGCCATGGTTTCACCCCCAAAGCTTCTATATTTTCATGAAGAGTTCAAGAGGCCTCACTCCCACCACAGAGAACAAATCTTCCTCTTTTCAGGCCACTCTTCACAGTTTTCCACCTCCTTCCTTTCTTGAAGAAAACAGCAATAATATTCCTGGGTGGGACGAAGGGGATGGAAGGTGTGAGGGAAGAGACCTGATACTGCATCTCTTCTTTGTGTTCTACTGTGGTCCTTTTCATTTAATCCAGCAGTTCTCAATCTGTGGGTCATGGTCCCTTTGGGGGTAGCATATCAGATATCCACATTATTAACAACAATAGCAAAATTACAGTTATGAAGTACCAATGATATTTCAAAAAATAATGTTACGATTAGGGATCACCATAACATGAGCAACTGTATTAAAGGGTCACAGCTGTGGGAAGGTTGAGAATCACTGGTCTCATCCAAGTAATTACCAATGAGGTTGCCATAGTCTTGATACAAGAGATGTGCGGATCTAAGTTAACTGGTGGAGCTGATTAAGTTCATGTAGCTATGTGTGCAAGGAGTGCCCTAGTGTTGAGCCAGCTGGCTGAGATCTCAGAGGGCACCTGCTCCAGCCTCTTTGTTTTATATCCAGATAAGTACGTAGTATATGAGAGGTTGCTGTTTGAAAAGCTTTCAACCACCGGGGACTATGCTAAGCATGCTCCACATAGTGTCTGATCTAATATGCAGATTAGAGACTACACTGGGGACTTGATGCAGCCTATAAGTCATCCTGAGACCATGTGACGCCAGAGCCCATTTCTCTACTATGTCACCATTTATTTTATTACTTGAAAGAATTGAAGTGACATTCTGAAGATCATTGGGTCTCTTGTGGCAGAACAGTCTAGACTTTGGATTTCCTGAGTGCTGGCTGTTTGCTTTTTCTGCTGTTCCTAGTAGGCATCCTCTGGCAGCAGTAGAATAAGGTGTAAGGCCAGCCAAAGGTGCCAGGGCACCCCGTGGCCCTGGTGTTACTGAACCCCTGAGCCTAGCCAACTGCATCTTTGTGAAGTGATAGGAAATTTTTTCCTTCTAAAAGTTAGATGTAGAAATGTCTTTAAGACCCGTGGCTATTGACAAGACACAATTCAATGCAGTTATCTTGGAAAATCAAATATTAGTGAACACTGAATGTGATAAATTAGAAAAGATGTTTATGACAATTTTCTAAGTTGCATTAAACTTGTTATAGCTAAAGTTATTCTTTGCCTGGAATTGTTTAAAAAAAAATTCTGTGTTGTGAAGAGGAACATGTCAAAATGTGGTGAAAATAGTTCTTTTCTCAGAAATGCTGTAAGTATCTCTCAGTTTAAGCAAGTTTCCAGTGCAGTGTATATAATGAATCACCAGTCTCAGCTTCAACCACAGGATGGAAAGCTAGCATTTATGACAGGATCGAGTACCGAAATAAAAATAATCTGCCTTTGAACCATCACACAGCTTCCATAAATCAGAGTGGGCTTCTGGAAGAAACTGGTTGCTATCTTTACCGAATGAGCAACAAGGGCTCTTGACCTTTGATAAGGAAACCTAGGGTGTCATCTGGGCATGTCTTCAGTTCCTACAGCTCTTGCTGAGGACCCGAAGAGCACGTGGTGGAGGGATGGTAGACAGCACTATGGGAGGAGAAACAGGAGATGCAGGAAGACCTTGTTCCTGCCCTTACAGAGATTAATGGCTATATCAAGTCAAGCCGAGGATCCTAATCTCAAGTTTCTCCTTTCCGATTTTACACCCAGTCTGAGATGTGTTTTGATCCTATGCTAATGGTAAGACGTGGGGATTTCTCTGTATGATGATGGAGGAGGATGCACTGTTCTTTGCTTGTGATGTGTACTTAGACTGTCATATGAACAACACATACCGCCATGTAAGTGGGTCAAATGAAGCCTTTAAATTCTTAGCTTTCAGGTAAGAAATGAAAAATTCCAGATAAAATTGTAAAAACCCCTTGTTTATGCACAGGAGCTGAGAATTTCCATTTCTAGGAAAACCCAAGCCTAAGGCACCGATTTAATATTTGCAGAGAGTGATGTGTGGTTAGACAGGCACACACATCAAAGAGTTCTTATCCACAGTGTGTTCACATCATTTAGCTCACCTGAATGTCAAGATGTTAACAGTCAGGAAATCAAGACAATACTATTTGGGGGACGAGGGGGTCCCTTTCCATCTTATCTGTCTAAGCACATCTTGGTTCTATTGTTTCACTTCCTGCTTCAATTGTTTTCTATGAGGAAGAATTAGCTGGGATAGCTATAAATAATGAATGGCACCTTTCAAGCTACTCATTGGCACTCAGATGTGAAAGTGGGGTTCTCTATGTGCTCCTCCTGCTAGTTCAAACCAGCACTCTCCATGGACAGGGCCTGTCTGGGCCGTAGCCGACCTGGCTTACTTGTTGTGAGAACTGCCAGTCTAATTACTTGCCAGCTCTTACCATTTGGCCACCTCCTCCCACCTCCGTTTCTTTGGCATCTGCCTTCTGATTCCAATCCCAACACTGAAGGAAGAGGCATTTTCTATCACTAATGTTGCTCCAAGGGCAGTGTTGCTGGCTCTAAAGCTATGCACAAGTATTTTCAATCACCATGGGATCCAGATAGTGGCTAGGGATGGGACTAATTTTCTTTACATGGGTGGGGTGGTCTCATTAAGCAGCCCTGGAATTTGCTATGTAGACCAAGTCAGCCTTGAACTCACAGAGATCCACCTGCCTTGACCCTAGTGTTATGATTAAAGGTGTGCCACCATACCCAACCAGGGATAGAACTTAATGTATTTCTGTAAGTTGATTTTTTTTTTTTTTTTTTTTTTGGTTTTTCGAGACAGGGTTTCTCTGTGTAGCTTTGGAGCCTATCCTGGCACTCGCTCTGGAGACCAGGCTGGCCTCGAACTCACAGAGATCCGCCTGCCTCTGCCTCCCGAGTGCTGGGATTAAAGGCGTGCGCCACCAACACCTGGCTTGTAAATTGATTTTTAACAGTCGGTTTTCCATAGTTATTTCCTGTGTGATATGTTTACTTTGAAAATAGGAAGTGAATGAAAAGCTGCTGGAAAAGATTTGAGACATTGAAAGAGGTAGCCCACTGAGGCTGACAAGGTAATGTCTGAAGGGCACCTCAGAGTCCTCAGAAATCTACTCTGTCCCAGTCAGGGATGATTGAGTTAAGAGGACTGTTTTGTTGAACATAAATCACCCTTCCAAGAGTAGATGATGCACTATTTATAGAAGAAGGGCTCTCCTATATATATTTACTTTAAAACATTTTAACTTAGAATATAATCACATCATTTTCCCTCTTCCCTTTCCTCCATTGAACCTGTCCCATGTACCCACTTGCTCGCTAATATTCATAGCCTCTTTTTCTTAAATTGTTGACACACACACATATTCCTAAATACATAAATATAATATGCTCAGTCTGTATAATGTTACCTGTGTATATACGATATTTCAAGGCTGACCACTTTGTATTGGATAACCAGTAAACCAATTATGGGGCTTTTCCCTGAGGAAGGCTAGTTCTCCTGGTCTTAGTTGCTTATATTTTTTTGTCTAAGGTGAGTCCTTTTGAAATATCCCCCTCATGTTTTACTATACACATAAAGGTATAAAGATAATATTCTACTATGTTAATCTACCCCTGAGTATGTTATTGTACCTTTCAAAGGTATAGACTACCTTTGTTCATTTGAAAAAGCTTTAAATATTCATATTTGAATGTTTAGATATATAGCATCGTGTATGATAATTTGTGCCATCCTTTTGCATTTTAAAACTATCCTTGATGGCCAGCAAGATGGCTCAGCAGGTAAAGAAGCTTGTTGGCAACCCTGATCACTGAGTTTAATTCCTGAAATCCAAAAAGTGAAAGGAGAGAGCCAACTGCTGCACCTTGTCCTCTGACTGCCACCTCTGCACCCCACACCCAGCGACATAAATTAAATGTGATTGAAAATCTTGGTTAAATCTTATTTTATGTTTACAAAAATATCTACCACTTTATGTAGGGAGTAATCCCGAGTACCTGTAGCGCTGACACGCCCAAGTGGTATTCACAATGGATGGGATAAAAGAACTGGGAAGGGGGCTCTAGCTCTCTTTTCAGAGTTCCTGTAGGGTAAAGGTTGCTGAGACTAACCTGGGTTTTCGGTGTAAGTAATCTCCCACAATAAAATACCAATTTTATTCTTATTACGTATCCTGTTATATTTCTGTAACACCTTTACACATACATTTATGCCATTCTATCTTCTACAATAGTAAAAATATAGGAAACAAGTTAGTTTGTCATTATCAATACTGCTGGCCCTCACTGGCATGATTAAGGAAGGACGTTTTGTGAGTTAGTGATTCTCACAGGTATTGTTTCTTGTTGTGCTAAAGAAAGACAGTGGGTTGGTGTTCAGAGACATTAACAAGAGCTTTAGCTAGTTACGGCTCCACACATTTATTTTCTCTAACAAGAAAGTCTTACTTTTTTGTGCAGTTTGCATTGGAAAATGCATGAGCATGTAATGAGAATTATTTTTTTTAAGATTTTATTTATTTATTTATTTATTTATTATGTATATAGCGTTCTGCCTATGTATTTGCCTGCAGGACAGAAGAGGGCACCAGATATCATCTTGTGAGCCACCATGTGGTTGCTGAGAATTAACTCAGGACCTTTGGAAGAGCACCAATGCTCTTAGCCTCTGAGTCATTTCTCCAGCCTGAGAATTATTATTATTATTATCATTTTCACAATTGGTGGCTTAAAAATTGCAAATGGCTAGCAGAGAGCTATTGGCAGTTGATGGTTGGTTGGAGAAAAGAATTGGTTTTCTTCCAGGATGTGACCTCTCCTAGGTTGTTCATGTTCCAGTGGATGGCCCTTTACTCACTCGTGCATGCGCAACTTACTGGACTCAGTGGCTTATGAAGAAAGTAAAGAAGGGGATATTAAATTGGGGGTGGATATGAAAGGTGATGTCCAAGAGTGATTCCGTATGGTGAGCAGGAGTGGATATAATTAAAATGCATTGTATACATGTATGAAATTTAAAAACAGATAAAATAATTTTTAAAACTGCATCACTATTTTCACTTCCTTTGTTCTCATCTCCCCTTCAAATCTTCTCTATTAGGAAAAAAAAAGACTTTGTGTTAAAATTATAGCTAGGTCCAATTAATAGATTTTTAAAAACTAAATCAATTCTTCTGTTTGGTGGATTTACAGAAGATGAGTTTTATTGACCAAGCCTTCCATATGTTTTTAAGTAGCAGTCAGAAATGCCATTGCCTCCTGTATACCAGTTGTCTAAGTCATTGCAGTTTTGTAGAACAATTAACCTTTGGAATAGGGAAGATTAATTTTATGTATGTGAAAAGAACTGTGGTGGTATCTGAAATTGGATAAGCCTTTGTTCTTGTTTTGTTTGTGAGGGAGCCCCTTATAATATACACATCTTCATTTTTCAGCTGACATCACCAATAGGAAGAAAAGAAATGTGTTTGGCTTTGTTTTGCTTTACCAACTGCATGTTCTTTCTTTTAGGGTGTGTTGGAGAGTTTCCTGGGTACTGCTGTCTCTGGAGCCATCTTTTGCCTTTTTGCTGGTCAACCTCTCACCATTTTGAGCAGCACAGGACCTGTTTTGGTATTTGAAAGGCTTCTGTTTAATTTCAGCAAGTATGTATATATGTCTGTCTATCTGTCTAGTTATTTGCTCTTGTATGTTGTTCCATCTGTATAAAGCACAGAATAGTAATGAATTCGATCCAAGAATCCGCCAAAATACTAGAATGGTAAGAATTGGAAGTGAGAAGTGCTTCATGATTAAGTTGTCCAGAGCTTAGTTGACACTCATTTTTATAGGTCCATCTGTTGTGCTTTCTGTTTATTCCTTCCCCAGTAATTCTCTTCCTTATTGCTTTGTTACTTGTCCTGAGGGCTCACTCCCAAGGACTTCAAGCCCCAGATTCTTTGCCCTCTAGGGCTTCCTGCTGGTTTAGATAATGAAGAGGGATCAGAGTTTCAGTATGTCACTTTTTCCCATCTTTTCCTGCTTTCAGCACAGCAGTTTGGCTTGCTTTCTGACACTAGCCCCTGTCAGGTAGCCTGTCTAGCCTAGTTTTAGCTCACCAGTCTCTTGTAACTCCATTCCTTGTCTGACCTTTACAAGCCCGAGATTGATAATGGCTTCCTGCTCTAGTTAGCTCCGAGTGCCTCCACATTGCCATTTTAGGAGGAGGGAGAGACAGGCTTTCGTAAATAGCCTGTTTATTTTGTTTTTCTCGGATCACACTTAAAAATGCCCTTTTCTGCCATGAGACTGAAACAGTGAAGAAACCAAATGCCTTGTTGTTAATGCATGGTTCCTAACTCCAGTTCCTGTGTTCTTCACTGTAGATAGCTTCCAGTACACAGGTAAATAATAGTGACACTAATTTTTTTTTTTTTAGAAGATAATGCATCTTTTTAAGTTGGGGGATATTAAGATAAGACAATTATTTAAATTGTTATTTTAGCATGTGAATGAGTTCAAAGTAAAATCGGATATTCTTATCTCTTCCTGCTGTTCCTGAAATATTTCTAAGACAGAATTGCCTTTTCAGGATGAGCTTGTCCTTAGATGACAGTTTGTTAAGTTTTGTGAGTATTCCTTTGTAGAATTCCCTTATTTTGTATTGTAATGTGTTGCAAGATTTTAGAATAGCCAGTGTCTACACAGCACCTGCATTAGTTACTTTTGTGTTGCTGTTCTAGGATGCAACTTAGGGGAAAAAGGGTACATGTTGGCTTATAGGGGATACACTCCATCACAGGCAGGCAAAGCATGGCAAAGGAGTATGAGGAGCACCTCCTCTCAAGAAGCAGAGAGAGAGAGAACAGGAAATGGGGCCAGGCTATACAACCTCAAAGAACACTTCTGGGGTTTAACTTCCTCCACCTTCTGATAACTTCTTTAATCTTCCTAAATAATGCTATCAGCTGGAGATCAAGTGTATAAACCCATATCCTCAAGGGGTATATGTCATAAACAGTAATCCTTAAAAACTCTCACATGATGTTTGAAACTGTGTGTGTCATTGAAAAGTATCATAAGTTACATGAGACAAGTGAGGGTTTGAAACTAAAAAAAAAAAAAAAACCTGGTGGATAACAACAGGGAAAGCCTTCTGAGGCCTTGGAGTTGCAATATGTAAATAAAATGATGACTTTTCTGTAGATCATTATTACAGATTCCTCCTCCACCATAATTCTGAGGACTTGGAAAGAATCTTATTCACGTCAGTTTACAGAGAGAGTCAAACAGTTTTTATATGTTTAAGAAAACATTTTGTGAGACAAGAAAGGCTTCATGGGAAGATTAAACAAGCGTGCGCTATAAACAGGAACAAACAGGCAGACCCTTACAACGAGATTTATTGGATGAGATGTGATCAGAGTCTGAATCTACAGAAAATGTTTGTGTGTCTTGGTTTGTTTTAATTACTGTAGGCTACAGAGTATTTCCTTCCACCGAGTAAGTTCCCTTCTCACTTTCCCGTCTGTTTCATCATAATTGGTACTGTTACATAGTCTCAAGCAATTTATTTGAAAACAGTTGTAAAGCAATGAGAAACATTTGCAAAACTGCCTTAAAGTCAACACTGCCGATTGTGGACAAATGGTACTTTTATTTATGATGCTGTGAATTTGTTCATCTGCTTCTGTTAGAGCAGTAATGCTAGTGTTTCCTCGTGGCTCACTGTTTCCTAAGGCCAGTGTGACCCACTACCAGGCTTATGAGCTGTTCTGTGAAGAAAAGCTTCTCAGTATGTCTTGGAAGTACTGTGTTGCAATTGCCACTGGCTCCTTCACTTTCCTCTTCACTGCACTAAAGAGTCAGCATGGCTATTTAGTTAGGCAGTCATTAGTTCATCTTACCCAGTTTTTCCCCAGCATAATTTTCCCTTTCAGGTGTGTAGGTGAGTCCTTCTTTGGCAAGATCAGGGATAGTTATCACACATCACAACTTGATATGCTTCACAGATTCTCATTTTTTTGGTTTCTTCTTGAAATTTTTAAGGTTGTGTGTGGGTTTGTAACATTGGCATTGTTTTTATGAGTGATCTCATTTGAATCATTCTCACAAAACTACCTTGACTTAATTATTTTTAAATTATTTTTTCCATGATACTCTATAGCATTTCTCTTTTCTCTCCTAAGCCTATGTACATTTTTAAAGATACTGTAACCCATTTAAGCCCCCCCCCCAATCTGGATGTGTCTTTACTGCATATCTGTAATCTTTTGTATCTTCATGAGCTAAACTTAAACCTGCCATGCAGTTTAGTTCATGGCATGTCAGTAGGGCTTGCTTTGGTGGTGCTCGCACTGGCAACTCAAGCATGCAGACAGCGACTGAGAGATGCATCTCTGTACCATGGCCCACATGAGAGACATGGCTACGTTTTTGTGTGTTTAGAATCTTTTTAAAGGTTTCTTAGGTCTTATGTGGATATAGGTGCCAGATGTTTGGATACCATTGGTAGGCAGACTTTTCAGTGCTGCTAGGTGCTCCCCAAATTACCACATAGGGAATTAATATTATGAATGCTTGGCCTATAGCTTAGGCTTGTTGTTAGCTAGTGCTTATAACTTAAATTAACCCATTTCTATTAATCCATGTGCTGTCCTGAGGCTCATTTATCTCATGTATATATTTCCCATCCTGCCCATTCTGTATCTCATGGTGTCTCCTCAGACTCCTCCTCCTCCTTTTTTCCAGCATTCTCTAGGTCTGGTTCTTCCACCTAACCTTATCCTGCCTAGCCATTGGCCAATCAGCTTTTTATTAACAATGAGAGCAACACGTCTTCACAGTATACAGAAGTATTAATCCACATTAATAAATTACGAGTTAATAATCATTAAAAAAAAAACACCCACTTTCATACTCTCTCAGCCTAGACACACAGGGGAGGACCTAGGGCCGGCCTCAAATGACATGACAAATTTTGATGATTCCCCCATGGAAGGCCTCACCCTCGTTGGAGAACAGAAGAGGGATGGGATGGGGGTGCGGTAGGAAGCATGGGAGGATGGGAGGGGGAAGGAACTGGGATTGATATGTAAAATAAGATTGTTTCTAATTTGAATAAAAAGGAAAAAAAACATCCACTCTCCACATAATTGTAAGATAAACATAAAATATCAATACTTGACCCATCATTATCTATTGATCTTAACTTAGAAGAAATGGGAAGGGAATTGTAAGACAGTAGCCTAGTTAGATGGTGATGGCCTATTCTAAGTCTTCTATGGAACAAGCCCAGGCAGAACAAGGTAGACATAACTAGTTATAGTATAAAGATATCCTCTATGTGGGCACTCAAATGAGAAGCTGTAGTGTTTGGCTGCATCATGGCAAGGCAGTCTTGATCTGATAACAGCCCGTATCTCCTCTGCCTCCTCTTGTTGGTTATGCTCCATCCACAGTGCACATTACAGAATGCCTCATACCACAGATCTTTTAAACTCTTCTTCTGCTTTCTGACCTGCCTTTCCCTATTCAGTTAAGAAAGTTTCTTCATAGGTATTCTCAAATACCTAGATTTCCTGTCTGCAACTTCATCCCCTCCCAAAATTACGTATCCTTTTCCCTCATGACACTATCATTCAGCATGTTATAATGTAATTGCCTTTATTATTTTGTCTCCCTTAGTAGAAGGCAGTCCGAAGTTGAGTGCATAGAACATATTGATGTTAGTGTTGTCATCATTCATTGGTAAAAGTCACATTGCCCCATACATATCTGGTATCAGTGCTTTCTAAATACTCTGTACACTCCATGAATACATTAAAAAACTTTAAAAAAAATTTAAGCTTATTCTTTAACAATTTCATACATGCATTGTGGTTATTTCTTATCTCCTATCATTTCTTATCTCCCCTCCTTCCCTATGAACCCTTTTCTTATCCCTGGAAGTCCCTTTCCAGATTGATAACCCTTTCAATGTTTTGTGACCCAGCTAGTTCAACTAGGGTGCTTTGTGTGACCATGCTTGCTATAATCATTGAAATCTGGTGAGTTTGCCAATGGGTAGGTATCTCCCAGAATCTGCCTATAGCTAATAGATCATTCATAAGTTACAGGGATCCTTGAAATTGTGCCCCACCAATTCATGGCTGTTTTGTTTTTATTTTTATATAGACCTAGTGCAATAAACACAAGTAGTGCTAATCTGTGATTGTAATTTTTGTCTTCCCCAGAAGATGGCACAGATATCCTCAATCTCATATATTCTGTGACCACTTTGTTGCAGTACTCCTTCAGCCTTGCAAAGATGTTATAAATATCTATATAGGACTGACCAGTTAATTATCAAATATTATCAGCATCTTGAGAATTCATGAGTCTCCAGTTTCACTGTCATTCACCGGAAAGAGGGGATTGATTTTCTGATTAAAGTGAGGACAACATTTGTCTATAAACATAAATGTTTAGTAGGTATTTTTACACTGTATCTGGTTAACTAAACAACAATATTAAGTTCCTGTCTAGGGTCTGTGACCTCCCCAGCTATGGGTGTCTAGCAGATTTCTGGTACTAGCCATGGGGTTCCTTTGGTACAACAGGCCTCTAATCCAATCAGAGTAATTGGTTTCCTCTGGCACAGTCAGGCCACTGGTGCACAGCAGTTTGTAGCTCATGGGGTTCAAAGCTGGGTGAAGGCATGGCTACTGTTTCTTTCCCAGAAGCCTTCATAGTTACCCTTTGGATCTATGAAAGCCAGCTAGCAAGGAGGAAGCTTCTACCTCAGAAGTTATTTTTTTGAAAGAGAAAATTAGTGAGTTATACACACTAACATTAAATGAACTTTCTAAGAGCTGATCCCCACCCCTCAAAAAAAAAAAAAAACCTTTTAGAGTAATTCCTAAAGATAGCATAATAATATCATAAAACCAAATCTTTAAGCTTAATATTTCCTGGATAAAATTGAGCTTTATATGCAGTGTCTGAAAGTGATCTTTTAGTAACCATTCTATAGGTATTTCAGTGATTTTTTTTTTTTTTTTTAGATTCTGCTTGTTTCCTGGTGGGATAGCTAAAATATCTGTTATGCTTTTTGTTTTTCTTTCCAGGGACCATAATTTTGACTACTTGGAGTTTCGTCTTTGGATCGGCCTGTGGTCGGCCTTCTTGTGTCTCATTCTGGTGGCCACTGATGCCAGCTTCCTGGTCCAGTACTTCACTCGTTTCACGGAAGAAGGTTTCTCCTCTCTGATCAGCTTCATCTTCATCTATGATGCTTTCAAGAAGATGATCAAGCTAGCGGATTACTATCCTATCAACTCCAACTTCAAAGTGGGGTACAACACACAGTTCTCCTGCGCTTGCCTGCCGCCCGACCCAGGTGAGGAAACCTTGTATCATGCTTGCACTTACCCTCTGAGCAGGAAGGGATGAGCTTATGCTCCTTCCAAAGGACCTTACCCGGTGTTCTCTGAGGAACCATAGTACTGAATTTGACATCTGATGTATCTGCAGCATGCTATTCAATGAGGAAATGACATCAGGGGCACCGTGATGGGAACATAGCCAGCTTAGTACTTTTTGATCACCTCAAACAAGGAAGTGATGTGTCTTTTATTCTTAGTTTTATGAGGTAATTGGGGGAGGCACCGGCATGTATAGGATGAATCTAAAGAGCGGGGGAACCCTATCCTCTGGATTCTACTTCACATTTTATTGTTTCTTGATTGCTAGGAAAATCTCTTCTTTTAAATGATGTTTAAGTAGATTATCTTAAACTATAGAAGGAAAAATGCCAATTCAGTTTTTATGAGTTAAATCATGAAATTAAACAAAGGAAGTTAAGATTGGATGCCTCTAATGGGTAAGTGGGACCTTTTGGTTTAACCCGGCTGTGCAATGTTGGTAAGGAAGATATGCTAAGAAAGAAGGAAGGCAGATAGCTATGTGAACATACATACACAATAATATATAATATACTAGTAGAAGATTTATATCATGAAGTCAGGAGAGAGCACAGCAACATTTGAGTGGAGAATGTGATTGCATATCTTATTCATTTAGTATCTCTCAATCCAAACTTAAGTCATTATCAATTTTTTAATAAAAATGTGTTCAAAGTCATTAAGATATTTTTAGAATAGTTAAGTGTTGACTTATAGGACACAAGGTTTATGGAAAAGGGCTTATTCTGAGCAAGTTACTCTGTGTTTGCTATAATAGAGTGAGGAGTAGGTGTTTGCATTATAAAATTTAGTGATGAGTATTGTGGATGCAGTGATGTACAAGTAACTATAGGATGGTATTCCCTAAAATAAAAATTAATAGGCATTTCACAGTTTTTGAGTAAGGCCTAGTGGATTGAGTCCAGCAGAATCCTGGGATGAGATAAGCCCAGGGCATGTGAAATATATTTATGGAATATCCACTTTCACTTCTGGATTCTGAGGCTAAGCCTTTTCATATTTATGGTAAGTAAATGTGATTACATGATAGACCAGATACAAAGTGAATATGGTATAAAAGTTAAAGACTTTTTTTGAGCTTATGAGAGGCTGTGTGATATTACTCCCAGATATGCTGGGGTTATAATTCATCCCCCTCTCTCTAGAGGTAGAGGGGACAGAGACACTGGGGACACCGATTTCTATCTAGGTGGTGAATGAAGAGAGGAGCATCTCACGGGTTACTTAGTTACGATGCTGATGAGAACACTGGGTATCACACCCACAAGTCTTCTTGTCTAGGTTAAGGATAATAAATAGATATTAACGTTAAGACCATACTTTTAAGAGCATGGCAGAGAAATGTGAGATTGAGATTTCAATATTCAGATGAACATGCATAGAGCAGAGGTGGTAATGTACAAATAACCCACACATTAAAATGTGACTTGTGTGGGACATGATGGTGTATGCCTTGCATTACCTAGGGTTCTCTAGAGAAACAGAACAGGCATATATTCATTATATTATAATGAGAGAGGGGGGGAGCTTTATTATAATGGCCCATCTAGTCCAACAATGACTGTCTACCAATGGAAAGTCCACAAATCCAGTGGTGTCTCAGCTCGTCTTCACCAAACCCTGAAATCCCTAAGAAGTAGGCTCAGATGCCAGTGAGGGAATGAACTTGGCAGTGAGATCAGGGGCAAACAGGCAAAAAGCAAGACCTTCCTTTTTCCATGTCCTTTATAGAGGCTGCCACCAGAAGGTGTGGCCCAGATTAACTATGGATCTTCCCATTTCAGAAGATATGGATTAAATGTGGACCTTCCCACATAAAATGACTTAATTAAGGAAAATCACAGGTATGCCCAACCATTTGAATTTTAGTTAATTCTAGATATAGTCAAATTGACAACCAAGAATAGCCATCACAGCCTGTAATCCCAGAACTCAAGAGGTTGAGGCAGAAGGGTTTCCACAAGTTCATTGCCATTCTGGGTTATATAGTTCATGATGGCCTGAACTACAGAGTGAGAATCTGCCTCAAAACCAAAGCCCCAAACCAGCTTGTATTGTTGTAGGTATTAAAATAATTACACCTGTCCCCCACCAGAGAAATGCAGCTATGTGGAGTTCTTCTTGGAGAGAGAATGTCTAAAACCTATGGATGGAGGCCATCATTCTGGGGTTGAGAGAAGTCTGGACAGTGAAAATACTAGCTTGGGACATAGCTCAGTAGGTCAAATGCTTGCTTGGTATATGCATGGCCTTGGGTTCAATCCCCAATACTGGGAGAAAGAAAGGAAGAAAGGAAGGAAGAAAGAAAGAAGGAAAAGAAAGGAAAGAAGGAAGTAAGGGAAAGAAACTCACAAACATTGATGATTTTGAACTTCCTATTTATTTATGTGCATATACATTCATATATATGTTTGTGTATTTATGCAAAAGTCTGTACAGTGACTTGTTACACAAATATGAGTAATTATTCAACAAGGTTATCTAAAGGAAAATAATTACCACTCAGCTGTTTTGTGGTTTGAGGTGTTTGTGTAGCTGACTTAGAGGTTTGTCTGCATACCTGTCACAAACACAAAAAGATAGATCTGGTGTTGGCCGCATCCTGCCTATGGCTAATGGAAACTTCCATTCATTTCTTTTAATTGGATGCTGGCAGACAAATTATTACTGGACTGAGGAAAGCATCACTGAGTGTGTTCAAGTTGAGAGAGAGAGAGACAGAGATAGGGAGTGAGAGACAGAGAGACAGATGGAGAGAGAGGGGAAGGGAAGGAGAGAGATGGCAAGGGGTTTTCCATGAAGTTTTTCCTGCCAGCAGGGATTTTTTTTTATGAAAATGTGGCACTGAGGACTGAGCCAGCTTCACATATGCAGTGTAAGTACAGGAAGCAGGGTTATAGCTTCCTTTTGATCTGTGCTCCTTAGGCTGTGTGAAGCATCAGTCCTGGATTGCTCTCGGGACACCAATTCCCACTCCCTCTAGTTGGTACCAGTGTAGATCTTTCAGTACTGTTGAATGATGCCAAATATATGACTGGAGCAAGTTCACTCTCCCCAGGCAGCTTGTCATCAGCTTTCTGTTCTATAAGATGTGAATAATAGTACATACTGCCAGGCATTAGTGGCACACACCTTTAATCCCAGCACTCGGGAGGCAGAGTGAGTACCAGGATAGGCTCCAAAGCTACACAGAGAAATCCTGTCTCGAAAAACCAAAAAAAAAAAAAAAAAAAAAAAACCCAAAACCAAAATAATAGCACATACCATCTGATGGTATGGTGGTATATTTCTGTAATGCAGAATTTGGGAGGCTGAGGCAAGAGGATTTCAAGTTCCAAGCTAGCTTGGGCTATCTAGTGTCAGCCTTGTCTCAGCCCCCAACCCCAATAAAGGAATTGTTTTAAAGGTAAAATGTGCAATGAGTAATTAAATGCTACCTGTTTTATTATTATTCACCACAATTTAACCTTTAGTGTGAGTTTCAGCACAAAGATGCTTGCATGTATAATTTTTCCTTCTAATAGTACACCATTGGGCCATTGGTCTATTCTGCATCCACACTGATGGTTGCTCTTATTTTAGTAGTGGTCCAGGTAATGGCATTCATGAAATGTATACAAGAACTGATGAATTTCTAAGCCTGGGGTGTTGAAAATTGCTTTTGGTTTGGAAAGGAAGGAAATATAGATATGTCTTAGTCACTGTCCTATTGCTATGAAGAGACAAAGGCAACTCTCATAAAGAAAGCATTTGATTGAAGGCTTGCTTAGAGTTTCAGAGGTTTAGTCCATTATCATCATGGCAGGAAGCTTGGCAGTAGGCAGGCATGGTGCTGAAGAAGTAGTTAAGAGATGAATCCTGATGTGTAACCCAAGAGAGAGATTTTGGGCTTTACATGAGCTTTTGAAACCTCTAGGCCTATCTCCAGTAGGCTCTACATTTCCTCTTACAAGGCCACACCTCTTAATCCTTTTCAAGTAGTGCCATCTCCTGACTAAGCATTCAAATATGTAAGCCTATGGGGGCCATTCTTGTTCAAACCATCATAGGATATTTGCATTTTTGTTAACAATTTCATATTTTCAAAGCTCTATAAAGTTAATGACTGTAGGTTGGATATGGTGGCACATGCCCTTTAATCCGTTTCATCTCTGCACTTGGGAGGTACAGGCAGTGGATTTCTGTGCATTCAGGGCCAGTCTGGTCTATATACTGACTTCAGGACAGCCAGAACTACACAGTAATACCCCAATTTAAAAAAAAAGAAGAAAAAAGGTTAATGACTGTATAGTTCCTATGCAACTCTCTCCTACAATCTTTGTAGCTATGATAGCAAACTGCAAAGCCTGATCATAAATGTATTACTTCTGAAGAACAAAATGAAAAGGTGCTAGGGAGAGTTGCACGTACAGCTCAAGTAAGTGCTCTAAGAACAACAAAAGGCTGGTCTTTCATCACAACATGCCCTGTTAGTAAAAGAATTCAGTCAATGAGTCAATAATATTTAAACTGGCGGATGGCTTGTTTTTCAACACTGGGGCAATATGCAGCAACAAGCCAGCAACTGCACAGATGGAGCCGTGATCCTGCAAACTGAGAAGATTTTGCAGAAATGGAAATAGGGTTCCCTCATCACTAAGAGAACTGTACATCGCTAAGAGGACTGTACTCATGGCCATAATATAGCCTTTGAAGTGTCTTCATTTTATTTAGTGTTTCAGACGTGTGTTATTCTTTATTTTTTGAGAATTTCGTCATACATGTATAAAATGCATTTTGATCATATCCACACACTTCCCTGCCCCAACTCCTGTGAGAGTCTCCACTTAGTCCCTTTGGCCACTTCTTGTCCTTATTCATTCATTTATTTATTTAGAGAATATACCCTACTGAGTTCAATCAATGCTGCCCACATATGCGTGTTTATAGAGCCATCTACTGGAGTGTTGTCAGCCTATCAGTGTTCATATCCTAGAAGAGAATGGACTCTCAGCAGCCAGCTACTACCAATAGCTCCTCAGCTATGGCTTGGGGCTTGTGAGCTCCTTCCTTATCTGACTGACTTAGTCTTGTGCAGGCAACCACAGCTGCTATAAACTGATATATGTGTCAGTGATAGCATGCCCAGTAGACATTTCAGAGGACTCCTGCCCATCCTCAAGTTCTTCCGTTCTTTCCATTTTTCTCTTCTGAAGTGTTTCCCTTGGAGAAGAACAGTATCAGCAGGGAAGCATACATATCCCATTTGCAGCTGAGCATTCACAGTCACTGGTTCTCAGTACTTTGACCAGTGATGAGTCCCCTATTAAATAGTGCCCATTATACAAAGAAGCTTCTCTGACCAAGGGGAGAATAGTACTAATCTATGGGTATAGACATAAATATTTAGGAAGAAGTTTGACAATAAGACTGTTTAGCAAAACAGTAACAGTAGGTTTTCCCTCTGGTTCCTGTGACTTCCCCAGCCAAGGGTTTTTGACCAGCATGACCTTCCTATGGAGATAGGCTTCAAACCCAATCAGTAAGCACTTGGTCATTCCCAGTAACAGTCATGCCACTATTGCCTTAGTGAGCATATCTTTCCTGATGCATCATATAGTAACATGCAGGGTTCAGTCCTGGGTGAGATCATTGATGTCTGATCTCCCCAGCCTGCATAGCATCTCCCAGTAAAATCCAGCATGGAGAGAATTTCCCATTATTTCTATACTGCTTTCTCTATGTCCTTCAATGTCTTCAGAAATGAGCTCTTAGAATCTAGTTATGGGCAACCAAGAGCAATGGCAATAGCCTGTGTTGTTTGTTTGCCTTTGTGGCCTCTCTGACAAAGAACTTGTATGACAATAATTCATGTCTAACATTGAGATTTTTTGTTGAATAATCTAGATCTTCTGGGAGCAGTGCTGTTTACCCACACAGGGTACCTCTGTTCAAACTCCTTTTCATTTTAAAAATATATTTTCTGAGATTTAAATTTTTTTCTTAAGAGACAGGATTTCTCTGTGTAGCCCTAGCTGCCCTGGACCTCTCTTTATAGACTAGGCTGGCCCTGAACTGGGAGATCCACATGTCTCTGTCTCCCAAGCACCTAGCAGTATGGCCACATTAGATAGACTAATTAATGAAGCCCTTTGCCCCATAATCTGTGAACTGCATTCATATTGTGATTAAGTTTTATTATTACCATTAAATGGCATAATGTTTATATAACTACTTGGCACCAGTCAACACTACATCAAAATTTTCTCTCTTTTTTTTCCATACTTCTCATTGTCTTAGAAGACAAGCCCATTCAGTCTAATCTTGTAGTATTCTTTAGAGAGGTTTACACATTTCCTTTTTTCCCCATTAAGCTTTTACTGCAAGCTGAGCCTGAAGAGTCATTAATAACCAGTGTGCTATTATAGACAATCAGGAAACACGTGCACCTGTGTCTCAGGGAAGAAAAATAGATTTAGTTCAGCACATGTAGATTGTTTATTACTGTTCCACTGAGTCCAAACCTTAAGGATATTGTGTACTATATCCATACTCATGAAGCAAAAGGCTTTCAAGAGTTACGAGGAAGGTGTTCAATTCATCACAAGGGAATTTATGTAATTCATCCAGAAATATGAGTGCTAGGACTTTTTACATTGGAAACAAAACATGAACATATTTCCTTAAACTCACCTTTACTTCTCCCCTAGCCTCTTTCTTCTTTGTCCATCATCAGAGATGTACTGGGAGTCTGCTTTATCCATTTCTAAGAATTATGTCCCCTGTAATGATGTAGAATGCATACACACTGTATTTTTTGTTGAAAAATTTTCAACAGTGCATTCTAATTATAGTAATATGTTTATTATATTATAAATAGTGTTGCTTATTTTCAAATGGCTGGTGGTCCAATTTCATTTGACCCAGACTTTAGAAATAAATTTGTACTCTAGTCCCTCTGTTCATTTGCATAATGTGTGAAGCATGCTCAAGGCTGTGTTGATAGTTTAGAAAAGGTCAGAATGCATTTTCTGACCAGGTGTTGGTCCTTTATCTGGAGAAGAAAGAAGCCCTGCTAACAATGATAAATTATAAAAGCCAGAAAAATAGCCTCAGGGGCAGACACTGTGTCATTAACAGAGGGGTTCTATTTTATTGATTAGTTGCTAACTGTTCCAGAGAGAACATGCTTAATAATGGATGAGCGATTAAGAGAAGAATATTTTCTTTCAGACATCCAACACATTGCTGTCTGTAATCTCTCAATGATGGCCTTTCTCCTGGTGTGAAACTGTAAGACCAAGCCAAGTGACAGGATTAGCAGTGCTTTCCATGTCTTTACCTTTTTTAATTTAAGCATGGAGAGACATGTGAATGCTCTGAGGCAATTGACACTATGATAGAATTTCATTATTATTTCTTCATACATAGTTTTTCTCGTAGCCTAATAAATGGATACCATGATAACAAGTTACCACCATTGAAAAGAACTACTGGGCTCAATGTGAGTCCTATGGCCCAACAGGGTAGTCAATATGAGTTTCATAATTAGAAATCCTAGTTATCGGACATGAGGAAATGCAGCGTGGTCCTAACTTATCTTTTATGAATAGTGCCATATTAAATGCAATTTCCCTTTTATGGTAGGTCATTCCTTTTTTATGAAGTTGGTTTAAATCATAAAGTAATAGCAAAACTCAAAAGTGTAATTTCCTCATGCTTGTCCTTGAAACTGACCTTCAGTTAGCACAGTTGATGTCATTCGCAGTCATGGTGGCTCTTGAGAAAGCCACACATGCCTGAAACACTCATCACTTCAGTCTGCCTTCACTGTCCTAACCTGTATTTCAGCAGCTTCCCTATGAGGCTTGTAGAGACAGGAAGTGGGGAAGGAATGGATTTGCATTGTCACCAGGCCTGGAAATAGTCTCTAGCTTTGCCTTTATATAAAACATGTATTTGGACAACTTCCCTTGAATAATGTCTGCAGCACATTGGGAACATGATGATGGGAGGATATGGAGGAGACATTTTTTGTAGAAACAGTGACTAAACATATTCCACTTGTACATCCACTGTAGCTCTGCTCTTTAACCAACAGCCTGGCATCTCAGGTGAACTTGTGTGGGAAGAATATCTGTGACTCACTAACTAACTTGCTAGTCATAGGAAATCTCACCCAATTGGTTTGGTAAAAAGTACTTAGGAAAATGAAAACAATAATAACAAAAAATTTTAAAAAGATATATAACTTTGTTTTTAGACTTAGGGCTGAGAGAGTGGTAACCCGTAGCCCCTTTCTCACAGAATTATCCTGATCCACTTTGCTGTTACCTACAAAGCTGTTTTTGTTCTTTTGTTGACCTAGACATTTAAAGTGCAGACTCAACTTTATCAAGAGAGGTGGTATCATCAAGTTATCCAGGGCCCTGGGATCAATGACAAGCTCCTGGAGCAAGGAGATCCAGTTTTATCTTACGTCTGCTTCCCACTTGCTTGATTTCCTTTAGGCAATGAGAATGCTTAGAGTAGAGTAAAGCATTGAAGCCTGATAATTCTAGAGTAACCTTAAAAGTCTCCTTGTTTTCAGCTCTGTGTTATTGTAACCACGAGATTCAGATTAGACTGATATTTAGTCATCACCATCCAAATGGAAGACATTTACCAGGGGATTTCAGTAAACCTGTTTCAATAGGACAATATTTGTAGATTTGATCATCACAAAAACCTTTGTGAGCCGGGCAGTAATGGCGCACGCCTTTAATCCCAGAACTCAGAGGCAGAGGCAGGAGGATCTCTGTGAGTTCGAGGCCAACCCAAAGACCCAAACCAACCAACCAACCAACCAACCAACCAACCAACCAACCACAACAAACACCTCGGAGAAGGAACTGACATACCCCCACCCAGGTCAAGTTCTGCTTTCTCCAGGTCAAGTTAGTAGTAATCTTAGCTGTGATCTGAAGCTGGCATCATGCTAACCGTTTTGCCTATGTTGCATCATTTAATCTGCTTTGTCACTTTACAGGGTAATCAAATTCAAATCTAGCTCCACAAATGAAGGATCTGTGGCTTGGAATAGTGAAGTAGCTTCTTCAAGACAAGGGTTAATGGAAGGAGTTTTAGTGCCCTGTGCTCAAAATGTAGCACAGCTGAAATTTAGGCCAGGACTACTATGCCCCTCCCTGCCTGTAATGTTGTGTCACACCATAACCAGACCCCTCTCCAGTAACCAGTTGTTGCTCACATTTGACTGCATGGCCTCAAGTGAGCTTGTATATATTCCTGTTGCTGTAACTCCTGCTAGTATACAAAGAAGGGCCACGAGGAGCCTTGGCACCAGGTCTGTGGAGAATAAAGGGTTACCTTGTGTAGTGCATGTGTCAACACTGACACATGTCCCCTCTTGCAGGTGAAGCTACTCCATCCCCTGATTCTTTTTCTAGACGTTTCCATAAGCACTAAGAAGGAAAGGCAGGCTTAAGATTGAAAGGTGACAGAGACACATTAAAAATACCTATTTCCAACAGCATGCATTCCACCATTCAGAAGATCAGCTAAACGTTGATATGTAAGAAGAAGGACCAAGAAAGTGAGAATCCAGTTCATGGAAAACAATAAACCTGTGGGGATGCATAGACTAGACTGTCTTGGTGATGACTGACTAAATCTAAATTAGCCACATTGTTAAAGCAGAGAGTTGCACTTTTCCCTGAGCCTTGAAGCCGAGCTGAAAGTGAAGACAGAGTGCAGTGTGTCTGGGCTTTTCTTTTGACCTTTCCAGAATCCTAATTAAGGATATTGCAGATGCCTTATAAATGGATCAGTCTGCAATTGGTTGCCAAAGTGTTTATACTCTGTCTGGATCTAAATGGTGCCCAATGGCCCTTGTAGATCAAGAGCCCAGCTGTAATCGATCATTTTCTCATCAGTGAGCCTAAAGAAATTTACTTTTAATCTCATTTATGGACTCTTCCAAACCCTGCCAATATATATTTATAGAAGTGCATATATATATATATATATATATATATATATGCAGAGAAAGTATTATATACTTCTTCCTCTTTATTAGATACTGCTCTTCTGGGATTTTTAAGGCCAGTGTACTTTTCTAGTTTATCTTAGATGAACACTGAAAATGTAAAGAAATATAATTGAGTGGGATTAATTTTGATATATAGTTATTTCACAGACTTAGAGTCTTGAATACCTTCTCCAACTCTTTAACCATATTTGGAATGCAGAGAAATTTAGGAAGCCAGTGAAGTTGCATTGAAAACCTAGCTGAGGAAGAGCAGCCTGCCTGCCAGACACTGTGAGTTCATTTGTGAGTGCTGTCCCACCTTGAATCCTTGGCCCATAAACATCATTATCTAGATCCTGATAAGTTAGAATGCTAATAGAAAAAGAAAAGAGCCAAATTTGAATAAGGTCTGAACTTGGGGGATGCTTTCTGATTGCAAACTTAGCAGAGTCATGGTTTGTTTCAGAGTCTTGACCAATACTTAAATCACATGGGAAAGTTTACCTGTGATGTGGTCTAGGATGATTTATTTATTTATTTATTTATTTATTTATTTATTGCCCATTTTCAAAACAGAGTCTACTGTAGCCCAGACTGGCCTCATGTTTGCTACATAGCTCAGGATGACCTTGGATGGCTGATTGTCTGACTCTGTTCCACCCCTCCCACCTGGTTCTTTAACTAATGCTGAGGTTGAAACCCAGGGCCCCATGCTTGCTAGACACTCACGACTGTGATAAATCTTTAGACCCATCCAATGTTTTTGAATACTAACTCCATGTTTTGATCAAATTGAATACTATAAGAAAATATACTGTATGCTCTTTTTTCAAGAACAAAAAACTACTAAAAACCTAGTTTTGTTAATAATACTTTACTTTTTTTTAAATAAGGAATCTTGTCTTGTCGGTCAAGTGTTCTTTAGCCTACTTGACTCTCTTGGATTTGTAATGAAACAGAATAAGAAAGCATATCACATGCACATGTTAGGGAGGCTGCAGTAGGCAGGACCTTCTGGCTAATATTTGTACGATGCCCAGCATTCAGTGACCAAAATAGATTATAATGTTGACCCAAACTAGGACCCAGGGCATGTATTTCCTCTCTTTTAGTTTCTTTGCCTTGTCCATTTCCTTTGTTTGTATTTATTCTCATTCATTTCCCTTGGAGAAACACTCTTCACCAGATTTCTTAACTGACCGTGGATAAATAATTTGAGTGCCAGTGATTGAGACTCAGGCTAGGTAGACCCTAGGGAAGAGTAGTGAATAGCTATGTGCTTTGTGTCCTTCTCATGGATCTCCTATTTTATATATCAATCATCAAACACAGTCATGCATTTCTCCTTCAAGGTTTATGTAGACAAGATCTGAAACACAGAGAGCTAAAATAAGTCTGGAGTTTGATTGAGTGGGGGAGAAACGAAAGAGAAATTTTTAAATCAAATGTTGACTAAATGATATGGTTCTCAGATAAAAGCTTAGTAGACATTGTTTCATGTTGCCATTAATTATGTCCTCTGTATAACAGTTTAAAGTGCAAGTCTTCCCTTGCACTTAGAAAAAGAGTCTATCTGATAAAAAATCAAATATTTTAATTAAAATACTACATTTTAATTTTCAGACCCATAAAATAAAATACTAATGAAATGTTTCCAAAGTTCAGGTTGGTTTAATAAATAAATTCTTCAGCAAGGTGCATCTTAAATCTATAAATTATGCCTCATTATATGAAAATAAGCTTAAAATTTAATTATATATCTCATTATATTTTATTGTTCAGTGCTTTTTCACACATTTTGCAAAGATAGACTTTATCATGCACAGTTCAGTTTTCTACACTACAAATTCCTAATGCTTAACCAGTGAATCTCTGAAGTGTGAGATTTTTACTATACGTGAAGCTGGTAATCACCATAATAACAGGCAGGCATTTCTTCCATTAGACAAATGTATACTGAATATGCACTAGAAATAGAATTATAGATAGTAAAAATACCAACATAAGATTCTAAACTTTTAGTAACTGCTCCCAAGTTTTAGATAGCATCCTTTCTTCTCAAGTAGATTTCTTTAACTTTTAATTTTCCTCTAAAATAAACAGGTAAAACACTAGTGTGTGGTTGATTAAAAATAACAGAAACAAATTTAATATCATCTCTTAAGTATCTTTCATACACGTCTGCTGCAATCTTTGTTTTATCTTAAAGTGAGAAGAATACAGTTACAATATATATCCTTGCCTGGTGTTTGTATGTTGCTTCAGAACTTTCAATGCCCTGTTCTGTGTTTTTATAAGGTCATTATGCATTTAGTTTGTTTGTATTTTATTTTTCATAGACAAAAAATTGTTCTTTTCTTACAGTTAATCTCTCAGTATCTAATGATACTACACTAGCCCCAGAGGACCTGCCAACAGTTGCCTCTACTGACATGGTAAGTAACCTACTATTTCAAACTACCCACACAGTTTATAATTTATGCATTGTGCCATGTGGTCTCCCTTTAGCTGTCTTGATTGCCATTGCCCATAGAGGGAAGAAAACAAAAAGCCCAACCTGTCATCATCATAGTTAGCTTTTCATCTTCTTTAAAAGATGTGAAACCAACATTCACCTATATAACGTTACTTTTAAACCTTTTTAAAGAACCTAATGCTAGATCCCATTTATTGTGGTCTTGAAACATTTTCTATAATTCTATGAGAATGTTGGAAAACAAGAACTAATGTTGTCTGTTTCTGGTCTAACTAGGCATTTGTCTGGCTGAGCAAATGGTGCTGCCCTTCCTTCACTAAGGGTGACGGTAGCAGGACATTTTCCCCATTACTTAGAAGGACCAAGTCTCCATCACATGGTGTCCTTTCCCATGGCTTGTAACCAAGGACCTTTAAGGCACTTGAACTAAGCTTTAAAAATGAGCTGTTTTGCATGGAAGATCACATGCTGAGAGAAAACTTTTATATTGGAGAAAATGGGGGAAAGCGCTGTCTCAGGCTTCTGATTGTTCCTTCTATGCCAAATATGGAAGCTGACCAAAGAATATCAATCTCCCAGTTACAAAGACAGAAAACATAATACCTTGCTTTGAGAGAGTGCCCATCTCTCAGGAGACCAGAACACTTCTGCAGATATTATGTAGCGAGTGCCCATAGCCATCCTTTTCAGAGATGCTGTTCATGTCTTTGCTGGGCAGTTCTCACATGACCCTGTTTCTCTGTTTTGTATTCTCTGGCTTTCTTGACTTCTAGTTACCTCTAGAATTTTCTCTGACTCTTTGCAAACCTCATGTCTTTACTTCTTTATGTTTCATACTGTGCATGAGCAGTGTGTGTGTGTGTGTGTGTGTGTGTGTGTGTGTGTGTGTGTGTGTATAGAGAGAGAGAGAGAGAGAGAGAGAGAGAGAGAGAGAGAGAGAGAGAGACTGTGTGTATCTGTATGTCTCTGTGTCTGTGTGTATGTATGTGTGAATGTCTGTGCATGTGTGTGTCTGTTTATGTGTAGGAATATATCTACATGTTGAAAGTCACTGTAGAAGAATTCAGATTTTAGTTCTTTTGCCAGCCAACCCAGAAGAACTTGCCTAAAATAGAGGAGGAAATGCTTCCTTCTAGGTTTTAAAGAATGTTAATTAAAATTCTTTTTGTGTTTTAAAAAGAAGCTGACAGAAACCTACGTTCATTTGAAATAAAGATTTTAAAGACACTTGCTTTCACATTGCTTCTTAGCCTCCCAGGTACCGCAGGGGCCAGTTCTGCAGCTTAGCCAGCACTGAGCAGAGCAGCTGCTCACAGCCAGTGTTCCTGTCCTCAGATATTCTGACCCCCACTGGCCCGTGTTCCCTCAGTAACTGTGACTGTTAGGGGAGAATGAGCCATTACTTCTGAGAGGCACAAGTTCTCTGTGTGCTGCGGTATGCTGCCTCTTCTTCCCTGAACTTCTCCTGGGCCATATGGTCATCAGGACTGAATTTCCTTCATTCCCTTTGGTCCATAAGTAAGTTATGAGAGAGGTGCAGTAAAGGTGACATGCTGCCCCTAGCCAGTGAGCCTTCCTCTCCTAAGGCCCTAGGTGTTAGAGGAGGGAAGGTCTGTCCCCTTCATTCTCATTAACCTGAAGATATGCTGTCCTGTGCAGCGGGCATGTTTCAGGGGAAAGGGCAAGTAAGACAGATGGGAACTGCCAAAGAAAGCTCCCCGTGAGGACTAGGGCAGTGTTTCCGGTATTTTCCGTTATTGCTGTAATTATTTTATCCTCATCTCTGGTACCTTTCCTATTGATACTTTGCTGGTTATTTCTCTTACCTTGCAAACACATTCTCTACCTAATCGCTAAAGAAAAGGCTCTGAGGGGATGTGCAGCTGGTGGCACATTGTATCTGAATGAGATAGGATATGATGGCTTCCAGCTTCTAGCTCCAATGTCAAAATGTAACATCAGTATCCCCGAGAGATGACTGAATGAATTGCTTAGTATTTGCTTCTTGCACATGATTCTTCTCTCTCCTTATTTTAAGTTCCTTAGAGGCATCCCTTTAATACATGGCTCTGATGAGTTCACTTTGATGAGTTTGCAGTGGCATGCTCTATGTCACAATCAAGACATAAACCATTTCCTGTTTCCCAGGAAGCCCTATGGGATAGTTTTGTTGACTTCCCAGCTTTCTGAGAGAAGAAAGATCATCCTGGTCTTCAGAGGGCAGATGCCTTGTTCCTTTCAGAGGACACTGAATCCAGCACTTGGGGCCCAGTGGGTCTCTTTTACTATGAGGGACTTGCAACATTTCAAAGTTTATTTTAATGTCTTTATGTTCTCATCTCTGGTGGATTTTAAACTCTCTGATTTTACAAACTACCTAGCTTGCTTTGAATGTCTGTTTGGGAGCAAAATCTCAACTTTTCAGAGATATAATCTTAGTCACAAGCAGAATAACCCCTATATTTCAGTATTTCATGAGAGTACAAAGAACTGCAGCTCAAATATATGTTGTACATGAAAAAATAAGATTGGAGATTATGCAAATATAGCCTGCCCATGTTGGGAAAAGCCCTAAGTGAGAAGATCAGCTACTTCTTCTTGAAACTTCTGTTAAACTATAATGTATGTATGTATGTATGTATGTATGTATGTATGTATAAATAATACACTATACTATATATATATATATAGTCACTGTTAATCATACCTAAAAGAGCACATTTTACCAGTCTGTGTGTGTTGAAGGAGAAGTGTGTAGACCTTTATTATTTACTTACTCTGTTATACTACCCAATGGAATTCACAGTGTCTATACTGGAGAGTCTGTTACCTATAGGACTAAGAACTATTGTAGTCACTTAGTCTACTGGACAGTTTGACATAGCAGCAATAGTGGTTTGATCTGATGTACCTTCAGGGTGAGTCAGGGAGTTAACATTCATTTTCATGGGAATCAGAATGTCATATTAATGTTCTTATACATGGCATCCTTGTGGTTTTTTCCCATTGAGAAAGTTAGCTGTAAAAACCATCCTGTCCTTGAATATGTTTAAAGCTACACATGTTCCTACTTTTAAAATCTGTTATAGAAAACTTCAGATAAGCACTCATGTTTCCTACTTTTGGGGAAGGGGATAATGTGCACTTTTTTTAAAAAAAGAAAATCCTCATATTTTTAAGAATTGTCAAAGCCACTTAATATAAGAAGGGTAATTCTCTTGAAAATGAGATGCAGAAAAATGATTTGACATCTCTTCGGGAGATTGTTCTTTCTGGAAATTCTCAGCTGCTTGCTTCTCTTTTTACAAACGTTTCCCCTCACTACTCCTTTACATACTGTAGTTTACCCCATCTGACCACTTGTAAGTAGCTCCTTCAGGTGAGCATCATTGTTCTTAGCACAGGGGTCTGTATGTCTCCAAGTGAACATCTCGGCTCATGGTGTCTCATTTTTTTCCCGTGTGTCTGCTGGTACATAAAGAAACAACACCAAATCTGTCGCTCATTTTCCTCATCCGTTGGTTTCATTCCCTGTTATTTCTTAGCTTTGCTGTCCTGCTTTTCTTGCTACCTTTGAAGGAGGAAAGTGCTTCAAGACCAGTCCTGTTCTCAGGGCTCAGTGCAAATGTTGTCTTCTCTGTACTCAGTGTAATAGCTGGCCTCCTCATCTGCTCTCCTGACCATGCACTTACACAGCTTTTTTTTTTTTTTAAACCACCTTATATTATTAAGTAATTTTAGAGCAAACATTTTATTTCTCTAAGGAAATTTATAAACATTGTTGCTTTTTCTTTGATCTTTTTTACTACCTTAAAGCTTATATTAGTCCATCCATGTATTTGGGTTCACTGCATTCTCGAATTCCCTGTGGGAATTTTTTTCAATTTTCTACTGGCTGTTGTTATTCAAAATAGCCTATCATTAAATGAATAGCATTGCCAGATTTGACAAACAAAATATGGAATATTCAATTACACTTGAATATCAGGCAAATATTAATTAATTTTAGTATATGTTCTGAATAGTGAATAGGACATGCTTACACTAAAAATGCTTGCACATTGTTAAGGTTGGATGTTAACTAAGCATCTTGTATTTTATCTCGTCATTTTAAACTAAACTTTAACTTTAACTTTATCTTCTGCACAGAAGGCTGACAAACTGGCACAGTTCTCCTTTGGATATGCTATATACTCCAGGCCTGATGAAGGACTTTATTCACTCAGTTAACAGGACTTCTCTGGTGCCTGCCATAGCCTACACTAAGTTCTGCTCTTTTCTTCTTTTGTACTGCTATGTGTATCATCTTTTTGGTCCTGTGGCTGTATAATTTATCATTTGCAGATTTTGCCCAGCCCTCGGCCTTAATAAGTATCTGCTTGGTCACTTTTCTGTTTTTTATTGTTTTCTCACTACCCCCTTTTCCTTTTCATCTCCACAAGTAGTTGAGTTTGGGTGGGTTTTATTGTCTAATCCCCCATGAACAGCTTTTGTGTTTACTATCCCTAAGAAACTCATCTTAAGAACCTTGCAAATGCTCTTGTGTTCTAGAACACCCTCTGCTGCTGTATTTTGTTTTAAAAAGTCTGTAATTGCTATTGCAGCTTTTTCACTCCCACTTACTCTTCAGCCCATTGTGTTTCTTTCACCTATCATTGTAATCCATGCGTAGCCTTTTGTGGTGTCTCACTTCCCTCATTGGGTACTCTGGATGCTCTGCACATTTTCACTCAGAATACTTGTAGTTGTGTTGGGCCATTACGCCAGGTCATCTCATTGCAGTTGATGTCTCTTATCTTGACATCTCTCCTAGCCCCATTAGACATCTTTCCGAGGATTCCATATCTCTAACTACTGAGGGTGGGCTGCAATATAACTGTTATGCAAAGTTATAAGCATCTTAAGAAAAGAGAGATAATGTGAGAATTCTAATTGTCAGAGATTTTTGAGATTATACTCCCATGTGTCCTATTCCTAAAGACAAGAGAGTATGTTGCATAAGACATAAAGATGAAAACCATAGATGTGAGAAACACCTACAAAGAGATAAAAGACAGTGACATGAGATGCTGAGCCTCCTGAATTAACCCACAGCAGACAATGGTGACTTGGACTCAGGTATAGCCATGGCTCTGTATATATTTCTTCATGGTGTAGACTCTATCTGTAGTCTTAAGGAATTAACCTTCACTTAACATCAACTTCTATAAAAGAGCAGAAATAACACAAATCATAGAGATGTGTTTTCCATGGTCATTAAGTTGAACTGTCAGTTATACTTTAGGTTTTATGAAATCCATAACTTCTTATTTTGAAAAATTATCTATGTTAAGATATATGCTAGTTGCCTAAAGTTTTTATATGTGAGACCTTAGATGGAGTTTGGAGGTTAACTTTTTCAGACAACAATAATGGATTCATTTAGCACTTTTTCAATATTGGCATTGCCATTTTGAAATAACTGGTGGAAGATAAACTGCCTATCTTTGCATCTGTATTCGTGCCATTTTCTCCTGAACCCGAATCTTTGTGAGGAAATGGATAAAAATTCCTTTCAGGGTTGTTCCAGTGTATCTTACATCCTTGGGGAAATTCCAACTATATATATAGAGAAGGACTCTGCTGATGTTATATTACTGATGTGAAATTAGGGCACAGTTTTGCTGATTTTAAAGCAAAGAAATATGTTACCAATTATGACCTCTAAATGTTGCTTTAGTCTCCTGAAGGTATCCATATGCAGAAATCTAAAACACACACACACACACACACACACACACACACACACACACACACACACACACTCACAAAAGACATGATTAATCACCTTGCAGAGTTCGATAAAAGCAGTTATGCAGTTCAACTGTGTACAATTGGAGGTAACAGGAAAATATTTCAAGTGAAGATCTTGAGTTGATTCTATTACCTTGGATAGGCATTTTGTCTTTTGAGCTCTATGAAAACCTCCTCCCTTTCTGGCCAGACTGGACCACTGATATCAAGAGAACTCTTAAAATGGCAAAAGATGTTGATTTATTTGATGCAACATAGAACTCTTTCCTTTAAAGGATAACAGAAATTTGCCATTCCACACTTCTTTGCCAAGTATTTCCAAATAACTCTCATTGTCATACAATGTCCTCTTAGCCTGGAACCCAAGAAGATGTAAGTTATGAGGCAGTTAGAGATCTTCTTCGATGAGATACCCAGTCACTTCCACTAACCACATTGACATTCATTTAAGCAGAGATGGTCTAGGAAACAGCTATTGCTGCACAGTATGAACAAATATTCTCTGTACAGAAAGACCAACATGCTTAAAGGCTAATTATTGAATAAGGCTCAAGTATAAGAAATAGCTGCACAAAGGTTATTTTACACAAGGGAATGAGCCACCAAGTAACTTCATCACAGAAAACCATCAGGCAGAGGAGGAGCATTCACCCCTGCACTGTTGAATACTAAGGGTGAGAAAACTGTTCAAATCACTTAGGGGTTTCCTTCAGACTTTAGATTCTAGAAAAGTTCCTGGGACTTAGAGGCCATTAACTTGTAATTGCCCTGTAAGTAAAGAAAGCCAGTGACTGCTGCTTTAGAAGTAGATTCTAACGCAGGAATTTCAGTTCTGTGTCACTAGCTGAGAGGGTGCCTAAAAATCCAGTAAGAAAAACAGTTCAGGACAGGAAAATTGTGAACAAAGGTATGTCTCAGCTGAGTTTAGCATCAGCCTGTTTCCATGGGGAATTCTCGAAGACAGTCTGTTCCACAGCTGCCCCCTCTTTGAGCAGAAGCAGGTAGCTGAGGCAGTAACTGTTGATGTGGCTGTTGGATGATGAAAGGCAGTTTGCTGAGAAGCAGCCAGCTGTGGTTGCATAGGAGCTAAGGCAGGTGCACAGGTCTACCCATGACACTAACTTGTGTTGTGTATTAGATCAGAAAATGGGGGAAGTTGCCAGAAAGAAGCACAGGAATGACAACAGGACAGGACAGGAACACATGAAACTGACCCATGTGCTTGAGATCATGGGAACACAGGACTCTCACACAGTTGAAGAGTGCAAAGGTGTCACAGCCATTCCACTCTTGGGTGTTTCAAGTGCTGACCTATAGTTGACAAGAAAAACCTCAATGCTGTATTAAGTTTGCGACTGAGAAGTCGCAGAGTGTACACACTTTGATAGCATCATTTCTTCAGTCACTAGGGTGTGTTTACTAAGAAGAGAAATAACCTACTTGTGGGTTAGTTACCTTCCTACAACTTTTAGAGCATTGGTACCATAAGGTAGATGAGCATGGCCCCAAGTGCACACAAATAAGCACTTTGTGAACAATAGTGGTATTTCTGAAGTCTCACATTTTGAGGTTTAGGATATTAATGTATCTCATTTGACTCACAGGAAATCTGGCAGGAAAGAAGGACTTTATGGTTTGTTGCTGTTGAACAAATGGCTGATTATAAGGTGGGAGAGCAAACTGCACACCACACTGCATCCCTCTCACTGTGGCTTTCATAATTGCTGGCCTCTTTATCCCTGTCACTCTAGTAAGGCCTCATCAGGTTACTACATTCTCCAGTGGTTATCTTTAGATTGTTTTGTAGGCGGTTCTAGTGCAGTCCCTCTAGATCCCATCAAGTATGGAAAGCTGCTTTAGATGTGCCAGTATTTTCTAAAAAACTAATAAATCCCTGTTTTATTATTCTCAGTACCACAATGCTACCTTTGACTGGGCCTATTTGTCGAAGAAGGAGTGTTTGAAATACGGAGGCAAGCTTGTGGGAAACAACTGTGATTTTGTTCCTGATATCACACTCATGTCCTTCATCCTGTTCCTGGGCACTTACACCTCTTCAATGGCTATGAAAAAATTCAAAACTAGTCGTTATTTTCCAACAACAGTAAGTACCTGAGATTTAAATGATTTTCACGGGATTTGCCCTGTCTCACCACTAATGCATTTTACAAAATGAAAAAGGCACCTGCCATTCAACATGTCCAATATTACTTTGTATATTTGAGTAATACATTCTGGTCTTTGTTCATATGGATGCACACTTATCATAACTATAGTCCTGCTTCAAGAAACCTTCCCAAGATTTGCTTTCATATTTCCACCATAAGTTCCTGATAATGTGGTGGATTGGAGGAATGTGCTGGGCTCCACCTAAACACACATGATGAAGAAGAGGACCCTTCAAAATCCACATTGTTTAAATATATAAGCAAAACCTTTTCATATCAATCAGAGATTTTAATGGTCATGAATTTCCCAATCATTGACTACACATGTATAGAAATTCATAGAGTTTCTCAAACATTAACTATACATTAATACTTGAATGCACTTTATGGGACTAAACTAAAGCAATGTTGTACACTAGGATTGGTGTAAGATATAACTCTATGAGTGAGAGTTTCCTCCCAATACTATTGAATGCTGTAGTATCTAGAATGTATCTGGGTTGCATACACTTCCACTGCCTCTCAAGTGAGTTTGAGTAAACTTAAATTCAAAACTGCAGTGTTTTGAGAGACTAGACCAACATTTAATATCCTTTTCTTTTTTATTCTTTTTTTTTTTGGTTTTTCGAGACTGGGTTTCCCTGTGGCTTTGGAGGCTGTCCTGGAACTAGCTCTTGTAGACCAGGCTGGTCTCGAACTCACAGAGATCTGCCTGCCTCTGCCTCCCCGAGTGCTGGGATTAAAGGCGTGTGCCACCATTTCAAAACTAGGAAATGAAACCAAGGTGCTCTTTTGCTTTACAGTTCAGTTTGTATTGTTTAAAAGATCAATGTTTCCAGGTAGTCTGCATTAAACATGATCGATATCAGTGACCTGTTCCCCTCATGAGACTGCTTCATTGTGTTTTATATAGAACTTCAGTAGACAGAATCCCCTTTCTAACCCCAGGAAAATGAAATTTAATATATTTACTTTGACCTAGGAAAGTGTGGACTTTCTGACTTCTTCTTACAAAATAGAGAATAAAGGAAAGAGTTGAAAATGAGGTGTCTAAAAGTAGATTGCCCAAGGAATGAAAATGTTCCCTAGAAAGAAATGGGGGGAGGGTTTAATTTATTCTGATTAAAACAGACTTTATATACTGGTGTGTGGCAGGCTCAGAGCCACTCTTTGTTTAGCACACAGTGTGATAACATATACACACACACACACACACACACACACACAGAGAGAGAGAGAGACAGAGACAGAGACAGAGACAGAGACAGAGACAGAGAGAGGCAGACAGAGACAGACAGAGACAGACAGAATGCATTGCCTAGAATCTGGCTCTGCAGGTGGTCCTCTTCTTTGCCACTTTCTACTGATTAAGCCCTCCCTGTTTCACCGTGCAGATTAGGGCCATTCCTGAGTGCAGGTGACATTGTGGTCCCAGCACATATTCAGGAGATGTGCTTAACCAGATTACTTCTTCAGTGGTTGAGTTTTATATAGAACAGATTCCTGGGTAAAGGAATTAAGGACCATTTCTTCTGGATTGTGGTTTTTCCTTTGTTGTTACCAGTTCATGGGATCTTGAGTTTTGTTTGTTTTTGTTGCATTTTTTTACAGATCATTACTTCTTGTCAAAGTGTAATGTGTTTTGAGTATAGTCATTGGAACTGTGGAAAACTTGTGAAGCTCTTATATGTTGCAATTTGTAAAACAAACTTATGTCAAACTTCAGATGGGAACCAGATATTTTTTCTACTTTTTATTTTAATGGAAAAGTAACAATTATATGCACTTATAGAGCACAGCATGATATTTTAGTATTTGTTTATGTTATGGAATGATTACATTAAACTACTTAATGTATCTGTAATTTCACATGGTTAAAATATTTCTGCAATGGAAGCAAAATCTCCTCTTGTCAAATTTGAAATATATAACACATATAAGCTGTAATCAGCATGCTATACATTCCAGTTCAAAAACCTACACTTTCATTGTAACAGGATGTGGCATGCTTTGAACAGCATCCTCTCTTTCCCCTGGCTCCCTGCTATCTTAGCCTATGATCTTCACTTTCTAAGTTTCCACACACAAGTGAAATCATGCATTTGTTTTCTGTGTCTAGCTTATTTTGCTTTTCAAAATGCCCTCCAGATCGCCCTATTTGCTTCTTTTAAATTTCTGAATAGTATTCCAGTTACATGCATAATTATATAATATTGAAAATGAAAATTGTATCTATTATTTTTTCATTTGTTCATCTGTGACTGACATTTAGCATGACACTATGTAATGGCTGTTATGAATGATGCTGTTATGTAGGGAAATACATACAGGCCATGACACACTGTTTTTATTTTCTTACATTCTTTCTCTTAATTCTTTGGGAGAACTGTCTGTCATATCTGTAACAGCTTAAACTAAGTTACATTCCCAACAATAGAATGTAAGGATTCCCTTTTCTCCAAATCTGTGCCAAACATTGTTATCTCTTGTCTTGATAGTGGTGATCTTTAACATAGGTGAGTTCACAACTCACTGTAGATTGAATTTGCAATTCTTGGACAATTAGTATCATTGATCATTTTTCACGTGTCTCTTGGCCAAAAGCCTTTTAAGATATACCTATTAAATGATGTGCTGCCCATTTTAAGTGGGCTATATGTATTTTATGCTTGAGGTTTTTTTTACATATTCTTGACATTGCCCTCTTGTAGGTGAATGGTTGGTAAATACGTTTACACACTTTGCACTTGCCTTCTTACTTGGCTAATTGCTTCTCTTGATGAGTAGAAGCATTTTAGTTTGATATAGTCTGATTTGTCAATTCATCAATTTTCCTGTGGGTTTTTTTTTCTTTTTCTTTTTTTTCTTTTTGGAATCAACCCTTGTAATAAAATTAAGTATGATGTTAGTTTTTTCTATTTGAAAATAGGCTTTGTCAAGTTTAGCATAAGACCTTTTGTTCTGTTTCCTTCTAAAAATTTTTATGGTTTCAGGCTATCTAGTTAAGTAATCAATTTTGAGTTGACTTTTGGACGTGTGAGTTAATGGTCTATTTTCATTCTTCTGAGTGTGACTATCCAGTTTTCCTACCACTGGTTACTGGGGAGTTTTAGTTTCTCTCCATTATATATTCTTGGCACCTTTGTTGAAAATCAACTGACTCTTGATGAATACTTTTATTTCTGGAATCTGATTCTGTTCCCCTAGTCTATATGCTATTCTACTAATAGACATATTTTAATAGACATATATTCATATATTCATGTAATTTTCATATGTATGTATATATTAAATGCTATATATACATATACACATGCATGTCTATATCTATATATCTATACAGAGATATATATCTTTGTAGCTTCTTAGAAGCCAGGTACTGTGAGGGATAGAGCCGCATTTTTCTTTGCTCTAGATTACTTCAGCTATTTGAAATGCTATGAACTTCCATACAGATTTTAGAATTTTTTGTTTCTCTGAAAAAAATAGTCATTGAAATTTTTATAGGCATTGCATTAGGTTTCTTTGAGTACTGCAAGCATTTTAACATTATTTATTCTTCTAGCCCATGAATATGAGATATCTTTTCATTTATTTGTGGTTTTGCCAATTTCTTTCACTAATTTTTTAGACTTTATAGATTTAAAAGTACATGTAATTCATCTTGGTTAAATTTGTTGCTTAGTATTTTATTATTTTGTAGTTATTATTAATATGATTGTTTTCCCTTTATAATTTAATTTTTTGAGAATTCCATACATGGGTACATTGTATTTAAATCATTTCCACCCCTTCCTCTCCCTTTACAACTCCTTCTGGGGACACGGAGGCTGGCCTGGTGCTGAATAGGCCTAAAGGCCAAGACATTATAGGGACTTAGACCATTCTTTGTCTCTGAGCTGGTATTGGGGGGAGTTTATACTCTAAGGTTCTGAGACTAGTATAGTATGGGGTGGAAAATAGACTGAGTTGTGGGGAAATTATTGAACCTTGGGCTATTGGATCAAACTAGGTCTGTGCAGTCCTCGAAACTCAACTAGAGCCTGAGGCAATGGGAGCTCATGTTGTCCTCACACTGATTTCCCTAGGGCATGTCTAGCATTTGTGTCTGTGGGCTCATTCCCTATCCTGTCTCTAAGCAGAGGGCATCTGCTTCTAAGTTGCATTGCCTGGTTTTGGAGAGACAGTGATGTGTGTAGCATATTATTTATGATTTTGTTTCTTAACCTCGTTATTGTATCTTACCTGTAGCTTCATCTGGTGTTCTTAGGCCTGGTGAAGTTATTTCTAGGGCAGATAATTGTTCAATCTGATATTTCCATGGGAGGGAAAACATCAGAAAGTCCTGTCTCACCATCTTGCTAACTTACCTCAACAGTGATCATCTTAACTGTACATGTAAACATCACTTTTATCTTGAAATAGTAGCTCTCCAAATTCAGACTTTGAAAAATACTACTAAATAAGCCCAATTTTTAGTAAGTTTTTTTGTTTTTGCTATTAAGAAAGTAGGAAAATTGAGAAAATAGAAAAGTCATAGTTTTCTAGTTAGGATTTCTATTGAAATGGCTTTCAACAATTATGATGTTTTCACTTACATGAATCTTATATAATCCATGTAGATAATAACATAAACATAAGGCATGCATATTCATAAGAGAATAATAATAATGCTTATCTCTCACTTGTTTAAATGTGCTTACTTCAAGCTGTCATCTAGATGGGTGGCCTCTGTGGATAGAAACAGACAAGTGTATACACAGCTGAGCTTGCACATTAACAATGAAAACTTACATATTTAGCGTAATTGTTTCATTCCTATATGATTGAATGACTTGTTAGTTCTATGAACTGTTTGAAAATTATTAAAATTTTATTATGTCTTTTATATCAACTTCACACTGGGTGCTCAGTGTTTGCTGACTTGTTGAAGTCACTGACATAGCAATAAATGCTGTATTTTGTGAGAAGAGTATAAATAAAGGAATCTAGGCAGAGTCTCACACATTAACTAACAGTGTGCCCTCTGATGCGTCACTATAGACTTAGTTACCTCATCTACTGTGGGAGAACTCAGAGACAATAATTAATGTTGTTTTAAGTGCTAGTATTTTTCCAACTTTTTTATTTGAATTAGAAACAGGATTGTTTTAAATGACAATCCCAATTCCCTTCTCCCACCCGTCCTCCCCCCCCCAACTAAAACCTTATCTGTCACATATCTTTTCTGCTTCCCCTGGATGGTGAGGCCTTCCATAGGGTGTCATCAGTGTCTATTGTATCCTTTGGGATAGGGCCTAGGCCCACCCCCGTGTGTCTTGGCTCAGGGAGTTTTCCTCTATATGGAATGGGCTCCCAAAGTCCACACCTATGCTAGGGGTAAATATTGGGCTTTTACAGGAGGTCCCATAGATTTCTGAGGTTTCCTCACAGAAACCCATGTTCCTGGGGTCTGGATCAGTCCCATGCTGGTATTCCAGCTATCAGACTGGAGAGCAAGAGTTCCCGGATGTTCGGGTCAGCTGTTTCTCTGTGTTTCACCAGCGTGGTCTGGACCTCTGTGCTCTTCACTGGTCCTTCTCTGCATCTGGGTTCCAGCTTCAGTTCGGTGATTAGTTATGGGTGTCTGCTTCTACTTCCACCAGCTGCTGGATGAAGGCATATAAGTCAGTCATCAATCTCATAATCAGGGGAGGGCATTTAAGGTAGCCTTTCCTCCGTTGGTGAGATAGTTAGCTAGTATCATCTTTGTAGATCTCCATACATTTCCCTAGTGCTTGATTTCTCTGTAAACCAAAAATGTCTCCCTCTATTATGATATCTCCATTCTTGTTATCATGTATTCTTCTCCTGACTCAAACTTTCTGCTCCCTCATGTCCTCTGCATCCCTCCTCTTCTCCCCTTCTCAATATCCTAGCTCCCTCCCCCCTGTTCCCATGCTCCCAATTTGCTCAGCAGATCTTGAATCTCTCCCCTTCTCCAGGGGACCATGCTTGTGTCTCTTAGGGACCTCCTTGTTTATTAACTTGTTTGGCAGTGTGGATTGTAGGCTGGTAATCCTTACCCTATGTCTAAAATCTGCATATGAGTGAGTACATACCATGTTTGTCATTTTTCGATTCGGTTACCTGGCTCAAAATGGTTTCTTCTAGATCCATCCATTTTCCTGCAAATTTCAAGATTCCATTGGTTTTTTTTGTTTCCTATTTTTGTATTTTTAAGTGGAGCACTGAGGCTTCATCTGGTAAATGAAATAGATTTTCTGTAGCCGCTGTGAGTATGTCCCTGTGGATGATTCACGGGTATTGCACAGCAAATTCAGAACATGCTTTACTTTATTCCCACAACTGAAATGACTCTCTTTTTGTATGTGTTATCTCAACTGGTAATGAAACCCATCCTCCTGGCCACCCATGGTCAGAATCTTATAATGATACTTGGTGTCAGGGTCCCAGTATGAAACAAATAATGAACTTAAATTAGGATCATTTGAAATGATCGTTTAGGATTGTTGGATGAAAGTATTGTTTATGAAGCTGAGGTTAGAGAAAATACAGGATACAGGACACTATGATATCATAGTGCTAGTGACAATGAAATTGCTACTATCCTGGGCCCAGAGGATGTGGATTGAACCCAAAATGAAGGGAAGAAGCAGAGAAGGATCTGGAGAAATTATGTGAATGTGGGCTTGAGGATTCAGTCAGGCCATCTGACAAGGGGTCAGCTGGAGCAGTCAATATCCTCCCCCCAATACCTATCATCTACTGTCTTTTTCTCTACCTCCCTCTCTCTCTGACACACACACACACACACAAATACACACACACACACCTATCATCTATCTATCTATCTATCTATCTATCTATCTATCTATCTATCTATCTATCCATCCTTCCCATTTCTCTTCCATCCATCTCTTTCTGTTTCTGCATATACAACTACTGACCAGACCCAGATGGAAGGAAATAACTCATTGTACAGAGGGGTAGATAATGGACCAGTGCAGCAAACTAAGATGTCCATTCCATGCCATGCAAATATGCTCTTCTTTTTCTTACCACACTTGTTATAGGTTGTTTGGTTGTTCTATTGTAGTCCATTCCTTTTACACCAACACTTAGATTTTCCTCAGTATGGTCTTTATTGCCTTTGACTAGAGTAGGGACAGTGACTCACTCCACTTCTGTATCTCATGGATCACATAGTGATGCAACAGTATAAGTACTTTGGATGAAGCAGATTAACTTTGTTAGGCTGATTATATAATTGGTACATCAGGCTTGCTACAGAGCCCTGACACTTGGTGGAACATGGCTAGAATGGCAGAATTCCACTGGTGCCTAATGTTCTCCCATTCTTTTCAGAGAGGTACATCAATCCTCCATCCCGTCCTGTGACTGATCTACTAGATCAGCTTCAAAGTCAGAGTCTTTTAGCATCAAACTTCTAGGAGGAACATCACAGCATAATGTGTGATTGTCTGTGGCAGATGGCTCAAGGCATTCACATGACTATTCTTCCAGAGTCCCACACCAGTGAATGATTGCCTGCATGGAAGAATGCTGCTATTGTTCCACACTTGGAACAAAACACAAGTGGCGCTTAAAGATGCAGCAGGATCAGATCATGACAGGAAAAGTTCGAAAGCCATAGGACACTATGATTTAGGCAAAACTATTGGTCCTTTGATGTGGTTACACTCCATGTGGCTGCCTTCTTTCAGGAATCACTTAATTATCTCACACCCCCAAAGGAGGAAGTTTCAAATCTAAACCTGGAGTAATCATTAGCTATTTTTACATACACACCCCAGTTATACAAATAATCACCCCTAAGCTCCCGCTAATACCAACAGCTGTACTACTTTCCATATTATATTTAGATGATGCAAACTATCTATTGGTGCTCTTTCCTCAACAAGCTACTATTGTGTATCTTATTAATTATCATATTAATCACATATAGAACAAAATGATGGTTATTCTAATGTGTGCTTCACCTTATACTAGGTGAAGGACACAAGCATGAGTAATTCAAGAACCTGACACATAGTAGGTACTTAAGTTACAAGTAAGTTGAATTGCTGTACTTTCAAATAAGTATGACTTTTTTGTCATATATTTCCATTCACAATAAAGATTTCCTGAGAGATCACATTTTGGTGTCATTTTATGGCCCATGCTGATGGCGGGTTTTGAAAAACTTGCATTAGGAATTGAAACAAAGTATTCCAGAACTTGAATGAAAACATAATGAGCCTTTTAGCTAGGTAATGCATTTTGTTTTTAATGTGCATAAACCACAGGAAAGTCTAAGATTCCATGGGTAGTAATGATTTTGAAACCATGATTCTTTGTTGACAGTTTGGCTGTCACTGTTCCACTAAAATTGACTGTGTTTAGAGGCAAGAGGTATTTATTTTGCTAACAGTTCTTTCTAAGAGGTGGGTGACATTCCCCTTCTGTTTTCTTTTCTCTTGGAACTTTCTTGTTGAAAGGTAAAAGCTGTCAAACTAAAGCAACTAACATATTAAAAGTGTGTAAGAAATAGTAGGTGTATATTCTCTGTCTCATTCTGTTGTTAGGAATTCTTGGTGACATTTGTGTAGTTCAAAAATATCAAGCCATATCACATCATTGAAGTTCATTTAATAGGATTTTTCTGTCACTGAGTATATCAGATCTTTTCCCAGTCCTTTTTATATTTTATACCTAGGAAAGTCATTTTGAAAGTCAAATTTACTTTTGTCTAACTTTTTTCATATTTATTTCATGAAGAATGACAAAGGGACATTGAGTTATAAATACAATTCAGCCTGTTAGACATTTTTTACACTTACTGCAAATACTTCAGCTCTCACAGATATGTGACAAAAAAATTACAGTTAGCTTAAATTGAGCCCCCAATTAAAATAAAGTTCAGAGTAATGGTTGATCCCAGTGTGGTGAGTGGGCTTCTCATGCTGGTACAGAGGCAAGCTATAGATAGAAAAAGTCATCCCCTCTGACCACATTATCCTTTTGGTTCCAAGCACATTCAGCTAACTTGTCAATCATAGGAGAGTCAGCAGCATTCAGATATATGCAGTAAAACACGAGTTTCTTGTTCCTAGGTTGTCTAATTACTAATTAGTTATTTAAAGCTAAATTCTTGTGTTTTAATATAAATTCTGAAATTAACTTTCCTCATCGGACCTGAACCCCTTTATTATACTTGTTTGAGTTATATACAAAGAGACCTTAGGGAAAAAGTTGGGAATTTGGGGCAATTGGGTTTTAGTGGATTTTAATGTGGGTGAGTCTAATCTTGCCTCTGCATTTCTGAAAAGCTGTGGTCTTATGCTTGAGAGTCTCTGGGATAAGACTCAGCCTCCCACAGGCATACAGACAGAAACCTGCCTTTTTCCCTCCCACACCCGATCTTCATGGGGTCAGCCCATACTCCTGGAGTTACACAGGCAAGTTGAGGTTTGCCTTCCTATAGCAGACTTCTAATGTTGGGAGACATTCTTCCCACAGCTTCTCAGGGAAGCTGGAAAAAAAAAAAAAAAAACAATCACCATTTTTCTTCTGATATGTCTCCTAAATCTTGACTCCTCTGGTTACCTTTTTCTAGACAAGCCTAAGATTTTTTTTTTCAGTATCAGTCTCAAGTAAAAAGATTGGATCATAGTTTTCCCATGTAATTTGATTATTTGTTTCTGGTACGTACTTATTTGGTCCCTTGTTAGAATGCCCAGTTTTGAGGCAGGAAAGAAGAAGTGTTCTGTTAGTGATTGCTAAATTCTCAGTCTCCTCAATGGACTACTTCTCTAGGCCTGCTTAGGAAAGTTCCACTGGCAGGTTGTGAACCCCATTCTAAAAAATGGTCCTACCTACCTCCCATTTCCCCCCCTCCAAAATCTCCCTGATTTGAAGCTTATAGAATTAAAACTCTACTGTCTGAACCAGACTTTTATTGAATTTGGAATACAGAAGGTATTATTGGATCAAAATACAGTGAGTTAAGATAACTACTATGAGTAAGTTAATGCTTTTTTAAAAAAGCAAGATATATAGAGAGATCAAATTTCAAAATGATCATGCTGTTTTATGCCTGTGACTGCCAAAAAGGTGCATATTTGTCTAGTGTATTTTTCTTCTAGAATAAATGCTTTTTTACACTATTGTGTAGAACTACCAAGCATTTCTCTCATTAGAGGACTTGACATCATAGATTAATATTTACTGAGAGCCCCCAGGGCGTCTGCTGCTGCTGTACTTGTCTCCTTGTAGCAGCTCCATCCATTGCGAGTGGCTCTGCAGGCGCCCAGCACCCACACCCACCCCAGTTAATTTAAGAGCAGCTGTGGTCCATGCAAAGTGAAAACTGAATGTCCTCTGGGGCTTCCGGGGAGCCAAATTTATTTTTTTTCCTGTAAATTAACTAGCTTCTCGCTGTTGGTGTCTCTATGATTATGACTCCCTCAATAATTAATATGGTATCATCCTTCATAAAAAGTGCATTTATAATAGATTTATTGGGTTGTTTTTACCCAAGAATAAAAGAACAGCATATGATTATTGGAATTGTCTTTCTATCCACTTAATTTTTTTTAGTTTGGTAGTTTAAATATTTTGTATGTTTGCAGCATTCTAAATTATTGAGATATTGTCTAATTAATTTTTAGAGGATAGAAAATATTTTTCAATTTTTTCTAATAAAAATTGCAAAAATGTCAAGACTAGTGTTACTCCACAAAGGTCATTATAGTCTTAACTTAGACATGCTTCTGTTTCATAAATTATTATAGTAATACATGTTGCAGCATATCCATGTAGCCAGGAAAAAACCACAAAGTTAGTCAGGCGGTGGTGGTGTCTGCCTTTATCCCAGTACTTGGGAGGCAGAGGAAGGTGGATCTATGTGAATTCAAAGCCAGCCTGGTCTACAAAGCTACACAGAGAAACCCTGTCTTGAAAGATGCCCCCTCAAAAAAAATCAAAGTTTTGCTTTCTATAAGCTATTTTCATTTTTTTCCTCTCCAATTGGGAAAACTTAGATCCAAAAGATTCTGAAGGTTAACCCAGAGATACTTAGTACTGTGATGGATGAATATAAGTGTCCATCAAAACTAAATATGAGGTCTTTGTATGCACAGAATTGGGCATAAGATCCTGATATATATATATATATATATATATATATATATATATATATAGCAGGATATGTATGAATGTATGTATGTATGTATGTATGTATGTATGTATGTATGTATGTATTTTTTTCTCCCATGAAAACATTTATACCTCTACTGTTAATTATCACCACTAGTAGCTCCTATAGAATTACAAACTATGGTTGTCTGATTTTATTTTTATTAATGTGTGAACCTGCATAAATATTGTTTAGAAGAGAAAACAATGAAAGGAAATAATATACATTTCTTTTTCTAAATGTGTTTGGAAATGTGAGAAGGGTCCAATGAGATCAACTCTTCCTGTCTTCAAATCAGTCCTGAAGGTGCCTATGCACATAGCCTATACTGATTGTCATCTAGTTGGCTTGGCATCTTTAGGATGCTTTCTGACTCTTAGTTTTGCCCAGTTAATTTTAGCACCAGGTAACTCCTGAGTTGCCTACTAACATAACACCCCACCTACTTTCCCACATGAGAATATTTAGCATTGAACATAGAAGTGATTTGGATATAAGCAATGTCCTTGTCATGAATGTTAAAACTGGATCTGTATGCTAGAAATGATTTCCTAATCATAAACATCCCTAGGAGTGATTTCAAGTTCCTCAACTAGATGTTATATGATTTAAGAGAGAAGAGAAATACATATTAATATGTTGTACAGAATGCTATAGCTCTGCCAGAGATTTTTAGTGAGGTTTAGCATCATTAATGGGTTGTTTTTATCTCCTATAAATTTTAAGAACTATAATTCTTACATTTGTCAGAATTTGTCTTTTCAGCAACTTTTGCACCCATGTTATAATAGTGCCACATTTAACAAGACAGCCATTGCCCAGGAATTCTACCAAAATCAACATATGTGTGTGAGCGCTGGTGCGTGGGCACACACACACACACACACACACACACACACTATATATATGTACTTCGTATGTGTATATGTACATATTCATAATACTTAGTTTCTTCTAGCCATCTCATCATATTATCTTATTACCTTATTTTCTTAACAAATTATCTTATCAAAATAAATGATCTTACAAATTACATGGTAGTTTAGAGCAAGAAAACATTGGATCTAAGAGATAGATCTGAAGGTTCAAATAAAATAAGAATGTAAGAAGTGTGAAATTGGTCTCACTGTCTGAAAATAAAGGTGAGAAAGACTGTGTCCCTCTGGAGGTTCTAGGAGACAATGCATTTCTTGTTTTTTTCTAAGCATTGTCTGCATTCATTGGTGCTTGGTCCCCTTCATTCAACCTGAAGGCCTTAATGGCTGATCAGACTTTCACAGACTTTACTACTTTGATCCATAATATAGCCTAAGTTACCCTGAACTTGCTATTGAACTAGACTTGCCCCAAATTCATGGCAGTCCGTGACAGAGACACTCAAGGTAGACAACTGTGAAGCAGAGAAACCATGTAAGATGCTAAAGTGGTGAACCACATGAGGTGATGTAATATGATCCCAGGTTAATACAGGATATTTTTAGTGGGTTGAAAGGGTATTTCTTTTATCCTGAACAATAGGGTAAATTAAGCTGTCATCTGTTAAGATGGAGAACATTAGTGGAAGAGAAGGCTTGGTCATCAGTGGTCAAGCAGGATGGGCTTAGGAGGATGAACTAAGGGAGGTTAAGAACTTAAGTTTTGTCATAATTTTGACATAACTCTATCAAATACTTCCAAGTGGAAGTTCTGGGCTTTAGAAACATGGTCTGTCCTAAAAGAAATCAAATTTTAAGTATGTGATAGAAGAAAATGATTATGGCAAGAGTCTAAATAGAAGAGATGGGAGGAGTTGAGAAGAAACCAGCAAACAAACCTGGATGTAACCAGTAAAGTAGGAAGTCTAATAAATTCAATTTCCAAAATATCTTCAGAGTATCATAGCATTCCTTGGATACTTTGGTACTTCAGAGTATCAAAACACAACTGTGAAAAAAGACCTTGATTTTCTGCTGCTACATACAAGTACTCTGATCTTGGAATGAGCCCCAAATCACTTAGAATTCTTTGCTTGATTTCTGTCCATGTAGTGTTGGCTTTATGCCACTGAATGAGATACTCCTGAGAACAAATATTAATGTTATTTTTAAAGCACGATGCATTTATGTAGAATCTCTGTGAAATATGAGAATCAGGATAGAACAACAAATCTAATAGTTTGCTAAGCCACACAAAAGAACAGTTTTATGAGATTTGGCTATTTTATGTTCTTTTGACTATTGTTCGAAGTACAAGCAACTTGTTTTCCCTTTGAGTATGGATTTAACTTTTTACATTACCCAGAGTCATTTGTATGTTAGGTAGGGTGAAACTGGTAAATCAATATTACATTCTGACTGGTAATTTGGTGTTGTGTCCCCAAAGCCTTATATTTTAATATACACATTGACAGGACTATTCTACCCATAGTAATTTATTCCAAGCAAATATCCCCAAGTGTTTGCCAATATTTCTTTATGATATTGTTCACTGTAGAGAAGTTTGGATCAGCCTAAATAGAAGGATATTAGAAAAAGGACTTTTGTTATCCATTCAGCATAAATTTTGACATCATTAATGTCACTGTTGTGGAAAATAGCAAATGATATGGGAGAAACTGTGAAAGGGACACACAAAACAGGATGTGGGCTGAGGGTGATAGTATACACCTGTGATTTTAGCACTTGGGAGTCTGAGGCAAGAGGATCATGTCTTTGAGGTGAACCTGGAATTGCATAGTAGTGAGACCTTATCCAAAGAAACCCCCAAGCATCATAATGTCAAAGGTTGTATGTTCACATACCTGTGAATAGACTTATATACCACATAACGATGTGTTTGCATATATTCAGATGTTAGAATTTATTTTATGGAGGATTTGGGAAACACTTTTTCTTATTTTTTGTACATATTCTACAAGGACTGCATATCACTTTTTGAAGTGGAAAGAAGAAAGGAAGGAAGGAAGGAAGGAAGGAAGGAAGGAAGGAAGGAAGGAAGGAAGGAAGGAAATAAAATACAATATAATTTCAGGAACAAAGTGATTGTAGTTCAACAAGTTTTGGGAAATATTGTATATCTCATATTTAAAATATAGTAGAAAAATCATTTCTTCCATAGATAAAGACCTTAAATAGTTTGTAAGCATTTTTGATGGGATTTCTCACATGGTAGTTTCTGCCTTGTCGCCCCAAGTATATAGGCCCATATCTGTTACTTTTCTTGAACTTGATAGAAAAAGAGTTTCCTCCATCATGGCTCAGGGATACAGTCCATCACAATTGGGAAGGCATTGTTGTTGGGTCATCTATATCTCTGACTGCAGAACCATGCATTTGTGCCTTCCCCAGTGGCAACTAACCAGTCAGAGCCAAGTTATCACCACCAAAGGCTCTCCCCCAGAGTTCCATCCCCTCTTAGACAAGCCTCACATCTTCCCAAGCAGCTGGAAACCAGGTAAAAAAAAGTACATAGCCTGTGGGAAACATTTGAGATCCAAAGCATAACAAGGGCCAAGTTAGAAACTCCACAAGAATACTTAACAATGACATCCAGTTTTTCATGTTGGATTGGCAGGGTAGTCAACTTAAAAAAGACCCAAAATACTGTCCCTTCTCTGCCTGGTGCCAGTCGTGATTGCAATGCAGCAGGACTCCCAAAGGTGGATGTATAGATTGTATGAGAACTTGAACCTTTTTATTACAGTAAAAGGAGTAAACTGTATTTTAAAATAACCACTCCCACATCTTTGAATAATTTATAGATATTTGAGTTGCTTGGTTAGATTTTGGTGGGTGAGGTTTGGGAGAATAATAAATATTGGTAAGAGCTACTGGACTTGAGTGAACTCTGGTTGTATAGGGATTTGTGGCCTCCTAGAACAAAGAGATGCTTGTAACATCCTAACATATTACTGAAACTGCTTCCTAGGACCAACTTTACAAGGCCATCCCAAACTGCTATTCTCAACACTATTTGCATAAAACCTAACTGATGAGTTTTACCCAGTATTGAGCCCTGGGAAACATCAATCCTAGGTATTTCCAATCAAAATAGTCTCTGTGTAGCAGTTCCACATGATTTGTGGACTTGTTTCATAGAATTAAAGATCCATCTCAGAACTTCTTGGCACTAGATAATCAAATTATTTGAGTAGTCTTCGCAGTCGAGAGGCCTCCTGAAACATGAAATAACAATAATTTATCCAGACATTATGTTGAGTAGTTTCATGGTTAATCATTTTTAATTCTGATAAAACTGACATGAAGTTGGCGGTATTATTCTGCCTGTCTTTTGCAGATGAAGCAGTTGCAGCTAATAAGGACTGTGTGTTTATATTGTGAATAATGATGCTGAAAGTCCCACCCATCGCATCTGCCTGTAGCAACTGTGATTGTAACTGTTATCCTATGTTTTCTTTATTTGATTTCTGTCATCTGTTCACTATTGACATTATTTTGTGTAATTGAATTGGACTCATCCCTGATAGCTGGCCTTTTCTTCCATGGTGTGTACTCCTGGAGCAAACTGAAGCTAGAAGAATTTGACCTTCTGGAAGATGAAGAATTGCCAGTCAGAAAAAGCATCTTTTGTCCAACTGCTAGCTAATACTGTAGTCTCTGACACGTGGTAATTCTAAGAGTTAATCTCTGAGCTCCTTCGAGCAAGCTACATCATCACATAATTTCTTTTCCTTGCTTCAGCTCCTACTGAACACATGGAGATAGTTTCACTTCCTGGAGCCCATTATCTTGAGAACCATGCCTTCCTCATCAGTCCATCTCTGCCATAACATCTAACAGCATCAGAAAACTGACCATTAGCCTTGAGGATAGCTTGATGTTGAAGTCAACCCTAATTCTACATAGGAGCAAGCTTTGTTAGATATAACATGGCTTAGGGCTTCATAACGATATGGATGATGTCTGTTTTGCTCACTAAGAAGTTCTTACCACCCAGCAAAATATTAAGAACTGAGTAGTTCTTAATGAGCAACGCCGTGACTCATGATTGTGTTATCTCACAGGAGAAACTCAGTTGTCTGTTCTAGTTAAGCTATTAGGCCCCTAGTAGTGCCTCTAGAGACTACAGAGGCACCCTAATAAAACCAAAAAGTTCTGTGCTCCCCTTAATGACTTTTTTTATTCATTTTACATACTGACCACAGTTCCTCCTGCCTCTCCTCCTCCCACTCCCCCAACCCCTGCTGAGTTCCCCCTACCCTACCCCCATCCACTGTCAGAAAGGGTAAGGCCTCTTGCAGGAGTCAGCAAAGCCTGACATGTCAAGTTGAGGCAGGATCTTACCCCCTCCCCGCATCAAGGCTGAGCAAGGCATCCCACCATATGGAATGGGCTTCAAAAAGCCACCTCATGCACTAGGGATAGATCCTGGTCCCACTGCCAGGGATCCCAGAAATAGAGCAGGCTACAAAACTGTTGCCCACATGTAGAGGGCCTAGGTCAGTTCCATGCAGGCTCACCAACTGTCATGATCTCCGCCCACCCCCAGCCTTGCTCATATAATCCCTCCTCCCTCTCTTCAACTGGACTTCAGTAGATCTGCCTAGTGCTTGTATATAGATTTCTGCATCTGCTTCTATTGGTTACTGAATGAAGGTTCTATGATGACAGTTAGGGTTTACAGGGGAAGAACAGTTTAGGCCTCTTCCCCAGTATTGCTAGGGGTCTTAATTGGGATCATCCTTGTGGATTCCTGGGAATTTCCCTAGCATTATGTTTCTCCCTGGTCCTGTAAGGGCTCTCTCTATCTAGATAACTCTTTCCTTGCTCTCTCACCCCATCCCTCCCCCAACTCGACCATCCCATTCCTTCATGTTCTCATCCCCCATCCCCTCCTCTTAACAGCCCCTCACCCCCAGCTTGCCCAGGAGATCTCATCTATTTCCCTTACCCAGGGCAATCTATGTGTCATGTCTCCGATCAACATAATAAAAATGGCAGTCTTACCAAAAGTAATTTAGAGATTCAATGCAACCCCCATCAAAATCCTAACACAATTATTCACAGACCTTGAAAGAATAATATGCAATTTCATATGGAAAAACAGAAAAACCTACGATAGCCAAAACAATCCTATACAAGAAAGGAACTTCCAGAGGCATCACCATCCCTGACTTCAAGCTCTACTATAGAGCCATAGTAATGAAGACAGCTTGGTATTGGCATAAAAACAAACACATAGACCAATGGAATCAAATTGAAAACCCTGATATTGATCCACACTTGTAAAAAGTCATTCTGTACCTCTTCATGGGAAAGCACAGGGGTTAATGCTCACACCTTGTCCTGACTAGAGGAGGCACTTAGGACATTGGATGACCAAATAATGGTGATCACACTTTAGCAATGAAGACATTCCTCACATCAAGGAGTGTTCCACCACTAGCCCAACAAGGGATGCTTTCTTAGATAAAGCTTGTACAACCTTCGTTTTCTATAAACCATCTCTGGGATTTACTGTGGATCTTGATACTGATTTTGTTCAATGGATTGATATTTGGAATCTTCTCCTGATAGATTTGTGCCATTCTCAGACTATTTAATGGGATTTCTAGTTGTGGTGGTTTTGAATAAGAATGGACCCCACAGGCTCATAAATTTGAATGCTTAGTCACCAGGAAATGGAACTGTTTCTAAGGACTAGGAGGTGTGGCCTTGATGACAAAGGTGTGGCCTTGTTGGAGGAAGCATGTCATTGGGGGTGGGCTTTAAGGTTTTAAAAGCCCATGCCAGGCCAGTCTCTTTCTGCCTACAGACCAGGATGTATTCTCAGCTATTTCACCACCACCATGTCTGCCTGTGTGCCACAACCTCTGAAACAATAAGCAAGCCCCCGATTAAATGCTTTCTTTGCAGTAGTCTCCTTGATCATGGTGTCTCTTAACAGCAATAGAAGAGTGACTAAGACATTGTTGTTTTATAACTTACAGCATTACTTTCCAGATAAACTGAGTTCTATTTCATTGTATAATGTGTGCTTAGATTTTATTCTTACACAGATGTCTTCATGCTACACATAGGACAAAGGATATATCCTGTTTGATTGATCTCTCTTATGTCTGTCCTGAGGATAATTTGTAGATAAATTGTTAGTAAATATCAAGTTCATTTTCACTTCAAACATAGACACTGGCACATATATCCGGTACTAAATAATCCTGTCTTTTTTTATTTTCCCAGGCAAGAAAACTGATCAGTGACTTTGCCATTATCTTGTCCATCCTTGTGTTCTGTGTAATAGATGCCCTAGTAGGTGTGGACACTCCAAAACTAATTGTGCCAAGCGAGTTCAAGGTGAGTGAATGTCTCTCTTTTGCTTGTTCCTCAAACCCCTTGACTTTCTTTCTTTTTATCTAATGTAGTTTATTGTGAATTTACTTCAGTTAATTTTACATAATTAGCCTTTTCCCCATCAAAATAATCCCTTATTAGGCTCATTTATAATTAGTCTAAATTTATAATTTAGTTTCTTCACTAAAATTAAATGCCACAGTTAGGATCAAATTCAGGATTTGTGCTTTATTGACTTTCATTTTAAAATAGCACATAACATGAACTAACCTCAGCATTATATATTTTAGTATATTTCAGATACTTTTACAGATCCAGTCAGCCTGATTCATGAGGCGGTTTTGAGAAGTGCATATATAGCTATCATCATGTCTGTTTTATAAACCAGTAATGCTCACTAACACTAAGCAAATGCCCATCACTTCTTCAGTAGTGGGGACAAGCTGTGAAGGTAGAATTCAAGCCTTCACCTTCTAACTTAGGTGGTCTTTCCCTCCTACCAAACTTCCAGGAACACTTATAATATGAAGCTTAATTATTATAAATAAAACAGAAGAATTATCTATTTTCTGGATTCTCTCTTTCTCCCTCCCTCTCTCTCTCTCCCTCCCCCCCCCCGTGTGTGTGTGTGATATAAAATATAGTTATACTTCTATGTAGTTTTCCATTGCAAAATTTTAACCTATTTTCTGAAACAATGCTTAGTCTGTTTTCGCTCCTACTGAGATAATAATGTCAAACATTATTAAGCTGATGGCAGTTATATATAACTAGTTGATGAGAAAGGGATATGAATGCATACATGCACATACATGACATTAGCAAAGACAAATTCTAGTTAATTTAATAAGTATTTTCTAAATGTTTGCCTGGAGCTCGACTCCATCCTGGGAGGTTGAAATTCTTTAATAAGCAAGATGAAATGTCTTGCCTTACACATTCACAATGTGTGGTACAGGTAATGAGAAGATGGATTTTTTTTTCCATGATGGAGTTTTGAATAAAAGGAGAGGGAACATGCATCCACGATTTGTGTTTATAGCTATAAGTCTGGCACTCAGGAGACTGAGACAGGAGGATTGCTGTAAGTTCAAGGTCAGTCTGTGTTACATTGGTGATTCCAGGCCAACCTGGGCTGTAGAATAAGACCCTGTTGAAAAATAAAAAATTAAAAAGGAGAAGAAGGAGGAGGAGGAAGAAGAAAGGAAGGAAGGGCAAAAAGGAGAAATTCAAGAGTAGTATGTGTACATTTATATGCTTTTCTTAAAGTAGGAAATAACAGAAAATTTGCTTTCTGTAAAAGGCATATATGACCAACTGAAAGTGAGAAATGAGAACTTTTTCTGGTTTTCGAAACAGTTCTGAGGATTTAATCTCTTCTGGATAATTTTCACTTATAAGAGGTACAAATGTTTCAATTAGTTATACCATGTAAAATACTTTTTTGTATGTTATGAAGCCATTTATTTGGCAGAAGTAGAAACAGCTTCTGTCCAGTGCTAAAATTCAAGCAGAATTTGTGATGGCTTTGTAATTTTTTGGTAACTCTTTATAGAATATTACATTTGGGGTTTTCTTCTGTGTCTCTTAGATTTTTTTGTTTGTTTGTTTTCCATGTAATTCCTTATCTCAGCTAATTTCATGCATTCAAAATGTCACCCCCTGCTTTCCCAATAGCTCATCCCTTCCCTTCCCCTCCCCCTTCCCCTTCCCCTCCTCTCCCCTCCTTTCCTTTCCTTTTCTTTCGGGATAGCTTCAAAAATAACACCCTTTAGTAAGACTTCTCTTAAATAATCTTTTCCTCCAGACTATAACTGTTTCTACTTTTTAGAATGTTGACCCTCCAAAACTTGAATATTGTTTTTAACCACATAGTATATATTAACATTGTTCTGAAAAAGTTTTATTTCTTTGCTTCTAGCCAACAAGTCCTAACCGGGGTTGGTTTGTCCCACCATTTGGAGGAAACCCCTGGTGGGTGTGCCTTGCTGCTGCTATCCCGGCTTTGTTAGTCACCATTCTGATTTTCATGGACCAGCAAATTACAGCTGTGATTGTAAACAGGAAAGAACATAAGCTCAAGGTAACTGCTCATAAAAATGATAACCATTGCCTTCTACTGTCTTCCTAGTTCTTGATAATATCATTGATTCAAAACCCAAGTAAACTTTGTTGAGAGTTACAGTATAATGAAAAGTCATACAAAGATCAGTTAGTGTTCACAAGGTCCTTAGTGTGATGTCTCAGGAAGAAATCACTTAAATATGAGGAAGATGTTTCAATGTCTGTTTCTCTCACTATCTATGCACCAGCTTTCCCACTTCTGATTTGGATATAGTAACCACCTTCCTAAAGACATTGTATCCAAGATTTAATTAAAACACCTGCTCTCTGTTAAATAAACTCAGATTTTTTTCCTTTCCAAGAAGTTTTTAGGGGATAGGAAGTGGATAGCTAGGTGATAATGACCAGATCAGGTCAGAATAATTGGCATTTTCATCTCTTTAATCACACCAATTCTTAGTGCTGGGGGATGAGCAAAGATTTATTATTAAAGATTTGTCAGGGGCTGGAGAGATAGCTCAGCAGTTAAGAGCACTAATTGCTCTTCCAGAAGACCTGGGTTCAAATCCCAGCACCCACATGCAACTCTACACTGTAACTCCAAGATCTGACACTCTCACACAAATGCACTTGCAGCCAAACCACAAATGCATATAAAATAAAAATAAATCAATATTTTTAAAAAGATTTTTCAGATAACCAGTTACAAGCTGTTGGTACGCATTCACAACCCCACCCTACTCCCTTTCCTTAAAAGGTTCACCTCACGATATTATAGACCATAAGGTATAGAGCAAAGTTTTTATTCTTATATTTTAGGGTTTGCAAACATAGGTTTAATGAATGGCATCATTGTGAGCCAAGAGAAAATGTTTTAGTTGTATAGGGTATCTTTCAAGAGAGCTGCCTAAATTGTTAATATATTAGGTAAATTTTCTCCATGTCTAATAATATTTTAGGTCACAAATAATTTCAAAAATGCCATGGAGAGGATGAGAGAAGGCTAATAAAAGTAAAAAGAGTTAGAAACTTAATGGCTACTGACCATGAAGCAGGTCATTTTCTAAGTACTTTATATTATATATTAACTCATTATCTTTTCACAATCACCATATAAGAGGAGCATGAAAATGTATTATAATCATACCCAGAAACAGGAAAGTATATCACCAGGATGAATTTAGCAAAGGGAGAATGGTGGAAGGAAACCTCCAGAGAGAGTAAAAGCATTTGAAATATACCAGGCAGATGGATATGAGAGATGATAAACCATTCAGTTAGAACTGCCGATGAGGGTGAGGAAGAAGTAAATACCACAACTCAAACTGGGGATAGAAGAAAATTGAAGATTTCATTAAAGAGGACATGTTTCCGTTTTGAAGGTTTTGGGGGAAAGAACGTAGTTGATGAACTCCACGCAGTCTGTCCACCATTCCTGAAGTGGTCTGGGAAGGTGGGGGTAAGGACTCTACTGGAAAGCCTAGCCTATGAGGTTGAGGTTGTTGACTTCTTTGACACAAAGGTTGGTCAAGAGAACAGCTCCCTGTACAGTTGCTGAAACCCTAAGGGAAATAGTGAGATGGGGTGCAGTGGTTTCCTGTCATGTTCAGTGAGGTGAACCGGTAGAATGAAGACTCACTTGTATTTCAAAAGAAGGAAAACTATGAGAGCATGAGAATTACTGATGTATATTCCCAAGGAATGCTGGAAGTCAGAAAGCAGAATTTTACAGAACAAAAACTTGAGCTGGTCACTGATATAAAATAAGGCACTGATTTTGAATTATCATTGGGGGAACAGTTGAGTATTCAGTTGGAAACTCCCATTAACATAACTCTATATGTATTGTACACCATGAATACATTTTCAATTTGAAGATGGCTGTCTAACTGCTAATGTGTTTATGCCTTCCTCCCACAACAGAACTGCAGCCTGTTTTTCAGGCTTTTATTGAACACTATACAATATCCGACTCTGAGTCTCATAGCCTAATCTGTTAATACTTAAGGGGCATAATAAGGGCAGGTCTTCACTGTTGCCATCTTGGTTTGATTTATGTGTATATATGGGTGCCTGTCTGAGTGAGTGTCACATGTGTGGGTGCCAGCAGAACTCAAAGGAGAGAGCATTGGATCCCCGGAGCTGAAATTACAGGCAGTTATGGGCCACTTGGGTCATCTGGAAGAGGAGGGGGAGATGATCTTAACCACTGAGCCATCTCCCCAGACACTCAAAACTTGTTTCTAAAATCTGATGTTACTGAAGTTCATTAAATTCTTCTCTGCCTAAACAATTCACTTGTTAAAAGTTGGGGTCAGAAGCAAGGAGATAGCATGTTTTTGTTGTTGTGGTGGTGGTGGTTTTTCGAGACAGGGTTTCTCTGTGTAGCTCTGGAGCCTGTCCTGGCACTTGCTCTGGAGACCAGGCTGGCCTCGAACTCACAGAGATCCACCTGCCTCTGCCTCCTGAGTGCTGGGATTAAAGGCATGAGCCACCAATGCCCAGCGAGATAGCATGTTTTATGAAAAACTTTACAACTGGATTTTATAACAAGACTATCACAAGAGTTTAAGTACCTTTGACTAGAAACCAACGAAATGTGCTTTATTAATCTTCTTAAAATGTCTTTGCAGAAATATTAGAAGAAATCATATGAACATGCAGGCATGTTCTAGTCTCTGATAGCACTACATACAGTCATTTAATTAATAACATTAATTTTTGTATTGTGAAATGCATCATAGTTGCCCTCAGCTGTATAGCAAATTAGAGGTCAGCCTTGACTTCAAAAGTCAAGTAAACAATTTATGTTATTCTAGAGGAGCTTTTATTTGCTTTAGGAAGGCATTTGGTCATGTTATCAACATGAGAATAATCTTCCAGGCTTATCCTTAAAAAATCTATTAATTACTATGGAAATCTATTTATTACTATGGGAAGTTTCTTTAAATGGTCCCTGAATTCATAAACTTGCATATAGATTGTATATTATAAGTAGATCATTTGTGATATATATGTATGTGTGTATTTATATATATGTATATATATACATATATATAAAATTTATCTGATTATCTATCCATCCCTCTCTGTCCATTCATCCTTAATATATGCATACAGATACACATACACAAGAGAGGAAAGGTCAAAAGAATAAAGCCTCAACCACTATAAACTCTACTTTTCACTTGGGCTTTGCCAAGCCATATAGGTAATGTGTATTCCAGTCACAAATTCAATTGCAGGTTGTAGGTTTATACTTAAGAATGTCCTTGGAGATTCTTTTTCATCTGGCATTATACTCATTGGCATGGCTGAGATGCATAGCTCCCCATTGACTCTTTTTAGTATTAGGAGGGGTCTGAGTGGTAATTTACTTTATGGAAAGGCTAAACATAGACTTGGACTAATGCATTTTTAATCTGAAAATATTTGAACCCACTTTAAATTTTAATTTGCCTATGTACAAATTTTGGAGGTGAGTTTCTATTATTGTAATGCTCATCAGATTTTCTTATTGATAATTTAGAATTAAATATATTTAGGATTGATAAAATAGACAAGCTTTTTATTTCCCTATATCTCTTAGGAAACATTAGAAACTTGAAAATATGTTTGCCCTTAAAATGAGACATGTATCTACAAAAATGAGTTTCTGACCCTTTTAGGATTGTTTACTGGAAACTATTCTTTTTCATAATGGTGCTAATGGTATAGATGCCAGTCATTTGTCACAAATCCAACACCACCGGTTGACATTTTCATCATGAATGAAATGCTTTTGTTCTCATTTTTCTGGGAAATGAGAGTTGTGGAATGCACAAATTGGAGATTCTGCTTAAAATTGTAAAAGACACTAAATGCTGTGAACTTGATTCAAAAGGAAAACTTGAGGCAGCAAGAGAAATGGGGGCACCGCAGTGTTGGAAGTAGCATGCTTGGGCTGGCATTTGCTTTGGTTCTGTGTCAAGTGGCTCTGGCTGTCTGTCCTGCTGAGATGACATCCACTCCAGTGAACAACCCCACACTGAGATAGCAACACCAAGACTCTTGACTGTTTGGACCCATTTTGGCTAATTATGCCCTTCATCCTACCTGCAGAGTACTCAGAAGCAAACTAGGTCCAGCAAGGGCAAGTACTTCTCTGGGGTCATTTCCTGAGTCATTGTCAGAGGCCGGAGCAGAGCCAGCTTCAGACCACAAAGCCAGGAATATTCTTCCCCAAAACAGTGACTTCAAGAGTTGTGTGTAGGAGGCAGAAATCATTTAGGACCATTACCTAGAGATACCTGTCATGTAATCCTGACAATCACTTTCTTATGACATACTTTGTGGCGAAGTACTTCATTTAAATATGATGTTTTCATGGTTTATTTTTAATTAAAAAATAACTCTTAAACTTTACCTTGCTCTATATTTTTTGTTTCTGCCCCTTTTCTCACAAAGCTAGCGCTCCTATTTCAATCTAGGCTTTGTAATAGCTTAGCCAGTAAAGCATTGTAACCAACTTTCCTCACTTCTTTAAACACATTTTTTTGTTGTTGTTTGTAAAGTGACGATCTTACACATTGGTCCTACGTCTAAAGCACCTTAACCATCTCAACTTTTCCCTCTTGCCTATCTGTTTCTCCCAGCCTGACAGTTAAAGAACCTTGTAAAACAATGTCAACCTAGATTTAAGATGCTTTGTTGCCAGTGCCAGCCAGTTCTCTGCCTAAATGGCTTTGGGTTCTTGATTCTTACAGTTGTGCTGGTGCTGTGGCCTGGAAGATCTATTCCTCACTCCCCAGTCATCACTGTTCACCAAAAGCAGCTCCATCCTTTAAGCATTTCTAAATATAAAGTCCCTAGTGTCACCTTCCTTCACCCCTAATGTAATTTTTATTGCCCTTGCTTTTTGTTTTTTCTTAGTGATTTATATTATTCGGTGCCAGTGGTCACATGATAGCTCATACAGTGCTTTGGGCAATTACTTCATCCCTATTTCTTAGCCAAAATATTTTTCAAAGTAAGCCCCATGGTTTATTCTTCTCACCAGCTTTTATGTGGCCCGCCACAATTCCGTATTAGCCTCAATAAACACATGAAACTGAAATGCTTTATTATCTTGGTAACATGGTTCTCAGGTTTACAACACTGTGAGAGATGATAACTGAAGAATATGCAAGCCCATCCCCATTTCCTCAGAATGGCTGATTACATGGTTTAAGGCCATATATAGATGAGACACACTGAAACACTTCGTTCTCAGTGTTTTTAGTATCTTTTCAAAACTTATGTGATTTTCTATTTAGAGTCCATTTTAATTTTCATGCAAACCCATGCCCTCTCCTCCATCTCATCTGAAACCTCTTGGTGCGGCATTCCCAAAGTGGGACCCAACTCCTATACATCCCTAGCATGATGAACTCTTGCCCCATGTTCGTATATCCTCCCAGGTCTTCCTTTATTGTCATCCTGTACCACATGTAAACGTGAGGTTTTTAGCCTTTTTCTATCTTTTATATTTTGATTTTTGTGGACTTTGCCCTAAGTCATTTTTTGTTCTGTAATAGTGAGGGATATGCAGTTTCAAAGAGACAGTTTCTGTTTTGTGCTTAAATTACTTTGCAGTTTCAGAATATAGAATATCCTTTGGGTTTATAGTCATGAAGTCAAGGACATTTTAGATTGCTTCTTATATACCGAACACTTATGCTGAATGCTGAAGGTACAACTGTTTTAACATTCGGTCTCTTCCTGGCAAGGTTAGCGCTCACCCATCTTACTGTGTGCCGTGTATCCTGCATGCATCTCATCACTTGTTTGTGTGCCTTACCTCAGCTAGTCACCTGCATTCTCTGTACGAATGGGTGTTTGTCTTACCCATTGTTTAACTGAACACAGGCCCTGGTACAGACTAAGTCTTCAGTGAATGTTTATTCAATAATAGTTTACCACACAAAAGCCCCCGAGAGAGAAGGAACCTGTTGTATCAAGAGGTAGAGAGCAGGCCAACAGAACAAGTGACTCAAGTTGAGCGCAAAGGGAGTAGGCTCAGATCACACAGCACATGGTTTATCAACTTCAGCATTTGTGCCAGGTTGAACGATGTAGTTGGCAGTGGCTGTTCTATGTACTGATAGTTATTTGTCAATATGTCTGGGCTTTATCCAGGGTGGCCAGTTGTACTTCTTCTCCCAAGTTGTTATGCTCAAAAATATCTCCAGATACTGCTAGGCGTTGGCCAGAGTGTGGAGTGGCCAATAATTATAGAAATAAATGTCCGTGTATATCCTTTAAGATAGTTTTATACTCTTTAGTTTCCATTAGTATTGTATTATAAGTGAAAACTGGAAACCACTGAAATATTTTGATCAGAGAAGTGTCACATATTGATTAAGATATTTAACAATCAGCCTGTGAAGAGAGCAAGAGTAACATCCTGTGGTGATGGCTGCCTTGGGGACTGAAGGATGCTGGTCTATGTGAATTGAATTGAGATCAGAAGGGAGAGGATGGACTTTAACCTATGATAAGTTGGGTGATAGAATATTTGAACAATTTTATTTGAAACCCTCATGGTTGCAGCAGTAAAGAGGGATAGGAGAATTGGGTGAAATGGGGCTACTATATAATCCAAGAAAGTCTAGAAAAGCCAGTAGCAATGCTGAGGGTGAGGGGTGGGGTGGGGTAAGGAGCAGATAAGTTTTATGCTATTTTTTAATATTTCTGTTTCTGGTCCTTCTTACAGTTTTTAGATAAGGATTGCCAGAATTTGCGCATGATTTTATTTCCACTCAAACTGAGCCATTCAGATGCTTCTAGCTAAGGCAGGCCTTTGGGAGAGGCTTGTTTCCATGCATATCTGAGCTGATTCATAGGAATAGCTTCTCTAAGGCAAGTGTTGGCATCTGGAGAGTTTATAGCAGTAGCTTGGGGCAAAGCTTTTACCATCTTTTCAATATTGTGTCTCTAGTCTTTAGTGCATGTACGACATTGACCTTAAACATACTAAGTCTTGAATGTTAGTAAGCCTTGCATGTTGACATTTGAAAAATAAATTCATTGAGCTTTTTTATCTTTGGACTCGGTGTCTTTAAACTACCAGGAAAAAATGAAAGGCAGTTTTAGTCTTCAATAAGTAAGACTGAGTCAAGGAGAAGAGTAGAATGTTAACATGTTAAGGTAGATGTTAACATGAAGAGTGACACACATGACATTAATGAGGGAAATACACTGAAGGATTCTCATGTGGCTGAGTATGGTGTTGGTGTAGAATTCAGGGGGGATGGGGCAGGAAAGATGGAACTGTAGACATTGGTCCTTCTACCAAAGGCCAGATCCAAATGGCCCTGCAGCAGCATCATAGACATAAAGACTGATAGGGGAGGACAACTCTCAGTATACAGTTAGAATCCAACTGCCTCTGTTTTCATAACCATAATCTCCTAAAGGAACTGTGTCATCTGCCTCTTAACTGGCCCTGCTGTCCTTGATCCTATTCGATTTGCTCATAACACAGTAGCCACACTGCTTAGAACATAGAAATCAGATCACTTTATTATTGAAAGTCCTCTAGTGGTATCCCATCTTATACCTGATGCAAACCCAAGTTATTCTGGTTCCTCTTAGGACTTACTACCAACTAAGATGCTTTCAAAATGTATGTTGTTCATTACTGTCTCACGCAGTAGGAGAGAAACTCCTTGAGAGTATTCTTTTTGTTTATTCAGACGTGTCAGCAGCAGCTGGAATCATGCCTGGTACTAAGTTGTCAGGCAATTATTTGTTGAGAAAATGAATGATTGAGATCTCAAACATATCATGAGACTTACTTCTCTGGTCATTGTAGAATACATTTATGGCATCCCACCCCATATTTGCCTCCTTCTGCCTTATTTTCAAATCACACAATTATGTATCCCTAAGGTGAACCGATTTCATATATGTATAGCATTTGTCTCCTGAGCGGATGTCTGTTCCCGTTCAAACCTGGCTTTATGAGAAAATGCCTTTGCTTCTATGTCAGCTCTCTTGTCTGCTATGCATTCTCTGGGAATATCGACCTTGTGTGCAAGTCATGAGTAAACTCTTGGCAATTCTGTGAGGGAAGAGCAGTGTTCTGACAAACTGTAACAGGATCCAAATGATAACACACCCTGGGTTGCTGGTGTAACTCACATACATCCCCTCTCTCCAAGGTCAGCCTCTCTATTCTCTTGGATCAACCATAGTATGGCTCTAGGTGCTGCTCCCCTCATGCTGTGAGAACGGGCAGCTCTAGTTTCCTTGGCTCCACAGGGGTATCAGCCTTTGATTTCTTCATAAATAGAACAGAGAAATATAACCACAGAAAAACACTAGGGACATGATGAACAGTATTTATTTAGTGATTAAAGGAGCTAGAACTTTTGTTGCATTGTCTGCTCGTCCAGTCAGTAAATGTTATTGTGACCACAGGGTGGTGTTTGAAATCAGTCTATTTTGTTTAAGGGCGTATTCTTTACTTTAATGATGGTGGCTAGTAAGTGGTTAAACAGCTATTCTCATTGGCTATGAGAAGTAAGAGACGATCATGTACATGACATCTCAGGATTGTTTAGGGGATCGGAACATACACCTAATAGCATCACAAGCAGCTTTCTGTAAACACTGTCACAGAGAAGATGGTCTGTTGCTTTGTAAGCACCAGTCATGATACCTTAATAGCCACTATCACTCTGACCACCGCCTCCCTGGATGATCACAAATTATATAACATCTACACCCTTGTAAGTTGCTACAAAGTCCCAGTAACTCCAATAAGGCCTGTATTTTCACGGAGGGTGTGGGGGTTATAAAACTGGACTCAGAAAGGTTAGTTTATAATAAGTAGATACTAAGAGAAGTGGACATGCGTCTAATTAATTATTCAGAATTAGAGTAGTATCTGCGCAGGTTCTGGAGGAGATGACTTTGTGTTTACCACTGGAGGAGTATTATGAGGAAGGGAAAGTCCCTCCTCAAAGTGCTTCCTTATGAGGCAAAGCAGAACAAGTTCCTTTTGTTCATCATAATTCCAGTGCCTGACAACAGCTAGAGGACAAGTGTGGGTGCTTACTGTACATGTGCTGTGACTTCTTTCTGCAGAAGGGAGCTGGGTATCACCTGGACCTGTTTTGGGTTGCCATCCTCATGGTGGTGTGTTCCTTCATGGCTCTTCCCTGGTATGTGGCTGCTACTGTCATCTCCATTGCTCACATCGACAGTCTGAAGATGGAGACAGAGACTTCTGCACCTGGAGAACAACCAAAGTTTCTAGGAGTGAGGTATGCTGTCATGGGATAATGGCGCTATAAAGTCCATGTGTCCACATCTTTGTATCAATCATATGGAGGTGGATACAATCTGGGGATGAGAGGGATGGTGGGAGTTACTTTATTACTAAATTCTCTTTCCCAGAAAGGTCATTGTTTGTTTATTTGCTTTTTTGTTTTTTGACCCTGGCTGTCCTGCTCCCTGTAGATCAGACTGCCCTCAAACTCAAAGGTCTGCTTGCCTCTCCCTCCTGAGTACTGGGATTAAAGACGTGCATCACCACCACCTTGCCAGAAAGGACTATTTTAGTGAAAAGGATAACTAGTAGCTTTTAGTTTACTCCTTATAGTATTACATTTTCTAGAATATTAAGGGAGACAACATGAAGACATGATTTATTTTCTTCAATATACAGCTGAGTTCTGTAGAAGTGCCGTACCTCAGTCATGTGCAGAGCTCTGAACCCTTAAGTTGGCCATGGTTTCTAGCATTCTATGAAGGAGGTAGGAATTCTCATTTTCCAACCCATTTCTGTCCCCATAAAAACTTGAGAAACTATAACCTTCAAAAATTAGAGTAGTTGTGGAGGTTAGTAGTTAGCCTTTGTACACTCTTGTTTGGTTTTTTTTGTTTTTTGTGGTAGCAAGCTTTGCTCACAAGAGCTAGGGTGCATAGCTCACACACAGAGCCATCATTTCCCATGCCTCAACAGTGGGTGACTTTTTCTTGGGGGTGAAGGGATGTTGGACGTGTATCATATTTGTTAAAAAAGTACTTCTGTTGTTGCAGATTTGGAAATTAGACTGTTGAGATTTATTGCACTCATGAGATTTCCCTGAGCTGTTTGTTAATTAGAATGTGGGACAATGTAATATCTGTCTCCCGTGAAAGAAGGTATAATTACACAACAGCACAAGTTGTTTGAAAAATAAGGGCTTCAAAGAAGCCAGTAATTGATGGGCCAAGAGCAAGTGATTTTTCTTTCTTGGTTCTGAAAGGAGCAAAAGCATTAGAAGAATCACTTATTGTCTTCATGAGTTCAATAGTTTTAATATTTTTAAGTTCACACTTATATTGAATTTGTATGATATTCTTGAGATCTGAAGTGTATGGAATCACTATCTTTGAGGCTTTAGCCCAATACTGACTTGACCTTTCTCTGAAGGTCTTTGAGAATTGGAGGTAGATTGATGATCTTTGATTTTGTTTCAGGGAACAAAGAGTCACTGGAACCCTTGTATTTATTCTGACTGGCCTGTCCGTCTTCATGGCTCCCATCTTGAAGGTAAGTCCATAAAACATTCACTCTTTCTCTTCCATGGAACACCAACTAACAACCAGACACATGAGTGTGAAATGCTTGCAAGATTTCATAGCACATGGAAGTCTGGGCCAATTGGAAAAAGGACTTTAAAAATATATGCCTTGATTTTCCCCTCTGCCCTGTTTTCCTTCCTTTACTGTTATTTTTGTGGTTTCTTGTTGGAACCATCTGACATTACCAATATTGAAACCTCTTGTGACGTATAGAAGGGCAGTGTCATACATGCCCATCTCATTGGTCTTCCTCCCTGCCCCTCACGTGCTTTATACTCCGTTTATCTTCTGTCTATCCTGTCCACTTGCCTGTCCCTAAGCCCTGCCCCTTGCCACCTAAGCCCTGCCCCGTGTCAGACCTCCACAGAACTCTAGTGATCCACATGGTCATTGTGAATTGCTTTCTACTATTTTTAATTATAACCACATTTCTGTTTTTCCTTGAATCAAAAGGCCTGTTAGTCCTAAGGAAGAAATGAGAATAAAATGACTGATGTATAATTGGAAAACTTTAGAGATGAACTTTTGAAGAATCATTGCCTGGTAGAATATTTCGATGGTTGGAAATCAACATATGGGTTGATTGATGAAGTGGGCATAGACAGAGCAACATACATACAATGGCCCCATTAGGAAAAAGAACTAAAGAAGAAAGCTAATGTTTTTTGTTCCTGAAGCTTCCTGTTTTTGTGATACAAGCTAGCTTCTCTCTCCCCCTTTTGTATTATAAAAACATCCCTAAGCAATTATTGATTATTTGCATCTTCTACTTTGTGCTACTGTGTAAAAAGTACCAACTTCCCCAGACCTAACAACTAGGAGCAATGGCTTACCATTTTGCCAACTGAAAAAATTTATTTTTGAACAGTTTAATTTTTAAGACTTTTGGATGCTTGTTTGGTTGTACAAGTAATGGAATGATAGTACATGATTCTAAAATAATTCAAGTGATGTTCAAGTATGACAGTTAGCAGCAGAAGCTCTCTCTCCTTCTCTCAGATTAGCAAGTTTCCATCAGTGGCCAGTCAAAGAATTTCAGAGGAGGGAGCTACAATATCCAGATCTGGAGACCAACTTTGCTTTCCAAGTACTAGACTCATGCATACTTTTGGTATGGGATAATTGCTAAATAGTTAAAATACTTGATTATGCACCATTTATCCTTTGTTTCCATAGTTTCCATATTCTCGTTAACTTCTGAACAGAGTCATGAAGGACTGTGTATATCGTGTGACCCACAGAGGAACTGAGGTTAAAGATGGTGTCAGAGAAATTATTTCTGGCCTATGTCATAGGGACAGAGGAAAATCCGTGGTCAGGAGGTGGCTTTAAAGGATTAGTGCACCGGTTCCCAACCTGTGGGTTATATCCCCTTTAGAGTCAAATGATTCTTTCTTGGTCACCTAAGACAATCGGAAAATATAGATATTTACATTACATTCATAATAATAGCAAACTTATGGTTATAAAGTAGTAATGAAATAATTTTATGGTTGGGGGTCACCAAGCATGAGGAACTGTATTAAAGGGTCATAGCATTAGATAGGTTGAGAACCACTCGGTTGATGAGTTTGAAACATTGTACCTTCTGCCAAGGGCTTTAGCTGCTTCTGTCCCCCTGGCAGGTCCTAGCGTATGATGCTGGCAGACATGCTTAGACACCTTTACTCATGCAGTGAGCTCACATTTGCAGAGTGGGTGGTTAAGACCCTGTAGAAAGCACCCACCCCCTGCAGTGGGCTAATGCAGTGCACTGCTCCAGGGCAGCCTTGCCTTTCCATTGAGGGAAAAACAGGCAGGCAGAAATCCTTTCAGTTTTCAGATTTGCTCACCATCACCCAAGCCTCCATTTTGTCTTGTATATTTTTTTTCATTAAAACATGATTTTTTTTCATTAAAACAGTATAAAATCCTGCTTCAGAAATGGCAGTTGTATTTCAAACTCCCATGTTTTTGTTACAGAAAATTTGGTTTTAATCATGGGGGAAAAACTTCCAGTAGGTTCCGAAAACAAAATCAAAACAAAAAACAAACGTTTACCTTTAGAAAGACTGACAAAACTCATAGCTGATACCTAGGTCTTCCTAATTATTTCTTACTCTGTACCCCAGAAGAGCTGCAAAGAAGCTAAACTGAAAACCTTAGGTTTTTACAGTGGACCTTTTTACCCCATATGTATAAGAAGTACCTTAGTGTGTACAGGGAGAGGTGAGAGCTCATTAACAAGAGACTGAGAGTTCCAGGGAACCACCAGCCAAATTTGCACTCCCCTTTGGCCATCCTGGCCAGCCCATGCCTTGGCTTGCTTTACTGGGCTGCTAGTATCCTCATTGTGGCTGTTTCTGTCTGGCAACTTTGATTCATCTGAAGAGTCATTGTAGTGGGAAAAACTTTTTCAAGATAGTTTTTCTGTGTAGCCTTGGCTGTCCTGGAAACTCACTCTGTAGACCAGGCTGGCCTCAAACACAGAGATTCTCCTACCTCTGCTTCCTGAGTGCTGGGATTAAAGGTATGCGCCACCAGCTTCAGCTGGGGTTTTCTCAAATGTAGAAATAGAATTGTTTTGCCAGACTAGCTTGCGATAGACTGTGGAACACCTGATGTTAAGGCAGCAGGGATGAAGCAGCCTTTCTTCAGGACCTCTGTTCCTCACCTGAGCGAGTTTCTCACTTCGGGAATCACATCTCCCGATAAGATAAGGATGGCTATCTCAGATCACCTGCCCTTCTCACCACTGATGCCTGGCAAGTTATGTGAATCTATCAGAGATGCCTCGTTAGCATTTACAAAGTCAATACAGGAGAAGCAGATGTTAAGGGTACAGTTTAACTGAAATGTCAGCCATTTCGAAGGAAAGAGTACAATTAATAATTAACCTCAAAATTCATGCAGAAAGTGGTGTCACGGGTTGTCCTCCCATGTGACTTTTTTTTTTTTTTTTTATTTTAAGCAGCAGGTGATAACTTCAGGTAATAGTTTTACTTAAGATTTTGCCTTTGAAAGTTAGATCAAATGTATGGGAAATAGAGTTATATGAGAGTATTTTAAAAAATGAAATGGTTCACCACCTTCCCTGCCCAACTCCTTTTTCTCCTTACAAATTTAATGGTCTGAGATGAGATGAGCAATTTTCTTGCATGCATGAAGCCATGTAGATGGTTGCCTGATTATGCAAGGTTACTTTGAACATGAAGTTTATGATCTCTGTTTTGATCTCTGTGCCGAAATCTGTCTTTCATGTGGAGGAATGTAAGGAATTACAGTGTCCCAGAGCTTTAAGCTCATGAGGACACCCCCTTGACCCTGGCCAGCTACAGTCACGGATGCCTCAAAGCACCGAATCGCATCATCGCTTAGTACAGAACTGCTGGGAAGTGAGAAGAACTGGCTTCCCAGGCTGGCAACGTGGCTTCCGCTGAGCATCCACAGTGGACATGCTCTGGGATTGCTAGTGTTCTGTGAGGAGTGGTGATCACCAAGCAGTGAAGGGATGAAAGGAAGTTCCCTGAGCTTTCTTCCCCTGTTTTCCTGGCAAGATTCAAGAACTAAAGATCAAGTAAAGTTCACGGCTGCCTCTGCTTGGATGAGTTTATCTTTAATGTGAGGCGTGGCCAAAAGTTTTTATTAAGATTTGCTAGTGCACTAAAGTGTGGAAGACAGCCTTTAGTTTGTACTTGGCAGATCCTTGATCTCCACATGCATCCTGTACCAGGGAAGCAGGGCACCCTTGGTGGAGGTGACCATGGTGATGACTGAAGCTACTGTCTGTTGAGCTGGGGTCAGCACAGGGTTCAGCACAGATTTAAAAAATGTAGTCTTCCATTGGTGCCATAAGAACTATATTAATAATATCGCACTTTAAATACAGGAAAAATATGAATAACTCATTAGACTTCAAAATGGTGGAAGAGACAAGGTTTGAACTCTGGAAGTTCTGGCATAAAACTAGTTCTGTAGCCTCGTGTAATGTGTGTCTTTTGAAATAAAACGTGGTGCTTAGCCTTCAAAGCATCTCCACTTTCTTTTCCCATAAGATTATCTTTCCCAGATTCTTTGATCTCACTTGGAATCCTTCTTATGTGGAAAAAAATTATATAACTTTCATAAACTTTTCAGACCTCATTCCAGGCTGAGGATTGGAGGCTTCTTTATCTGTATAGATTTTTGAGATTTAAGAGGGTTAGGGCATTATTGCCCAGGCAGGCTAGCTGAAAGAGCAATATAGTAGAAATTAAATAAAGCAGGACTTCAGGTTAGACCTTCCAGCCAACCCTGCCTATACCCTCGCCCCACTATCCACCCACCCTACCAAGGTCAATGAGGGAACAGGAAGACCTATGTTTGGCAACTGTAGGCAGCCTCATCGACTTGTCAGTGTCTTCAGGAGAAGGATGGCATAAGCTCCCCATTTATCATTTGTTAATTGTCATATTAACAAATTGGCAAGATGTTTTCTGTTATGTAGTCTGTCGTAGGTGCTTTCTACGTAACGATGCCCAGAGTAAGAGAAATGAACAAATGTTTCAGTATTCTATAACTGGTAGCTAGAATCCAAACCAAGGTCTGTTCAACTTCTGTTACCTATGCCTTAGTCAAGACCTTACTCTTAGTTTTAGACACACATGCAGGTACACATGCACACAAGTACTCATCTGAACTTAAAACCATCAAGAGGTCTCAGTCCTTACTGAATTATTATCCATTGTTGGTCAGCTACAGTCTTCCCTTTTTATCAAATATCCTTCCACATTTTTCCTTCTGGGAGTGTTCTACTATTGGGAAATCACCAGGAAATACAAAGGAAATATATGTCTAGAGATCCATTCATCAGAATTGAAAATTTGGTGACATAATATTAAGATGTTTCATCTTATTTTGATTTCATCTCACCTCTATTATCCTATATGATTATAGAATCTGCCATTTAAATTTCTCATTTTTAGTGTTTGTTGAATGTAACACTTCTGTGCAATTATCCTTTTTTTTGCTTCCTGGGTATTATTGATGATATAATTATTAATGCAGGTTATCATTTAGCAATCTTGATGTGCCTATGAAATGGTTATTTTTAATTTCTCCTGGCTTGCTTTGTAAAAATGATTGTCCACTATTACTGTATATTACACTTCAATCTAAAATTAATTTTTGGTAGAATTCATTATTCATAGATATTGTAACACAATAGCTTAGGCTGGCCTTGACCTCATATATGCATGGCAATCCTCCTGCCTCAGCCTCTTCAATGCTCAGAGAACAAGCATGAGCTACCATACCCTGGGTAGCTCTCAGTTTTAAAAGCATTGTTTTTCTTCTTTTTAGAACTTTCTGTTTTGGTGAATGATTCTAGTGTAATTAAAATTTTTAAACATTGACCTTCTGATAGGATTCATAAACAAAATTCTATAAAATATACCCTCTACCTCAACAATTCTGTCAGGTTTCATTATGGAGTTCCATAATGGGATTTATATTGATACTTACTATTGTGAAGGAAATGAAAACATCACAAACATTTGTATCATATTGAATCTGACCAAAAATCAATTTTACAGCTTTTCTTATGTGTACTGTTTTCTCCCAATTGATGTGTGTGTGTGTGTGTGTGTGTGTGTGTGTGTGTGTGTATGTGTAAAACATCTTCATACCCCTAATAATTTTCTTGCTGACATCCATCCATGCCATTCTGTGTTGTAGATTGGGTAAAATCTGTTAATATAAGTTCAGAGAATGCATGTAAGGCTCAAGGCACAATGTTCCTTTGTTATGGTAGTAGAAGTACATTAGGAAAAAAATTTTAGTTAAGCCCAGGTAAGGACACTTTGCTTTACTCAGATTTAAAAAAAAAAATGAGCATTGGAGGCTGGAGAGAAGATGATTGACTGGTAAAGAGCACTGACTGCTCTTCCCAAGGATGTGGGTTCAATTCCCAGCACCCACATAGCTCACAACTGTCAGTAACTCCAGTTCCAGGGGAATTGATACCCTTGCATAGACATGCATGCAGGCAAAATACCAATGCACATGGAATAAAAATGAATTTTAAAAAAGTGACCACTGAAGAAACCCAGGTAGTCTCCCATGAATCAACTGTTCTTTCCTCTATCTCTTTCCTTCTTGGAGCATTAGAAATGTAACAATAAATGAAAAGACATCCTCACATATTAAAGGAAAACAGATGCTTTGATAATGAATCAGAGACATAAATTAGATCATTTACTAGTCTTATTTATTTACTTTAGGAAAATGTGCATAAAGAGTTGTCAGTAACCTAAGCACTCACATACTAAAAGAAATGAAGGCCTGTGTTTGAGCACAGGTGGCTTGAGTGTGATGTGTCTACCGCTCTGTGGTCACTGCTGGGTATTACAGCCTGCTGGCTGCCCTCCTACCCACTTCATCATTCAGTTCCTTTTCCTTTTTACTCTTATCAGAGCTCAAGATTAAAATTAGTTCTGATAGAATTGCTAATCCTTTTTAGAGAAAACATTTGACAGCTTAGAGAAATGTGTATTTTCCCCCCTGAGATCTGGCCATTCCTGTGCCTGTGACTAACCAGTAACAACTGGAGGCAGTTGTGGTCCATTTTAGGATTCACTAGTTCTCTAATGGTAGCCATAGGGTCCGAGGCAGAGCAGCATCGGGGAATTGCCATAAGATGGCTCTAGAAGTGCAGTGGTTTCAAAAGTCTACCCTTGAAGGAATACAATGGCCTCCCACACATGGATTTGCTGGCTGACCTTAATTACGTTTCCGTTTTAGTATTTGAGCTTTGAAAAGTGCTTTAGTTACTTGAATTTCTTTTCAAATCCAAGGTTGATGCTTCACGGGTCTGCAGGAAAACAATGTGTATGCCCCAATTAGAACTTCTCATTGTTAAAACACGCCATGTTGTTGTGAAGAATATTTTACTAAATAATGCATAAAAATATTAATTGAGTTTTCAAGGATGTGCATTAATCCATATGTGTAATTAATTGCTTCCAGGTGCTATGTGCTCCTCTCAAACCATATTCTCATTAGTTTGTAACTTAATAGTCCCAAGAAGAAAAGGGACAGCCATTAGATGTTTATTTTACTGAAAGAGGTATTTGCACACAAGCTGGTACATCTTTTGGCAACAAATAGTAAAGAGAAAACCAACAGACTGTTACAAAAGAATCTTGGTTCCAGAGTGAGGCAATTTGCTACCTCTGCTTGTACCTCATAGCCCACACAAACATCTGGATTGCATAGTCCAGTGCTTTTAAGGGCAGAGGGAAGCTGAAACAGTTTCTTCTTAAAAAAGTATTGTTGAGGCATTGTATGCCCATTATTTAAAAAGAAGAAAAAATGAAATTAATTTTAAAGTTCTTCTCATCTGCATTAAGTTCTAATACAAGGATTAGAATTTTATCAATCCAATTAAATGCACTAATTTGGCATTGCCCTACTGTTACATGCTGTATTTTAGTTTTGAATTCAGCCTTCTTTTAAATTATTCCTCTCCCTAAATATCTTCCCTGTTGTTTTAAACCTGTTTCTGTTGTTTTCCTTTCCAGTTTATCCCCATGCCCGTTCTCTATGGCGTGTTCCTGTATATGGGGGTGGCCTCACTTAACGGTGTGCAGGTAAGCTTCCACAGCAGTCAGAGCAAGCTATGCATTGCTCAGAGAAGGATAGTCCCGGATCCTTGAAGGCACCAATCATTACCACTAACTCTTTAAAATACGTCTACTTTCCAATTCCTCAATCTTTTATCTGCTTTTCATTTCTGATGTAATCAACAAAACTAGCTGTTGTTTTCCTGAATGCTCATTACTGAAAGGGGTTGCATAATGTCGTCTGAAGAGGAAATGAGCTCTGTGCTACTGTCCCTACCACCACCACCATTAACCCCCCACCACCACCATCTCCCCTCTTCCTCTCCCTCCCCCTTCCTTCTCTTCACCTTCCTTTTTCTAATATTGTTTCCTCATCTCTCTCTTCACCTTTTTCCCCTCTCAAGATGGATATTTGGGCGCTTACCTTAACCCTCACAGACAATTCTGCATTGCACACTTCTGAGCTCAGTGGTCAAAAGTTTTGCAACAATAAACAATTAAAATTAATGTGTATTAGGTCTTGCTTTCATCAAAAATTTCAACTATTCACAGCTTCAGTTAAAATGACCATCCCTGCCCTTACCAATGTTCCTGCCAATGACCCTGCTCTTGCCCCTGCCAATGACCCTGCTTCTGCCCCTAGTCCACTTTTTAAAAAACTTGCTAGGGAAAACTTTGTAAGGGCCTTTGTCTCTCGATAATTTAATTGGCACCAGGAAACTGGAAGTTCCGCCGCTTTCTGGCACCCTGTTAATTGTAGCCTTATTTAGCACTCAGTAATGTTTTAATGGGAAAAGACTTCGTGTTCTGTGAACATCATAAGAATTCATTTGAACTCCTTCAAAACAGCCCTTGCTTTCATTTATTGCATTTATATTAACTTGGTTTTAAAGTCAGATAGATCTGGGCAAATGGCCAGACCCCCCAAAAGCAAAGCAAAGCTACTTTACTATTCCTGGTTTTGATCCAGTAGAAGAGTTCTTCCGCACTGGGATAGTTGTTATGAAACACAAAGTAGTTCTTCATAGGCTGTGCTAGGTGAATGGCGACATGAGTTTATTTGTGCCAACAAAGTGCTTAAGAAGTATAACTTTGTAAAATATTTTATTTTTGTCTGCCATTATAAATACTCTTTCTTCTCCAAATGAGAAAATATGAACATTAGATGCCTAGAAAATAATAGTTTTTACTTTTTGTTTGCCCTTAAGGATCCAATCTAAATCAGAGATTTGTTTCAGGGTACTCCAGGGGCTTTAACAATGGCTAGAACTGAGTACCTATCTATAAAGAGAAGAAAAGAGCCAACCATCTCATAATGATGGGTGTGGGGAGTATTGTGGGAACAGCTAGTGAACCTTATAACTCCTAGACTGTTGTTATTGTCCCAAATGCCTCTCCACTGTTCCTTAGTTTTCTCTTGATTCTTCCTCTTTTAGATCCTTTTGATGAGGTTGGTTTAGCCAAAAAAAAAGAAAATGATATCTAATCTTTACAGTTAAGAAAATTTGGTTTCTAAAGGGAGAAAAATAAAAAAACCTTCAACTAGGCAGTGGCTCTGAAGAAAGTTGTTTTAGTGCCACCTACTTTCCTTCCTTATGACAAAACATTATTTCTGAATTCTTTTTTATTTAAATCAAAAACAATTTTATTTAAATTAAAAACAATATTTTACATATCATTCCCAGTTCCCTCTCCCTCCCATTCTCCCATGTCCCCCACTGCCCCCCCCCACTCCCCATCCACTTCCCAGGGAGAGTGAGGCCACCCATGGGGGATCATCAAAGTCTGTCACATCATTTGGGGCAGGGACTAGGCCCTCCCCCATATATCTAAGCTGAGAAAGTATGCCTCCATAGGGAATGGGCTCCCAAAGTCCATTAGTGCACTAGGAATACGTGCACTAGGAATAAATACTGGTTCCACTGCAAGAGGCCCCATAGACTGCCCAGGCCTCCTGTCACCCAAGTCTTATAAATTAGTTCAGGAGCTGTCCACACATCATCCCTTCCTGAAAGCCCCTGTGATACATTTCTAAACATCATCTTGTCTGACACCATCAGTGTCACCTCAGCACATTATCTGTGAGGTTTACTTGGCACAAGCATGCACAATCATGCTTGCAATTCCTGGTCATACATGACAGAGCTAATGTCTCTTAGGCTCTTGTGTCTGCTGTCAGTGTCTTGAAACTGTATGCATATGGAGCTTTTCTCTGAAGATAAACAGTGATACACTGGGAGATATGGATATGCCCATCAAATTATAATCTCGAAAAAGCAAGTGGGATTTGTTGGCACACTCTGTGCATTCCCATTTGAACTTAGATCCTTTAAAAGATCTCTGAGGTGCTTACAATGTGGGGTATCATCTTCATTCAGATAAGACAACTGAGGCAGGTGCAGATGTGTAAGTTAGATGTCTTCCTTCATTACATCATACCACAATAGGTTCGGAATCCTCTGTGTTGAGAAGCAGAGAGTAGTGATGGAAGGTAGAGGATGAACAGCTAGAATTGTTTGCTTTGGAACTTTGTCCTTTGTTCCCACTTTATCTTACATACCTGATAACATCTCTGCAAAAGAAAAATTGATCAGCAAACTTAGAAGACTGGTAACATGATCTGACTGTGCTAATGTAAGTCCCCTACTCCCTAATCTGAGCTTTGTCCTTTGAAGAGGGCATTGCTTGCCTGAAATACACAATGTAAATCACTCGTGGCTGGTTAAGCACAGTGGAAATGACTCAGTTGGTTCTTCAAATAACACATTGGATTTTCTTCCACATTTCTTCAAATAACACATTGGATTTTCTTCCACATTCCTCCCCAGTTCATGGACCGTCTCAAGCTGCTTCTGATGCCCCTGAAGCATCAGCCTGACTTCATCTACCTGCGCCACGTCCCCCTGCGTCGAGTTCATCTCTTCACCTTCCTGCAGGTGTTGTGCCTGGCTCTGCTCTGGATCCTCAAGTCAACAGTGGCTGCTATTATTTTCCCAGTCATGGTAGGTTTTCCTAATTGAAACTATTCACGACTGTGTGTATACCACACAGTTACTGTGACATGGAAAACCCAGACCATGTGTGTGGCTAGTCTTTCACTGTCTTTCTAGCTTTCAATTGGTCGTGTTGGCTAGTTATAACTTTAAGTTTCCCATGGCAACAGCTGGGGGCATGCACCTTAGAAACATGCCCTTCTGAGTTAAAATACTGGCTCAAGTTCCTGCTGGTCAGCAAGCATACTTGAGCCACCATGAACTCATCAGTGGGAGGGTAGCGTTGTTATTGTTCTGAGCATTGATAATGAATGCCAAGTGTATAACACAATGTCTGGCAAGCAGTAGACACCAGGACGAATGATTTTTAAGGTATTATATAACAGAACCAATCTTAATAAGAATAAAGTATACTTCAGGCCAAATAGTAGAAGCATTTGTAGACTTGTGAGAAAAGACAGGGCTCATTAGACAAAATAGAGTATTTAGATTTAGGTGGTTTTCATTATTTTAAGGATAAGGCTGGACTCTAGTCTCCCTTAATAGTCATCAAGGCGAAGCAAGTAACTGCCCCTCTGAATGAAAAGGCAAAGAGGAAATGCAAGTTCTAGGTCTTGCCTCCTTACTGAATTCTACACTTTATTGTAATTCTATTTCTCAAAAGAAACTGCACACATACACATATGTTGTGTGACAAAACTTCTCCTAGGGAGATGTAACACACATGTTTACTCACCCCAGATAGGGAACCCACAACAGATCAGAGTATGGATGCCACCTGAAAGTAAAAGGATTATCTCAGGACACCCCAAGGCCAAGTTCTCAGAACAAAGGAGATTTATTTGCCTCAGAGGGACAAAGGGTAGGGATTAAGGGACAAAGATGAGAGATAGAGGATGAGGGAGAAGGGGAGAGGAACAAGGAAGCAAGGATATTTGTCCCTGAGGAGAACAAAGGACTGCCTCTGGATAGAGAGGAGACCAATGTGGCTCATAGGCAAATGGAAGTTTTTAAAGGTAAAAGGAGAAACCCCATGTTAGGATGAGGTGTTTAATTTTAATTGGGCATGTTAATTAGGTGAGGCAAAGGTGGCTTTTGATTGCTAGATTTCAATACTTTGATAGCTGGACCTTGGTAGTCAGCCTCAGGAGGAGGAAGTGGCCAAATAAGGACCTTAATGGCTAGCTTTAGGAATGTAATCAAACAGCTTTTAGCAAGGCAGAGGGAAGGGGAGAGAAGCCCAAGGCCTGGCAGAGCCATGCTCCAGTGGGCTAGTGCCTTTCATTACCAGAGTTCAATTTAGTGAACCAATGAGTTTTATTGGGGTTACTTACAGGAATATGAGTGAGGGGTTACTAACAGGAATGGAAGACTCAAGGACAGCTGCATCACCAGGGCCCACTCCAGCAATGGTGACAGCTTACAAAGCTGAGAACTTGGAGCATATGGTACAGCCTGCAGGAAGCTAAACTGGTTCGAGGGTGTCCTTTCTGTGCCCCTCTGTTGGTCTGAAGCTCTTCCAGGAAGGTGGTCTGGTCAGAGAGTATTCATTGCAGCTTAGGTCTTTTAGGTCTGTAAGCTTTTATTGCTTACTCTGACTGGGGGTGGGGTGGGGAGAGGACTGGAGGGGATTAGTGAATCTGGTCAGTTTCAGGAACTTCCTGAAGGTATTTTGAGTTGTTTACATTCTGTTTAAGGATCTTTCCTGCAGGATATAGTGTTTCAATCATTGGAGGAAATGGATACATAACAACACATAAGACTAATTTCAAAACTATCATCTCAGCTCTGTTCCATTATCCCTATCATTCTGGAAACCATTTCTTTACCATATACTTAGCACATTTTGTTTTGAAAGTCATCTTACTCCTAATGGGGATTGTTATTTTGTTATGTATGTATTTTCTGTTTATAATTGTATTTCTTTTTGCTCCCAGGGACATAGGAAAAATAGGTTAAAATATTACTGACCTTTTCTAAGCAAGATCTTGTTTTCATTGATGGTTCATTACATCTTTTTTTTCCCTCTTAATCTGTTAAAAAAAAATGCATGTTACAAGTGACTCCCATTTACCTGTTAGCATTTCTACCTACCCATTACTTTGTTAAAAGTGGGAAAATTAATCTACCCATAATAAATTTGAGATATATCCATAAATTATATATTGTATATACTAAATACTTTACTTTTATAAAGTGTTACTTTTCCAGAGATTTCTTTAGGTTCATAAATGGTTTTGGAATGTCAGTGGGGCAGATGTTGATTTCTTCAGGAAATGGATGCCTCAAGTATAGAGTGTAGTGTGGATAAAGACCTCTGCTTTTGGAACTTGGCTGTGTATGACTTTTATTGGTGAATAGCTGATGTTAATGAACCTCCATAAGTGGAAAGGCAAGTCATGTAATGGATCCTGGTGTTTGTATGCAGAATAAAAAAAAATCTAACAAAACAGAAAAGTTGATAGGACCAAAGATACAGATGTAAATTTGTTGGCCTAAGAAGCAGCAAAGTGGGCCTCGAGATTAAATATAGAATATAAATCACTCTGGCCAGAAATGACTGAACCAATGCCTCATCAATTAAGGGTGCTTCCTGCACTTCCAAACACCTGTAATTCTGATGTTCTCTTCTAGCCCCCACTGGTACTTGCATAAATGTGTACATACACAGACACACATATAAATAAAAATAAAATAAATATAAAAAGTAGCAGATACCTATCCACTGGATATTCTTGGATAGTATAGCATTTATAAACTTCAGTTTGCTCATCTGTGCAATGGAAATAATGTATTTCTGGAGTTTGTTGTAAGGAATAAATGAACTAATATTTCCTAAGTGTTCAGCAAGGATCAGGAACATGGTAAGCATTTAGTTTATATTAGTGACTAATTTTTAGGAACCTGAATAATTTTAAATTTTTCAATAATGAGGAATCACATGCAAGCTATTTTTACCTTTAAACTTTTAATTTTATTAAAAACTTAACATGGAAGGAAATGGTTTTGGGAAAATAATTATGACTCATTCAAATTGATTATAAGCTTAATTTTAATATAAGCAAACATTCTCTGATTTAATATGATCATATATCTCTGTGAACGAAACATAGGGGATTTTGACTGAGATTTTCATCAAATAACTTGTCCAAGGAAGACTGGATCACTGGGTAAGCAATTCTGTCAGACACTGGACCTATATGGATTTCTGCAGATGTTGATGGCCAACATCAGCAGCATCCTTATGACATCATCTGACATGGCCTGTTTTCTGCTGATGTAGATGGCCAGCATCAGCACCATCCTTACTGTGTCATTTGACATGGCCTGTTTTGTGATTGTGTTTCCAGATCTTGGCACTCGTAGCTGTCAGAAAAGGTATGGACTACCTCTTCTCCCAGCATGACCTCAGCTTCCTTGATGACGTCATTCCAGAAAAGGACAAGAAAAAGAAAGAGGATGAGAAGAAAAAGAAAAAGAAGAAAGGAAGTTTGGATAGCGATAATGACGATGTAAGGGAAATGTGAAACTTTCCATGTAAAGCCAGTTAAAGGAACCTTTTTTTTTTTTTTTTTTTGTATTTGTGCTTCATGGGCCCTGTATTTAACACTCAAATATTTAGCATTATCTTTCAACAACTCTTTAAAAAGATGGAAAGGGCTCTTTCCTGAATTATTCTCATCAGTGCCATAGTCCAGATGGTTCCCCTATAGTTAGGTTATTAACTTGAGAAATGAAAATATTCATATTTATTCTTCTTTAGATCATGTCATGGAAGTACATATGCTTGAGAAGGGGGTGGAGTGTCTATAATCAGTACCTAGAGAAAATCTAGGTTTTAGTTTCCTTATACATATATTTGGTGTATGTGTACTTGCGCACATGGTTGTGGGTGCACACACACAATGAGACCTCAAACCAGTATCCTTTTGAAAGGGCTGTTAAAACGACACTTTGTGTGTAACTCATTTTGGGGGGCTCTTACTTAGTCATATTGGAAAATAATGACCTCTTACTGAAATTCTGATTGAATATGATCATTCATTTCTATGAACAAAACAGAGTGAGTTTTGAATGACACTTTTACCACACAACCTTCCCTATGAAGACTGGGTGTCACTCAGTGAGCAGTTCTGTCAGGTTCTGGATCTATATGGATTTCTGCTGGTGTTGATGGAACAGTAGCATCTACAGCATCCTTATGATGTCACACAATCTGCTTGTGTCCCTGCAATCCTAAAGTAGGAATATAGTTAATATTTAATTACTCAATAACTTCAGCTAAGGATGCTTTATCTCCATTTATAACATCTCCTTAAAGTGCATATTTTTTTCTCATTTTATGTGTAAGGAAATTTAGAATGATAAATATTGACTTTTTTATTTTTCAGAACCTAAAAAAAAATTAGCGTGAGGTATTACTGACAAATGAAAATGTATACATTTAAAGTGTACAATGCAGTGCTTTGACACATATATTAAAGTCATTTTTCTAAGTGTGCACAGCTGGGTGTGGCAAAGCCAGAGCTCCCATTCAATCTTCTCTGTATGTTTGTAGTTGATTGGGCTGTCCGGTCGTATTCTTCTTATAGAACATGGATATAGTACAGCAAAGGGAAGCAACAGACAGAATTGGATTTCAGATAAATTGATCCAATAAGAAAAGGCTAAATATACGAGACACATTTGGCTATAGAGAAAAGGGCTTGGAGGGAACTTATGTGACTATCACCATCCATCTTCTGAGAAAGCAGGTGTATAGATTTTCTGTTTCCAGTGATGAAAAAAGGAAGCACAGAGCATATGTTTAAACTGCAGCACAGATGAGCATGCTGTATTAAAAAGAGCAACATTCTAGGATATTGACTAGAAATCAAAGCTTGAAGTGAAATTTGGACCATTCAAGACAAAAACAAAAGGTTGGCTGGAGTATTAAAATAATTAAAGCAGTATTTCATCTTGAATTCTTTAAATGGACACCTCAGTTCATACAACACCAAGCAAAATCATCACACATTATTAATGTGTAAACTAATATTAATGGAATGTTCTCTGTTACTTAAAATAATATGCAACCTTTGGGGTTGTTTTAAATTTACCCCTCTCTCATGACAAATGTTGAATGAAATGAGTTCCTTAAACTAATCCCAGAATTCTTAAATATGCTTTTGATGACTTGTACTCACACAATGTTCTTGTTTGATATTATTTACCACTTTCTGCTGCATGTTGCAAATGAGTTTTTGGGAAAGTCTCGGGTGGTGCTAATTTCTGTTGCTTCTTCTCTAGCATATCCATATCCAGACAGAAGATGTGTGCATTTGTTCATACACAGTGAACCGTCTTGGCAGTTTAGAGTATATCAGGGCAGTAGGTTCTATATGTTGAGCCCATTATTTGAAGAGTCTCTTCATGCAATGGTAGTGTCTCTTTTGATACTCAGATGATGTGGGGTCCTTGGTTACGTGTGTCCATACTGGGACTCCAGGGTCACAGTTCTTGTATTTATGGCAGACATTGCAAAAATTATGTCTTATCTGCTCACAGTCACTTCTGGGCTTGCCTAGTAATTAAGAGTTGGTTTTGCCCAGGTATCTGTGTATAAGTGCTGTTATTTTGGGCAATATTTGAAGGGAGACTTCTATTTGTGACATGGTCATGAAGGAAGGTACATGTGGCATCTTAATTAATTTAACTTTTTGTCAGATAAACACATCATCTTAGTTCTCAAAAGCTATTATAACTCATTGCCCCTATATACTAATCATAAAGGAATTTTCTTTATGAGCAATAGATTTTAGATAAAAGTCATACACCCATTTCTTTTTTATCTCTGAAGTGTTGAGGATTAAATACAGGGACTCACAATGCTAGAGAAACACTCTACTGAGATGTATTCCCAGCCCTCTTCCTGTTTCTCCTCCTCCTCTCTCCTGACCCCTTTCTTTCAATTAAAGATTGTCTCCTTGATGGTTTCAGTTAATAGATAAATTGGATCTCTTCAGCCCAAATATAGGCTTAGAATCGGTGTTTATTTTCTTAATTCATTTTTAAGGTTCTTGTGTGTTGTATTATATGTTGAGCATATTCTCTCTCATGTCCCTGTTTTCACCCTCCTTCTTCCATTAGTTCCCTTTGTCTCTATAGACAGTTTTACTTCATGATTTTATGTATCTATATAAGAATCTAAGAATGACAAATGAAAGAAAACTTAAATATTCATCTTTCTGAAACTGGCTTAATGCACTTACTATGATTATCTCCAATTACATCTAACTTCTTTCAAAACAACATGGGTTCCTTGTTCTTTATAGCCAAAAAAGTGTGTGTGTGTGTGTGTGTGTGTGTGTGTGATGTTTTCTTTGTCCAGATTCCACATTCTGCTATGGAACTAACTAACTAACTTAGGTTAGTTCCATAATTTAGCTATTGCAGATAATGCTGACATGATCACAGAAACTTTTAAAAGTAAAGTAGTAATCCTATGAAAATGCATGATATTTTGCACTATGTGACCTGTTCTATAACTAATGAATTTTATCATCTTCTTGGTTATGAGTCTACTTATCTGATCATCCCTTTGGTTTTATTTTTCTCAATTTTTTGCTTATGTTTCAATATATTTTTGTTACAAGCAAATTGAAATGAATTTTTAATTATAGAATAGTGTTTGAGTGTATTAAAGTAAGAAAGGGAAACTAAGTCTATAGAAGGTTCCTTGCTAGTAGATGTTTAAAATGTCTTAGAATCATTTTGGACAGGAATATGAGTCATAATTTTCCTAGAGAAAGAATCAGAGAACACTGGGCTGGAGAGATGGCTCAGAGGTTAAGAGCACTGGCTGTTCTTCCAGAGGTCCTGAGTTCAATTCCCAGCAACCACATGGTGGCTCACAACCATCTATAATGAGATCTGACACCCTCTTCTGGCATGCAGGCAGAACACTGTATACAAAATAAATAAATAAATAAATAAATAAATAAATCTTAAAAAAAAAGAATCAGAGAACACTGTAAAACAAAACATGAAATTTAAGACCATATATAGTTTGGAAATTTTCCTGGGTTTAATCTGTGTTCATAGGGAGCATTTTCACTTCACACATGCAACAACCAAAGTTTGCTGATTGGGAATCCAGTTGTGGAACACTTTACAGTTGTGTGTGGTTTGCTGATTCAGACTCTAACTATGGAATACTTTACAGTGAGGTGGAGAGATCTCCTTGCTGTGGTTTGAGCCTCAATGAACTCAGTGCCATTAACTCAGAAGAGGGGAAAAATGGTGGATAAAGATGTAGAGTACTTGAAAAGTTAGGCAGTTGGAATGATACCTAATGCGTTTCTCTTTAGTTGCTGTAAATGATAAAATGGTAGGTTTGGGCAAACACTGGGAAACAGGAAGGGCTGGAATAATAGAAGAGATTCTAAAAACTGTTGTACATTTCTTTCACAGTCTGACTGCCCATACTCAGAAAAGGTCCCCAGTATTAAAATTCCAATGGACATCATGGAACAACAACCTTTCCTAAGTGATAACAAACCCTTGGACAGTGAGTAGAACTAACCTCCTGCATGCTTGCCTGACTATGACCCACGCTTGTCCTTTAGGACTGCCCTCAATTTGCCTTTCTCCTACACTGCCTCTATTTTTTCCTGTGTGAATACTGAAAGAGCTTACTTCCTAGAAGCTTTTATTTTTGTTTCTTAAGCTTTATCCATCTTCCTTTTATTCATAACCTCTTAATTTTTGTTTCATAGTCTTTTTGCTAAGTCATCACCAGGGTTCTTTTGTTTGTTTTGTTTTCAATAGCTAAACCTGTAACCGTATTTTTAACTGATTCCCCCCACACACACTGATATTTAGATCTGCAGCTTATATAGTATTACATCACTATCTGTTACTGTATGTCCTCCTTAGGTTTCAATTAATCGTTTAATTGTTTAAAAGAGAGAAATTATACCTGGAGTCTCTCTATGATCAGTGAATTGTTAATATTTAGAATTTAGAATATTTTCAATTAAATTGGCAGTCATAAAATATTAGTAAAACTCTCTAGATATAACTGAGTTATGTTTTCCTTCCTAATTTCTTCTTTTCTCTTCTGTTATTTTATATTCATAGTTATAACTGTCCAGGTCTTTCTCCAGTATTAGGTTGGCGGCTACCATGTAATAGCATGTGAATGTCATCCTTTTGCCTGTGATTGACAGTCTACTCTGTAGTAATATCAGTGAACATATGAAGTTTTTCCAATGGCATAAAGCAATTGCTGCCAAAACACTTCATGCTTTGAGTTTTCATTTGAAGAAAATGTCTTCCTTTAGATTCAATTGCACTGTAGAGGATACTGAGCTAGTATAGGAACAACAATGGAGACACATTTATTTCTAGTGGATAATGCCACCCACTGTCCGTGAGAGGTTATGGTCACCAAGAAAATTTGATATGAATAACTGTTGATAAAATATGGGGCATATATAGTTATCAATTAATGAATCACCCGCAAATTCAGCAGCTTTAGAGCACAACATGTGTTTTCTCTCATAGTTCTTGACATTGAAAAATTCAAAAACCTTGTTGAGTTGATGATTCTGGCACAGGGTCTCATGAGATTGCGTATTCGGCTGTCGGCTGGAGCTGAGACTCTAGGGACCTGGTTGGAGCTTAGGATCTGTTTCCAATCAATGGTCTTTGGCAGGAAATTTCAATTCCTTGGCCTGTGGATGTTTCTATAGAACTACCATGTCACAGTGGCATGCTTCTACCCAGAGACAGCTTGAAATTCAAATAGAAGCTTAGGTATTTTATAACAAAATCTAAGATTAAACTATCCAGAACTTGTGCCATGGTATATTAGCTGTGAGACAGCTCTGTTGCAGTGTGGGAAGGACAAGAACACAAACCCAGGAAATGGGATCATTGAACACCATTTGGAGGCAGAGTACCCACTGCATTGAAACCAGTCTTACCTTTATTGTCTAACTTGTAGATATCACTTATAGACATAGCTAATTTTATGCCCACCCTTATCAACAGAAATTAGTTAGGAATTCCCTTGAGAATTTAAGTTCCTCTATCATATTCTGCTTTCATTTTCATCCCTAGATAACTAAAGGCAAAAGAAGGCTGTAAAGGTTAGTTTAAAACTTAAGGCTTGTGATAAAAACTTATATACCAATTGTTTGCCCTGTCAAAATCCCTTTACTAGTATAATTGATGGCTGATATAGAAGCTTAGATATAACCACTTTGACTGAAACTTTTCTAATGATGTGTAATCTTCGTAGGCCAATGAAGAACAGAATTGATTAAACTGGAGATGTTATTAATACATGTACCTCCAACATCTCTTTACCTCTTGAATACAAGCAGCTAGGCAAGACTGAATGTTGACATGGATGGAAGCTCAAGGACATGCGTGAGACAGAGAGAGGATGTTCTAGCCCATAGCAGGGATTCCCTTCCTACCCTAAAGGAGATGGGGACAAGGATTTGGGCTCTATCATACTGCATGCTTAGCTGGATACAATGTTCATCGACACTGTCTAAACCTGATTTTCCTACTCTTTCCAGTTCAGAAGGGTGCCTTGCTTTGCATGAAGATTTTCATATTCACTCTCATTTTACATTTTTGCCAAAGATCTGTTTTGTTTGATTTCATTTTTTTTTCTTCCAGGAGAAAGATCATCAACATTCCTTGAACGCCACACATCATGCTGATAAAATTCCTTTCCTTGAGTCGCTGGGTATACCAAGGTCAGCATTTGCCCTGTGCTGTGGGATGCTGCAGCAGTGGGGGTTATGGGCAGAATCCCTGGTTCTCTTCTTTGGGACTTATTACCCACAGACTCAGGAATCACCCCAGAGTGATTGAGCTTTACTCTTAAGAATAATGAAAAACTTAAGTATCATTAAGTTAAAGGCCAGAATCGATATTAGCCCTTACAATTTCATTGTCATGCAGGGTGACTGGAATTTCCTCCTCTCTAGCAAGGGTCTGGACATGACAGGACCTATTTGAGTCTCAGAAGACAGAACCGTGAATGCCTTCAGGGCGCTGGTCTTGGCCCTTAATTTCTAATATTAGCTACATAGTAGTCTCATTTTTGTTTTATTTTGAGAATTTTCGTTATATGTGAAATCTTGGGCAATTTTTACTTGAATTTACTTTTGTTTAAAGGTCCCTGTTCTTCCCAGCACTTGGGAGGCAGAGGCAGAGGCAGGTGGATCTCTGTGAGTTCGAGGCCAGCCTGGTCTACAGAGCTAGTTCCAGAACAGCCAAGGCTACATACAAAAACCCTGTCTCAAAAAACAAAACAATAAATAAATAAATAAATAAATAAATAAATAAATAAAAGTCCCTGTTCTTAACACACACGGAAGGGATAGGCGTTACAATGAGACTGGGGCAGACTACAGCATTTTAAATGTGCACAGTGCACAAGCATTTCAGAGACGGTAATGGAAATTGTTTTTACTCATGGTTTTTCTTCTTTCTTTTGTCTGTTTTGTTTCAGTCCTCCTAGAACTCCAGTGGAAGTTGTGCCTCAAATTAGAATAGAACTTGAGCCTGAAGACAATGATTATCCCTGGAGGAACAAGGGAACAGAAACTACATTGTAACCTGTTTGTCTTTCTCAAAACTGACAGTTGTGTCATTAACCATTCTAACTTTTTCCCTTTCTTTTTTCGTCTCTGTATTTTAACACTTTTGTTTGGTCACTGGCGGAATAATACAGTCACTGTCTCTACTTCTCTCTTGCATAGGTAAAATCAGGATAATAGTGTCCCTTTCCTTTAAAACAAAACAAAACAAAACAAAAACAAAAAGCACCTGAGGGATCATATTTTTGTTTCCAGGTGTTCAGATGTCCTCTGACATGTAAATCTCTGTCACTCAAGACACACACAGAAGCTGCCCTTGTCAAGCAGCGATCAAAAGTATTAAGAATTTTATACCACCTTTTATGAAACTGTTGAAGGAACTCATGACCTAAGCTTAGAGCTGTGCTTATTGGCTTGCCATTGTCTGCTAGAGCAGCCCTTGACCTCCAGACAGAGTCCCTTCCTGCTTACAGAGTCCCCAAGACTGGAAAAGTGCTGCTACCCACCTGCTCTTGCTGTCAACCCTGATCTTAGAGTTATCAAAAGCAGAAAACACTAATGGTACTTCACTCCCTGTAGAGAAACCTTTGCCATCATTGTAGCAAGTGCTGGAATGTCCCTTTTTCCTATGCAACTTTTTTTAAACCCTTTAATGAACTTATCTGTTGAGTACATCGAAGAATATTTTTCTTCCTAGATTTTGTTGTTTAAATTATGGGGCCTAACCTGCAACTTATTTTTTGTCAATTTTTTAAACTTTTTTTTAATTACTGTAAAGAAAAATGAATTTTTCCTGCAGCAGGAAACATAGTTTTGAGTAGTTCTACCTCTTACCTGTAGCTGCCAGGCTTTCTGTAAAAATTGTATTGTATATAATGTGATTTTTACACACACACACACACACACACACACACACACACACACACACACACTAGGGTAAGCCAGAAGGCTAGAACAAATTAAAAGAAAAACAAAACACCATGTTTCTAAGAATCTGTTGGATTGTTGTTTTTTTCCCCTTTCTTCAAAATAAATGTAACTGTTCTGTGAAGGAGTCTGGGGAGAGAAACATGCCAAAGAGGGGTAACTTCTGCTGCGGTGATGGTCATGCTGGGGGCAGATGCTGGTGTGTTACATGTTGATGTCCTATGCAGTATTGTTAGAGATTTCCTCATTTTAATAATTTGTGTGCTTGTGTATGGACTCTGTGTGTGGCTGTTGCACACTTGTGCAAAGCCAGATAAAAGAGTGACAGTAGACGGAGGCCTAAGTTGTCAAGCCCTTTGTGTCCATTTTCATAAAACCCAAACCACTCATGAAAGGTCTGTCAGGGGCCAAGAATTTATCGTGTAAATTCAGGTGAATATTCTTATTAATTACTCAGACATCAGTCAGCATCACAGATATCCGGTATCTACAGCACAAAAGCCATAAGAATCTTAACAGCCCTGTCACACATCTGTAACAGGAAGAATGCACATAGATCTGCAAAGACAGTTTAAAGTTCTCATTTACATGTGTTCAGAGAACAAGGTGCTTGGATCACTTAGAATAGATGTGTGTGTACATATGTGTTTCATCATCCCACGTTGAATAATTAGACCTTATTGGACAGATTGAGAGTGGCATTTGATTGCAATGTTTTTAACATACTGATTGTACATTAAAATAATAGTTTAGGTATGGAATCCACACTTTGGGATTGGTATAACAACAGTTGTGATGCACACTCGTTGTCAGGGGTTGCTAGAGAAGCAAAACTGAACCACTTTTTGATTCTATGGTGTGCTCTTCCGGATCCCCACTTTGTTATTGTAACTAAAACATAATTCTGCTTTCCTGAAATGTTGAGGGTAGGGGTTCTATTATCCTAAGTTAGCTGTGACTTTTACAGTATTTGGTCATCTTTTATGTTTTAAATTATAGAGAAATTAAGTATAAATGACATCATAAATAATGCTGTCACTGAAACAATAGCAGGAAATGACATGTTATTTGTTAACATCTCAAGTGATAAATTTTATAGCACATTTGTTTTCAGAGCTGTCCTTAAAACGGTTGTTGTGTATTCCCTATTTTTTTCTCTTAAACCACATTAGCCATCTTACCTTTTTAATGATGAAAACATCAGGAAATCATGCAGAGCCATGAATAGTAAAGGCAGTCCATCTTGATGTTCAATCAAAGCCACTTTGTTTACTTTTCTGAAATCTCTGGAGATATACATATAACATATGTATAATATATATATATATATATATATTCTAATTATGAATCAAGTTTATTTAGAGATTCGTGGTCTTCTTTATCCTTTTCAGAGAGCTCCTGATGTAGCCTAAGTCATCATTCAGGCTTTGAGTAAATCTTGAAGTGATCCTACTCCATTTATGGTCCCTAGTCCTTGCCCAGGGTGGATGGTTACTATTGACGAAACGAACATAAAGCCATACCTTACATTTGCTACAAGGAATAGTTAGCAACCAAACCCTCTCATGGCTCCTGTAGTTCCTACACTAACAAGCAGAACCCGCCCCCCAATCTCCACAGAAACACCGCATTATCTGAATCTGGCTGAATTTGCTTCTTGGCTGATAACGAACCAGACTTGAGGGTGGTTTTGTTTGTATGTAAACTGGACACAAACACAGCAATTAATTCTTTATAATACCTTTCTACCCTTCCTCCCTGGGTGTGAATTTGGAGACTAATGTTTCTTGAAGACTCAGAGTCGTTGCCCAGGAATACTGTGGTTGTGCAAACTGACTGTGAGGAGGAAGATGCATGGGCTGAGCCCGCCTATTGAAGTAGGAGACCTCCAGTTTGCAGAAGGTCTTGGAGATGCTGTTCCTTTCCTACTGTGTGCAAAAACTACTTGGAATCCTAATTGTTGTGTGTGTCAGGGGCAGTGTTGTTTCAGCTTCTCCTTCCAGTAAGAGGGGTGGGGCTGGGAAGTACTCACTTGAGTAGAGGGGAAGGAAACTTCCCTCCTGATCCCCCACCCAAGAGAAGGGGTGTCTGCTGTCAGTAATTCAGTGTGTGTGCATTTGGAGCACATGTAACAACACACACAGAGTCAAACCTTCGTTGGCTATGTATTGGTGTTTAATATAGCAAATGATTGTCTTCCATGTTTTTGTTTCCTTTTTTTAAAAACTGTGTTAAAGTACTTGAAATGTATTGACTGCTGACTGACTATCTTTCAAAAACAAAACCATTTGAGTTATATTACAGAGGTTGGCATTGATCCGGAATGGGACAAAGTTTTCTTCAATGTTTTTCATACCACTTCATGATTTTGGTGCCAGAACCTGTGATTTTCTTCCTTATATTCTGTGATAGTTCCCATCTGCTCCCACAGCATGAGCATGAAGCCCTGTTGGTACGAAGTGATTGGAGACAGTCGGAAGACAGCGCTCTTCCCTGTCGGAATAGCCTTGGGAGTGTGCAGGTCTCTTCACTGAGCTTCATGGCAGCCTAAAATGAAAACCCTTTTGGGATACATGTGAATCTGGTGACTTGTGTTGTGACCAGAGATTTAAATATATCTTATTCCTGGTTCATTTCATTGTGTTCTATGGATACTCACAAGAATCCTGAATTCTGTTTCCTAGGCAAATACTGCAACTCAGGGCTAAAGTCACCCAATGAATCCTTAGAGCCTGAAGTAACTTTGTCCCAGGCCTACAATGTGCAACGAACGCAGACTTGCCTCCTTGCAGCCATTTTCGTGGCTGGTACATATCCGTACACATTACTTTTCACAATCAGTACGCACTTTCAGATATTCTTATTTTTATTCTCTTAAGTCTTTATTAACTTTGGAGAAATGATGCATCTTTTTATTTTAAATGAAGTAGATCAACATGGTGGAACAAAATGATAAAGAACAGAAAACATTTCAATATATTACTAATAAATTTTTCCAATATGAAACCTAAAATTCCTATAACATAGTATTTTACAGTTTTATGAAGCTTTCTATTGTGACTTTTATGGAATTAAGAGATGAAGAAGATGAGATATTTTAGCATTTATATTTTTCAAAATTAAATGTATACTTAAAATAAAGTAACTTTATGCATTTGTGAGTGTCAAGTGCTTCTGTTCGACTCCTTGACTGATTGTTTTATTTTGTTCCTTTGAGTGCTGTAGAAAAAAACTAGAAATATGAGTGAGTGGAAGCACCTGTCCTCCGACTGGTAATCTCTCTAGACAGAAGAATAAAATTAATGTCCCTAAATATAGAAGATTTCATTGTTAATGAGATATCCTTGTTCAAGGTTTATAGTAAATTCATAATGAATAAGGACTATTAGAGAAGAAAATGCTATCATTTTTTTAGCTACTAAATTAAAAAAATATCATTTTTGAATCTAGAATGATATATATACTCAATTAATTCTTAAAGCAAACCAAAGGGCTACAAAGTGTAAGCATTCATTAAAAAGTAATTACTTGAATGAACAAAATCCAAGAATGATTTTTTTCCCATCTAGAATTGATTCCCAGAAGATCTATTGCACATACTTCTCTCAGGCCAATTTGAGCTTTCATCTAACATTTAAATGTCTCTATGAAATGTCAATCTGGCCCTAAATTGTAGTTAGAAAGTGGTGATAGTGGCAGGTGAAACAAATGGTAGAGAAGATGAGAAATTACTGTTGGAAGCAGAGAAAGTTTACATTGTGTTTCGGGTAACCCTGCTCATACACCCCTTGGAGGTGGAGGTGAGAAGACACAGCATTCAGGCACTGGGAGTCAGCGAGTAGCAGAGGGTGCTGCAGACTCCTTTGTTAAGGAAGTTAGACATGCTTCTATACGCTCTTCCCAGGTCTTGTTGGCTCAGGAGGCTTACTCTGCTGCGTTGTCCTTTCCTCATTGGTGTCTCTGGGTCAGGTGTCTCTCTGTCAGCAATCTCTGGGCATTGAGGTAGGCCTGATGGCTTGGCTCAGGGAGGAAGTGCCTGCCACGCATGCAGGCTGGCCTGGGCACCTGAGACAGGATAAGTGCAGCTTAGGCTGGTCAAAGTTTCTCCCACAACATTGGAATACAAAAACAGTAAGGTAAAGATTTTGTCTAGAACCATCATTTAATCTAGAAGTTTCATGAGATGCTTTTTACATCTGGATACGTGGCACGGTGATGTGTAAGCAAACTTGATCACTGAGTTGTAAGAAGCAGCCAAGCCTGACTCAGCAGAGCTCAAATATGGTAAAGCTTTATTCTCCTAGAGAATTCGTTAACTATTATCATGTGTACAATTACCAAGTCAAGAAATTAGGAAAAAAATATAATTTGTATATTGTCACCAACTAAGTAACATTTAGGAAGTCTCCAAAGAAAATGGTATTTACAGGGGAAGAGTGTAGCATTGCAATATTTGTGTCATAATACGCCATGCTTTGTTCAAAAATAAAATGGTGTGAGGAGAAGTTTCTAAAGGTAGAACTGTGGAAAGTTACAGCAATCCTTTGACACAGTGGTTAGGAACAAGGCAGTGCCCGCCTGAAGGGGGACAGACAGTCTCAACTGATGTCTGTGTAGGAATATCTTTTGAATTAGGTTTCTCCAGCCATGAGTCAAGATGGGGTTGCCAGCAGAGTCATTTTCATAATTGCCACCAGGAAGCCACAGATGAGAACAGTTGTCTGTGCTGTCCAATATTTGTGGAATCAGGGATTGAATTTAAGTTCTCTGGCTCGAGCACAAGTACCTCCACTTACTGAGCCATCTTGTCAGTCGGCCTTCTCTTCTCATTAGAGTTAACCAGTCTGTAGTATTTTGTAATAACAGCAGAAAATAGTTGCAATGTAGTTGTCAATCAGTTATTCAGTAATTATTGGACACTGACCATTATGAGATCCTTTGGGTGGTTAAGGCAGTGAAGAAAAACAGTTCCTGCTCTAATGAAATGGGTGATTTAGAAAAGATTATACAGTGACTGAATGAATGAGTGAGTGAGTGAGTGAGTGAGTGAGTGAGTGAGTGAATGGATGGAAAAATACAGAATTACACTGTTATAATGGAAAAATGATAATATGAGAAAAATATAGGGACAGTGGGGGTCTGAGAAATGAAGCAGGAAGAAACCTGGAATATGTGTAGGGAGCTAAGTAGACTTAAGGTTGGCCTAGGGACAGAGGAAACACCATTGCAATAAGGAGAGAAGAGGTCAAAGGATGAAGAAAACATCAAATTTATGGAACAGGGCATCTCTGCACACTAGGGGCCAAAGAAGTGGAGTAACTAGCTGAACCCACTGTGTGGCAGGGGTATTGTAGTCTGAGGCGAGGAGTGAATAAGGCTTTTCAGCAAAGAGAAGCCTCTGAGACATTCTAGAAAGTGTCTTTAGGAGATGGGAATCCTCTGTGGTCCTTGACATCACAGATTTTGCTCCTGATCAGATTTCAGGCTCACATTACGTTGCAATAGAAATCCTTTAAAGGCTTTTGAGAAGGGAAAAATTGATCATATCTGCCACAAAGAGGCCTAGCTTGAAAAGACAAGAAGCAGAGTGACCAGTGGAAATAATCCCAGTGAAGGGTGACAGTCAGGCTAGCCCATATTTACCACGTGAGTAAATAGGATGGATTGAAGAATACATATACCTAAATCTTTGTCGTTATTTGTATCCTTCCTTAAATAATGAAGTATCAGTGCTTTCTAAGACTTAAGGAAGTTTTTTGTTTCTGTTTTCCCACCCCATCTTTTGCTAATTATTGTTCTTCTAGATTCTCCCTTAGGCCTGATCCTCTCCATGTCCTGTCACAGCAATCACATCCCTGTCGGCAGCCCCAAAGAACATATTTCTGCTGGCTACTCCCCATTCTGCATCACCAGCCCTATTCATTCTCCTGAGCATATATGTACAATTGATTTTAGACCATTTGGAAATGAGCAACATCTATATTGCATGTATCCATCTATCCTACACTGTGCCATAGAATAAGCCACCAGTCACATGGTTCTCATGCTGGACCTGTGAATGTTAACCTTTAAGTCTGTTTCTAACTTCACTCAACAAATCACTAATTCTTCCTGCTAAGCAGATCTAAACCCTTAACTGTTTGTAAAATGTCTTCATGTACACAGCACTAATCCAGACACCCATTACACTATATGGAGTGTCTTCCACTGCTGCTGGGATTCTGGGTTTGCCCATTGAAATAGATGCCCCCTAACCTACCCTCCAAAATCCGAGTATTTTATTTTAACTGTAACACTGCTTTCTATAGAAAGTGGTATACCAAGACATCTGCTTTTTTGAGAGTCTGTTAAAAGTAGATCTTAATGAAAATATGGAAAGTTACAAGTGCCCCAAAGACTCCCACGAAGTTGTGGATGGTGGAGGCAAACACAAATTTAAAAGATGAAACTACCCAGTTAATGTCCAATGTAGGCTTCGGGGAAGGCCATAGTAGAACGGCAGGAGAACTCATTAAGATTTGGATTCAGACACTGTCAGGAACAGGATGTACAGTTGGCTGAGAAAGACTGTTAAAGAGAATATGCACATGGGAACTTCCTCACCCACTCCTGTTTCTCAATCAGCCTAATGCTAGGTTGTTATCCCGAGGTAAAAACTCAAGAGGGTTTTTCTCTAAGATAATTGAACCAGTTTCCTTGGGAAAAGTTAGGAACTTATATAGAAAAGTTTTTGACTGGTTTGCTTTTCTGTACATCAGATGCCAGGCTAAATATCAACAAGACTTACCTACCCACAGACATGAGGCTACCTGGCAGACATTTGCATCACATTCTAAAGTATGTGAATAATAAGAACCACAAAATATTCGAGCAAGTTGCTTAATCTCCATTGAGAAGGACTAATAAAATGCATAAACTATGAAAAATATTTGAGAGACTAGAAGGTAATTTTTAAAAATTATAATTTGTTTTATGTTTGGGAATATAAATTAAAGAAAATTTTAAAATAATGACAAAGAACTCTTGAGATCTAAACATCATTTCAATATTTTTTAAATTAATGAATTGGAGGCTAAAGTTTATGAAATATCTTAAAACAGATAATCAAAGTTTTTGAAAACAAAAAAGAGAGAGACAAATATATTCCCTAGAGGAACAACCTATCAACCCAGAAACCTAGTTTCCATGTCAGCATTCTGTGGGAGAATTCAGGGAATAAGGAATGCCATGCTCTATAAAATAAAATAAATTCAGGAGTGAAGACAGATATATATGTTCAGATATAAATCTGGGTGCTAAGAATAAGAAACAATCTAAAATATATGCACATCGGATTGTATCATTTTAGATTATTAAGAATAAAAATTTTATGATATGAAAAATAGGATGTCTAAAGTTGTTATGGAAGGAGGCTGTCAACAGAGAAATCAGAACCAATGTGGATATCATTTTTTCAACAAGATTAGACATTTAAAGTTATTACTACAGTTTCTTCAAATGTGTAGAAGGAAAGTTTATACATCTAAATTCTGGAACCAACTAACCTATCAACAAAGTGCAGAGCCAAATAATATATTCAGAATGCTTTAAATTCCAAACTATTTTCTTGTATTTACCTGTTATATTGTAATTACTCATGAACAAACCTCAGTGTAAGGATTTAACTAGGCTGAAGAGCTAAGCTCCCAAAAACAAGTTGATTCAATCTTGTTGAACAGTGAAATTGAGGCTAATAGCTGAACATCAGGCTCAGAGAACCACTAGTCCAAACCAAAGTGACCTAGGAGAGAACATAGAAAAAAAATCAAATGGAATGGATTAAATGGTGGGAAATGTGGAAACTTGAGTGTTTGATAAAGCCATTTTTAAAAGACTATTAGAAAATTCTGGAAAGATGAAAGCTATGCAAAAAAAAAAGTCATGGCCAAATACTCTGAAAAAATCCAAACGAGATAGAAGTCAATGGACTTCAAAGAATGGCCTGGATTCCTACAATCACTGATACTCTGGAAGATGTTAGTTGAAGGCATGTGTTCATGTTCACAAAAAGAAAACACACATAATCAGAAACTCCAGGAAAACCAGAGATAAGGCTCTAAATATGTATTGACAAATTTAAGCTAATGATAGAATGTAAGAAAGAAGAATTTACTTGAATTTGATATTCTTTGAATAACTTACTTGTAATATATATTTTATCTATAACTATTGCTTAATACTTGGTTCAACAAAAATATAAGTATGGCCATAATGTTAGCATAAATATATTAATGTTATGTTACTGGGAACACTTTATTGATTTCAACTTTAAAAAGTTAAAAAAGCAACTCCTAACTCAAAACATAAAATAAAAATATTAGAAAACACTAGACAACATAAAAGACAAGTTGGTATAAGGCAGAGAAGTAGAAGGGGGAGGAAAAAGATGGAGAGAAGTGACACTATGTACATCAGTGATGTTTTGAACTTGGCCTTGGGTACCAGCTTGTGCTTTTGTTTATTGTTTAGATCATGAGGGTTGACACCTCTCATACTCTTGGTTATTTTGTCATGTGGAGAAGAAGGATATTATGGTTTCTGTCGTTAAATGAAAACAAAGCTGTAAGACCATTGAAGGGCTTTCTCTTAACTAGGCTTTGTCTTTATATACAGAAGGAAAATTTAGTCTCACTGGACAGATAAGGATTCTGTGCCTATACTTGGACCAATCACCATCAAATGGAATTTGATTAATAAATACCTTTGGACCTATATGGGTTGGGGGTCTATCAATTCATAGTTCATGGTATCTCAATACCTGAACAAATTGAAATTGGAGTGATAGTCTCGGGGGAAAGAGTTGTTTTGGAATGCAAATCACATACTAGTGTTCTACCATGTGTCCCCGGTGTCCAGAATGTTTTTTGTTATCTTTTACCTTATTTCACCTGGCATCTGTCTCAGGCTGACCTGGTGAAATCAAGGTTGGTCAGGATATTGTAAACATGGAGATTTAATGGAATAATTGTCAAGGGAGTTTGCATTAGTTGAGCATTAGGCTTTTTGGAGCTTCAGTTATTAAGTTACTCAACTGGCAAACACAATTGCTGACTTTGGGCAGAACTAGAAGTAACTATGAATTAGTGGATTAGTGACTATATATAAGCTGTTTTTAAAGGATCAGCTTCTCCAGGGCTGAAGCTGAGATTAGAGGTTATGATTATGGAGCAAAAGCACACTTTTGATGCCATGATTCATGTCCTCAAATTGCGTCTGTAATTTAACACAAATGTATCTTTTTCATACAATATTTCCTGAATACCATATGCTGTACTTTAGATAGTCCCAAAGTGTCATGTGTTAAAGGTTTAAGTCTTGGGTAGAGTATTAGGCTATGATGGAACCCTTATGGTAGTAAGGTTTTATGGGAGGTCCTTAGCTCATTAAGGATGTTCCTGAAGTGTAGATTTGGGGACCCCAGCCTCTTCCTCTTTTTTACTTTGCTACTTTGCTAGTGAGGTGACTTTGATGTCACACATTTATACTATGATAAAAGGTCCAGAGCAAGGGACCAATAGATCATGGATCAGAACCTCCAAGACCATGAGCTAAACTAAACCTTTTGCCTTTATAGGGAAATCTTGGCCATTTCATTATTGTACTCAAAAATGGACAAGCACACTGTGCGAGCTAATATTATAAATACTAGTTTATAGTTTCAGGATTTTTAGGTATCATCTGTGGCAGGAAGCTTACCTCTCCTATCAAGGTGATGCTTGTTTACAGAGCTCCACAGGGGAGAGTATTAGTACTATTTTTGAGTACAATACTTAGTAAATCAGTCACATTAGAGACTTGCAGCAGCTAAAATAATCACAAAGGCCATAGGTAGTGAGGTCAAGCATTGGAGTTTGGAGTCCGTCTATAATCCCAGCTTCACAAACCTCTCTGAGTTTTTCTCTCTCCTTTACTTGTTTACTTTGTTTAGTATTAGGATTGAACCTGGGCCTCATCTATGCTAAAAGACACATGAGTCCCTAGCCCTGTAAGACTCAGCTTTTCTTTTGTGCCCGAAGGTGTTATCAGTGTGTATCCATCTCTTAAGACAGTCACGATAAGGAAGGGAAAACACACACGTGAGAATTTAGTAGAACACTAATAAAAAATATATTTCCTCAATTTTTATTTCAGCAATCCAAAACATAATATGTATAAAACAGGATAAATTGTCTTCATGTGTTTATTCCAATATAAATTTCAAGATAGTTTCTGTTACTATTTTCATACAGAATTTCAACAATACTGTTGAACAAACTGTTTTCAACCATTCAGAGCCTTTTAGTATGATTGTTCCCATAGAGACAATAGGCTGACTGGAAACCTCCCTCATTTGTTAAAGTATAGCCCCTGAGAACCTCTACTTGACAACTATGTATTGTGTGAGTACTTATGCAGTCTATTGGGTAGGCAAAGTTACAGGTACATTGTAAATTCTAATTTATCCTCAGAATAGTCCAGTGAGAGAGATGCTGTCTCTATCCATTTTATACACGAAGAATGTCAAGGGCAGAGGTCAGTAGTTTGTCCAAGGTCACTTTTTAACTATGATGCACTTCCTAGCATTCCTCCAGAACCTCGGCCTTCACTTCCTATATAAATGGCTAGTGAAATTGGAGATGAGTCCATTCCTCGGGATTTCCTTGAGCCACATTGACAACCAAGTTTATTACCCTCCCTCGGAAGAGTGATCCATATCCAGTTACCACTTGCTTAAATTCAGGGAACCTCTAAAAGCCCATTTCATCACCAAAGCTCCCTGTGGGATCATCTGAGGTCCTATAGCAACCGTGTTTCAGTTCAGCTTTTCCTTCCACTCAAGCCTGTTCTCCTTCTCTCTCAAGTGTGGCTTCCTAGAGCACCATCCCTCAGATTCTGCTTTTAGTCTCATCTAAGACTGTCACACTGGCAGAGAGAATTCCTATATGGTTCCAGGCCCTGCCTTCTCATCGCTATACTATACCATGTAGTATAAAAATTCATTTTACTAACATGCTTTGAAACTGTGTGAGACTTCATGCCTGTAATTCCAGCATGCAGGAGGATGAGGTAGGAGGATCATAAATAGAAAGACTCTGTTGTTGTTGATGATGATGATGATGATGATGTCGATGATGATAAATATTTTAGATAGGAAAAGCTTTCACTTTAAAATTGTGCAAAATACATTTTTTTCTCAACAATTCACCAATCCATGCTTTACTTGCCCAGGTTAATGAGCGAAGCTATTATTATAACTGTTCCTTTATTTGTGAAATCCACTGAAATGCTTTTTATTTTTTTACTTTGTTTTGATTTCAATTTTTTATTTTTGTTGTAAATTTTATTTAAATTAGAAACAATATTATTTTACATATCAATCCCAGTTCCCTCTCCCTCCCACCCTCCCATCTCCCCCACCAACACCCCCCATCCCATCCCCAGGGAGGGTGAGGCCTTCCATGTGGGATCATCAAAGTATGTCAAGTCATACTTTGACAGGGCCTAGGCCCTCCCTCCTTGTGTCTAGGCTAAGAGAGTATCCCTCTATGGGGAATCGGCTCCTGAGTCTGTTTGTGCACTAAGGATAAGTACTGGTTCCACTGCCAGAGGCCCCATAAATTGCCCAGGCCTCCAGGCTGACACCCATGTTCAGGGGGCCTAGTTTGGTCCTATGTTAGTTTCCCAACTGTCAGACTGGGGTCCATGAGCTCCCACTTGCTCAGTTCAGCTGTTTCTGTGGATTTCTCCAGCCTGGTCTTGACCCCTTTGCTCATCACTCCTCCCTCTCTACAACTGGATTCCAGGAATTCAACTCAGTGCTTAGCTGTGGATCGATGCTTCTGCTTCCATCAGCTATTGGATGAAGGCTCTAGGATGGCATTTAAGGTAGTCATCAATCTCATTATAGGGGAAGGGCATTTAAGGTAACCTCTCCACTATTGCTTAGATTCTTAGTTGGGGTCATCCTTGTGGTTCTCTGGACATTTCTCTAGTGCCAGATTTCTCTTTGAACCTATAATGTCTCCCTCTATTAAGGTATCTCTTTTCTTGCTCTCCTCTATTCATCCCCAACTCAATCTTCCTGATCCCTCATGTTCTTCTCCCTCCTCCTCCCCTTCTCTTTCTCTTACCTCCCTCCCCCCATGCCCATGCTCCCAATTTGTTCAGGAGATCTTGTCCCTTTCCCTTCCTCCAGGGGACCATGTATGTCTGTCTCTCTTAGGGTCCTCCTTGTTTCCTATCTTCTCTGGAGGTGTGGTTTGTAGGCTGGTAATCCTTTGTTCTATGTCTAAGATGCTTTTGAACTCTGTTCTATCCTGGATCTTGTTAACACTAACAAGTCAATGTTCTCTACAAGTGGCTGATGGGCTGAAATGATAAATTTGCCCCTTTAATGGTACTGTAAAAATATAAAACTAAGGAACTATTTGTTATAATAGATATTCAAGTCTTCCGAGTTTTTGAGACCATAAAAGTATCTTCATTTTCCAGTTCAGAACAAGTATGGGCATTAACATGGTGTTACTAATCTCTTAGAGTTATTAAGTGACCTCCTGTGCAGTTTTCTAGAATATTCCCTGATTCCAAACCCAAGTCCAAAGCTGCCCTTACATGTTTATTCCAAACACTCCAGCACTGCCTCAGTGATAGCAGGAAACCGTGGGAAAAAAGCCTCACTCCTATAACACAGCCCAATGGAGTGACTTGCCTCCCTTGTCAGCAGCCCAAACAACAGTTTGTTGGATACAATAATACATGAAAAATGTGCAGCTCAGGGGCCTGTATTTCAAAAAAATCAATAGTGACGCTCTGAAGGGAATAGAAAAGACACACTAATCAATTCAGACAAAATTATGTGGAGGTAACAAAGGCTTTAAGAACTCCCAAATCTCTAACAACAAACACTGACTTCTGATATATGGAACAAGTCCTTTACAGTTGCCCACAGCTCTTGGCCTGGGCATCTTTACTCTGAGATCGGGGCTTATGGAGTATGTGTATCAGCATGTAGCTGAATTCATGGTAGATGGAGGAAGAGAAAAACACTGATGTCCATCCGTACCTCCCTCATGTTTCAACATGCAATGCAAACCATATGATCACATCTGAGGTCAACAGAAATGATGCATAATCCTACCTCAGAGAAGACATATGTATATGAGGACTAATGATTAGTTCCCAGTTTTTAAAAACAAAATTGACAAAATTGTAGTCTCCATCTTTTTAAAAACAAATATTGGCTGTCTTCTACACATAAAATATACCTACTTCTTTCACCAGAAGCAAAAAAAAAAAAAAAAGAAAAGAAAAAGAAAAAAAGCCCTAAGTGCAAGGTGCAAGGATGGCATCAGGATAAAGGTATGTGATTTGGAGACAGTCTTTAGTGATGAGGACCCATTCTTGTACCACAACTGAGACATCATCCCACCACTTCAAATCTCCAGCCTGCCAGAGCAATTGTATCTTGCATCATCAAAGATAACCCAGGGTCCCATTCCCAGGATTCCAGAGACTCTGCTAATGTAGAGCCTTACTTTCTAGAACAGAGCTGATGAGGGCCCTGGCATCCTAAAGAATCAGGGCCTGCAGTCAGTTGTGACACCTCCTGCTCCAGGTAAAACAGTCATCATACCTCACCAATAGAAATGGAAAATGGATCTACATTGGTGTTGTGTGACAGGTGCTACAGTACTTTTCCAAAACCTTAAATCCAAGAACCCAACACTGCTGCAACTCTGAAAACTGTGCTGTGGATCCCTCCACTGTTGTGCCTATAGACTATGTTGGATGCAGCAAAGGGAAATACCTCCTCTGCTGAGTCTCCTCATTCCAATAAGGAGCAGACTAGGGGGACCCCTAAACTCTTTACTCCTTATGCAGCCACCATCACTGCTCTGAACTTCTGTGGCTGTGATCACGATAGCCTACCAGTTACTGACTCCAAAGATTGACAATTTACAATTTTTGAGAAAGAATTTAAAATGATGATCTTAAGGATACTCAATGAGACAGTGCTCTGCCTTTGTCTAATACCCCCACTCCCCTGCCTGTATTACAGCTAAGCTGATTCCACAACCCTACTAGGTACCATGTCATCTTTAAAGATCTAGCCCAATGAATACCATGAACTCCTTGTATATTCCTTTTCCACAACCCACAGCAGTAGACCAGTCTAGTCTGGCTTTCCCTGCCCACACTACAAAGGAGCTTGGGCCAGATTCCTCCCTACTATCCCCTAAACCACAAGACCTTCCCATGTCATATCCAACCTTTCTACTCATACTTATCTACCACCATACTCCTAACTTGTAATGGGAGGCACATCCTATAAGCCTGCCAGTCCCCTATGTCTACCTGACTGCATTCCATTCAAGCTTTTTCTAACCTCTAGACCGACCCACCCCACCTCTTCTCTTCTTCCCCAACCTGCTTTATCCACAACAAACTCAAACAAGGGAAGACCACATGCCCAGATCTTATTACAAGAATACCAGTATTGTGAAAGATCAAGCTGGTATCTTCTCTCCAAACTTCCTGGTCCTGTAGAAGTACCTGTCAATGAGAGTTACCTAGGTGAACTACAGGACACATAATTTAAAAGAACAGTCATAAACCTCACCAAAGAATTCAAGGAGTTTAAAGAAGACAGAGGAAACAAGTTGATGAAATCAAGGAGAACGAACTTTAGGAGACTGAATGCCTGAGTGGGCCCAAGAAAACACAAATGTAGTAGACAGAAATGATGTAGATAATCTAAAATGTGAGAACAGAGCTTAATTGGGAGATAGAAACATTAAAGAGGACTTGCAAAAGCAAACAGCCCTACTGGACAATTCAAAGGAAAGCCTGAAGTATAATGAACCAAACAGACAATATACTGCCACATCTCAAGGAGAAAATAGAGGATCTATTCCAAGTAACAAAGATCAAAACAAAACAGAAGGAGAGACAGGTCCTCATGGGCCGTCTTTCCTAGTAACCCTTGTCAACTGGCTGCAAATCCTGGGGAGAGGAATGGAGCCTCTTGATCCCCACTGCCCCTTCTATGGTGGAAGGTTAATGGGCCCAACCTTGTATAGGTCTCCTTTGGGTAACCATGGCTACTAAAAATTCAAGAAGGCACAAGCCATGCAATGTGTGGAGGACACTATTTCACAGCAAATAGAAATATTACTGAAAAGTCAAATATCGAGACTGAAGACTTCGGTAAATGAAATATAAAACACAGTAGAGAACCTTAACAGTAAAGTAAACTCATGCACTCTATAATCCTGAAGACAGGCCTTCTGAAATGGACCAATGAGAGGAAGAATAAAAGAAAATTACAAGCCAAGTTCTCTGATAAACATTGGTGCAAAAATCTCAGTAAGCCAAATCCAACAGCACATAAAAATGACTATGTATCATGACCAAGTGAGGCCCTTTACCATGTGCAAATTAATTAATGTGATCTACTCATTAACATACTGAAAAATAAAACTCACATGAAGCTCTCAATAGATGCAGGAAAAGAATCCAATGCACATCATCTTTTCTTATTAAAAACTTGTGCTACTTTCAGTGCAGGTGACCAGATCCTGCGCATTCTGGTAGTAATTGGATATCCTACCAATAAAAGGCCAAAAGCAAAAGCAGCTGAACTCTCAATAAAATAAAACAGCACACTAGAAACTGAGAAAGTATTTGTAAGCTATATGTAAAGAGGATAACGACCAAATTTTATAAAGGACTTATACTTCTGAATAGCAAATAATCAAAATGTTACTTAAAAATTTGCAAAACATGTATAGTCATTTCTTCAGAAATAGGGAAAAATTACCAACAGCTACTCAACAAATCACCAGGGAAATTCAAGTAAAAGGTACTCTGAAATATCCCTTCGCATCTGTTTAGATGGCATTGTGAAAAGAGACAACACATGATGAAGATGTAGAGAAAAGAGAACTCTTGCATCAGGGGACTAGAACTTATGAGTGGCTGATCTGGAGTGGCATCGTGATGGGATTTTGAATCACCATGGAAACACATCTCTGAGCACATCTGTGAGAGACCCACCAGATTGGGTTAAGGAGGGAAGATCCACCCTAAAATGTAGACAGCATCATTCCGAAAGCTGGGGTTTCAGACTGTATAGACAGGAGAAATCTAGCTAAACACAGATATCTATTTCTCTCTGCTTCCTGATTACAGACACAATGTGACCAGCTGTCTCAGGTTTCTGGTGCTGTGACTTCACCATGATGTGGCCTCAAATTGGGAGCTAAAGTAAACCATTCCTTTCTCATTTGCTTTGACGAGTTTATTTTTTTCTCACAGCAACTAGAAAATGAATATACACCATTGTGGCATTATTAATAATAGCTGGTATAAAAAAACAGCCAACGCACCTGTCTTAAGTATACATTCACAATTAAATTTTTTGAAAAGTGAAAGAACAAAACCCACAAATATGTTCTAAACTCAGCCATCACAATTTTTAGAAGTTTTATAATTTTAGGTCTTTTATTTAGTTTATTTTCTGTTTTATGGTAAGTTATGCACATGGTGTGAGAAAGACACAAATCTCATTAGTCCCATACTGATGTACAATTATCCCAACAGCAGACAGGAAAAGAGAGACTAGCCTTATTCCAGAGAATTGCCTTGCACATTTGCTGGAAATTGACAACACATCCCTGTGTCTTTTGGAGGCTCTTCAGTTCAACTGGTCTCTTTGTCTACCTTGACCCAAATTGCACACCACCTTAATTTCTATTGCTTTAGAATAAGTCTTTATACCCAGTAGCGTAAGTCCATAAGCTCCGCTCTTTTCACAAATTATCTTAGTACTCTGAATTTTAAGATGCAATTTGAAATTAATATCCTAATTCCTAAAAGAAATTGCTGAGATTTTAAAATTATAGTCATACAGAATCTAGAGACCAGATAACAATGATACTCATCCCAGTTGCACATCTAAGGCAAACTCATGTGTACCAGGGCACATGCATTGGGATGTTCCTATAAGTATTGTTTATAGTAACTCCCAATTGGAAGTAAAATAAATGTCCAAGCATATAAACAGAAATATTTACAGAAATGGAAATGAATTGACAAGGACATGTGTCAGCACGAATGAATCTCTCAAATTCTGTGCCTAAAGAAGCTAGTTAGATAAATAATATATTTGGCACACATGTTTATATACATTTTAAGACAGGAAAGATAAACTATAATTTTTTGGGAATTAATATGCAGTATGTATTGTGATAAGAATAGCCTTAAAATAGGAATGTGTTTGTCCCTAGCACAAAAGGAGAGGAGGATATATCTGTGGCTTCTTCCTATGGAAATGATCATTTCTTTATCTTAACCTCAGTGGAATAGTTTTTAATGTTGTTTTCTATATATGTATATGTCTTTGTGTAAATGTCAGACATATTCTTTATTTTTGGTATAATACTCAAAGAAAAAAGTGGGGGGAAGTTGTTACTACAAGTTTATAGGTACATGTTAGTAGTATTGACTTGGGGCTTCCCTGCAAGGTAGAGTGGCCCAACTGAGTTGGGACATCAACTCTCAGCACCAGTGGCACTTTCATCTTTATGTGGCCAGTGTATCCAAGGAGGAGTGCTTAGATTAGTTGACAGTCCTCCCTGGCACAAATGAAAATGAGCTGATATCTTCCACTCTTTTGGAGCGTTTCATTTAATTCTCTTGTTCTTAGTTGAAGATCACTATTGGTAGCTCAGGCAACTCCTCCCAAGCTTTCTTGCTGACCTTCTCTGGAACATAAATGCCCAGTCTTGTCCTAGTGGGAGAGGAATAATTTCCTGGGTATACATGGCGTGGGAGGGGACCTAGACTTCTCATTACAGAGGTTTTTCTCCACTTTCCTCTCTTTGACCTACCTGCTTGCCTACTTTCAGAGCAACTTTGTGCCATCTTCTAAGACTTCCAGAGGTTCTGTGGGCACTACTTGGCTTGCTTCTCTATTTCCACAATCACTGCTTTTGCTTTGCTTTTCTCTGTCTGTTGAGTCTCTTTCCAACTGACCAGCTGCTTTCTTGCTTCTGTTCACTTTCATGGCTATCTCCTTTCTTCTTCCTTGTGTTTTGTTGTAGCATTTAAACATGTAATTTTTAAAAATTGCACTCAACCTCCACACATCAGCTTTTAAACACCATTCTTCAGCAAAAGGAAACAGATCTCTGTAAGAAAATAGTTTGAATGTAGGACTGGTTCATGAATGACATAAGATGCTCCTGAATCATCCTGTAACACCCAAGGACATTGGTAAGATGAAGGAAACACAGAGCACAGGTACGAACCTAGAAGAGTTTCCATTGAACAAAACTGGGAGAATGTGAATAATCAAATAAAGATAAGTGGATAATAATCTATAGTGTCAAATATATACACATGAGTCCAAGTGATACAAATAAGTGATTAGATAAAAAATAAACCTTTGCAAAAGTATTCTAAATAATGTAAGTAACTATGTCTCTACCTAGGAGGCAAATAATGTACCTCCCCATGTGTGCCCCCAAAGATAGAATATGAAAAGGTAATATTAATAACCTTTTATATTTGTCAAGCAACCACTTACTGAGGTGAATATCAATGAGTGCTCCTGATTTCATACTCTGAACAGTATGCAACTATGATGTTTTCCCCTAAATCCACAACTCTAATTTAATCACAAGAAAATTTAAATCAATTTTTTAAAACTAGCTGTTATATTTGTTTGTTTGTTTATTTTTATGGTATTAGACATTGAACTTAGGCTCTCAGGCATGATAGACAAATTCTCTGCCATCGAACTATCTTCCCATCCTGTTTTTGTCTTATTGTGTTTGTGATCCTGCAAAATCTGCACTCTTGAAACCTATATCTATGAATGCACAGCCTTAGGCATAGTATTTGAGAGGCCTGAGGGAGTTTGGTGGCTTCTACCACATAAGCATGCACAAAAAGATGCTACCCATGAAGGAGGAGGTAGCCTCTAAACAGTACCCACTCAATTGGTGTCTTATTCTTGGGTTTACAACCCAGAAATTAAGAAATTTACTTCTCACTTATAAATTACTTTATCTAAGATGCTTTGTTACAGCAACCCAAACAGACTATAAAATACCTTGTGGGCAGGACTCTTAAAGACTTTCAGAGCTGTGAAAAGGGCAGGACTCTTAAAGACTTTCAGAGCTGAGAAAAACAAGAAGACACCAAGAAATTGCCATAAATTGAAAGACATCAAGGACAGATGACTGCTAAATGCAGTGTGATGTCCTGAATCAGAGTCTAGAATGTAAAGATGCTAGTGTAAGATGGGGTGAGATGCAAATAATTCTGGTTGTTTAACAGTAAATGATCACTTCTCAGTTTTGATAACCATGCCAGGTCATGTAAGATCCAAACCTACAGAGAATGATGGACCCTCATTTCTACCTTTGTAGCCTCTCTTATAAATCTAAAACTTTAAAACTTCTTGAGAAAATCTCTGTGGTAAAGCTCTAAGTGGGGACTATGTTTTTCCATGGTTGAGGATAGACTGTTGTGGAATATTTGTACACTGTGTGAAGATGTATTGCTGTGACTGGTGTAATAAAAGCTGAATGGCCAATAGCTAGACAGAAGGTATAGGCAGGACTTCTGGACAGAGAGAGAACTCTGGGAAGAAGAAAGGTGGAGTCACCAACCAGACTTGGAGGAAGCAGGATGGACAGTATGGAGATGAAGTAATACCATGTGGCAGAATGTAGATTAATATAAATGGGTTAAATTATAAGAGGTATTTGAGAAGAAGCCTATGCTAAGCTTTAATAATTAATAATCAGTCTCTCTGTCATTTGTGTGTTGGTGGTCTTGGTGAGAAAGGACTGCTACGTAAGTTCATACTTACATATGCTCCTTCCAAGACTTACATATACAGGACTGACTCCAGCAACCTCCCCTGACTTCCCTAGACACAGTGTTTCCATAGTGCCTTGAACTTCCCTTGATATTACAACACTTATCACACTGCCTCCCCAATAGACTGGCCAATCTCCAGGACAAGTCCAAGATCTAGTCATTATTTTGTGTCCAGTAACTAGCAAAAATGCCTTCTGAAGGCATCTGTACATTCAAGAACCCGTGTGTTTGAACTATTTTAGCTATGACCACAGCAATGCCACTGCAGCACAGACTCATTCCTGAGAGCATATGAAAGGTTATAGTAGGAAATTACCAATACGGAGTCAGAAGGTGTGGCTACAGCTTCCCCTACAAAAGGTATCCTTTATGTTGTGGATAGTAAACAGAGCCCAGGGCCATTGCTTCCCATGATGGGAACTATAGCCACCACAGCAGCTAGACTGCAATGAAAGCAAAGATTTCATTAGCTTTGTCCTCATGACAAAGCTAGTTTCTCATAACTACCCTATGGTCTTTGAGAATATCCTCTTCTATTTACAAAGGAAATAACTCCTTATGAAAGTAGCCCCTGCTCCAATGATGGAGACTGGGCCAGAGAGGCATGGGATATTTGACCTTGGTAGCCTTTGAATGCTGTGTTTTCTTCTATCTTTGCTTGCTTCTTTTTTTATTAAATGATTGGAAAATTACCATGACTTTATTCCCATGGGCTGAAAATTAGCCTACTAAGCTGGAACCCAAATCAGATTCTGATGACTAAGAATTAATCTATTTTTGTGGAAGCATGCCTAACGGAAATCAGTACAGCTCTTCTCTGCCACAGCAGAGCAGTCACTGCTGTCACCGGTGATTGATATGCAGTAGCCAAATGTGGAAGTCACTCAGGTCTGAATCCCTTTGTTCTCTAACCAATATTGATCAAATTTTGTTTTTCCAGAGTACATCTGTTCACTGCTTTGCTTTTGCAAGAGAGGGAAAAAAAAGGCTTCATTTTGAAGGTTAAAAGATGTGTTTCAAGAAGTCTTTAAACCTCATTGGCATGACTAAATGGAGCTGTGATTTCCCAGTCCTGACCTGGTGATCCTGGGATACTCCAATTTCAATGAACAATAAGCAATTATTGTGGTGTTTCAATGTAATGGTAAAGAGTATTTCTAATTTGTTTATAATTTAATATATCATAGAAAAAGGTGGCAAAAAGTAAAACATTTGATGAGCTGTAAGTGTAAAGAAGCGACGACATACACAAGCTTTTTTTTTTTTTTTTTTTTGAGACAGGGTTTCTCTGTGGCTTTGGAGGCGGTCCTGGAACTAGCTCTAGTAGACCAGGCTGATCTTGAACTCACAGAGATCCGCCTGCCTCTGCCTCCTGAGTGCTGGGATTAAAGGCGTGCACCACCACCGCCCAGCACATACACTGTTTTTATTAAAAATTATTCAGGGGACATCAAGATAGCTCAGCATGTAAAGGCATTTGTCACCAAGCTGATGGTCCAAGTATCATCCCTGGGACCCATTTGGTGGAAAGAGAGAACTAGCTCCTTCAGGTGTGTGTGTGTGTGTGTGTGTGTGTGTGTGTGTGTGTGTGTGGTCTAATACGCCTGTACACATCAATATATAAATACATGTATATAAATACATGTATCCAGTGTTTACCCACTGAGCACTTGGAAGCATAGTGCTGTGCACTTAGCACAGGTTAAAAATAAAGGAGTTGCTCTCCCTGCCTTCAGTCTCAAGAGAGACAAAGTGAGAAAGATGTCCATGACACATTTGCAGCTGCTTTAGCTGCAATGTGGCTTCTATTTGACAGTGCTTTCTTGCTTCAGCATTAGACCTACTATTGAGCATAGGTCAAAGATGAACAGATATCAGACTTGGCCATGTTGAGAACTGACCAAGGTTGCATGTTGTAAATTGAAAAATATCATGTCATGTTTTGACACCCTGTAGTTGGATTAGGTTTTTGTTAGATAGTCTTTGCCACTTTTGGGGGGGTCATCATCACCCCATGTGGCATAATTCGACTTAGACCATGCACACGTAGTGAACTTAAAATATTTCCCTGTCGCCTTCTCAAGCAACCTTGCTGTTATTTAGTCCCTTTCTACCTCCTCCCCACTTAGTCTCCCCCTCCCTGTTTTTCACAGTTTTTTTTCAAAGCACCTGTGTGCTATGATCCCCCTTTCTAGAGCTCCATACCCCCCATCATCTTCTCTTTTTATTTTCCTGGCTTCTGCATTTATTCCATGTTATATGGTCACATCTAAATATTCAGAGCTAGGACCAAGGAATAACATGTGGCATTTATCTCTCTGGGTCTCAGTTACCTCGATAAGTTTGATATTTTCCAGTTCAACTCATTTTCCTGCAAATTTCATGACTTTAATTTTCTTTACAGCTAGATAGAAGTCCATTAAGCATATACACATTTTCATTGTCTATTCATCAGTTGAAGGAAGATCTGCAGCATGGTCGATCGTCACAGTCCTGTTTCCTAGTCATATAATGATTAATTAGTGTACTTCCCTCAATCTCTGCCTCACTGGGTAGGTTCAAGCTCCTCCCTACAGTTCTATAACACATCTGGCCATACATGTTGTCCCATCATTATTTTGGGGATGAGGGAAATTGTGATCTTAGATTGTAATTATAGCAAACATGTTTTAGTCTAAAGTATATTTTGGTTTCTGCTACGTTACATCACTATGGGCTGCCCATTATTTCTAATAGAAATTTCCTTACAGTGTATTTCTGTTGGTAATTTAGGAATAAGCCTTTATCTTTTTGTTATAGGTTTTATAATACTTGTGTGTTCACTGAAAATAACATGGCACATTAACCGCTAGTTAAGTCAGTAGATTTTATAGCAGTACTGTCTAAAAAGCTATCCCAAACCATAAAAATCTGCAAACACTGAGTTCAAGAACAGAAAATTCTCCATTCATAATGTTGACTGTGGTGATATATTATTTATGATTTATTAAAGCTTGCCTGAGGATTCAGAAAGCAAAGTCAGTCACAAGTCATAGGAGCCAGGCACACACCTTTAATCCCAGCAGCCAGAAGCTAGGAGGTGGTGGTACACACCTTTAATCCTAGGACTCAGGATTAAGAGGTCGATGGATATCTGTGAGTCCAAGGCCACCGAGGATACATGAGATTGAATCAGTCTAAAAGAGTGACAGATCACATACCTTTAATCCCAACACTAGAAGGGTATAAAAGATAGAAGCAGGGTCTTCAGAATTAAGTAGGAGGCATTCATGCTCTAGCCACATTGAGAATAGGAACACCCCAGCCCTCTTAAGACGTACTCCTGAGAAAATTGGAAGCATGGGGGGGCAGGGCGGAGAGAAGGAAATGGGAAGGGGAGAGGGGGAGAAGAGCGGGGAGGAGAACAGAAAGACTGAGACAGGGGAGGAATAGAGGAGGGTAAGAAAGGAGATGCCTTGATAGAGGGAGACAGTACAGGTTTGGAGAGAGGTCTGGCACAGGGGAAGTGTTAGGGGATCCATAGGAATGACCCCAACTAAGAATCTAGGCTGTGGTGGAGAGGCTGCCTTTGATGCTCTTCCCCTATAATGACATTGATGACTACCTTGGTTACCATTTCTAGAGCCTTTATCAAGTAGCTGATTGAAGCAGAAACAGGCACCCACCGCTAAACACTGAGCCATACTACTGGACTCCAGTTTCAGAGAGGGAGGAGGGATGAGCAAAGGAGCCAAGACTGTGCTGGAGAAACCCACAGAAACAGTTGACCTGACCTGTGAGAGCACGGAGACCCTAATCATAAAGCTGGAGAACCAGTGTTGGATGGAACCAAGCCCTTAGAATGTGGGTGCTAGCTAGGAGGCCAAGACAGTCTATGGGACCTCTAATAGTGGAGCCAGTGTTTATCCCTAGAGCACAAATGGACTTTGGGAGCCCATTCCCTATGGAGGGATACTATTGCAGCCCAGATACAGCAAGGAGGGCCTAGGCCCTCCCCCAAATGATGTAACAGACTTTGACAGTCCTCCCTGGAGGGCCCCACTATCCCTGGGGAGGGGGTGGGAGTGGGTTGGGGGGTTGGTGGGGAGAATGGGAGGATGATTGAATGGGGGAATGGATATGTAAATCAGTGCTTCTAAAATTAAAAAAAATAAAAGAGGTAAGAGCTCTCTGGTAGCTTGGCTGCTTTGCTTCTCTGATCAACAGCTTGAAGTCTGAACCCCAATGTCAGTCTCTGGGTCTTTTATTTTTCGTGTTACAGTTAACTTGCACCTTTTCATATCCATAGTCAACAGAGATATTATCATAACCTCTATAGAGGAGAGTCCTGCTTATCTCCCTGCTCCACACTAGTGGTGACTTCTCAGTTGAGTATATTTGGGTCCATCTTTATAATGTATGTCTGCTGTAGATTCTAATGTTGTGTATTTGTTACTTGAGTCTAAAGTTCATGTGTCTAGCCACTCGTCCATAAACCTAGGGGACATAAATTAGTGTAATGAAACACATTTATTCAAGGCCAGCACCGAGGGAAACAAAGGAGACTTTTCCTCTGTCTTTGAGGACATCAGTGGCCGTGGTAGAATATTATTTTAAGGTGTGTGACTTTTGTTTATGCTGCATTTGTTTAACTCGGTGAAGCTGTGATTTTTTGCTTGTCTAAAACACCTGATGATCTAATAAAGCGCTGAACAGCCAATAGCCTGGCAGGAGCAAAAATAGGCAGGGCTGGCAGGCAGAAAGTATAAACAGGAGAAATGAGGAGGCATGAGGAGAAAGCAGCAAGAGAACAAGGAGAGGAGGACATCAGGGGTCAGCCACCAAGCCATCCAGCTATACAGCAATCCACTGAGTGAGTAAGATTTACAGAAGTGAGAGAGCAGGAAAAGCCCAGAGGCAAAAGGTAGATGGGTCAATTCAAGTTAAGAAAAGCAGCCTAGAAACAAGCCAAGCTAAGGCTGGACATTCATAACTAACAATAAGCCTGATATATTTGGGAGCTGGGTGGTAGGCCCCTCAAAAAGCCAAAAGAATAAAAAACATCACACTACAAGCAGCATAAATGACTTTCACAGGGCATAGATGTATTATAGTGAGGCAATGAATAGAAAGTCTTGATGTTGGGTAGGGTCTTTCTCTTCGGAATGTTGTCTTCTTCTCTTTGAAAATCTGTTTGGACCTAGGACTTTGAACCCCTGGGGCCACCATCTTTGTTTTCCTTCCAGGCAAGCATTGTTTCTCCATACACACTGAGATGAGGAGAATAAAAGGATGTGTGGATAAAAGATTATGGAAGACAAAAGCAACAGAATTTATGTTATACTGCTAAAACTATTATGGTAAAACTATCGGCAGACTCCAATATAATCAAAATCCATTAATTTCATTAGTGGAATATTAATAATGTGTGCCACTAATGGTTTCTTTCCTTCTGACTGAAATCTATGCTAATTTGGAAGGAGTGTGCATTTCTGTGTGTATGTACATGCATGTCCAGTCATTAGGCAACCCATTGAAAAAGGAAAAGCAGGTACCCACAGTTCTTGAGCACATGTTCCTATCACAAAATCAGGATATGCCTGTGATTAGGTAACTACCTTAAACCCTAAGTTGCATGTCAGTGTTTTATTTTTTCTCCATATTTCTGTCATCAGAAGTGGTTAGGAGAAGTTTGCATCACCTCTTGATCAGCTCTATGTATATGTGTGTGTGTGTGTGTGTGTGTGTGTGTGTGTGAGAGAGAGAGAGAGAGAGAGAGAAAGAGAGAGGGGGGGAGGGTGAGGGTGAGGGAGAGGGAGAGGGAGGGAGAGACGGAGAATTAGATGGTAATAAATTAATGAGAAGTAATAGCACCTCAGACTTATTTATACTAGTTAGTGTGTGCCAGGCACTGTTCTGACCACCTTTTGTATAATAATTCATTTGACTATTGTAGCACCATCATGAAACAGTATTATTATCCCTCCTGAAACACTGAGAGATTAAATGAACTTCCCAATAATGCACGATTTGTAAAGCTGTGGAAGAAGAAAGCTTAGATTCACTGCAAGTGATGTCGAGGAATGCAGGTTCTGATTTATTAATCTTTGTGAAATCCAGGCAAATAAAAGAGGACAAACAAACTGAGATTGGCAAGGTGAGACATACTGTTTTAGATAAGATCAGAGGTTTCTTCCTTGGAGATCATGTGAGAAGATGGAGTATGGTATCTGTTTCTCAAACAGGATACATTGTAAGGTCAGCAGCTTACTATCAAGTTTGATCTATCTTTCAACCAGATTGCTTTCATACCACCCTTGAGTTATTGTCCTGGGGCTCAGTTACTCATTGCTTAACTCGTTTCCTCGGTTTGTTTGCTGAAGTCCATTACTCCTTCTCTCTGTCACGAAGGTGGCTGTGTTGAATAGACTCAGAGCACCTTTAGTAAACTATTAGGAAATGGGCAAATGGTGATCCCAGAAGTTTTGTGGTTCCAAGAATATGCACAAAATGTTTTTTTGATCACAGCCACTGATAAATGGAGTTGGGAGGGAGGCAGTCACATTTCAGTTCCTTCATAGTTCTGCCAAAGGGTAGCAAGACTATGTCTCCCCATTAGTGGGGTTGTGCCCACATTACAGGCTTGTCATGCCCATGTCACAACACTCTGCCTGTTAATCTGGAGTGAGGACAAGATAAACAGGCAACAAAAAAATTGGTAGCTAAATCAGGCACCATTTCTCTCAGCAACAATTTTTTTTACATAAAGGAGATTCAATTTCTAAGAAAGAAAAATTATTAATTACATATGAAATTGACAAATGTACATGCCGAGTAAACATACTGAGCAAGTACTACATACCAATAAGAGATTTATGTATATGCTCATGGAAGAAAAGTAACACAATCATTCTAATGAATTTTATATTTCACAAAAAAAGCAAAAGACAGGGGCTGGAGAGATGGTTCAGAGGTTAAGAGAACTGGCTAATCTTCTAGAGGTCCCGAGTTCAATTCCCAGCAACCATATACATAATGACTCACAACTATCCATAATGAGATCTGGTGTCCTCTTCTGGCTTGCATTGCAAGCCAACAAATTATTTAAAATAGGAACTTGTCTGATTTTACACTACTTGTGTCTAAAGAGGAAGAGGATGTCTGTATAGGAATAGAGATTTGTCATTGCTCTCCTAGAGTGGGTCATTTTTTTAGACTAATAGGGCAATACAAGTTATAAATATATTATATTGAATATATAAATATTCAATAGTTCTGTCCAATATTTGCAAGCACTTGTATTAGTAGATGTCCTTGTCAATGGAAAACTAGTCTAGTAAGGTTACATGGGCCTGGCCATTAAATGAATAACGGACACTTTATCTACTTCTCAGTTATAGACCTTTATCTCAGGTAGAGAGAGAGAGCACACAGACTAACAAGACAGACAAGTTTAGGATCTTGGTGGTTGGTGAGAGAAGAAAGATGGGAAGAGGAGGAGAGAAAGTTATACTGAGTTAGAAGTCAGAAAGCCAGCTGTGGGAATCTGGGAGCTACTGCTCCAAGACATGGAGCTTTCGGAGTACATAAGGACCCACCTAATTACAGGACAGTCAGTTTTCTTATTTTAAAAGACTTCCTGCCATGTTTCTTTTCATCTTTCAGCTTTGGGCCAGTCATCTTGGGGTTGTAATAGAGCCTCCTGTTTAACGCATAGGTGTCTTATTTCAAAAGAGGTCCTAGGCAAGGCCAGAAAGGAGAGGTACATGTTGACAAGTTTAGGACATTTTTGAGAGCTACATATGATTTGTCTGTGTTTACTAGCAATGGGAGGCCTGAAGCAAAAACAGACAAAAATAAAGAAGTACTTGAAAAGCAGCCATCTGCAGCCTAGGTGCCACCTGGAGCATGCAATTTCAACATATTGGAATTCCCTAGAAGAAATGTCCTGGTTGGTTATCAGTGACACTCTTTACATAGTTGGTCACCCATACGAACCTTTACATAGGTAGACAAGGACAACACAACTTGTGCCTCTCATTTCTGGCCTTGACTAGGACCACCTTTGAAGTTAGACACCTTGTTTGTTAAATAGAAAATCCTGTATTACAACCTCAGCCTATTGCCATCATTGGAGGTTCTTTCTTCACCTATTTCCCCAAACACCTTCCCTAAAAAAATGCCTGAGCTCTACCCCACCCACTGAAAGCCAACTGCCATACTTACTTATGGTAGTCCTCCTCTTAGATTATGGAAGCTCTTACTGCAACAGGGATTTGCAGACAGTTGAACACCTCCCTACCCTGTGCAGGGACCCGATTGCTTCTTTTCTCTGCCTTACACTACATTTCTTTGTTTCTTTGTAATACTTGAGTTTTTTACAGTGGCTAAAAGTAGCTAAGCTGTTTGCTCCCCGTGCATTCTTTGCTTTAACAGAGTGCATTATATTTCTTCTCACTAGAGATGTGATCATTTTTATATTTGTGGTGGTGGTGGCATGTATGTGTCTGCATGCGTGTGTGTGTGTGTGTGTGTGTGTGTGTGTGTGTGTGTGTGTGTGTGTGTGTTTCAAGAAAGATCTCACCCCATAGCCAGGATGGCTTGAAACTCACTCTAGCTCAGAGTAGTTCTGAATTAATGGCACTCCTCCTACCTTAGCCCTCCAAATACTGGGATTATAAGCATGAACCTCCACACCCAGTCAATATCTTTGTGATGTTGATTCTAAGGAATGTGCTTTGCCTTTCCAGTTTTTCATCTCAACCCATTAGTTCTCATTTCTGTGGTTTCCTTCCAAGCATGATAAACGTGTGGTAAGACAATAAAGATATGTGCTTGATTTATTTCTTCAGCAGCACACTGGCAGGATTTGGAATCTGCTTCCTTTCCTAGAGTTCAGGGAGTCTAGAGGTTCTAAAACACTTGTATTTTCTCACTTCATGATGTCTTTATTGGCCTGTGTTGTAAATCATTTCACTAAATCCTGTTTTCCCTAAATCCTACACCAAAATATAGGGATAGACACCTATGATTCTGTCCCTATAATAACCGTTTATTAGTTTTGCATGCAACTTTCACATGAGGCCATTGTAGAAAGAAGGAGGGGTGTGCTGAGATGACTAGGAGCTGGACTTTGACAACCTATTAATTCAGCTTGGGCTAACCATCATGATTAAAGACTATACATAATTCTAGATTCTGCCTGTTTCCTTGTCCTTTTACTGAATTCTGGCTGCTTGGTACAATGCCTCCTTGATTTATTAATCCTGAACCTTCTATTTCTGCAGACTGGAGTTGGTTTACTTTTAGTTCTCCTATAGCATAGATCCCTCCTATTATATTTCCTTTCCACAAAGAGAAACCTAGAGCTTGAACTCAGGTATCAGTGCTTGTGGAGTAAGCCTTTTACCAACTGAGCCATCTCTCTAGCCCTAGGTTTCTTTTTTTATGTCTCAATATCTTCAAATATTAAGTGATGACAAGAATTCCTGCCTCAGAAGGCTGTCATACTTATTAAATAATTATAGAACATATAAATAACCGTACATAATAAGTTGGTATTTAATAAATGTCAGTTGGGTAAACAATATATGCAATTACATGGTTTTAATAGTTGAATAATTCTGAAGTTACATTCAACTTTGACAAAACAAGTATCTCTCTATGAAATAAAAAATTCTGTTGAAATAAAAGCAAGCAAGAAGCATTTTATTTTATAACATTAGGAAAAACTGGATTCCACTAGATAACCAGATTCTATAAGTAACTTAACAAATCTTAGGGAAATCAACATGGAGAAAGACACATTGACCTTTGTCCTCTTTCTACCTTGTATTAAGGTGACACCAAAGACTTGATTGTAGATGGTATTAAATTAATATTTGCAAGTGGATTCTGTTGTATAGCATGTTGAAACTCTGAAAAAAATGAAAAGTCATCTGTCAAAAAATAAATTAATCATAGGTGGCATTATTGTGGCATGATGGCTTCCTGCACAAATAAATATCTGACAATGTCATCATTTCACAAATGACCTTTGGAAGACTAATACTGAATAAATGTCAAGTGAGATAGGATCATATATGGGTAATGCCTTTATGGAATCATTTAGATTTAGAGTATGCATATTTTATCTTGTCTGGGAGTACATTAGAGTACATTAATGTTATTTTCCTGAATTTGAGCACTGGTGAGATATGTAGACACTGGGATGAAAATTATTCCAAAACTCCAGTTTCAACGGTCTAAAAGTAGAAGTTTACAGAAGTCCATTTCACCTTAGTCCTCAGTTAATGAAAACTCATTGTAAAGTTAATGAGTCATCTAGCTTTATACATATATTTTATTAGATCAATGCAAGGAAAAGTCGAGAGAGAGAGAGAGAGAGAGAGAGAGAGAGAGAGAGAGAGAGAGAGAGACTAACCAATGATCAACAACCAAAGTAAATTAAACAAAATATCAAAAGGATACAATTGCTAACTGTTTTACATTCCTTGTATGTGGAAGCTAATGTTTCTTAATTCCTCTGATTGATTTGAGATTCAGTATTATAAAAATAATATTGGCACATAGACAGAGGCAGGCAGATCTCTGCAAGTTAGAGGCCAGTCTGGTCTGCATAGTGAGTTTCAGGACAGCCAGAGCCACATGGAGAGAGTCTGATTTGAAAACAACAGCAAATGTTGATGATGATGATAGCACTAAATAATTAAAATGAAATTGGAAAGATTGGCATTTCAAGAAGTTTGTTTGTCTTAAATAACAGATCTCACCTTCTGAAGTGCTGGTCTGGAATCAGACATTTGATGACCTTTGTCCAATGTGGACCTTTCTCAGATGCCACTCTGACAGGGTAACTTTTGATTAGGTGATAAAATGTAAATGGGCATTTTTGGTGTTTCACATGTAGACCCAAGGACAGAGGAAACCCATGTGAAGAGGAAGAGCAGAGGGAACTTACAAAGGGGAATCAAGGAAAGAAAGTAGGGATTGCAATAGTACAGCATATAGACACATCATCATAGGCTTCTCCACTCTAGCTGTATTCTTAGTTCTCATCTATGAGTTGGGTTTCTGTTACATGCTATCTAGAGTTCTATTATAAATATATACCAATGGTGCTTCTGTGGCATTGAAGCAAAGTAAGATCTTTCTATCTCCTGGCACTTTTGGAAGATAAAAGATGCTATTGCTTTGATGGGGGAGGTCCTTCTGTGTATATGTTTGTCTTATTGGTTGATAAAGTACTGTTGGCCAATAGGAAAACAAGTTAGATTCCTGGAATCCAGTCGCAGAGTGGGAGAAGTGATGAGCAAAGCGGTCAAGACCAGGCTGAAGAAACCCACAGAAACAGCTGACATGAACAAGGGGTTGCTCATGGACCCCAGACTGATAGCTGGGAAACCAGCATAGGACCAACCCAGAACCCCTGAAGGAGGAAGTCAGTTTGGAGGTCTGGACAATCTATGGGGCCACTGGTAGTGGGTCAGTACTTATCCCTAGTATAAGAATTGAATTTGGGAGCCCACTCCACATAGAGGGATACTCTCTCAGCCTAGACACACTGGGGAGGGTCAAGGCCCTGCTCCAAAAATGATAGGACAGACTTTAAAGATCCCCCATGGAAGGCCCCCCCCCTCTGGTGAGCAGAAAGGGGTTGGGCAGGGGTTCAGTGGGGGGGCAAAGGAGGAGGGGAGGGAGAGGGAATTGAGATTGACATGTAAAACAAGCTCTAATTTTAAAAAAGAAAAGAAATGATCCTTTAGTTTTATGTTAATTCTAAAAATTAGAATTAACAAAAGGCCCTCTTGTAGATGTAGGAGTAACAAAAATAAGATTATATTGTTAAGTAATATTAGGTTATTATGTTAATATATACTATAATATATAATGCAATATTATATTATCTTAATGTAATAGAGGTAGATAACCTTTGCTCAGGGCTAGTGTATTTGGGATAAAGAAACAGAATGTACCATCTTATGAAATTAACCATGTAACTTCTATTTATTATATCATCATTGTCAGATTTTAATATTTATTTCTAGAATACACTCATTGTAGCATGATTTATGGTAAGGAGATGGGTGCTTTCTGACAAACCATGCTACTATTAAATCCTCTTGTACAAACCTTTACTTAACACAGGTGTTTCCCTGGTGACTCACCACCTGGCCTGATGCTCCTTCAGACTCCTTTCACACCTGTAATTACTACGTCTCATTCTTTACTACCACAGAGTGGACACAAAGTATTTTGAAGATCCTTTGAAATGTTTTTGACTGTTTTTCAAAAGTCCATTCATTCATTTATACTATGTCCCTTGCTAGTGAAGGTTTGTTTATCTCTCTGCTGACTAGTTTGATGTCAACTTGTCATAAGCTGGAGTCATCCCAAAGGAGGGAGCCTCAATTGAGGAAATGCCTCCATAAGATGGGCAGAGCATTGTCTTAATTAGTGACTGATGGGGGAGGGCCCAACTCATTGTGGGTGGCGCCATCCTGGACTGGTGGTCCTGGGTTCTATAAGAAAGCAGGCTGAGCAAGCCATGATGAACAAGCCAGTAAGCAGCACTCCTCCATGGCCTCTGCATCAACTCCTGCCTCCAGGTCCCTGCCTAGTTTGAATTCCTGCCTTGGCTTCCTTCAGTGGACTGTGTGTCAGCATACATAAGCCAAATAGGCCCTTTCCTCCCCAAGGAACTTTTGGTCATGGTGTTTCATCACAGCATTAGTAACCCTAACTGAGACAGTCTGTCTTCTTGAAAATGACATGAATAGAATATAGAGAGTTTTATATATAAAACAGTTGCAAGGATTCAGGTAATATGCTGGCCTGCTCCTGTCACCTGGCAGAATGCACTTAGGCAGTGCCCTGGTCAGCCCGGGGTTCCATGAGTACTAGTCTGCACGAATGTGCAAAGGACCCCTTTAAAAGAAAGAACCCTAAAAAATATAAAAAGAAAAAGAAAGAAAGAAAGAAAGAAAGAAAGAAAAGAAAGAAAAGAAAAAAGACCCCTGCCCATTTAGGCTTCCTTTCCCTCTTTCTTTTCTGCTGTTCCCTTGGGACAGACACATTGGAGACTTAGAAATGCTCACATACAGAAAGTCATTTAACTCGACTTCTTCCTTTACTGTGAACCTTAATTATCATACTCACCTGAAGGGGGTTTATTTAAGCTGGTGTAGTCTGACACTATAGTTTAGTCCAATTTTCTCATACTTTGATTTAGGTTCCTGCCTAAGAATACCATGCACAAAGCTCTTCTGTTAAATCTCAGATAACCCAGAGGAAATTGATATTTCCAGAGGATTCTGGAAGGATCTTGCCAACTATGCCCTTTGATTGGTGTTTTTAGAGTGTTTTTTCTTTTTTTGCTGAATCCCAGAGAGAGCTAAGACTGTGCATACCAAAGCTAGGTGTGGTGCCACAAACCAGTAATTTTAGTCCTTGGGAGGCTGAGGCAGAAGGATAATGATTTTAAGGTCTGCCTGAATGTCATAGCCATATCCCATCTCAAAACAAAACAAAACAAGCCCCAGAGATTCTTGGCCTAGACACTGACAAATAAGAATTATACATTAAATAAGTATGTAAATTTTGAGGGGAAAAGCCTATGGAAGTTTTCATGAAGTTTCCTTCTCAGTTCAAACCAGTTGCTCCTGTGAATTTTGTCAAACCAGCTCACCATAAATAACCCCTCCTTTGTATTCTCAAACCGATCAGAGTCCATCCAGGACTACAGTATATGATTTTACTATGTAAAAATCATCTTTTCCTAACTAGAGAATAAAAACTTACAATAAGTCATGGTAATAAATTCTAAAGCGTGGTATAGATAGACTAGGATTCTGGAGAAGAAAATTACTTATACAACATTAAGTAGTCAAAAACTCCTAGCAAACTATTTAGAAAGTATTCCTGATTGAAGTTAGTAGTTTGGAAAATTTGAAATGTAGAGAATGATCCCAAGGAACACTTTCAAAATGAAGACTGCTTACTTGTGTGCTCAATCCTGTCAGCCTGGCCGAATTTAGGATCAGCAGGAACACGCACCTCTGAGGGTGTCTATGAGGATGCTTTCTAGAAAGATTTAACTGAATAGGAGAGCTCTAGCTTGAATGTGGGTGACACAGTACTATGGGCTAGAGTTATAGACTCTCTCTATAGAAAAAACACTCTAAAAACACCAAATGAGAAATTTAGCTCAGCACCAGCATCCATCTCTTCCTGAAACTTGACTCTGCCTGCAGTGTAAACCAGGCAGTCAGCTCCTGTTACCACGCCTTGTACACCCAAAGTGTGAGCCAAAACACACCTTCCCTCCTTTCAGTTGCTTTTGTTGGCTCTTTTGTCAAAGCAACCGGAAAGGCTGCTAATATACTGGCCCACTTTCACCAAGATTATGTGCAGTGCAAGTATTAGGAGCCTCTAGCAGTGTTCTCAGTGCTGCTCTCGAGAAATAGATTCTGTCTAGTGATCACACCTTTCCCTTGGATTAGCTTATGTCAGTTGAAAATTATGTATTATCCCTGTGCTCTGGGCTTCCTGGGGGGTACCCCCACAGAGACACTCTGCTAGTCAGACCTTTAACCACTGTGACCAAACAGCTGACAGCAACAGCTTAAAGGAGAAAGGCTTTATTTGAGTTCATGGTTTCAGAGCATTCAGTCAATAGTTGTGTCCATGCCCTTGAACAGAGCATCATAGTGGTGGAAGTGTGTGGCAGAGGAGTTTCCTGGTTGTATGGTTGTCCTGACCTGCAGGACGTCAACCTGGGGCAAGAGAGTCAGGGATAGGGAATGGGGACAACAGACACAGAAAGAACGACCACAAGACAGGATTCTGATCAAGTGGCAAACTTTACTTTTCTCAAGCTAGCTTATATAGTCAGGATTTGGGGAGGGGCAGAATGGGTTGTTTGTGTACCAGGTGTTAGTGTAGGCAGGATATTAGGAAGCCACAAAGAGGATGTTTGGCAGGGTAAAGGGTTTATGAATAAGAGGTCCAGGAAGGGTTGCTTAGGTGACTGAGCCTGTGGGTGGAGGACTGGGTCAGGTTGTTTCTTTTCTTGAGCTGAGGTTCGAAGGAGCTGCTATGTAAAGGTTAACTATGTGGCCTGCCAAGCATGGCCTAGGATTTCATGCCAAGCCCTGAGATTTGGCTCCCAACATATGGTGGCCAGGAAATACAGAGCAAGATCAGGGCCAGGGTTCAGGCATAACTTTCAAGTGTACCCCTCACAGTGACTGACTTCCTTCAAGTAGGCTCTACCTTTACATATCCACCATAACACCTGCTGGGTACCAATCATTGATTTTGTATTCAGACCAATACAATTTGGATGCTTTTTCATCAGTTTTCACTGAAGGATTGTAAGAAGACATCAGAAGTTTGGCTTATGTGAAGCTGTGAGATTATTTTCATCATGCCAAAGAAGGCTTCTCATCCCCTAAAGAATCATAAAACTATCTTGAACCACAGCAGCCAGAACTTTATTATTATTATTTTTGTTAAATATTATGTGTTTCTGTCACTTAGAACAATGGTGAGCTTAATATCACTGACAAAATAAATATATATGCAGCAAAATGGATATAAATACCACCGCTAACAACTAGTAATACACATGTACTATATACTATTTTGAAATTATTTCTTTATATGCTTTATATATGGTGAGGTGTGTGTGTGTGTGTGTGTGTGTGTGTGTGTGTGTGTGTGTGTGTGTGTGTGCGTGTGTATGTGTGTATAGGTAAATGTACACATGTGCACAGGTGGGGTGGAGGTAGTTATCAAGGTCAGGGCTCTTCATCAATTGTTCTCCACATTATTTTTGAACCACGGCATTTCACTAAGCCAGGAGTTCACTGCTTCAGCTAGACTGGTAAGCCATGAGCCCCAGGAATCCTCTTGTCTTGTCCTCCCCAGCATTGGGATTGCAAATACACACTGATGGGCTTGGCTTAGTTTATGTGGGTACTGAAGATCTGAACTTGCATCCTAAAGTAGTTTACTAGCTGAACCATCTCCTCAGATTCAACATGAAGTTATTTGTATACATAGGGCCTACGATCTCCTTACAAGCAGACTATGTAAACACCAAAATTTAGAGTATTTTTGTGATTTATCTAATTCATGTCAGTAATTTTAGCTATATCACTCATATTCTTCATATTGTACCAGAGTTAGCAACTTGGCCTACAGGCTAAATCTTACACATGTTCAGTTCCTTAACCCTACAACAGGCTAGGAAGGAAAAAGCCAAAGAAAATGTTTTGTGACACGAGGAAGTTATATGAAACCTAAGTTGTTATCTATAAGTCATGTTTTATTATAACACAACTACATCCATTTGTTTACATGTCTCTGTCTATTTCCATGTTAGTGGGGCAGAGTTGAAATTTTTCTGTTACAACTCAACTTGCCTGGTCAGAAAACAAAGGGACCACACAATTTTAAACTATAAGGCTATTGTGGTTTGAATGAGAACTCTTCCCCATGGTCTTGTTCCCCAGTTGGTGGTGATGTTTGGGGAGATTTGGAGGTGTGGCCCTGCTGGAGGAAGTACGTCACTGGAAATAGGCTTTGAAAGCTTAAGACCTCACCCTACTTGCAGTTTGCCCTCTCTGCTTCACGCTTACAGTTCAAGATGAACTCTCAGCTTGATGTCCTGCCTCTCTGCTATGCTGGACTCCAATGCCCCCAGAAACAGGGCCAAATAAACACTCTCTTCTCTAAGTGCCATGGTGTTTTAATACAGCAACAGACAAGTAACTAATATAGCTGTCTACAGTTTGCTGATAACAGTGTTTTTATGGCCCAGTCCCACCAATGGGACAATAGGGACTTAGAAAGGATTAGCAGATATGCTACCCTCCCATGAATTAGAACTATTTGCCTTGATTTTAAAATAAGCCATATTAGTAAATCTCTACTCAGGTGTATATAGTTCTTCTGGGTTTTCTTAAAAATCAAACTCAAAAGTAACTTCTTGCTATTTCTAATTCATTGTACTGTGGTCAAAAATTTGAGGTTTTGTTGTGTAGGTAAGTGAGACTAGTCTCAACTCATAACTCTCATGCTTCCTCTTCTAGCATCCTGGAATCACAGGCATGCACCAGAATGCCTAGGTATGTGTCACACCTTGACTGAACATGAAATATAATAATGTTCTATTTTAAGCTAGAATTACCCCAAGTCAGGCCTTTGCATCATCTATGAAGAGAGCAGAGCAGAGAGGGTTTGAATAGGCTCACCAGTGTAGTTATTAACACACTCATGTTTAATTCTTGTGATATAGTCTCAACCTCACCATGTGAGGAAGGAAAAGAAGATAGGATGATTTCCCCATTTCATCCCCTTAGAGCTAGAGGTATGAAAAGCCTAAATCAAAGGGGTCATTACAATTTTGCAAAATGATATCTCAATCCTTGGAAATACCTATATAGTATTGTGACACTTGGATTTTCTTCTGTAAATAAATGGCACAAAGTGGTGAATGTTCACCTGAGATCATAGTATAGCCCTGGTTGAGCTTGTTTTGAACTCTTGGCTTCCAAATCACATGGCAGGTCACCCTTTGTGTCAGAAAATTTACCAATATCTGAGCTTCAAGAGGGCTTGAGAACCTTATCAAACATTGTTACCAGAAAAGCAGATGCTGTGTTGTAGAATAGTTATTTTCCTACAAAGTTAATAGGAACTTGGACATTGAGGTTTACTCCTGAGATAGAGCTGAGACAAGTGCTTTTCCAGACAATGTTTCCTGTCTGTTTACACTTCAATCCTGTCATCCGTATTGTTCTCCACTCTGCTCTCCATTTTGTGTTGAAGTCTTGCTTCGAAAAACTTGAGTATGTCCAAGAAAAGTCACTTAAAACTCAGAGAAGGTCTATTCTCTTACTGCCCAGGATACCTGAAGATTTTAAATCACCACTAGAAGGATTACATGAGAACAAGAAAGTTGGCCTCTGTATCTGCTTTTTCTGCTTATTTTCCAATGCTCTACTATGAAGTATTCATCATGTTACTATACTCTAAGAAGAAAGGTTGAGGGTCACTTTTTAAAAGTTTTTTTGTACCTTTTGCCTCTAAGGAGTTACAGGCTTAGTATTTAATGGAGTCAGATTGTTTGTACCTGAGCCTTAGAAACATACCTATTTTTTAGTGGGGTTCCTGTGACTGTCCCCTCTCTGATTTGGGGTCTGGATCCCATGCTTACTCTTCTTATCCTTTTGTGTAAATATACTAGTTTAATGAAAATATTCCTTTTATAGGAAAAAGTAATGAGGGTGAGAGCTATTTCCCCAACTCCTCCTACTCTATGTAGTTTTTCTCAGGACAGACTCACAATGTCCAACTATTGGACCATCTTTGCTTAAGAGTTCATTGATGAATTCAACTTCCTTTTCCATTGCACCATTATTAATGTTTCTGTCTTTTACTTGTTCAATGCTAAGTTTAGTAGAAGAACAATGAATAAGAAAATGTATATGAAGGAAAAATAAAAGATGAATGGTAATATTTTTTGATTATACTCCAAGGTAGTACTTTAAGTATATTTTTATGTCACATTTGGGAATAATTTAAAATGTGACTTGCCCCTTGGAAATAGTCATATATAATATTGTTTTATCCACATTTTATAGATGAGAAAACTACTCTGAGAATTTGATAGCTTGCCAAAAGCTTGTTGGTCAGTGGCCAGCATACATGTCTAAATTCAATGTCTATCTGTACTATGTCCCATGACACACAATCCAGGAGGAGGAAAGAGAGAGAATATCTTTATTTTTTAAAGTAATCAGAATAATCATATAACTGTCTTGCTGTCATACATATGGAATAAAACCAAGCAGAATTAGTGGATTTCTTCCTTATAGAAAAGTACTAATACTTCTGCCTTTTCTTTTTCTATACTGAATCAGGGAGAGTTAAAGTTGTTTTGCTTGTTTGTTTTCCCTCCAGAAATGACATGGTGCCTTGTCAAAGCTCTCTTGTACACAGCATCTCATATCTACTATTACACATAAACCATTTCAGAAAGACCCTTTGCAATAACAAACACTCATCCCTTTAGTGGTGCTTGGGATGTTTCTTTCTCCCATAGCATTAGGATAAAACATCTGTCCATAGCTTCAGATGTACTCCCCTGAAATTCTACAGTTCTAATCTATACCATAACAATCTGAATGTAACTTAGAGTTCAGGGCTTATATACCTCCAGAACAAAGGAAGAAAGGATAAAGAGAAGAAATATCTTCCAGATTGGTAGAATATGAAGAACATAGACTAGTAAGAAGGGCATACTGTATTTCAGAGTAGTCTCTGGAGCTTAGACACTTGGATAAAAAGTGGTTTTGCCTTGACAGAATCTAGAATTGTCTTGAGAATGAACCCAGGGCACACTTGTGAGAAGTCATCTTTATGACACTAATGGATACGGAGATACCCATCATAATTGCAGATAGGATGATTCTGTACTATATGAAATGGAGACAGTGAGCTGAATACTAGTGAACATGTCTTCATTGATCTCTGCTTCTTGGCTATGGATGCAACATAAGCAGTTCTTGATGTTCCTGATTGACATTCCCACCACGATGGCCTGTCCTTGGACTGTGAGCCAAACTAATCCCTTCATTAAGTTGATTTGTGTCTGTGAATTTTATCATAGCAACAGAAAAGAAACAAAGGTAGACATGAAGACTGTCTATCACTGTGTTCTAGCATGAGGCTACTTTGCTTCTGTCATCCTAGATGGTGGTTAAGATGTACTGTAATTCAATATCATGTAACTTTTCAAGGAAGGCAAGAATGGTGCTGCCTTCTGAGGTCATAAAATTCTGTCTTTGTAAAGCACTGAAGAGACAGAGGTGAGAAGATTGAGAGTTTCAAGCCAGTGTAAACTGTATAGCTGAAAAAATTAATGAAAAGACATTACAGGGACTAAAAAGATGGTTAGGTGGTTGGGTGTAATTCTGATAGGTCTGCCTTTATATGTTACTTGGACTTTTTCCTTTGCTGCTCTTAATATTTTTTCTTTATTCTGTAAGTTTGATGTTTTGATTATTATGTGACAAGGAGACGTCTTTTCATTGTCCAGCCTATTTGGTGTTTTGTGAGCTTCTTGTACTTTCATAGGCATAGCCTTCTTTAGGTTGGGGAAGTTTTCTTCTATGATTTTGTTGAACATGTTTTCTGTACCTTTGAGCTGTATTTCCTAACCTTCTTTTATACCTATTATTCTTATGTTTGGCCTTTTCACGGTGTGTCCCATATTTCTTGACTATTTTGTGTTAGGGATTTGTTGGACTTGAGATTTTCTTTGGTTGATGACTGTATATCCTCTAGCGAGTCTTCAACAACTGAGATTCTGTCTTCCATCTCTTATATTCTATTGGTTATGCTTACATCAGAGGTTCCTGATCGTTTACCCAGCTTTTCTATTTCCAGAATCCCCTTATTCTGTGTTTTCCTTATTGTTCCTATTTCTGCTTTCAAACTGTGTACTGTTTGAATTGTTTCCTTCACTTGTTTGGTTATTTTTCTCTTGGCTTTCTTTAGATTCTTTAAGAGATTTGTTTATTTCTTGAATTTTTTGGTTTGTCTTTTCCTTCATTTCTTGTAATTTTTGCTTGTTTTTTTCTTCTATTTCTTTAAGGGATTTTCTCATTTCTTCTTTAAGAGTCTCTATCATCTTCATAAAATAGTTTTTAAAGTCCTTCTCTTCTTCTTCATATGCATTAGGCTTTTCAGGTCTTGCCGGTGTGGAGTCCCTGGATTTTGGTGGTGTCATACTGGTCTTTCTGTTGTTGAGTGTATTCTTTTACTGTCGTCTTCCCATCCCTTTTTCAAGTGGGTGCAGGTCTCTCCCTCTCCTCTAGTCTCCTGGTGGCATAGGTGGGCCAGTACTTCAGTGTCTGCAACTCTGGATGGTTCAGCCTCTCCTGGTGTTCTCCTCACTCAAGCAGCGGGTGTAGGGGTGCCAAGATTCTAGTGGGGGCCACAAGGGGGCCAAGAGTGAGGTGTGGTCAGACTCAGGGTGGTCCAACCTGCCAGGGTGGGTCCACTCTATGCAAGGAGCAGGCCCAGGAAGATTGAAGGAGGGGGAGATGGTGGGAGTTGGGCCCTGAACAGAGCCCACACTCATCTCAAGCAGAGGGCGGAGGGCAGAGGATCTTGAATATTTTCTTAACAGTACTGTGGGCAACCAAGCTCAGTCTTTTGAGACTTTTTTTTTTAAAGACATTTAAATATTACTTGGAATTGTCTCTTGGAGGGTCTATAGAAGGGATGAATTCACCACTAGGTTGATCTATTTCACATTAATGAGGATTTCTTTCATGGCTGCTAATTCTCTCACTTCTGGATTGTGTATACATGAGTGTCTTGTGTGAGCTGTGAAATGTCAGGAAAATGCTGGAGATTGTGAAACCACCAATCTGAGGATTTACTAGGTTATATATGTGAAGCTCAATAACTTGATGAAATTAACAGTGAGCAGTATGTGTGCTACACACAGACGTATCCATTTCTGTGACAAGCTTCGCCTCTAGTCCTCTCATCATCGTTAAGATCACTATCAAATCTTAATATATGAAGATGTCATTGAAATGTTGCACTGTATTCATTTCTAATTTTCAAAGCTCAGAACCCAATTTTTCTGCCTTGAATTTTGTTAGAGACTTGTGTATAATCTACACAATCATTACTGTTATCCTGTGTAGCTTATATTTTCACATCAGCAAATATCTTTTTTGACTTTCACTTAGTGCTTAGAACTATGTACATGCAAAACCTAAAACTGGGAAGACAGTCTTATCTTTTGCCATGAAGAGTTCAAAAAATACTTATCAGATTGACTGATTGTGAATAGTAGAAATAATTTCTAATTTATGCAGAATGTAAATTAGGACAGAATGTGGGAGAACTACAAGTTTCTTTGTATAGAATATGGCAAGAATAAGGAAATATCCAGAGAGTAGTCAGGGAACGTACCTGGTCCCATGAGCAGAATCTGCTTGGCCAGCAGCAGCAAGCATCCTGGATGACTGACTTTCCCTCCCTTTATGACTTCACCAAGAATGAGAGCCTGGGAAAAGATCGCACAGCTGGCCGGGTTTGGGGTCCAGACTTGTCCCTTGGCTGATCTGAATGGAAAGGAGGTTTGTTTCCTTTGCTTTCCTTTATGTAATACAGTCCCTCCCATGAAAGACCACACACAGCCAAGTTGAGCTGAAGTATCTGTGTCTGGCTTACATCTGCTCACTGCAGTCAACTGTTAAGAACATTAGCTGGTTTATCAGTTGGATGTTAAATATAGCTATCATTGAAAGTTAATTTATGATGAAATTTACTTTTTAAAAGACAATACATGATTAAAACATTCCTCCCTACCTATTCTCTTTTTATTACTTGCCTCTATTGTGACTGTATGATGTGTGTGTGTGTGTGTGTGTTGGTGTCTATGCAAATTTCTTCCTGGCTTTTTATTCCTGTTCAGTGGCATCATGTTGGAAGTTAGAGATCAGTCAATGCAGGAGTGTTTATACCACAAAAATTCACAAGTGCTGTAAACCAGGATTGATCTGTGGCTTTTTTACTTACTTAGATTTGAGAAAGTAACAGAGAAATGTAAAACACGCAGATTAAGCTCTAAACTGTGTCATGTATGTAACCACTATTATATTGAAAATGACATAAACAAGAGGAGGTATTTTGCCAGTCAGATTCTCAAAGAACCCATTAATGACCTTGAGGAGCAAGAAAGTCATGACAGGGCTGGAGAGATGGCTCAGCGGTTAAGAGCACTGACTGTTCTTCCTGAGGTCCTGAGTTCAATTCCCAGCAACCACATGATGGCTCACAACCATCTTGAATGAGATCTGGTGCCCTCTGCTGGCATGCAGGCACAAGACTGTATACATAATAAATAAATAAAATAAAAAAATTAAAAAAAGAAAGTCATGACATAGGACTTTGTTCACTTTGCTTTAGTCATTAACATAATTGATCACAGTGACTGGTCAACCTTAGACTGGGAACTCTGCTCTAATGTAAATGCCAGCTGTTTGATACCAATATTACGCAAGGACTAATTGTTTATTTGGGCTATGAAGTCAAGAGAAAATAATATTAACTGTCTGCTATGTGTTCTTGGTGCAAGTAAAATATAATAAATATATGTATGCATGTGGGTGTATGCACTCATGTACACACATGTGAATGAATGTATACACACACTGTGGTATGGTGCATGTGTGGACCCTTATTTCCTGCCTGAGGATAAATGTTAGACATTTATTAGTACACAGTGGTAGTAGTTTCTTTACAGGAGGTAAAAGAAAAAAAGGAGACTATGGATAGAGTTAACAGGTAAAACTCAATGTCAAAAGGGGGTACTTTGCCAGGCAGTGGTGGTACAAGCCTTTAATCCCAGCACTTGGGAGGCAGAGGCAGGTGGGTCTCTGTGAGTTTGAGGCCAGCCTGGTCTATGGAGTGAGTACCAGGAGAGGCTCCAAAGGTACCAAGAGAAACCTTGTCTCAAAAGTCCAAAAAAGAAAAGGGAGAGGAGTAGCTTATTGATCACTATGAATGTATGTTTATGTTATATCCTATGGAAATGTGGGGATGAGATATTGCCAAGGGTTAGAATAGATATTAAGGGGTATCTTGATGGATACTGTGTCTTATTCTCTGTAATTCTAGATAACACTTTGAGTCACATTAGTAAACATGTGGCCATGATTATATCAGAGTGATTCTGTCTTTGCCATGTGCTGGCTGAGACATAATAAGCACATTCATCTCTCTGCCCCTTAGCTTTCTGACCTATAAGATAGGGATAATATTAGCTGCTCCATGGTGTATCTTTGAGAACTAAACCTGAGTAGCATTTGCCAAGTCTTTGAAACAGTCCCTAGAATTTGGAACCAGTTAGCAAATTATTATTGTCATTTTGGTTCTGTTGATTTGTCTATTGCCAGCAGACAGTCTGTGGTTGCAGTTTGTTTTATGCCTGCTTCTTATAATATGACTCCTAACTAACTTTTCTGGTTAGATATTGGCTCTGATGAGAGCCAGGCCACACTCCTATCAATAGAATCAAACCAATGTTTAATTCAATGCTTCCATAGGCTACTATGTGACCATAGCAATGGTAAAACAAGTCCCTTTTCTCACTGCCATGAAGGACGGTTGCTGCCTTTCTATTGACAATGTCAAGCTTGCTTTAATCTTGTGTCTCATTGACCCAATTCCTCCTCACTGAATTTACCCCCTTCTTCTTGAAAACTTGTTCTCTTAGTTCCTCTTTAGGATTATCTAACATGATCTCCAGTTCCACAAGAAGTCTTCTGAAACTCATCCGACTTACATAGCCCTATGTTTTGACAGGGTGTGGCCTGCTATGCAGCAGCAAGCTAAATAATCTGTCCTATTAAATTAGTATAAACGTACTCCTGGTAGTCTTGAGACAGCTTCAACAGTGGCTGTGTAATCAGTTAGTGGTTTCAGATATTGAAAGCAAGGGCTATTAAGACAGAAGCAGTCCATGGAAGGTGCTGAGAAGTAGTATGTTGTATGGTGTTCAAAGGACCCAGGTCTCACATTACACTCTAGTTTAAGAGAATTAGGCTTCCATAAGCATGGTGGTATTGTTTGTTTCTGTTTTAGAAGCAGATCTTCATGCTAGAGAAAGGTTGAATCTGCCAAACAGGGAATATCTTTTCTCGTTATTTTTCAGTGGTTGCTGAAAAATATGTATTATACATCATCACTTCTGAGTAACTGAATGTGTACTTTCCACAGAGATCAAAATCACAGTGCAGTTCTTCAAATCAGGAAGTTATTGTCTCACTTCCAAACCACATCAAGTTTGCATCCTTTACAGGATGAAAGGATGAAGCTGAAAATTGCCTATTGCATTACTTTGTTCCTCTATATACTTCATTGTAGACCACATTCTTATCTCAGTCTTCCCTTAGCTAATGGTCCTAATCCTTTTAAAGTTCACATGTCAATTATTTTATAAAATATCCCCTCAGTTTTGTCTAATACTTCCTTACTCTTGGTTTTAGATTACTCTGTTTTGGGCCTCTGTTTGATCTTAAACATAGGTCAATAAAATGCAGCTGAGCAAGCATAAAGAAACTAGGTTCAGATTCCCTGAACTTACATAAAAAGCTGTGCACAGTCATTGGAACCTGTAGCCTCTGCACTGGGAGGGGTTTTCATAAAGACAGACAGTGAAACCCACTGACCAGACAGCTTAGCCAAATCAATGAGCTTCAGGTTCAATGGGCGACACTGTCTCAAAAACTAAAGGTGGAGAGTCAGAAAGAAAGACACTAGACTCAACCTCAGCCTCCACAGGCACATGTACTCCCACCCCAACACACACACACACACACACACACACACACACACACACACACACACACAATGTTACACTCTTCCCTTCATATTTTATCAGGTAGTACAAAAGTCCATCTCCTACTATTCCTTGTGATCATTTTAATCACTCGGAAAAAGTGACCTTCACTGGGGTCATCATCTATGAGTAACTCTGCTTTGTTGAAGTTAATAATTTGTGTACGTGTATTTGTGTGTGGGTGGGTATATATCTGAAAGTACACAGAAGCACCATTCTCAGCATAGTTTCCATTCATGTGCTTATTTACTCGAGTAAATTTGAACTCATGATCTCTTCTTTCATTTGCTAGGCTGAAATCTCTTACTAATTAGTGTTGACCTTCTAGTTATTCCTGATTTGGTGGGTGAAGTCCATTCAGATTGGCTTTGTTTGTCTTTTAACAGGTCTCCATTACTCAGTAAGAATTTATTTCTATCAGGCACTATAAGATATTGTAGACTCATATTGTACATTTTCTGCCCAGTCCCAAACTCTGTTTCTTCTTTAAGAGTACCCTAGTGTCAGGTGGGGAAAGGTCTTTGGAAACTAAGATCAAGGTGTTTGTTGTGTTTGTGATGGTTGCCCCTATGCAATGCCTTCTCTCTGTCATAGCAAGGGAATATGCACACACATTTATACACTAATACATCAGCCCATGTATTCATTTCTATATCTATCATGTATTTTGAAAGGCCTATAGGATTCCAAATTGGCAACCCCTTTCTCTGAACTAAAACCCTGCATATCTACCTAACTCTTTAATTTTATAAACTCTGATATCTTAAAAATATTGCAAATAAATAAAAGCATAACAACTCAATGAACTTCATTGCATTAGAATATGCATTTGGAATGGAAGCTATGGAACTTCACATTAAAATTTAGACTTTCAGTATTAAATATATTTTATGCACTTATCTACCACCCAAAATAAGAAATCCAAGATAGAATTAGAACTAGAGAAGCAATTAGCTTTATATCCTCTCTTGCAAATAATTTCCATTACCTTTGTTCAGTCCTAACTTCTAATATTTGTACCCATTCTAGTCCATGCATGTGACTCTTTCCATTGCTACCTTTCTCCTTCCAGGCAAATCTTCCTCACTCCAGTCAAGTTAGGATGCTGTGCTGTCCCCATTCCTTGTGTGGGCACCTTCTTACTCACACAGAAATGTTGGGCTACAACATTCTGCCCTGGGTCAGCCTTGTACCCACGTGTCCTCATAAAGTGATTTTAGCTCCAGTTTCCCACCTCTTGTCATTCTTACCATATAGACACTTTTCTCATCCTGCCTGGGCTTAGAAACCTTGTGCCTCCTGCCTGTCTTATGCCTATCTTTGCTTTCCTTGAACTTGCTATACTACTCTGGGCCATGTCTCTGGTCATGCTCTCCTGCCACCACCTGGCTACCTGACCACTTGAAAGGCCTCCTTATCTTGTGTGAATGCAGACATACCACACTAGGCTGCCTCTTGGGTAGGGTTGGACACTCCTGTCACCATGATGAAATTCTGACCTATCCTGTCTCCCTTATGCTGAGATGTTGGACATATGTTCAGCTACAATGACTGACTAGAACTGAAATGTCCAGGACTGTAATTGAAGGGAAAAGGTGAACATCTCACTTTGTCTGACATTCCAAATTCCTAATGTTTTTGCTTTGAATTATCTCTATGTCTTAATGAACCAAGAATGTTCAATTCTCTTTGGTAAAGTCTTATAGAACTAACATTTCAAGACACTATATAGTAGCCCATTATTCCATAAGGTCCAGGGAATAGTTTTTACTTTACACCAAAATCACCATTGGTTTGTCTTTTTGAAGGTTAAATTTAGCACAGGAATTTCCCGATTTGATCCCAACCTGTTTGTCTTGCCTGCTTTCTGTGTACTTTGTACCATGTGACCTATCACTTTAGTTCTGCTGAACTCTTTGCCTACCACAAATATGTCATGCCCTTTCGCACATTGGCAGGCTCTTGTCCTCCTTCCTGGTGTGTGCTCACCTCATGCTGTATCTAGAAACCACGGACTCATTCTTTAGGACTCTGATCAACTTGCACTGCTCAGTGAAGTCCTTCTGAATTCACACTGGTGATTAGGTCCCTCCTGCTTCTTCAGAGAGGGTTTGAACATGGGCAATTAAAACCTTGCCACAGACTGGCTGTGTAATGTTCATCAAATTGTACAACCGATGCAAGTCTCAGCTTCTTTTACATGTGAAGGGATCTAATGATTGTATCACTTCATACCATTGTCATAAAGTTGAGAGATCAACACAATGTTAGCCTTTGCTGCTAATTTAGTATTATTACTATTATTACTTATGTATTGCATAAATGAATAAGCTCCAGGATGTAATTCAACATCAACAACATGGTATGTGATCAGCATTTTCTGAAGGAATGAATTAATTCCACAAACACTTCTCAAGTGTGTGCCATTGTGTTAGGCAATGCTGTGACCAAAACAGTGATGCTTTCTGATCTCATGGAATATACCGGCTGGTAGGGAATGAGTTTTGCAAATAATTACACAGGCGAATGAATAAATAAGTGAATAGAAACTGTGATAAGTCTATTAAAGGATAATGATTACCATAGAAAAGTGTGTGGTCTTTGTCCCCATTTCCTGGTACAGAGCTTGTAAAGCCCTAGGATTTTCTGAGCCTGTGACCACAGGAGTACCCTTTGTTCTAATGAAGCAACACTTGGCAGATCCAGTAGTTTCGGGGTAGAACTGGAGGTTAGAAGGTTGGAACATTCAACCAAACATTGATCCTTAGGTAGTGGAAAGGGGCTGAATATCGAATTCATTGTCAACTACTACCAATTTAATGTAATCATGCCTACCCAATGAAAACATCATAAGAAGTGTGCAATGCCCAATTTAATGTAATCATGCCTACCCAATGAAAACATCATAAGAAGTGTGCAATGCTTATGGTTTGATGAACATATCAAGGTTGTGGGACTGTGCATGTCCAGATAGGGCAGGGGAACTCTGTGTTCAACTCCTTCATTTCTTGTCCCATGTATGTGTTCCATTTGGCTGTTTATTAATTATGTTATTTATCATATATCATTAATAACACAGTGTTTGCTATAGATTTATGGGTGGTGCTGTCAAAATGTCAAACATGAAGAGGGTTGCATGAGCCCTGATTTTGTAGCCAAGTCAACGAAGAGTGCATAGCTTGAAGACTTGATTCTCATGACTGGCATCTGAAGGGAGCTCAATCTTGTGGACCTGGAGCCCTTCAAACCTGCTGAGTCTGATGGTAACTCTCAGTACTGCAATTGGATTGGATTGAGTGACATGACCGCAAGATGGCATCATAACTGGTTGTTATCAAGAGAAAGAAAAACCTGAAAGTAAACAAAACCCTTCTCATTTTAGTGTCAGACATTTTGAGTAAAAATGATTTAATCAGACAGTGATTGAAATGGGGTGATAACTTAGATTAGATATGAAATATTTTTGACAATGCAAAATTGCCTGAATATAAACCGTGCTGAATATAAACCATGGAAAAGAAAATCTGCCTGTGAAAGTGTGTGGCAAGAAAGAACCTGGCTTCATAATGCTCAGTTTCCAGATGCAGTGAAAGGGGATGTAGGCAAGATTGGAGTGAAACTGAAGAGCAAGGCTGAGGCCATGGATTAACAAATTTAAGGGACTTTGGATATTACAAAACTTATAGTGGAAAACAATTGTACTTTCTTGTTACAGTGGTGAGCCTCTACTATGAAATAACTTGGTTATGCTGGGAAGGATGTGGCAGGGACACAACTGAGAGGACATGAAGATCACAGGGAAATGCACACCAGGTAGGTGATGCAATAGAACAGAGAGGAGGAGGAGGAGGAGGAGGAGGAGGAGGAGGAGGAGGAGGAGGAGGAGGAGGGACAGAGGAGAGAGAGAGAGAGAGAGAGAGAGAGAGAGAGAGAGAGAGAGAGAGAGAGAGAAGAGGGGAAAGTGAGACAGAGGGAGGGTGTGTAGATACATCCGGTGATGATTTAAATGTGGTGATCATATACATGGGAGTCTGTCAAGATGGCCAAGGTTCAGGGTTATGTATTAGGAAGGGCAGAAGTCTAGGGATAATTCTCCAACCTAAGAGAAATTGGAGGAGGAATGCTTTTCCAAGAAAAGATATAGTTTTAAATGTGTTCAGTGTACTCGAGATGAGTGCAGGAAATCCAAGTAACAATGTCAAGGGCACCGTGGTTTAAATGAGTCTAGAATCCAGAGGAAGTTCATCTCAGTATGTAAATGTGAGAATGAACTGTGAGACTACAGATGAAAGCCTCATCATTTCTTTCTCTTCATTATTGACAAAACCATGAATCTCATTTATTATATTCTTTCTGAATAATTGCCCTCCTACCATGTGTAGATGAGTTGCTGTTATAGCTTGAATAAGTGAGTTCCATAGGCATATATGCTAGATTATTAGTTTCTAGCCTGTGGTATTTTTTACAGAGGAGAGGATTAAGGCAAGGAACTTACACTACTGGAACACACCATTACGGAGCTATTAGCTCCCTGGCCACTTTCCATCTCTTCTCTTTTACTTCTGGCGGCTAGGAACTCCCATGGTGCACAGTTTTGTTACAGACCCCAAAACAACATGTCAACCTACCGCAGGCTGACACGTAGTCTCTAACACACACACACACACACACACACACACACAAAATAAGCTTCTCCTCATTAAAGTTTAATGACCTTAGTCATTTTGCTGCTGTTACAGAAAGCTGAGTAACCCAGTTGTATTTATACACATCTAGTATTCCCTGAAGAGGAATAGAGTCAGTCTCTCATAGCATCATTTAAGTGTTCCTCAAAGTAAATGTGTGTGAAGTAAATTGTGTAACTAACTACAGAGCTTTGGGGGGAAATGGAGTCCAACACATAACAGCTTTATTAGTAGTGTTGTGCGTAAATACTACCACAAATGGAACGTGATGGTAGACATGGGCATTGGAAGGATTGCATCATACTAAGTGGGAAAGGGGCCATTATTTGAAGTCATCTGGGAAGTTGTAATACCTCATACAGATAAATGCAGCTCTTCAGGCTAGACCCAAGGATTGGTTATGTGATTTGCATTTTTAAATCCCAGGGCATATTGTTCTACATTTGAATTGTAGGCCTTCTAGGCATATGATTTCAATGGACTTCCATTTCTCCAAAACAGATAACTTAGTGCAATTTGTCTTTAATTCACTTTTGCTTTACTGCTGGGTTTGTGTGTGTGTGTGTGTGTGTGTGTGTGTGTGTGTGTGTGTGTGTATGTGTGTGTGTGTGTGTGCATGTGCCCATCATATTTAGATTCATGACTTCATAAAATAGCGGAAGACTGAGAAATTTCCTGTCAAAATGCCCCTCTTATCACCAAGAAGAGCCTTGTCTGTAGGATCTGTTGATTTCTGTAAAAAGGTCTTTGTATACGCATACTACTGACTCTTTAATTGTGAGGATGCCTGCTTCCATTTTTCCTGCCGTTTCATCTTCAGCCCACATGTTTACCTGTCTTGTTACTTGTCTCCTATAGGACTTGATATCATTGCAGCCACAGACTTCCTATTACTTCCCACTGCTGCCTCTTGTGGTTGGCAGTGTAAGCTCCTTTTCACCTGTTGCACATGATGTTTCTTTCACATGTTTTAGTTTGTCCAAAATACTTCACTTATACATCTGTGGAGGTCTGGAAGCCTTTTTCTGGCCTGCACAGTTTGGTGTTTTTGAGATAGGATTTGTAGAAGAATCTAAGATGATGAATGAGTATTTTTAAACACAAAAATTCACAAATGCAAAATGTGGCAAGGACAAAACCTTGAAGTTTAATGCATGGGCAATGAGTTGGTAGAGATTTAAGTAAGTGTGTGTGTGTGTGTGTGTGTGTGTGTGTGTGTGTGTGTGTAGGCTGCATATTCCTACTCAGCCCAGTTTATTTGCATAAAGACTTTTGAAAACATTTACTTGATGTTTTCAACAGATGAAGTCATGCATATAAGCTAAGGAATGCAAATTTTCATCATACTCAATTCCTTAAAGCATCGATTACCTTGGAAATTTTCCAAACAATATTTAAAAGCTCATTGTATTTAATTTTTTTACTTTTACTCTCAATATTTTCAAGTAAGATATCCAAGTTTTGGAAAATAAAAAGAAGAGATGGCAAAATGAAGCTTCTGGCTGCAAATTTGCAGTAAATCAATTCTAGATGAGACCGCAAGTGGTGAAATGAACATTAAGTGGCTTAACTATTTGACTTATATTCTACATCACGAGCAAATTTCATCTCTGTTTCATTTGTTTTCTTCTTTTTTTATGAGAATCTCAGTTCTGTTTCTCAGATTTTTACCAGGATTGGTTACAGGAAAATGGGTTACTTATGATTTGGGTCAGAGAAAAACTTGTCATTTTCGCATTGCTTTGTCTGCAGCAGTGTTACAGTTTGTAGAAAAGATGAAACAAAACCAGGAAATATGTATATGAAGATTTAGTTCCAGGAAAGTCAAGAGAACTCTGAGAAGTCTTTTCTAGGAGTCAAGGGCATTTGCTGGTACCAGAACGTCAGCCTATTCTTATCACAGCATGCAATTTTCTATAGAAATTTAAGGGTTTTTTTTTAAGGGTCACTCTTATAAGCCATGCAATAATTCAATTGGATTCTAAGAGAAATGACAATTTTTATTTATATTCTTGTCTTGAAAATCCCCAGTTCCATTATCTATATATGTAAATCTGTATGTATGTATGAATGTATGTATGTATGTATGTATGTATGTATGTATGTATGTATGATCTATCTGTCTGTCTTTATCTATGTATCTGTCATCTCTCCACCTGTTCATCCATCTATCTATCATCAGTTTATCATCAGTCTATCTACCAATGTATCCTCTGTCTACCTAGTAACCTATCTCTCCATATCTGTCTATATAGTACATTACCTGTTTGTCTTATGCCAATTCCCTGTGAATTTAGGTGCATTTGTGGCAGCTATAAGAACCCAAATTTTTACTTTTATCATTTTAAAATTTAAAAATTTGTTGGGTGGTGGCAAACACCTTTAATACCAGCACTTGGGAGGAAGAAGCAGGTGGATCTCTGTGAGTTCAAGGCCAGCCTGGTCTATAGAATGAGTTCCAGGTCAGCCAGGGCTACACAGAAAAACCCTGATTCAAAAAACAAACAAAATAAAAAATTCTAGTTTTAAGTATAAAAAAATTGACATTCACATTGAAAATCTATTAAATATAAATAGGATTTAAATATCTAGGAGTCTTTATACTTACTATTTATAGAACAGATTTTTAAAAATTTATTTTTTTCTTTGAGAGTTTCATACACGTGCAAAGTGTATTTTGATTCTTTTAATCCTTACCTTCTCTAATATCTCTCCTACCCTTATTTCCTTCCCAGCCTCCCTACAGATCCTTTGTCCACATTCATCATTTTGTTATTGTTTTTCTTTTATGTTAGTCTGAGACCCACTGAGTTTAACCAGGATGGTCTGTGTGAGTAGGTCTGGGAGCTATCACTTGCAGACTGATTGGCTCCTCAGTGGGCAATGGCTGTTTTCCCCCCAGGATCTAACAGTAATCAAAAGTTCAACAGGAAGGGATCAGGCCCTGTAAGCTCTTCCCCAGTCCATGATTGACTAATGATGGGCCCAGTGTTGTATTGCAGTTAGCCACAGCTTCAGTGAGTTCCTGATTGCATTGACTGTGCCAAGCCCAGGGGACAATATTTTATCAGCATCTTTCTTCTCTTCCATGTCTGCTATTCTTACCACCCTGCCATCTGTGATGATTCTCCAGCCCTAGGAGGAGTATAAGCATGTCCTACTATGCCCTGTTTATATGGTATTAGGACTTGAACATAGTGCTTTGTGTACTACCTTCATGGATTCCTTAGCTTTTTAAAAATGTTTTGTTAAGTTTGGTTTATGTACATATGTATGCCATATGTTTGGATATTCCTACTAAGGCCAGAAAAGGGCATTGGGTACTCTGGAGTTACAGCAGTTTGTAAGCTGCTCAACATGGCTGCTAGGAACTGAACTAGCATCCTCTGTAAGAGCAGAATGTGTTCTTAACCACTGAGTCATCTCTCTAGCCTTCTTAATAGCATGTTAGAATTCATTGTATGTTTTCTCCCCAATGTAGATGCATATTCAGATCTACAGTTTTAGAAGAAAATGATGTGATATAGCGGGACCTTTGATAAAAGACTATGTACTTCAGCCAAAGCTCTGTCACATCAAAGCGTCCTCTGTCAGGTTTGGTGGCACAGAGTTCCAGGCCAGTCTGTTTCAAAACAGAACAAAACAAAAAATGAAAGTCAAAGACTGTAAACTGGCCAGAGAAGCATATGAACCTCTTCCAGGCTCTCCTTCTCTAAGCTTTTCTGCCCAGCAGAGGCCCTTCTGTGGGAGAGCAAATCCTACTGCACATGAACTACTATGCAGGAACTACTGCATAGTTCCTGAAATGGAAAAATAAGACAGACGTACTTCTTGAACAAGACCTCACCAGAGATGGCTTTTCTGTTTGTCGGAACCCACTGTGTCCCTTAAAAGCCTTAGCACATCCAATCCCCCAGTGTTTAGAGACTCAGGAAGTAAAAATCTCAATTTTCCTCAGGCTGTCCTTGAATAAATCCATATCATTCCAGTAAATTCTGTCTTCCAGTGTTTAGGGGGAGCTTCAAGAAGCATGAACCTCAGACTCTGATGATCATTTGTTCTCTGATTACTCCATGTGTATAAAAGTTGCATGGGTGCAAAATTATTTTATATGCAATTTTCATGTCCCTCTTGTCAGGTAGCTGTATTCTTGGTATGTGACCAGCATCAGTAGGAGAGACTTTTGGGGACCTTGTCAAGATTATGTACAAGCCATCAGCTTCCCTGTGTCTAATAGGGCTAGCAAGCTGGCACAGCCCCTCTTGAAATGGCCTGGGCTCAAATGTTACAAAGCAACATTTTGACTTACATGCTTTGTGTCTTGACCAGACACCAAAGATTTCTGGAAGATATTTGTATTCAGTCAAGTAATTCAGAGCAATTCTAGGCTTGTTGGAATGAGGCCTTGAAGATTTTGAAGGATCTAGACCTGCATGGCATTTAGACCTTAGACCCAAAGTGACTCTGTAAGAGTAGCAGCTACATTAGCAACCCTTCATAGAGTGACTGGTCCCTTAAGCAATTCGGTGCTTCGATGTACTGTGGACTGCATAGCCATCCTGTGGCAACCACTACATATGTGCACAGAGAATATATCAGGAGCATCCTGGGATTTGAAGGACACTGTTGTAAATGTCATTTAAATGCAAATTAGATACACCAGCTGTTGTTGTTATTAGTACTGGCAACCTTAAAGAGACATTTTATCTTAGCAACCAGAGGAAAGATGGATAACAAACATCTTGTTCATAAGAAAAACAAATGGTTAGAAAGCTTCGGAGCAATACTTCACCCAAATTAATCTGTTGCATGCTCAAAAATACCCAGTGTAAGAAGGCCACAGTTGAGACTTTCCAAAGATTTTAACAAAGTGACTGCCATCACCAAAATGACATCAGTCATGGTAGACTACATTCTAGGTAATGAATCTGTTCCCTCTGACTGAATTGTGTGTTGTCTTTAGCATTTGGTTCTTGCTATCCAGTTCTGGAGATGTGAGCACAAGCAATGTCAAGAGCCTATAATATGGAGTGGGGTATCTATGGGATCCCACTGACCAACAACTCAATATGAGATAATACATACCTGGCAATAGGACTTTTATAGCCTATGGTATCTGGGAGAGGTATTGTTCTCCCACTATTGGGTAACTCCATTTAAATTCCCTTTATATATGCATATATAAATATTTTAGGAAGCTTGTATAGAAGTAGCTTTCCATGTGGCATTTTTAAAGGTCTTTTGTGTTAGTTCTCTCTCCTATACTCCTTCCTCTTTACCCTCCCACTGCATGTCCCACACAAACTTTCCTGTCCTATTGGTCTCCTTTCCCCTTCACACTACATGCATGCTATCCTCTTTCTCTCAAAATCTGTCATCCCTCCCCACCATAGTCACTTGCTAGTTCCCAGTTTAAACATACATATCCATGGTTTTAAATGTAGCATCCATGGTATGAGACAGAACATGTCACATTTGTCTTTCTGGTCTGAATTACCTCATTGAGAATGATTATTTCTAGCTTCATCCAGCTACCTGAAAATGTCATAACTCAATTTTTCCTTACAGATGAATAAAATTCCAATGAAATTCTTCTCAAAAATTGAAAAAAAACCTCAAAATTCATATGGAAACACAAAAGGTCGAAGATCGAGAAAACAAACCTGAACAAACAAACAGCAACAACAACATAAAAACCACTGGAGCTAGTACCATTTCCAATTTCAGGTTACACTAAGATCTCTAGTAACAAAACAGCATGGTGTTGGCATAAAAATGCATACAATGGAATAGAATTGAGAACCCAGATAAAAGCCCACAGTCCTATAGTCATATGATTTGTACAAAGAGGCCAAAAGTACACATTGGAGAAGAGACAGCATGTTCAGCAATGGTGCTGGTGAAACTGGATAGATGTATGAAGAGGAATGAAACAAGGTCATTACCTTTCACCTTGCACAAAAGACCTGATACCCTGAATCTGTTAGAGGAGAAAGTAGAAAGTACTCTTTAATTTATAGGCACGTGAAAGGATTTTCTGAAAAGCACCCCAGTAGGGTAGATATTAACAACAATTGATAAATGGGATCTCCTGAAATTAAAAGGCTTCTGCATGGCAAAGGAAGCCATCATTGAAGTCTAGAGGTAGTCTACAGAATGAGAAAAAAACTTGATATCAACTAGACATCTTATAGAGGGTTAATGTCTAGAATATGCATGTAACAACAACAACAAAACCCAAACACCAAGAAACAAAATTAAAACTGGGGCATGGAACCAAGCAGAGAGTTCTCAAAAGAAAAAAAAATAAAGAGCAACAATAAATGGCTAAGGGATATTTTTGTAAAGCATTCAACACTTTGGCTTTTAGGAAAATGCAAATTAAAAATTTGAGATTTTTGTCATACCCTAGTAAGAACAACTAAGATAAAAATGATGTATACATGAAGGGGAACGCTATTGTTGGCAGAAGTGAAAAGTGATGTAGCCACTAAAGAAATCAGTGGGGAGGTTCCTCAAAGAGCTAGAACTACATGCACAGTATGACCCAAATGTATCACTACTGGGCACATTCCCAAAGGACTTTCTGTCATATGACAGAGATGCTTGTTCATCCATGTTCATTGCTGCCCCATCCACAATGGTCAGAAAATAGAAATGACCTAGATACCCATCAACTGATAGGTTGATACTGAAAATACGGTTCATTTTCAAAATGATTACTTTTTGATGGGGGGAAAGGTTAAGACAGGGTCTCATTTTGTAGCCCAGGCTGGGTTGAAACTCACTATGAAGCCTAAGCTGGCCTTGGATTTACAACAGTACTCTTGTGTCAGTCTTCTGAGGGCTAGAATTACAGGTATGAACTATCCTTACATAAATATACAACATTCTTAAATAAAACATTTGTTTTCATTTTTCTTCAAAACCTTCTAGGATTTATAATTTTATCATAGATAGTGCTAAAATATCAACAGCTACATTCATATCAAGTCTACATTTTTTCTTCTTCAGATCTAGATTTTTAAATGTTTTAGTGATTAAGAAACTGGCAAGGAAAAAAAATGTACCTTCTGTGTAAAGTTACCTGTGAAAAGAAATCTGCATACAGAGTTGGGAGAGAGGCAGTGTTTGCTGAAGACTGACATTAGGTCAGTCTCTCTAGCAGAAGGAATGCACCACTGCCAGTTGGTGTTAATACCAGAGCAAACAGGGTGTATAGTGCTGAGTTTAATATGTGCCAGTGGTTGACTGGCTAATCCTGAACCCGCCCTGCTCCATTCTGGAGCTGCTCGGTTCATTTATCCTATGCTCCCTAGAAACCCTGGGAAGAACTCCTGTTGGGTACTTGGCTAAGAATTATGCATATTTTTCTGTCAGTTCTTTTCCTGGAAAGATTTCCCTGGTAGGAATGGAGTTTGACAATGGCTAACATGTCTTTTGGCTTTTTACTACACTCTTACTAGAACTCTGATGGATATACTGTTCAACTTCTTGGTTTATGATAATGCAACACTGAGAACTTCTGCAAAGAACCATTGAACACCTGAAATAGATACCATCTTGAGAGTTCTTCCTCATAGGCCAGTTAGTGAGACTCAGATTTCTTTTTTTAAATATGATTTATTTATTCTTTTAAACTTTATTTTACATTCCAACCACAGTTCTCTCTCCCATCACTCCTCATGCCCTACCTCTGGCTCCCCCTTAGCCTATCTCCAGTCCAGTCCTCATCACCGGTAAGGGCTACCATAAGGAGTCAACAAAGTCTAGCACAATAGGTCGGGCCGGGGCCATGCCCTTCTCTCATGCATTAAGGCTGAGCATGGCATCCCATCATAGGGAATGGGCTCCAACAAGCTCGCTCATGTACCAGGTTTGTATCATGATCCTCCTGCCAGAGGCCCCTCAGATAGTCCAAGCTTCACAACTGTCTCCCACATACAGAGGGCCTAGTTTGGTCCCCTGGAGTCTCCACAATTGTAGGTCTAGAGTTCATGAATTTCCACGAGCTTAGTTCAATTGTCTCTGTAGATTTCTTCATTGTGATCTTGACAGCCCTTGCTCATATATTCCCTCCTCCTTCTCTTGGACTGGATTCCTGGAGCTTAGCCTGGTGCTTGATTGTGGATCTCTGTGTCTGGTTCCATCAGTTACTGAATGAAGGCTCTATGATGACCGTTGGGGTATTCACCAATCTGATTACAGAGGTAGGCCAGTTCGGGCATCCTCTCCACTATTGCTAGGAGTCTTAGCTGTCATCCTTGTGGATTCCTGGAAATTACCCTAGTACCAGGTTTCTCCCTAACCCCATAGTAGTTCTCTCTATTAAGATATCTCTGTCATCACTCTTCCACTGCATCCCAGAGGGGGGGGCAGGGGAGAGACTCAGAAGTTATGTAGAGTCAAAACAGGCAATGCCTTCACGCGTCGGTCAGAATCACTGTCACTGTTGTCATCTGTGGTATCAGTTTGTTTCAACATAAAAGATGCCCCCTAACCTTGTCTGAGGAAATCTATAATTTCTTTTCAACTTGGTTGCTATTGAGGTATTAGTGATATTACTGCTCCTCTAATCTTCATTTCATACACATAGTCTTACAAATCCATCTCATTAGGATATTTTCAAAATTATCCCTTTGCCAATCCCAACTGCAGCTGCTGTGTGGTAGGGATTTCTCAGCCTTCCCACTGGTTTCACTATATATGGTCTATCTTCCTTTGAAGACATCACATCTACTGCAATATTATTCTATGTATTTATGTGTATAAATCCATAGCTCTTTGGTGTTTGTTCATTTTCATCATTCCCAACTTCTGAATACATAGTGCTTTTGGAACAAAACCACATAAAATAATCATTTGTAAATTAATTTCAGTGTCTGTATTAAAATGTCCTTGGCACTACCTATTTGTGGAGAGAGATAGGTTCTTGTCCCATGGCTTCAATTTTTTATTTTGCACATGATGAAAAGCATCAGGTAGATTATGTGAATCACCTATAGAGACATGCATGCATAACAGAGTTAGAGGCAAGGTTTCTGGACCTCTACCACAGAGTCCCTCCCTGTAATTCCTCCCTTCTCCTTTCCTTTCTCTGTCTCTTCTCTCCTTCCCTTCCTTCATTTCTTTCTTAAATTCTTTTTTAAATTTAAGTATTCTTTGCATTTATTTTAAAACTCTAATGTAATTATTAATCAATCTCTCATATTAGGGGGAGAACATATCGTTAGGTCCCTATTGAAACCCATGTATTATTATCAGGCACTTGTCAGCCCGAAGAGGCTGTTGATCTAGTAGTGTAAACATTGACATATTTGGTATATCAGTGAAATTAAAATATATGTAAGTATCATGTTTAAAATAGCACTAAAGAAGTAATATAACTTATGCACTGAACAATTCCAGGGACTCTATGTTTTTCAAGTTATCTTAAAAACAAATGATAAGGACTAGTGATGAAAAGAGAAACTTAAAAAAGAAAAGGTCAACTCTTGCCCTACTTTGTGGACTATAATGATCTTCAGTATTTTTTATAGCATCTGAAAAATCTGGAGCAGTTAATATCTGAAAACTAAAATAAGAGGCCAGAAGTTTCTAACGCCTTTCTTTTTTATTGTAATAAAATTTTGATGAAATTAATGTATAAAAGTTTAAGATATACATAGGTTTTATGTATGTTTGTTTGTTTGTTTCAAACAGGCTCTCATTATGTAGTCCAGGCTGACCTTGAACTTATGATCTTCCTGCCTCTATTTCCCTAATGCTGGGATTAAAGGCATATACCACCATGCCTGACTGTTTCCTTTACTGACAGGATCTTAAGATCCTACGGCCAGATTACCAAGAGCTGGGATTAAGGACATGGCTCATCCATCATACCTAGCCCTGTCCATGGCTATTTTTCTTAAACAGGTGCCTTAGGATTTCTATTGCTGTGAAGAGACACCATGACCATGGCAACTATTATAAAAGAAAACATTTCATTTCAGAGATTTAGTCCACTATCAGCATGGCAGGGAACATGGTGGTGTGCAAGCAGATATGTTGCTAGAGAAGTAGCTGCTACATGTTGATATGTAGGCAACAGGAAGTAGACTGTCTCACTGGGCATGGCTTGAGCATATATAAGACCTCAAAGCCTGCCTCCACAGTGACACACTTCCTCCAACCAGGCCACACCTTCTAAAATGCCACTCCCTTTGAGGGGCATTTTTTTCAAACCACAACAGCATGGTATAGAAAGAGTATTTTATTGTCATCAAGTGTTTATTTTCATAAGATAACTTAGACTGTTTTGTGAAAAGCATATAAATTACTTTCATCACAGAAAAACTTCGGTTGAGAGGTATTTTTTCCTATTTTGGTAGAATAAAATGTTTACAGAGTAGGAAAGCAATTGTTTCAAGAGATTAAGAACAATTGCTCCCATCAGCCTCTGCTCTCATCATTAGATAAAGACAGGGCTTACTTCAGATGTCCAGGCCATGATAAGTTCACAGGTATGAATAATCCTTCAAGGTAACACATTCAACAAAACAAGGACTTGATGTTTCACTGGAGAAAAATTTGTGAAAGAAAAGTAGCTCTGTGAGGGTCTGACTCCTCCATATGACTTTGTTCCAATTTATCCTGCCATGATAATGGTATAACATTTGGAATAGAATGGTAGGGCCAGTCAGTGAATAAATGGCTTATTGACCGGCCCAGTCTGCTGCATCTTCTTTCCCAAATTCTTGGTGATGGTAAGAAAGTCATTGAATCCATCTCTGCCCTCGCCTAATTATTCAGGTCAGTTTGGGGTTTTATGAGTCCCTGGGCTTATAAATCCTCTGAAAATTTTAGATTTTTATAGAACAGACAACAATTTCCATACCATTGAATAATTATGGTGAGTTTTCTGATTCTATTTCTATTGAGGAAATATTTGGACATTATGCGGGCTAGTAATTTGCCAGATGCACTGCATGAGTCATATCCTATTTAAAGAGGCTTGGATAAGTAATTTAGAAACAAAATAGAGGTACACATTTCTGTGTGAAAAGAAGAAACAGAAATACACATCATCTTTCAAAAAGTGATATAATTTGTAGTGATTTCCAAAAAGATCTTATTACAAGAAGATAGGCAGTACACTAGAATCCAGTATAAACTGGCAGGAATCAGTATGAAAAAATGAAATGATTCTCTATATGTTCAGGGATATGCCATGTGCATCCTCAATATGCCACAGCTTTAGTACCATCTCAGCCACCACAAAGTATAGTTGATTATAACATTAAACACCGCTACAAAAGAAAAAGACATTGAAAATCTCTAAGGATTCTTCTTAGGAATAATTATGGGAGGCAGTGTGTCTCTACAGTCTGCTTCTGTAAGTGCCTGCCATGTAAGGCATTACGATAGCTGCTTTGAGGGATTTGAAGAATAGGGAAAACATTCAATCAAAGCACTCATGATGGAGGAAGAACAATAAGAAAGCTCAGGATTGTAATTTAATGAGGAAGACTGGAAGTTTCACAAGAGTAATAAGACTATTGGAACCTTTGTTGGGATGATTTCAAAATTATCGATATCATCTAAAACAAAATGGACTATCTACTTCATGCAGCTCTTGAGAGTGGGTCCCTGTTTTGTAGTTGGTTCAGCTGGTGTACAGGAATGCTGTTCCTGCTGGGAAACAAAACTTGCTCATTCACTTAACAGAGTGGTTCTCAACCTCCCCAATGCTGTGACCCTTTAATACAATTCCTCATGTTATAGTGACTCCTCCAACCATAAAATTATTTTTGATGCTACTTCATCACTGTAATTTTGCTACTGTTATGAATCACAATGTAAATATCTGATATGCAGGATATGTGACCCCTAAGAAAGGGTCATTTGAACCCCAAAGGGTCATGACGCACAGTCTGAGAACCACTGATTCATATTGGCATAGAATTTGGTATACAAGTTTATTTATCAAATGAAGGAAGCTTCAAATTTTCTGTTCCTACTATCATAAGATATTCTACTTTTAGTTAAGTGATAAATAGACATTAGAGTATAAAACATTTTCTAGATTTGTAGAAGTTTGTATAATGATTCACCCTGTATCCAATGAATTGCTATCGTTCGGTCATTTTTGCCATCTTGGAATAAATCATACTTTTAAAATGTGCTGTTGGCCTTGGTAATGTAATAGTTAAGAGTACTTAATGCTCTTCCAGAGGACCCAAGTTGGGTTCCCAGCAGTTCACAACAATCTGGAACTCCAGTCAGGGAGATCTGATGCCCTCTTCTGGCTTCTGAACACCAGATATACACATGGTACACATACAAACATATAGGCTAAACACTCAAAGACATAATACATAATAAATCTGAAAAAGACTTAGATTTGCAGCTTGGTCTGGTAGCACAGGCCTATAATTTTAGCTATTTGGTAGGCTGAATCAAGAGAATCAAAAATTCAAAGCCTCTTTGGGCTAGAGAGTGAGTTGAAGACCATCTGGTCAACATAATGAGACTAAGTTGAGCTATTTTATAAAGATTTAATAGGATCTGATGACATAGGTAAGTGAGAGAGGGCATAACTAAAATGTATGAGGTCCTAGGTTCAGTCTCCAGTAGTGAAGAAAGGGAAGATTTTATTTTCTTAGTCCTATTGAAGTTTCAGAAAGCCTTTTAAATAGATCTGGGATCGTATTAGTTCCTGGGAAAGAACTCATGTTGTTGTCTGGGTAGAGAGCAGAGTGAGTGAGCTCTGGAACTGAGTGTAAGTGGATCCAGCAGGCAATCACTGCACCACCAGGTTCGAGATGCTGGTGCTTGCCCTAGACTAAAGCACCAGAGACTGAGGAAAGAATATGGCTTAAAGGCTTCTGTAGGAAGCACAGATGGCAGGAAAGTGTGATGGATTGTTCCTGGAGTCTTGGGAATAAGAAGTTTCTTTCTCTTCTCTTTTTGTGTGTGTGTGTGTGTGTGTGTGTGTGTGTGTGTGTGTGTGTGTGTGTGTGTGTGTGTGTACCCACACATAGGCTTGCACAAGGATACATTCAGAGTCCCAAGGAAGGCATTGGGTATCTTTTCCTAATGCTCACTGCCTTAATTGCTTGAAACGGAATTGTACCAGACTTTTTATTTTGGACACCAACCAGCTCCCAAATCATGACATGGAGACTTATTATTAGTTTTGAATGCTCGGCCTAGGTTAGGCTCATATCTGACTAGCTCTTTGAACTTAAATTAACCTGTTTCCCTTATCTACTTTTGCCTTGGGGCCTTTTACTTTTCTTTCCTTTGGTATATCTTATTTCACTGTGCTCATGTCTGTTAGCTGGCTGATAGCTATGTGACTGGAGGCTACCTGGATGGCCCCAGGAATCTCCCTGGATTTCTCTTCTCTTTTCCTTCTTCTCTTGTTCTTCATCTCAAGCCTAGATTTCTCCTCCTGTTTATTCTTTCTGTCTGCCAGCCCTGCCTAACCTTTCTCTGGCTATCTATTGGTCTCTTAACTCTTCATTAGACCAATCAGATGCCTTAGGCAGGCAAGGTGAAATGAATGCAACATATCTTTACATAATTAACAAATGCAGCATGAACAAAAGTAACACATCTCTAAACATCATTCACAAAGGCAGCAGAAACCATTGTAGCACACCTTTACATAGTTAAAGCAGTATTCCGAAGCATATACAAATGTAACACATCTTTGCCTAGTTAAAATAATATTCTACAACATGGAATTTTTCATAGAAGCTAAAGTCTCCCATGTGGCTGGCAGCAAGCTCCCAAAATCTATCTGGTTCAGGCACAACCACTGTTCCCTTAGGCATGCAGAGCCATGCCTGGCTTTTACATACTTGCTGGAGACTCAAACTCCGGGTCTTTTACTTGGACAGCAAGCACCCTTGCCTGGTGAGTTAACTCCTTAACACCCCAATTTCCCATCTTAATTGTCCAACTTAATAAAGATTGGTTTGGTTTCCAAAAGGAAGGCTGGCTTTGTGGAGGAGTGTGGTGCTGATTCACAGAGCCCAGTTGGAAAGATGATCCTAGAGGTGGTTGTAACTGAGAGAAGAGACCAGACCCAGGAACAGGTTGACTCTGAGTTTAAAGTGCAGCTACTGGAACTGGGTTTGATGTTCTAATATTGCCTTTGTAGTTCATCTTCTGGGAGCTGGTGGTGGTCCTGGGAAGTAGTGTGAAGCTTAAGAAAAACACAGAATGTTTTCAGCGTTACCATGGGATACAAGTGGAAAAAAGAAAATAATTTGGGGCCAGAGCTTTTTGCTCCTTTGCTCAAATTTGCTCCTTTGAGTTTTTAGTTCATTAACTAATGCTGGTGTCAATCTGCCTTGCACTATGCGAGTTTTCAGTGGAGCCAGCCACTCTGGTGCCAATGGGGACAATGTCAAGATCATCTGACTTGTAAAGACAAAGCAGAAGGAGCCAAGTGGGTTCAGGTTATGGGAAATACTGAAAGCTTGCACCAGGGACTGTAAGCTGGCTAGTCTAAAATAAGGAACAAATAATTGGATATAGAAACCTGATGACTCTTCCTCTACTAAAATTTTAGCCAGTCGAGGCAAAAGAGGAAAACATTAGAAGGTTTTTATAAATTCAAACTAGAGAGGGAGTTGGCAAAGTCACATCCAGACACATCATTTTCATCGGGTTTCTTGCAGGGCTTCATTATAGAAGCTTCATCATCAAAGGAAGCTTGGACGGAGTCAAAGGCTATCAGTAAAATGGGCAACACTGACCTTGCTTTCACAACAAAAGATATTTAAGATTAGGAGAGTGTTTTGCACTTTGTCCACATTTGAATTTCAAAACATTTAATTAGGCTCTGGTAAGTCAGAATGAAATTTGGGGTTAAACTTAATTCACCTTTATTAGCAAGCTCCCTTCCTGAAATGGCAGCCAGCACTCACTGGATAGCTTTAAAACTGCCTAATGGATTAATCTGTCCTTAGTGGATTGTCCTTTGCAAACTTACCTTTTGTTTTCTTAACCCAGGGTAGGCATTATAAATAGTAAGAAAAACTGTACCTAATGATCAATATGTTAACTGCTTAGAGTCAGCTATTTCTGGAGAAAAAAGAACAAGAGGAATGTCTACCATAGAGTCTCCAGATTATCTATCCTCCTTAGATTTATGGAAGCCAGAGCTTCTGATGAGCTGTAGATGACATCGGAATCTGTGTAAAGTGTGGATCATTGCAGAATTGATCATCATTCTAGTGCCGCACATCACCGATGGCCCAAAATAGATTTCCTTAAACTCCCTTCATAAAGCGCTTCACTTGTCATTGTTAGAGGAAAATGGTCCTTAGAGTGAAAATATGGCTATTTTTCTCGTCATTCCGTTCATTGTAATAATAATAATAAGCCACACTTTGATTCCTGATTTTTATCATGTAGTAGCAAACCAAGATTTTGTGGGGGAACATTTCATAAAATTCTTGGGGACTGCTGTTTAGATATATCTACTAAAACCAATGTCAAAATGTATGAACAGTTTACTGAAAATCTTTCCTCTTGGTAAGTCTATTCTTTGATCCTTGCTTCTAGAAAAAGATTTTTTTTTAAATCAAAACTCAACAGTTAAACTTATTTAAAACCATAAAAAGAGTTACTTGAAGATCTCGAGAGCAACTCTTCACTTTGAGAATGTTTGGCTGTTCTTTTGGCTAGGGAATGCTTGGCTGCCTCCACACTCCTAGTGTATGCAGAAGTGCATGCTAATTCTGGAGGGGAATTCAGGGCAGGGCTGTAACTCATGGCTACATTTGCCTGGGGTGTGTGAGGCCTTGGGTTCACTCTAGCACCACCAGCAGTGCACATTAGTAATACAGGGCTAGTCTGGCAGTTGTTGCTTTGGTCCTACCACACCAGAGCGATTCCTTGTTCTTTGTGGTGGCCATTGGTAGTGTTACAATTTCTGTACCTTTGGCCCCATAGGCTTCTCTGAGGAGAAAAGGGTTGAGATATTTCTTTTCCTGCTCTTAAAAAAAAGCACAGAAGAGTTAGCTGAAGAACTGGAGAGCACTTCACTCTGAGAATGTTTGGCTGTTCTTTTGACTAACTGGCTGCCTCCACACTCCTAGTGTGGTCAGAGGAGTGTGCTGATTATGAAGGGGTTAAACCTACTCCTTTCCCTCCTAACTCTTTTTTTCCTGGAATAGCTGACTCTAGTGGTTAACATATTGATCGTTTGGTACAGTTTTTCTTACTATTTATAATGCCTAGCCCAGGTTAAGAAAACAAAAGGTAAGTTTGCAAAGGACAATCCACTAAGGACAAATTAATCCATTAGGCAGCTTCAAAGCTATGAGGTGAGTGTTGACTGCCATTTCAGGAATAATAAAGGTGAACTAAGTTTAACCCCCAAAGAATTAGTATGTGCTCTCCTCCCCTCTCGATGCTTCACAACTACAGCCGCTCCTGGATTTACTCCTGGGTCTGTCCCTGTCATCCCTGGTAAGCCATGATTCCATTCTGTAGAAACTTAATTGCTAAACTTTACAGTGCCATACTGCAAAGTCACTGGTGTGTCCTGGCTGATCACAAGGTGACCGGATGCTGAAGTTCACCACTCAGCATCACAGAGAGAGGACTGGTTGCACATTGCTCAAGTCAAGATAAGATAAAATCTCAAAATTCCCAGTATGGCTTCCACTGAATGAGCACATGGCTTTCTAAGCTGACCTTTTGTTGAATGTATCCCTGGCTGTTTGTCCTCACTAAGTGCCAGCAGCCCTACTGTTCCCTTAGGGTTATGATTTGTCCCCGGTTTCTTTCTGTTTCAAAATCCTGGTTGTTTCCTTATTCTGTATAAGTTCCATTAACTTACATATAACTCCACAAATGGTCCTTTATGAAATTCTTCTAAGATATTGCACCGGTATGACTTTTGCTTCTTACTAGATTGATCTAGAATCTTTATTTACATAAAAAAACAGACCTGAAATGGGGAGTCACTGAACCAACAAGATGCATTATTTTGGAAATCATGCTTGTGAATATGCAGAGGCATGTACAAAATAAAAAGTAACTACGTGCTGGCTTCCACACTCAGATCTGGCTAATGAGCTCCTCTGAGTTCTGTGCTTTGGAAGACCCTACTCTGGCTCTTCTCCAGATATAATCCTCCTCTGAGATAGAAGTCTTTGGGGCTGAATGCCCCCCATACTCCATCCTTCCCTGCCTTCCACCAACTCATCCCCTTGTCCTGTCATCAGCCTTGTACTCTGGATACTTTAGCCATGGGATTTCTCATCTGAACACATCTGGTCACATTTCAAGGGCCTGATTTGTGTGTGTGTGTGTGTGTGTGTGTGTGTGTGTGTGTGTGTGTGTGTGTGTGTTGAGGGTGGAAATGATAGGAAACCATTTGGATAGAGCAAGGGATAATGGAAGGGGTGTTCAGTCCAAGGACTGGGACTAAGGAATGTTCTCATTTTGTTTAGTGTCCTTTTGCCAGGTTGAAATTATGGGTAGGTAAGCTTTTTTGAGTACTGGTCTTTTGCAGCATTTTTGCCCTCAGTGTTTGCCAGCAGCAAGATAACACCAGCAGGAGGTGAGAACAGCAGGTTGGAGGCTTGTCTGTTGTTACAGCCTGCATACAGGGCTTGGTGCTGAGAGCTGTAGCTCTGAAAGTAGTGTAGTCTCTTGATAACTTTCTGGCTGTTTTTGTGTGTCAACCTGACACAAGCTAGAGTCATCAGAGAGGAAGGAGCCTCAGTTGAGGAAATCCCTCTATGAGATCCAGCTGTAAGACATCTTATCATTTAATGATCAATGAGGGAGGGCCCAGCCCATAGTAGGTGGTATTATCCCTCGGATTTTGGTCCTGGGTTCTATAAGAGGGTTGGCTGAGCAAGCCATGGGAAGCATGCCATTAAGCAGCTCCCCTCCATGGCCTCTGCATCAGCTCCTATATCCAGCATCCTGCCCTATTTGAGCTCCTTGAGTGATAAACAGTGATGTTGAAGACTAAGCCTAGTCCTTTTTTTGGTCATGGTGTTTTGTCACAGCAGTCGAAACCCTAAGACAAATCGGTACCAGGAGTGGGGTATTTTTGTGATAGACCTGACCATGTTTTTGTTCAGAATATTATGTGAAGGGACCAAGCCCTGTTTTGGTAGCCATGACAGGCTAACACGTGCTTGCCTGACCTTGCCTTGGTCACTAGGAGGTCAGATGCCCACCTCTTGGCAAGGAACCAATCAAAAGTTAGCTTGAAGGGCTGTGCTTTATGGCTCTGGGTGTGCTTTATGGACAAGTGCACAGCAGTGACGTACAGCGCATGGAAACCACCCTGGGAAGGCCTATGGGCCATAACAACCAGTTGACTAATCAACACAGGGCAGATCCCCAAGCCTAGAGGCGCACCAATCCTGAGATTGTGGGTATCCCTAGACACTCCCCTTATAATGCTCTATAAGATCTCTGTCTCATGGTTTCTCGGGGTTTTTTCCCCAGCCATCGGCCATGATGGATGGATGAAAGACCTGAGCCAATGGGGTTAGCTTGTTAAACAACTGTAATAAAAGACTCATTGCTTTTGCATCAAAATGGGCCTCTTGGTGATTTGGGGATTCAGAAGTTGGGCAAAACAATATGGACTTTGGGACTGTGGATAGAAAAATCAGTTGAATGCTTTAAGTGCTGCTTAATTGACCATACTAGTAGGAGCATGAAAGGCAATGGTGCTGAGTGTGATTTGATAAACTGTGGGGTGCTCACTCAAGAGATTTCAGAGGAGAAGAATTTTAGTTTATTGCCTAGAGATCATTTTTGTGATATTTTAGTGAAGGAAGTGGTTGCTTTGTCCTTGTCTGAAGAGTTTGCATAAGGCTAAAGAGTTTTGGCATAATTCCCTTGGCAGAAGAAATCTCAAAACAGCCTAGTATAGGTTTTTAGTGGTAATTCTAATAAAGATTTATAATGAAAAGGAGCAAGTTGAGCAGGGTAAATTTAAAAAATGAAATTTTTGAAGAGAAAAAGAATGCCAGAAAGTGAGATAGAGTTAAATTCTGTGTTCAAGAAGATGAATGGATTAAGAAATGGAATAAAGGGAATGGTGACCTCAGGGCAAGATCCCACCCAGCTAAATTTCCAACTTGTGAAAAGGAACTAAAGAAAAGCTTAGAGCTGGGTGTGGTGAGTAACACCTTTAATCCCAGCACTGGGAAGGCAGAGGATGGTAGATCTCTGAGATTGAGATCAATTTACTCTACAGAGCAAGTTTTGGCACAGCCAAGTTTGGCAGTGAAGGGCAGAAAGCTGATGAAGATGTGATTGAACATGGGGGTCATGTTCCAGCCCCAGTAACCTTGGGACTTGGAAACTTGGCACCTTTGGCTAAGTGATTCTGGCTTCAGAGTTAAGGATAGAAGATATAGGTCATGGAATTTGCCTCTGTGCCTAAAGAAAGCTGCTGAGGCCAGGCATGTATCAGGTACATAGTAGAGAGGCCATTGAGGGAAGCTGTGAAGTTGAAGCCTGGATTGCTTTGGAGAATCCAAGATGTTAGAGATGCCAGAGTCATGGAATACATACCAAGGAGAGCTGCTAGCAGGGAGTAGAACCAGCCCACAAGAGAGAAGTGTGTTGCAGTAAACAAAGCTGAAAGCAGTTGGAGATCTGGAGAGCATTTTGACACCAGACATGGAGATGCAGAGTTTGGAGTTTGTCCAGTTGGTTTTCTGTCTTGCTTTTGTATAGGCTCAGGAAGACTGATTCCTCAGTCCTTACCTGACATTGCATCTTCTGGGATTTAGCTCTTCACACTGGCCTGTGTTCCAGCTCTTGGCCTGCAATATCTAAAATTTTTGACCTGAAAGATGTGACAGGTCTCTGGAATTCCTTAAGTGATCAGGATGGGCAGTTTATCTTCTCGGTCTCCTTATAGCTGTCTGTCCTTTATCAGTCCCAGATCTCTGCCCTCTCTTCCTGTTTTTCTATATCCCCCCACTTCCTTTTCTAGCCTCTTGAATATACTCTCAGCAGCTAGACTCCATTGAGGCTGGGATGACAAGAGATCTAGCACAAAGTTTTGGTACTAGTTCTACCTGAGGCTGCAGCTTCAGGAGTTGTGTAGTTCCCTCGTGGTGAGTGTGGAATGCTTAAAATGGCTGTTGGCATAGGGAAGCCTGACTGACTGTATGCTTAGGTGAGAGTTCTTTTGCTCAAGGCAGTCTAGATAGCAAGAGAGCCTCTAACAGGTGTTAATTGGGGATTTAAATTGCCCATCTCCCAAAAATCTTGAACATCAGAAAGAGTGATGTAAAGAACTGATTGGTAATGCTTATGGTGGTTTTAACAATATTTAAGAGTTGTCTTCAGTGCTTAGCATCTGCACAACAGCCAGGAAGAGGTGGGACCCCCTAATTTGTCTCAGGCCAATAGAAGTTCCATTTTGTCACACGCTTTGGTGTAACACTGTTCCCCCAAAAGAATTCCATAAATTCTCAAATTAAACCTGCCTTCCCGGCTTCGAATTCCTTTAAGGAAACTAAATCTGACAGCAGTCGGGCAGGAATAGGAAGCAGAAATTGCCCAGCTTGGAATGGTAAAGGAAAGCTATAGCCTGTGGTAGAAAGACCCCTTCCACAGCTAAACCTGTCTTTCATCTTTCTGTTCTCACTGTCGCTACTGCCACCACCATTAATATTAAACCTCAAATCTGTTCCCTATGAAATACTTGATTTTTTGTACTCATTTCTTATAGCAAATAATTTGTCCTTAAGTCCATTGTTGTCTACTATAAATACAGACAGATCTTTCCTTGCTTATAAAGAACATGTCTAGCTTAAAGACAAAAGCACACTAAGTCTGTTCAATTGAAGCTTTATGTGTCACAGGGGGCTTCAGAAATGAAGACCCAGAAGCCTAAGGAAACATATTTTTGTAGTAGGCCTCAATGAAGAGTGCCCAATTGTGTATTAAGATGAGCAGGCAGGCTTTGACATAATGGCATGAGCTATACAGATTCTTCCTGTCTTCTCCATGTAGGATTTCTTCCTCCAGGGTAAGGAGCAGGGCCTCTCTGGATTAAAGTTCTCAGGGAGCATTGAGAAGGGGAACAGTGAACTTTCTAGGTTTCTGGATTTGCTATGGGAGACAGGGGTTCTAGTTTCTTTGTGAGGTCTTGAGAGGTAGGAATTCTGATGTCTATGGAGGAATTGAAGACTTGCGTTAGAAAAGAGCAGTGGAAACCAGAGAATGGGAAGACAGAAAGTACCTGGCTTCCACGGTCCTTCCAGTTCCCTCCAGTTCAGACTACTAAACATGCTAAACAAGCCCATACTTTGAGTATTCACTTCTAAGGTTCCACACTGCTTTAGTCAAGAATGTATCATATTTCACTCCTTTTGATATATGAGTGATTTGTCATGATTTTAAATAACATTTTGTGACCTAATAACTTAGGCTACATGGCTATTCCTCATTCTGAAATATCAGAGGTCAGCCATGCCAAGCCCAAATCCAAGACTTCAAATAACTTTTCTTTATAGAAATGGTAATTTCAAAATTTTCTATAACTTGTTTTTTAACATGCTCTGTTAAGCAGACTTGTTCATCTAGAACTTTCCATGGTTCTCTCCAGAACTCTCAGATTAGTTATCACCAACAAACTACTTCATTTATCCAGTCTTTCCTATGAGTATCTTAGCTACCTTCTTTATGTTTTATTACTTTTGAATCTGTATATGATATATGTGTATGATGTGTGTGTATGATATGTGTGTGCATATGTGTGTATGATGTCCAGGCACATGTATATGTATAATGTGTGTGCATGTGTGAATATGATATGCATGCATGTATGTGTACATACATACATATATATATGCCACAGTGTGCATATAGAAGTCAGAACACCATCTCAGGTGCTGGTCCTCACCTCCACCTTGTTAGAGACAGACTCACTATTTCACTGCTGTATACATTCAACTATCCGGCCCATGAGTTTCTGGAAATTCTCTTACCTCTGGCTACAGGGATGTTGGGATTACAGATGCATCCTCTTATATCTGACTTACATGGGCTCTGGGGATCTAATCATGGACCTTATGTTTGTGAATCAGAACTCTGGGCACTGAACCATCACCCAAGCTCTCAGCTGTGTTCTTACTAACTGAAACTGCTCCGAGATAGGCACTTTCTGTGAGTCTTCCTCACACAGACCTTGTGGACATGCTTTGTGGTGGAGTTCTTTTTCCTCACTCTCCTTAATGCCTTGCCCTGCTCTCTTAAACACACAGATGTGAACTGATCGTCTTTAGCTTCCTGGAGAGTGCTGCTCAGCTTTGTTTCCCTCCCAAAGTATGCCCCCAATCTGTGCTCTGCAATACAGAGATATGGATCTTTCCACTTATTTCATTTCTGTGCTTAAAACACTTCTACAGCCCCCTATAGCCTTCAAGGACAAAGTTCAAGCTATTTCATTTGGCACAAGGAGCCTTTTGTAAGCCTATTTCTTTCTGTAGTTTCAGCTTTATTGTTTTCTAATGGTGAAGCATGAGGCCGGTTGAGCGACTTGTGATTATCTGCAGGGTCTCAATGCAGTCCCCACCCTGGCTGTCTTAAAAAAGCTTGGGTGATGGTTCAGTGCCCAGAGTTCTGATTCACAAACATAAGGTCCATGATTAGATCCCCAGAGCCCATGTAAGTCAGATATAAGAGGATGCATCTGTAATCCCAACATCCCTGTAGCCAGAGGTAAGAGAATTTCCAGAAACTCATGGGCCGGATAGTTGAATGTATACAGCAGTGAAATAGTGAGTCTGTCTCACTGTATCAGTCCTCCTAACACACACTGTCCATGCCCTGCCCCCATCACAGTGGCTCCTGCATGGTGCCCTCTTCTTTTGAGAACAAGGCTCATGTCCTGGAATGGGCACATTTGTTGAATCAGGGACTAAAGGACATGTAACCTAAGTTGTCTAGCTGGTAGATCTCAGAGGAAGATGTTTGAGTTCTTTCTCCTCCTTGGAAGTGGAGCTGGTATCTGTGGACTAATTTATATTTTTTTCTGCAGGATCCACGAAAGTTACATGGTATGTGTGGTAGGGTGGTGCTGGTAGCGTGAAAAGGGCCTGTATCTGTATTCTGTTTGTAGATGGAGAGGATACAGGGGACTGAGGGGAAAAAATCCCAGGCTGCCCCCCAAAGACCAGCTCTCAGGAACTGTGAAAATAGAATGTGGACTAGCTGTTGAGTAAACCCCCACAACTGCCTGTCCTGCAATGTCCTCTGGGCTCAGATTAGTGTACCCTAGGATCTGTCACCCTAGTTTCCCTGGGCACTCTTTTGGACAGCCATCAAATTAACAGGAGCTTCTTCTTCCCATCAAAATCTAATCAATCAAATTCACCGTCCACAGAAATAACCCTTGGAGATTTGACATGGACTAACCAGTTGTTGAGGATAAAGTGCTTCCAAGTCAGATGGCCTGAAGAATTAGCTAGTGAAGGTGTCTTTCACGCCCTTCCTTCCCTTTGCCTGGAATGTCCTCTCCTTGCTTTTCTGCTTGGCAAACACTGATTTGTTCTCTTAAATTCTGCTTCGTTACCCCGGCTGACATCTGCATTGCTCTGTGATGTGATACCTCAAGGTGTGGACAAACCAGGACCATTTTAATGTGTGCCAGCCTCCTGCACACTGTTACCTTCTTTAAGAACAAGGACCATCAGTTTTATGTTTTTACATCTATCCCTAACTCTATGCCTAAAACACAGTAGAAGCTAATTAATATTACTTCAAGATTTAAGACTTGAGAGGAAAACAAAACAAAACAAAACAAAAGAGCATTTGTTTGGCTTGGCCAGAGATATTACTTGCAACTTTATTTTTTAAGTGATAATAACAAAATTTCAAATACACAGAAGCCTAAAACCCTATATTCTAATTTCCTGTAATCTTTACAACTGCCCTGCATTAGTTTCACCATTAAGAACTTAGATATTTGGCTTTGGTATACGAAATCTGATGACCTATCTTAAATATTTATGTAACATTTAATGTAACTTTACATCAAATCAATAATCATAACTCATGGAGCACTCCTAAGGAATCAAATACTCCCTTGAGGCACAGCAGTTTCAAGGACAGGACAAACATTTGAAATTAGAAAAAGGAAGTTCAATTTAGTGAACCATCTAGCCTTGAAGGAGCTGTTTACCCTGTGTGAACATGCAGTTTATACTGAAGCTAGATTTTATTTGTACAGGATTACCCCCACACACACACACACCAGTCTAAAAACCTAAAGATTGAAGAATCTGTTACTACCATCTGTAGGACCATATTTACATAGTTTACAAGGTAAGGGGTAATTAGCAGCCAGGATAAAATCTTGACTAAATATTGTCATATGTTATTAATCTCCTTGAATCTCTGGCTTGATCCCTGGGGGCTTTGGTGACAGGCTCTTTGTCACCTTCCCTCACTACCCTAGCCATGCTATTATAGGAATAATGTAAAAGGAATGGCCATCCTCTTGGAAAAACAAAATCCTATTTTTTCAAGTTTCCTTTAAATTAAACTAGTTGTAGCCCAAGGATGCCTCTGCACTTTGTGTTCTTACATAAGAAAACATAACCTAAGTCGGGCGTTGGTGGCACACCCTTTAATCCCAGCACTCGGGAGGCAGAGGCAGGTGGATCTCTGTGAGTTGGAGGTCAGCCTGGTCTCCAGAGCAAGTGCCAGGATAGGCTCCAAAGCTACACAGAGAAACCCTGTCTCGAAAAACAAAAACAAAACAAACAAACAAACAAAAAAGAAAACATAACCCAATTTAGTAAACAAACTAACAAAAAGTCCAATTTAGGAATGTACTTTTGTAACCAACAGTATGAGCCCTTTAAATCAGAAACATTCCCCAATGTCAGAATTCATTGAGTAACAGTAAATCTCAAGGTATTATTTTGTTCTCTGTTTACTGTTAGCAATTTCCCAGGTTCTACTGCTTTTCTTGATTGTCTTGTCTAAGGCAAACATAGATCCTTTTGTTCAAATCTTAATTCTGAATATTAACTCTCAAATCACACATTATACATACATGCACATATGTGTATGTACAAACAGGTTACAGATTGGCTATACAGCATTATAGAGGCAAAGAACTTCAAAGATGCCTGAGTGTCCATGGAAACTGATGGAGTACTAGAGTGTTTCTATGTGCCTAGTGAAGCTGTAGAAGAAGCACCAGTGGCTGCAGACCAGAGGGTTAGACTGCTAGGTCAGAGTTAAGCCCTGGGAACATGGTGGAATTCAGAATTTCTCTTCTACAAGGTGGGTAATAAATGCCATTCTTTCATTTGCCTTTTCCCTGAAAGATTTCATGCCAGGACTGAGAGGAAAGAATGCTACAAGAGACCGAGAGTCTAAATACAGGGACTATGCTGGTCCCTCCTTTTAGTCTGTGGCCTTTCAGACAAATTCACCTGTCTTTCTGCAACATCGGCCATTCTTCCTTCAGTCTAAGCATGGACCAGACAATGTTGTGTGGATCATTAGGTCTTTGTTCTTAAGAATCCCTGGCCTTTAATTTTTATTAAATAAATTTGTCATGCTTTTACCTTATTAACCTTTTACTAAAGAAATGTTGGCCATGACCCTTTTGATGAGTAGGGAAAGATACCAACCACACTTTCTGCTCTTAGAATATCTTGTGGTTCCTTCAATTCTTTTTATTATAGGGCAAATTTGTGTAGTGATTATACTAGGCTTTAGCTCTTGATATTTTCCCTAAGAACTACCTTTTGCAAAGGTTTTGATTTTTGAAGTTATCATCTCTATGAGAGGTACCAAGTACCTGTTTGAGAACTCAAGGTCAAGAATTTGAAGGCTTCTATTTGCCACTCTGCTACTCTGTTTTCTTGAAGCTCTGTTCACTTCATTCAAGTTCCGAGTGTAATTGGAGGATTATGGTTTTAGCTCTGGGAAAACTGAATAGAGGCAATATTTTATTACATGGAATATATAACAGTAAGTTCTGTGGAAGAGAAAATAGTGCAGGTAATCCAAAGAAATGAATCTGGATTTCAGAACAAACTAGTTTTTGAAGTTCTTCTATTTTTTTCATAGTATTTTCCCTCTGATAAAGTTACTTGTGTTTCACCCACTGAGTGAAGAAGTTGTTGACAAAAAACACAACTTTGTAAAGGTAGAAAAACCATGGCTTGGCAGTAAATTTTGTTTCAGATAAATGATGGTGTAAATGAAATGTAAATGAATAATCTGAAGTTATCTTTACAAGGTTTCCTAAGAGTGAGTGTTTAAAGAATCAGAACACATAAAATTCACAGTGCAATTGAAACTCAATACATTCTGTACCCAGCCATAACTAAATTAGGGAAATTTAATTCATGCACATATAGTATTAATACCATATAATCTTTTAAAATAAACAAACATCATTAGAACCTATATGTAAAAATAAAGTCAAAGAACAGTGTAAAAGGAGTTCTTAATTGGCCTAAGTAATAAAAACCCAGAGTCAGATATACAGGGAAATGCTGAGAGATCAGAGAGAAGGAGCAAGCCACAGCACACCCTAACTCCTTAGCGTCTCAGCAGAGAAAAGATAGAGTTCCTGTTTCACCCTACTTATATCCTGTTTCCACCAAGCTATCTCACTTCCCGTCTCTCTGTACAGACCTCCAGACCTCTATGGTTAGCTAGTGGCAAGCTCCATTCTCTGACCTCCAGACAGACTTTATTTATACAAGCAACATATTACCACACAACAGGTTGGATAAATAACCAATAATGTATATAAGTTGATCTATAACTTTTACCACAAGTCATTGATAGTTTCACTTTTAACCACCACAAAGCGAAAAGATTTGTATTTTAAACTACTTCACATATAAATTGCTTTAGTTGATACTCATTGTGTTTGATGGGTATGGTGGTTTGAATAAGAATAGCCCCCATAGACTCATATATTTGAATGCTTAAGGAATAACATTTGTTATGGTGTGGCCTATTGGAGGTGGTGTGGCTTTGTTGGAGGAAGGGTGTCACTGGGAGGAGGGTGGGTTTTAAGGTTTCAGATGCTCAAGCCAGGCCCAGTGGCTCATTCTATCTTCCTACTGCCTTTTGAACCAGATGTAGAACTCTCTGTTACCTCTCCAGCACCATGTTTTCCCACATGCCACCATGCTTCCTGCCATGATGATAATGGACTAAACCTCTGAACTGTAAGCCAGCCCCAATTAAACATTTCCCTTTATAATCATTGCCTTGGTCATGGTGTCTTTTCACACAATGGAAACCCTAACTAAGACAATGGGAAAAATGAATTTCTTCATTTCAAAGACCAATGAGCTAAATTTGATCCTTCGAGCTAAGTAATTGCAAAGTCTAGTTTTTTGAGGCAGAACTGATATTAAAGATTTGAGATTAGATTTAATCATAGCCTAGATTAATCTCTTTTACCTGTTGTGTTAAAAAAATAAAAGCTAGAATTTAGCTACCAAAGAAACAGAAGAATCATGAAATCTGAAAAAAAAGAAAATTTACCCAACAAATGTTTGACATTTAATGATGTGCAAATTATACAATGAGTTTTATACATGAAAGTAGATTTACTTGATTTATCACAATTCTATCATACTAGAGTCTCAGATATTAAAGGAAGCTTTAAGTACCTGTCATTCACTTTATGAATCTAATTCATTAAGGTCACTTAGAAACCTCTTTTCTTAATATCAGCTCTTTTATTTTTGATAATTTTGTATGTGTATATAATGTATTATAGTCATATGCACCACCCCTTACCATCCTTTATCTCCTTCCCACCCCAGAGGACCTCTTCCTTCCTCTCAACCAGTTCCCTTCCTACCTTTACTCCTTTTTTTCCCCAGGGGTGGGGGACATGTACAGATCTTGTTCAGGTAGTCATAGCTGCTGTGCCTTCATGATTACAACAGCCATGTCAGATCCAGAAGATATGTATAGCACTCTTCCCCACCCACTGGTTCTGTTCTACCTCTTTTTATATTGATAGTCCCTGAGTCTTAGAGAGGATGATGTAGATGTTACATTTAAGGGTGAGCAACTCAACAATCACTTACTTTCATCACATTGAGTGTTATGAGTCTGTGATTTAACTATCATTCTCTATAAAGAGAGGCTGCTTTAAGCAAGGCTGAAAGCAGTATTAGTCTATGGGTAAAAACATAAATATTGACAAGGCAATTTGGCACATTCACCTAGCCAATAGAATGGCAGCTTGTTGGAGCTTAGAAGAAGAGGAGAGGGAAGGTGTTATTTAATGTGTTTAGAGTTTCAGTTAATTTTATGGTTGGGGGCCATAATAACATGAGGAACTTTATTAAGGGGATGCAGCATTAGGAAGGTTGAGAACCACTGGTCTAGAAAGTCCTTACTCCCATAAGCAAATGAACTCTGCTAATATCTACTTTAGTTCTCTAGTGTACAAGTCATAGCTGATAGGTCTTATGAGCATAGTAGGTGCCTCTGGTCAGTTGCATGTGACCAGATACTTTCTGTAGGCTTATGCTTTTTTGGTGTGTGTGTGTGTGTGTGTGTGTGTGTGTGTGTGTGTGTGTGTGTGTGTGTGCTCCCAATTAGCTCAGGAGATCTTGTCCCTTTTCTCTTCTCCAGGGGACCATGTATCTCTCTCTTAGGATCCTCCTTGTTTACTAGCTTCTCTGGCAGTGTGGATTTTAGGCTGGTAATCCTTTACTCTATGCCTAAAATCCACATATGAGTGAGTACATTTTAGGGGTACTTTCTTAGGTGGGTGGTCCTGGGATTTATAACAAAGTGGGATAAGCAAGTATGGAGAGCTGTTTTTCAAACAGCTGTTGCCTTGGGATGTCTCTCTCAGAATCTCCCTGATGGTCTGAGGAAATGATCTACCTCCCATACCATAAGCAACATTCCTCTATACTCTGTACTTCTATACTGCATCCAGGTTCCTGCCCTGACCTCACTCAGCAGTGGACTGATAAACCCTTTCCTCCCCAAGTTGCTTTTTGGTCATGCTGTTTATCATGGCAATAGAAGAAAACATAGCAAAAGAAAAAAATAGGACACTTGAAGTCTTAGAATTGGATTGTACTTGTGTTTTTTCCATGTTAACATACCCAAAGCATTTCTACTTTTAGAAGTTGATAAGTTAGTGGGCAGTGAAAATTTATGAGGGAGCGACAGTGTTTATGGGATCTTGACAAGTTGAGGTAAAAAGACAAGGGGAGTATATCTAAATATATGGTTATAAACTCACCTGGAAAAGAAGGTTGCAAATCTAATATTTAAGGAGGGCTAGAAAACATTTGAAGCTATGACAGAAAATACATTGGAATACTCATAGGCAGTAAGGTTAAGAGAAAACAATATGCTGGTATAGGGTACTGATTTCTCTCAAATTGGAAATTTCCATTACAAAACCTGGGCTATGTCTTCAGTAAAACATGGAAGATGACACTAGACTTCCTAAGGCGACGGCTCTGTGTACTTGTCTCAATATTAGCTGAGAGTATTTCTCAGTCAGCTTGGCATTCTCCATCTTTCCATAAGAGAAATAGGACATCTTTGATTTCAGAAAAGCTATTCTTTTAGTTTAATCCAAAGTGGATTTGGAAACACCTGTTTGCTTGGATGGAAGGAAAATAGCATGGGGAGGAAATCCATGCCTTCTTGTGATGATGTAGGAAGTTGTGACTTGTGGCAGAGTTTGTGTGGGGAGGTAGATCATTTCCTCAGACCATCAGGGAGATAGATTCTGAGAGAGGCATCCCAAGGCAACAGCTGTTTGAAAAAGCAACTTTGTCCTTTGCCGTAGTTCTGCCTTCTATGGTTAAATCAGGGATTTCTTGGCTCTCCCCAGGATTGCCTTGCCTTCGTTTTAGCTTTGTCATTTATCTGGTACACTTGTCATTTATCTCTGTACACTTGGCCTTGTTTCAAATTGGTGTTTTAAAATGACTAAATGTTCAAAAAGAGTGGAGTGTAAGTGTGTCAATCTCCAGCTATCGAAAGAACCTAGTTTTTATGGGGTCCCGGTTCTCTTCAGCAAAGCTTATGACCTGTGATGGGGGGGTGAGAATACTAGTGAAAGGGCAGGTGTCCCAGCAAACTTACAGGCTGAAGAATATGCAGGAGAACCAGGTTCTAGAATGGCAACAGCTAATTCTGAAGGCTGTGAGGTGTGTGTGTGGGGGGGTAAACCTGCTGCAGAAAATCTGAGAGTGATGAGATGGAGACAGAATGGCTTCTCTGGCCAAACAGCACTTCTGAACCAAGGCTCTTTATTTGGTTCCTATAAGTGTTTTCATGTGTAAATTATGGGAAGAAATGAAAAGCTGTAAGCAGAGGAACTTGAGGACCAGATAGGGTGAAGCTACAGACGACTGGCTATTAAAACTCAGTGTGGACTTACTGTGGGAAACTAGGCATAGTTTGTGGTTCTTGTGGTCAAACATAATTTCCTCAGAGATGCTTTGCATTTCAAGCAGTGCCAAAACAAAAAGGGAGCGCGAGCAAAAATGATTAATAATCCTCTCTGTTATGAAATGTCCTTGTCTTTCCACTGATCTTAGTCAGCCTTGGGATATCCTGTTCATGTCTAAAGCCACCCTATTTGGGGTGTGTCATTTTTGAAAGTCCCACTTTTCTCTTTCATGCAGACAGTCAGAGAATGGTCCATTCAAATATATTCCAGTGTTCATTGAATGCTGGACATTGTGCAAGTGCTGGGGACTCAAGAATGAATGTGATATGTCCCTACTTGCAAGATAGAGCCCTGTCAGAGCCAGCCCCCAGAGAGCTCATGGTCTGTCTGGAGAGGTGCAATTGTGAAATGAATTATGGTAACAGTGGGTGAGAAGGCTAATACAGGATTACTGTGGTTTTAAGTGAGTCAGAGATGACATCTTCCTGTGTAGATCAGAAAGGTCAGGAAGTGGAATCAAATCGGGAACATGCATGAAAAGTTCACCAGAGAATAAAGGTGGATATTTCAGTCCGAGGACAGAGAGAAGCTCTGCTGCTGGCTCGGATCATAGAGCACCTTCTGTGCAGGTCTGTGGGGTTCAGACTCTAGTCTATAAGCTCTAGGAAACCAAAAAAAAAAAAGAACAAAAAACAAATTTAAAGCAAGTAATTTATGTAACTATAGCCACATCTAAAATTCACAAAGGTCACTCTATTGAGCTTTGAGCTTCAAAGGGGGAAGTATGTCTGCCATGTTCTAGGTCAATTTGTAGGCAATTGTCACTTGTTCTTGAACCAGTGTTGAGGCACGGTATGGCTCTCAATTTTGGTCTTTAATTTTTCTCAGCAGTGTTTCGACATTCTCACTAGGCAGTTCTTGCACACACACTAAAATTTTATGCTTCAGTGTTGCATGTTTCTGATGAATAGAATTATTTTCCATTACAGTCCTATATCTTGATGTTAGAATACACAAATGCAATTGATTTCTGCATATTAACCTTGTATTCTTGGCTTTGCCAAATGACAAGTAAGTTCTTATAAATTTTTAAGGTGGAATTATATAAGATGGTCAGAATTACAAAATCATGTGTCATCCACAAAGAGTTTAGCTTTCTTTTCAAATTTCTCTTTTCCTTGATTTGTTCATTGGCTGAACATTGGGCATGCCTGTCCCTTTTCTACTGGAGTGCAAGGTAGTTGACCTTTTGTCACTGTCACAGCTGGAGCCGGTGGGGCTTCACAGAAATGATTTGTGGTTCCAAATGCTTGCTCTTCTATCACTGGTTTTCTGGGAGCTATGTTGAAATTTATCTATGGCTTTTCTGTATGTATTAAAATGATTATAGTGCTTTTTCTTTTATTCTATTAATATAGATTATATTAAATGACTTTTTAGGAATGTTTATTAATTCTCATTTATAAATGTTCCATCTGCTTTTTTTATATCTTCTATTTCTTTCATTCCCAATTTTGTTTTATCTCTTGGTAATCAGAGAAAATAGAAAGCATTTTAAGTTTCAGATTTTCTAGTTAAATCTTTATTGTTCTCTATATTCTTGCTGACTGATTATTCTGGTCATTTGTCTTCTTCCCTTGATCGTACATGTAAAACACTTTGTGACTGGTTGCCAGACTCTTGTGGGGCTGCTTCTTGTATGTTTTGGTGGTCCTTTAAGTTTTGTGTTTTGCTTAAAGAATGTTAGGCCTCTTGTGGATTAGTTTGTTACCTAAGGTTCTACTTTGAAGCTTGTTTATTTTGGTTGAGTACATAGTAGCTTTGGTTCTAGAGTTTAATTCATTTCCTCTCCTTAGCCATGGCCTTGCCACAGTTCATTGCATGCTTTGAATCTTCAGCAAGATTTTTCTATTCAGGTTAAAGGGAATTCAAATAGTTCCTGGTGCAGTTTTAGCTTCAGGAATTGCTGATTCTTTTGGCTCCCTGGTAATGACTTACTTCCTTTCCTTTTTTCTCCCTCAGAAATGGTTATTGTCTGTCTTCCTTAGACTATCTTGATACTGGACAGATTGCTCCTTAGCCTAATCCTTTAGGTGACCTTTGCAGAGAATTCTGGAGTTCTATATTCAAAAAAAAGCATTGCCTCAAAAACTCTGACCCTCCTACACATCTGCCATATGCAGGCAAACTGAGGCATTTTATGCTGTTCCTCTCCGTATCACCGGGACAACGGTAAGGTTTTCCCTGGTTTCCCATCACGGATTACTAAGAAGCATGATGGGTATGGTCCATGTTCTTCCATAGCCATTATACATAGATGATAGATGTAACATTTATCTCTGCTCTCAGTCTTCCCCAATTGTCTTGCTTTGCCCATATTTGTTTTCTTCTTTCTTGTCAGGTGCTGAGATTGAAAGAACTAGATCTTGTTCATGCCATGCATGAAATAACAGAAGGAGAATAAATTATCTAAAAAGCATGCAGATCTCTACTTGTAAGATAATTACTGCATCAGCAAGATTCCTGATCACTGCTTTGATAATAAAATCTGTCCTTTTTTCTCCTTTTTTAACTAGTATTGCAATGATTGTCCCTTTCTCATCAATCGGATGTGTTACACTCTTTTTTTTTAAATTGTGTTTGTGTGCATTTGCATGTGCATATGTACGTGTGTGTGTGTGTGTGTGTGTGTGTGTGTGTGTGGTTACAGACACACTACCAGGCCTGGATTTATGTGATTTTGGAGATTCAAATTTAGATTCTCTGGCCTTTGCACAAACACTTTACCATCTGAATATCTTACCCTGCCCCTGACTCTTTCCTGCCTTTAAAAAAAAAAGCCTATTGCAATGTTTTGTTGGTTTGGGGGTAGGGTGGAGACCTAATGTTTTTGAAGGAGATAAAAAAGAAGTGGAAAATTACAGGAATGGGGGCAAACCTGGGTCTCAGGTGCTGTGTTACTAGAACATTCTTTCTTCCTAGTGTTTCTTTCTCCTGGAAACATAGTTTAAATGTCTGCCCACAGTCATTTATCATTCATATTTCTACCTTGGAGAGTATTTACTTAAGAGCCAGGGAGGCCAGCATGAATACCCTGGAGAACGAGTTCAAAGATAAAATAGATTCTTCCCATATGACCTGATTTTTTTATTTTATGAGATTGACAGAACTGGTTCTTCCCACCCTACCCCCTTTTAAATATTTTATTGGTTCTTTTGTTTTTTAAACTTTATTTCATGTGTATTGGTGTGAAGGTGTCAGATCCCCTGGAATTATAGTTAAAGACAGTCATGACCTGCCATGTGGGTGCTGGGAAGTGAACCTTGGTCCTCTGGAAGAACAGCCAGTGCTCTTAACTGCTGAGCCATCTCTCCATCCCCAAACTGGTTCTTTTACTTATCTCTAAAGATACTGAAGTTATTTCTTATAAGCACTAGAATTAAGCCACTTTAATAATCTAATTAAGCACAATACTAATAAATGTTTCTCCACCAAAAAATACAATTTTAAGAAAATGATATTGGATATTAGCCAATCTAGTTTATATTACATTATATTTCCATTTCTAGAGTATTTATCATGCTATGTCCTCAGTTGTTCCTTAAAACTTGATTCCTTTTCCATACATGATCTCTGTTTCTGCCCTTCCATTTCTATTTATGTTCTGTCCTTTTTTTCTGTCTGATTTTACTCCCTCAAGGCCAGTCTTCACAAAATGAATTGTCTATCCCACTTGCTTGACTTTCTTCTCTTAATGACTATGTACCTGAAACTGAGAGTCCCAGTAGAGGGCTGGAAGGAGAAAAGGTGGGAAAGAAGACAGATTTTGCTCTCTTATCGTTTCTGCAGGGTGGTAGTGCTCACACTTCTCCATAGATAATTGCTCTCATGAGGCAGCATCGTGGGTGTGACCATTCTCCCAGGTGTCACTTCACTTTTCCTGGGGAGCTGTCAAGAAGAATCTGTCCATCCCTGACAGGGAGGGTAACAACAAGCAAAAGAACTCATTCCATCCAAGACCAATTTTGTGAACCAATGAGTTTATTAGGGTTACTTACAAGAACACAAGTGATTCAAAGTATTCCACTGGCAAATCCCTTAAGAACTTATGGGCAGCTACACTACCAAAGAGTTCCATCCAAAAATGGCTGATCCACAAAAATCTGCACAATTGAAGAGTTGAGGTCACGACATCAATGTCTTATGAGAAGCTATACCACTTAAAGCTCCGACATGGTGAGATATAGAAAGATGCACTACTGAGGAGTCCCACCAGTTTGCTGCATATGTACTGTCAGGGAGGAGAGGAGTTCTGAGTAGATCTCATGGAGGCTTGTGAACCCCATGACTCCTGAGAGAGCCATGAGCCTTGTGAGCCTCCCCACTCAGTCTCGGAGGGAATATTAAGAGATCTGAGTATCTTATGTGAGCAATCACAGTTGCTTTGAGTGGAAAGTGACTGTGATCATCTCCAACTTGGTGGAAACAGACATAAAAAGGGCAGAAGGACCATTGTACATTCCATATGTCTTTCAGGCTTTGCTGTGATTGTTACAGTGTCTACAAGCAGGTGTGGAGAAAGGAAGCTGAGTCAGATGCATTTTCTTGAGTTGCAGCATCATGGTCTGAAATTGGGGGACAGGAATGGGGAAGAGCATTAGGAGATAGCTGCGGTGGGCGCCATGACACATGTCCTGAAGGGAGTTAGCCTTCAGTTTCCAGAATCTCAGGAGAAATGTAACATCATCCCACAGGTAGCACGATGGGGCCCTAAAGAGAGACAGTTCTTCAGTTCCAAGGAAATAAAAGGATATTTCTTGTTCTTACAATTTTGGGAGAAAGAAAGTTAAATCCACATTACATGACCTGATTGACCTAATTTGCATGCTAGGAAATCACTGGGTTTAGTTTAAGGTTGTTTTAGGTCTTCCCAACAGCACAGCTGGGAAGCTGCAAGGGGCAAGGATTAAATGTCTGACAGCTGCAAGGCCTGTGCTTGCTTGTCAACCCTCTTTCTAGAGAAGAAGAGACTGGATTGGCAAGCTAGGGTTTGGTGGGAGGGTGGGGAGGTGGCCTGATTTGGAGAAAAGGGAATGCAGGTAAAGGATCTGTGATCTAATCATCCAGCCCCCCTCTCTACACTCCTACACTTCTCTAACTCTTGTTGGCCACGCCTATATCTGTACTCCTCCATGTGTCTATTTCTTCTTCACTCTGACTAACACCTGAGAAAGACATCTTCATGAAGGTCCATTGTTTCTGAGCTCTCAGCCCATGGCTAGGAAAATACTGTTTGCTTGTTTTAGGAGGAAATACATCATGGCAGAAGGACATATTGGATCAGAGCTGTTTGCCTTTGTGACAGCAATGAAGCAGAGGGGAATCCCAGGAAGGAGTCAGGGAAAGATCTATCCCCCATAACGTAAGTCCCCTCAGCTAGGCACAGTCTCCAGAAGCTTCTGTCATTTCCCCAATAGGTTCATAATCTTTAGTGCATGAGTGTTAGAGAGACATTTCATAGTCAACTGTAACAAGCCCCTCCCTGAAACCCTTCCCTGAAGCCTTTAACTGTGGCATTTTCTTGTTAGGACCCTGGCTGTAAACCCCTTTCCTTTTATTGCCTCAACCTAACACAAATGAGACCCCCATTATACTCAAAACTTCCCCATTTGCCTTTAGAGTTATTACCAAGTATAAATACCCATTATCTTAATTTTTCAGTTTTGTGCATTCCTAATTGTTCCCCTCTTACTCCATCCCATCACACTGGCTTTCCCTTCTTTGGACATTCTGAGCTCATTCATTGCTTTGGATTGGGCATTTGCTGTGTACTCAGGCCTAAAACAGTCTTCCTCTAGACATTGGTACCAGGCTGCCTCCCCCTTATTCATGCTTTGCCTCAATTTTCACTTCATTGTTGGGAAATTCAAGTCAAGCTATCTAACTCATTGTCCTGAAACTCTGTATCTCATTAACTCCTTTTTTACTTTCAGATTACAATTGCTACTACTGGAAGTAATTTAATGGGTTTCTATTTATTTATTGTCTGCCTCTTTCCATTAACATGAAAGCAATTGTTTGCTTAGTTCACTACTGAATCTCTAGTATTAAATGAATATGTAGAACACTGTATAGCCTCAATAAATGTTTATTGAAAGACTGGTTACATGAAGTAATGGTTGATATGGTTAAAAGTCTCAATAGCAAATGAGGCTGAAGAAAACATAGAATTCTAAATCTTCAGGAAGGTGACCTGAGAATATAAGTTTATTATTAGAAAATGTATTTCATTCTGTCTATAGTTCTGGATGAGGGGAAGGCCCTACTGGTACTAATGTGAGCAAGTTACATTTAGAAGAACAAAATGGGGGAATAGACCAGAATGAAGCTGAGAATGTAGAGGTTACTGTGAGGAAAATGAAGATCATGGGCTCAGTTTCTCTATCAGTTTTAATTTAATTTTTTGCTTACATGTAATATCTGTGCATCATGTGTGTACCTGGTGCCCAGAGAAGTCTGAAGAGTGATTTAGGTGAAACTGGAGTTACAGATGGTTGTGAGCCACACTGTGGGAACTAGAGTCCAACCCCTGTCCTCTTCAAGATCAACAAGTGTTCTAAACTGGCGAGTCACCTCTTCAGCTCCAAGATTACTCTATTTTAAAGGAAAATACAAAGAGAAAACAAAGTCTAAACTAGACCAGCCATGTAATGTCTTAACAAACGCCAAGAAGAGCAGGAGACACAGAAACAAACTGTTGGGAAATGAATGATAGAGTAAAATTCATGGAACATAAGGACACTATGATACCTGTAGAAGCTATTAGATGTACTAAACGTGGTCCTGTGATTCTCTTCTTCTCTAGTTCTGTACCATTTCCTAGGTGAATATCTGTTCAGTCATCTGGTCAACCACAGCGATCTCTTATCATGCAGGCATCAGAGAATCCTTAATGTTTCTCAGCCTGGCCTGTCAGTGAGTGTATGTTCCTTCTAGACAAGTGAATACATACAGGAAGACTCCTTTCTCTTAAGATGCTGTTCCTCCATTTACAGCTCAACAGCCTCTCTACACATTTGGAGGAGGATTGTGGTGTTTGTGAAGAGGATGCTGGCTGGGCAACCTCTCCATTCCATTTAAAGCTCAGTCCCTGACCCCACAGCTGCAAAACCTGGCAGTTCTCAGATAGACCAAAAGCATACAGACTCATGTCTCCATAATGCCTTCAGCAATAGGGTGGTATGTTGTTTTTTAGGTTATTGCTTACTTATCCAGAGCCTGGTAAACCACTACACTATCTTGAAATTACCTCAATGGGCAATGGGTTAAAAATTAACTAATATTTCAGTGAAAATCTTAGTTTCAGATCCTCATCCCAGATGAAATTGGCCCTTCTCTGTGGATCTTAAATATTCTTATAGGCTCAAGAATAGTCTTTAATACTGGGCTTCTACAGGAAGTCCCATAGATTTCTAAGGTTTCCTCACAGAAACTCATGTTCTGGGGTCTGGATCAGTCCCATGCTGGTATTCCGAAGCCCAGTATTTATCCCTAGCATAGGTGTGGACTTTGGGAGCCCATTCCATATAGAGGAATACTCCCTGAGCCAAGACACACAGGGGTGAGCCTAGGCCCTATTCCAAAGGATATGAAAGACTCTGATGAAACTCTATGGAAGGCCTCACCATCCAGGGGGAGCTGAAAAGATATGTGACAGATAAGGTTTTAGTTGGGGGGATAGGGGAGGACGGGTGGGAGAAGGGAACTGGTATTGTCATGTAAAACAATCCTGTTTCTAATTCAAATAAAAAAAAGTTGGGGAAAAAAAAAGAATAGTTTTTAAGCCTCTTCAGTGGGTGTGAGGAAGAGCCATGTCAGAGCCATGGCACTCAAGAATGCTTCCTCCATAGGAAATCTGGCAAGATTAGTTTTAAAAATTTGGATAATTAAGCTGTTTTCAGTGAATTCTTCTAGAACATTGCTGTTTAAAAGAACATTCTTTGATGTTAAAGATGTTCTTTATCTGTGTTGTTCAATACAGGGGCCACTTGTTACATGTGATAGTTAAACACAAAAACAGTTTAGTGAATAGCTAAATTTTATATATTAAAATTTAGATAATTTAACTTAAGTTTTGTTTCTGATAATTCGGTGTGTCAAGCTTTGTACAAGCTGAGCATGCAGTCTGCCACTTAACAGATCTAGTACTTTAATTTTACATGGAAAGAAGCAGATATAGTTAGTGGTTGCCATATTGAACATCAGAGCTCTGGGGCTTGCTTACCAATACTCAAATCCAGATGCAAAATTTTAAACTTCCACTTGCCTGTGAGGTATGATCAAATAGAAGAGTAAAAAGGCTCACACTTAAGTTGGATGGGTGCCCCACATAAATGTAAGTTTTCTTTAGACACTGAACTGTGAATGACATTGTTTCTTGGTCTATTCATTCTAGAAATGACAGTCAACAGACCTGATTAATATAGTTTGAATGCTAGTCATCAATCACTTTATGACCAGAGTGGCTACAGAAGCTGCCAGTATATTTCATTTTGGTTTGACACTGGTGGTTCATTATCAACTGAAGCTCATGCCAATCTTTCCCTAATAACCATCCTTGAGCAGAGAACTTTCTGGCAAATCCAAGTGCTTCCTTTCTGATATGCAATATCCTTCCATTAAAGTGCAAAGTTACTTTGCATTGGACAAGGAGTTGTATCAACAATTCTAAAGCTTTAGATAGCTCTACTGTTTTCATTACATCATAAAGTTTTAAAATCCTTGGTCTCTGGCTTTTTTCCAATGTGAATGAACTCTTCTTTGTTATCTGTATAACATCCCCTTAAAGTACTCTAAGGCAGGTGCCAAGAAGAGATATACATTTAAAGGTCCCTTTAGAAGATGTCTGTCAAAGGAAGCACAAAGGTGTCTACGGAAGGCTATGAGAACCCAGCTAATCAGTATACAAGCCTAACTTAAAGGATTCAGAAAGCAAAACTTAGGTGAAAACTCTCTCTCTCTCTCTCTCTCTCTCTCTCTCTCTCTCTCTCTCTCTCTCTCTCTCTCCCTCATTTGCAAAATCACTGTGAAATCCAGAAGATAAAGCCCTGTGTCTCTCCGTAATGGGTCTGCCCCTGTGTCAACTGCAATCTCATCCACATTTCTGTAGGAGAGACTGTCTGGGCAGTACATGCTTTCTATCTCTGAGCTATATTCTAAGCCTTAATTATTGAATTTTATACTAGAAAAGTAAGTTAGTGAATATTGGACAGCACAGCTGTAATATCTACTTACCAACACTTTGACCCAGATGCAGCATTTTGTACTTGACTGAAGTATACTACAGATAAAGGAAACACATCTTGCTCAGTCACCAAACTCTTTCTAAACTGAAGTTCTTGACAGTTACTTTCTTTGTAGTAGTTGTAGGCCAAACATTTATTTTAATTTTTGGTTAAAGTTTGTATGTAAATTAATCTACAGAGGGTTTGGAGTATCATATCTAAGATAGGCATTGATGCACACTGAATATTAACATAAAATGTTAATGGACTGGACAGAAATGAATACAAGCACACATCCTCCAGATGTTTTCTATGTCTCCCATTTCTTTATGATGAATAGAGAAAAGAAAAGAGTTAAATGACAGATACAAAGAGAGCTAGAAAAAAAATAAAATTCTGGGTGTTACTGTGGAGGTTTGAATGAGAGCATCCACTAGAAACTCATATAATGGAACAATTGGTCCCCAGTTAGTGGTGCTGTTTGGGGAGGTGATGTGGCCCTACTGAAGGAAGTACATCCCTGGGGTGGGCTTTGAGAGCTTGATCCATTTTCCAGTTGTTTCTTTTTGCTTCATGATTGAGGTTGAAGATGTGATCTCTCTCAGCTTCCTGCTCCCAACCACCGTGATAGACTCTCCATCTGGAACCATAACCTTGACAAACTCTTTATTTTGCCTTGGTTATTGAGTTTTATCACAGCACTCAGAAATCAGCTGACACAGTCACCCAGGCACTGTTTTCTGTATCAGAGAATCACTCCTACTTATTCTCTTAACGTTAAGTTCAACTCATTTATATCAAAAGTTTCTTCTGTTTTTAATGTTGGGTTAGAAACCATCTTGCTACCTTTATGTTCTTTTGCAGCTAAAGTGTAAAATTTGCTAGTACATATGGATCATGCAAGATCTTGCCAGCGAGAGTTATATTAGTAAGGCTTAGGGAAGAAAAAAATGAACAAAAATAATTTCTGTAATCTACTTATATCCAGTTCTAGACATTTATTCCCAACACCTGCCAAAAGAAACATATTTTTCTTTTACTTTGTTAGCTATTGACATCTAATCTGACATCTGAGTTGGCTTCCTGCTGCTAAATCTACAACGTGGAGGTCATCTATTTAGCTTTTCCGGCACCAGCAGAAGGCAAGTATCCTTTTCTCTAAGTACAGACTCCACCCAAGTTGGGAAGAGTGTATGTTTCCCTGACATGTTTATGCTGTTCTCTCAAATGTATCAATCATGTTAAGTTGTTCATGTTCTGGTACTGTATGAGGGAGAGAGAGACAGACAGAGGCTTGGAGGTAGGGAATCAATTAAAGGAATAATCAGTCAGTGGTTGGGAATATGCATGAAAGCAAAACACTAAAATAGCACATCCCTGGGAGCACATAGGCTCAGACTGAGAAGAAGGAACATTATTCTCTAGGTTCAGAATGTGCCCCAAAATTATTTCCAAATTCCAAATTCAACTAACAGTTGTGTTTTCTAATCTGGGAATTGAACCCAAGTCCTCCATGTATGAGGTAAAGGGTTCTACTATTGAGTTACATTTGCTAACTATTCCTGGACTTCTGAAAAATATGTATTTTTTCATACACACACACACACACACACACACACACACACACACACACACACACACTTTTTGCTTTAGGGACTAAAAAATAAATTAGATTTTTTCTTGACTCAAACTTCAGGCTTCTTTTATATTCTCTCATGTTCCCACATGGGTACTCACACATTCACACAATGATTCATTACTGGACTTAATGTTTCCAAGGTTCTTTTTTCTCATTTCTACTTTCTTCAGTTCACTTGAGTCTATGAGGCTAAAATCACTGTAATCCTGACTTTTGAACTTGGGGAGCTTATGTGAAATGGCCCATAAACTCATTCTAAGGAAAGATTACTCAGGGCATTTCTTTATTACTGTGGAATTAAATCCTCTTTCTCAACTCACTTTTATATTATCTTTCTTAGATCAAAAACTCAACCTGCATTTCATAGATTTTGAGAAGAATTTCCATGGTGGAATTTCCATGCACTAAAAATGGATTTAGGCATTGGAATCACTACAACTATATTCCCATATGAGCTCTTTGATTTGTGTTCACACAAGGTGTCTTCACAGTAACTATATATCATAAGGCTTTGGCAAGAACTAGAGATGTGTTTAAGGCTTTTAGTATAATGTTAGACACACAATAAACAGTCAATAAGTAAAAAGTATTGTTGTTATTATTTTTTATTCAGCTTCCTTTTATGAGCATCTTTCATCGTAGTTATCATAGAGCAATTGCCCAAGAAGTATTTACTAAATGAATAACTAGGACATATCTAGTTGCCTTGGTCCTTCTATGCCCTAGAGTGGTACATGTTACTATAATAAATATCACTATAGGATGTACTTCAAAAAATGCCAGAGTCATCTCCTTATATGGACTGAAAAATTTGTTCACAGGCAAGATGCTGTTAGCCACTTAGTAGGATATCTATAATGTTCACATTTATTCAGACAAATTTTTCTAGGACAAATCAAAATATTCTCACTCAGTGAACATACCTGCTAAGATATTCATCACAGAGACAATGACATTTGTTTGTAGAACCCCTGTTCAGAGTCAGAAGACAAATAATTGAGCTGAGACCTGATTCTAACCATTTATTATTTCTTTTTAACAATATAGGTAGATGGTGGTGTTTTGAGATTAACTTCCATTATTTCATAGGTTGTAGATAATTCTCACCAAAACCTCTCATTTTTGTGAGTCACCAGAGCTTTTCCCATTCAGAAACACTGGTTAAACAAGTATTTGCTTCATTCCTGTAATGTTCTCTACCTTTCCCTCATGCCTTCCTGGACAGATAGAATCTTAAGAGGATGTTAGCTTGCCAAATAATTGAGATTCTTTTCAGTAATATAGAACCCAAATCAAAAACATTTTTGGAGAATAACACATTTACAAATGTTATTGCTTATACAGATGTGTGCTGGAATGGAATAGAATGTTAGGTATGATAACAACAAATTATAGAAATATGAGGCTGCCTTCAGGCACATGAATATATACATGAGGAAAGATAATATTTGCTTGGAGTTATTACCAAGGATGTGGGATCCTTGAAAAAATATTTGGGACAGAGCAGTCCAAGTTAAAGTCAAGGAAGCTGGCCAATAAATATTTCTTGAACGTGAATTTTTGTACTAGCCACAGATCTAGGTACAGATCTAGGTACAGCTGGGAGTGGAATGGTACCAGTCTATGCTTACAGCTAATCAAAAAAGATGGACAATACTTCAGCAGTCCATGCAGCTCTGAAGAAGTGTAGAATCTTAGAGAATTTATAGTAATTATAGGTGGGAGATAAGAAGAGACAGGCATGGGAGGTTAAGGAAGGGCTCTCTTGGAGGAAATGTACAGCCAAACATAAGGATAGTTTGGCTAGAAGAAGATAAAGAAAGCTTCTCTGATACAAAAACAAATACTGTGGACAGACATCAATGCAGAAAGTTGAGATGTTCAATGTATTGACTTTCTAGGGCTGTTGGGACTGTTTCCCAAACTAGATGGATAAAGCAATGGACATGTGTTTTCTCAGGACTCTGGGAGCTTGAATTTCAAGATCAAAGTGTCTGAAAAGTTGGTTCCTTGTGAGCCTGAGAAAGAATTTGTTCCATCCCCTCCTTAGCTCCTGGTGATTTGCTGGCATCCTTGCTGCTCTTCAGATCATGGAAGCCTTTACTGTAATGTCTGCTGATGTCTTTACATGCCATTCTCCCTGGATGTCTATGCCAAATTTTCCTCTTTTATAAAAACAATGGTACTTTTTGCTTAGGGACTCACCATACTTTAGAGAAGCCCCATCTTCTCTAATGATACTTACAATGACTTTTTTCCAAATAAGGTCACATTCTGAGGAGAGGAGACTTTAACATATGCCCTCCCCCCTTTTTTGCAAGATGGATGTACATAGTTCAACTCACAATACCAAGTATGACCAGCTTGGACAGAGCACTGAGATAACACAGATAAAGATAATTGGGATCTAAGCCTTTCACACATTTCTAGATAAACTTAGGAGTTTGACCTTTGTTCTATGGCCATGGTAATCTACTTGTAGATTCCAAGCAAAGAAAGGAAAGCAATCAGCTTTGTGTTTGTGATGACTACTTCAACTCAGTGTGGAAGATGAAGGCATAGGTGGGAGGCAGGTGAACAGGTGGGTGAAGCACTGTGTTGTTTCCCTCCACTTTTCTTTTTAACACCCCCTTAGCCCTTTATAAATTGCTTCTCTTCATCCCAAGGTCATGAAGATCCATTTCTCTTGCCTTTGGGATATCCAAACCTCTTTCATGAACAACACATGTTCTGAGAAACCATATGTTTCTAAGTTCTGTTATACATGTGATATTTTTTCTTCACTCACCAACAGACACCAAACTATAAAGCCACACAAAGAATTAAGCTTAGTCCAAAAGCTCTATCTTGATTTTTGTGTGTCATCCAGATGTCTTATCAAGGTTCAAATATACTGGGCTTGGTGTCTCTCCTGTAATCCCAGCATTCAGAATTCGGAGGAAGGACTGAGGCAGGAGAATTATCTCTGGTTTGAGGCAGGTTGGGCTATATCGAGAGTTACAAGGCAGGCTTGGCTAGAGAAAGAGAAAAAGGGAGGGATGGAGGAAGGAAAAGCAGGAGAGAGAAAGAGACAAAAAACAAGATCTTATCTCAAAAAGATAATTACAATAAAATGACTAAAGAAATGGACCTTGCTCATAAGAGGTTTACTGTGGGCTGGAGAGATGGCTAAGAGATTAAGAGTATTGGCTGCTATTATAGAATATTATTTTAAGTAGGTAAAGATGTGTTACATTTGTTTATGCTGCAGAATATTACTTTAACCGTGTAAAAGGTGTGTTACTTTTATTTATGCTGCACTTGTTAAACAATGTAAGGATATGTGTTTAATTATATAAAGATGTGTTGCATCTGTTTCACCTTGCCTTCCTAAGGCACCTGATTGGTCTATGAACTGAATGGCCAATAGCTAGGCGGAAGTGGAAGAGGTGAGGCTGGCAGGCAGAGAGGATAAATAGGAGGAGAACTCAAGGCTCTAGAGGAAGAAGGAGAGAAAGAGAGAGGAGAGATTGAGAGAGATGTCCAGAGACTGAAAGGAAGACACACTGAAGTAACAAAAAAAAAAAAAAAAGCCCCAAGGCAAAAGGTAGATAAAGAGAAACAGGTTAAGTTAAAAGAGCTAGCCAGACATGAGCCTAAGCTAGGCTGAGCATTCAAAACTAATAATAAGTCACCATGTCATGATTTGGGAGCTGGTTGGTTACCTAAAAGAAAAAGCCTGGTACAGGCTGCTCTTCCAGAAGACTGGGGTACAAGTCCCACCGCCCACATGGCAGCTTACAACTGTCTGTAACTCTAGTTCCAGGGGATCCATCACCCTCACACATGTGAGCAAAACACCCATGCACATAAAAATAAAAGAAATCATTTAAAAATTGTAAGATGAAAGAGGGTTTACTGGTAAATGACAGGGCTGTGTGTGACTGTAATTTTCATATAAAACCAAGTAGGTAAATCTCAGCATTTATAAAATGATATGCTATTTCTCTGGCTTCACTCTTTAGAAATGGCTTGCAGAAGCAAAAGCAACTCTGAGTCAGGTGCAGTTGATTCTCTCAGAGTCCCTGTGGGCTCCCGGGTGAGCTGAGAGCTTTAGGTTCCAACCTCACATCAGTGCAAGCCCTCACTGCTCCTGTGATACTGTTGGGACAGGAGTTGTCCTTTCAGTGATCTAATCTTCTCAGAGGATTATGCCTAGGATCACGAAACTTTACTAAATGCCCGTGGGAATTTGACGATAGCCTTTGAAATGAAGGCAGTCTATTGCCGACTGCCTGCTAGTGAAATGGGAGGCTATTGAAAGTGATTAAGAAAGCAATAGAAGGCAGGGTAAAGAAGCCTTTCAGTCTGAGCTATTGAGAAATAGGAGAAAGGCGATCATTTAAAATTGATCTTATGCTTCAACCTGTGTGCTTGTCAGTGATCGCCACCGGCAGGGTAATGAGGCTATCTTTTTCGTTTTAGTGCTAAATCAAGGCTTTTCCACCCATTACGCAGAGCACCGTACAGAACTGGAATGTTCTCTAGAGATTATTTGCTCAACACTTCCTATTACTATTACTAAGTGTAATTCTAACGAAGCTAGGCCAACCTTATGTCATTAAAATGAGATGTAACCCTCCCCCGCCTTTCTTATAAGAGTCAAGAGATGAGTGAGGCAGAGCTGGTGGGACTTCCATGTTCAGCGATGTCCTTCAGGACCCACCCCAAGCTCGTGGGAAGGTTCTGCCATCCTCAACAGGGCTCATACCTTCAGGTCTATGATGTTTGTCATTTCGAACCCAGTGGAAACAGGGCGCATGCAGGCCACCTGGCTTCAAATTTAAGAAAAGAACAGTAACAACAAAAATGCAAAGTCATCTTTGCTAGTCCACTCTTCACTATGAGGACAAAATTCCATTTCTAGCTAAAACTTGGGGGATTTATAACTAAGAGAATTCCTGGGGCAATTTGTGACTTAGGTTATACTCACAGTTTTTAAGGACGGAATCAAGATCCAGAGGACATAAGTGAGAGGCTAAAAATCATGCCTTTGCTGAGAAAAATGTTTCCTAGTGTCTGGTAACATAAATTTTACTGCACGCCTGTGGGACTTGCCCGATGCTCTGTTCCCTCCAGACTTCTGTCTAAAGAAGCTATGGCAAAGGTCAAGATTTTACCTTTGAAATAGGAAGTGATTGTCACTTGGCTTCTAGAGATCTCTATTAATCAAATTTAAATTGATGAACAGATCAGAAAGACATGGATGGGTTTCCTTTTGCTTGCCCCGGAGGGCTTTTCCTCATATAATGTGTTGCTTTCAAAATCAAACCCATCTCATCCCATCTTTGCTTCTTTTATAAATTTTCAAATGAAAAGTGCATATTTTTGAGGTGCCTGGCACTTATCATCCTAATTAATCTGTTTTGAAAATATATCACCCTTCTGCCTGAGATTACCATACATGTTTGTTTAGCTATCTATAAAAATGCACACAGGATGGCATATGATGTGAGTATCCTAATTCTGGAACAAGATATTTTTGTTTTAGTAAACATCTTCTCCACCATTTCATTGAGAAAAAGTGGGTCAAGCATACTGAATAGGCAGGTGAGTCATAAGTATGAGATTTTGTGTTAAGTATGGAAATTTTAAGAATAATGTTTTACTTTTACATAACATTAAACATAGCTCTCCTTAGGAAGATCTACCTTGTCTTATTCTTAGAATCATATGGTTAGTGTGGGAGCCCTTGGCAAAGTTTGAAAAGTCTTTCTACTTTAATGCTTTGGGCTGTCTGGAGCTATGTCACATGAGAAGACTTCAGTATTTATTTTCTTCTTGATCAATTCAGGACAAGATTGCTTCCTGTTTCACAGAGAATGACCTGTTAGCTCTTGTGGTGGTTTCAATAAGAATGGCCCTCATAGGGGCTGGAGAGATGGCTCAGCAGTTAAGAGCACTGGCTGCTCTTCCAGAGGACCCGGGTTCAATTCCCAGCACCACATGACAGTTCAAAACTTTCTGTAACTCCAGTTCCAGAGGACCCAACATCCTCACACAGACATACATGCAGGAAAAAAATCAATCAATGGATATCAAGTAAAAATAAATAAATTTTAAAAAAGAATGGCCCTCATAGACTCACATGCTTGAATACTTGGTCCATAAGGAGTGGTAAAATTAGGTTTGACCTTGTTAGAGTATGTATGGCTTTACTGGAGGAAGTGTGTCATTAGGGGGTGAACTTTGAGGTCTCCTGCTGCCTGCTGATCAAGATATAGAACTCTCAGCAACTTCTCCAGCACCATGGCTTTCTGCCATGATGACAATGGACTCAACCTCTGAACTGTAAGCCACGATTAAATGTTTTCCTTTATAAGAGTTGCCGTGGTCATAGTGTTTTTTCACAGCAGAAAAACAAAAAACAAACAAACAAACAAACAAAAAAAAAACGACAGCCCACAAGATGGCAAAAGATAGTCACCAACCCCACATCTCACAGAGGGTTGATCACCAAAATATACAATGAACTCAAGAAGCTAGCCACAAAACACCAAACAGTGCAATTAAAAGTTGGAGTGCAGAACTAATAGAGAATTCTCAACAGAGGAATCTAAAATGGCTAAAAGACACTTGAGAAAGTGCTCAACATCCTTTGCCATCATGGGAAATACAGCTCAAAACCACTCTGAGATACCATCTTACTCCTATCAGAAAGGCTAAAATCAATAACACCAATGACAGTCTATGCTGGAGAGGATGTAGAGAAAGAGGAACATTCCTCCATTGCTGGTGAGAATACAACCAGTTTGGAAATCAGTATGGCAGTTTCTCAGGAAAATGGGAATCAGTCTACCACAAGATTCAGCAATTCCTCTCTTGGGCATATACCCAAAGAATTCATACAATAAGGACATCTGTTCAACTATGTTCATAGCAGCATTATTTGTAATAGACAGAACCTGGAAACAACCTAGATGCCCCACAACTGAAGAATGGATAGAGAAAATGTGGTACATTTACACAATGGAGTACTACACAACAGAAAAAAAAAAAACAATGGAATCTGGAAATTTGCAGGCAAATGGATGGAACTAGAAGAAACCATCCTGAGTGAGGTAACCCAGTCACAAAAAGACAAACATGGTATGTACTCACTCATATATGAATTTTAGACATAGAGCAAAGGATTACCAGTCTACAATCCACACTGCCAGAGGAGCTAGGAAACAAGGAGGACCCCAGGAGAAGATTGCATAGTCCCTTGAAGAAGGGGAGGGTGACAAGGACCCCTGAGCAAAGTGGGAGCAGGGTGGGGGGAGGTGGAGAGGAAGGAGGTGGGAAGGGAAGAAGGGGAGGGGGGAGGAGAACAAGAAGACTGGGACAGGAGAGGAATAGAGGAGGGCAAGAAAGGAGATGCCTTGATAGAGGGAGACAGTACAGGTTTGGAGAGAGGTCTGGCATAGAGGAAATGTTAGGTGATCCACAAGGATGACCCCAACTAAGAATCTAGTCAGTGGTGGTGAAGATGCCATTGATGCCCTTCCCCTATAATGAAATTGATGTCTACCTTGGTTACCATTCCTAGAGCCTTCAACCAGTAGATGTTTGAAGCAGAAACAGGCACCCACAGCTAAGCACTGAACCACACTCCTGGAATCCAGTTGTGGAGAGGGAGGAGGGAGGAGGAATGAGCAAAGGAGTCAAGATGGTGCTGCAGAAACCCGAAGAAACAGTTGACCTGACCTAGTAAGATCCTGGAGACCCTAATCATGAAGCTGGGGAACCAGCGTTGGATGGAACTAAGCCCTCTGAATGTGGGTGCCAGCTAGGAGGCCAAGACAGTCTATGGGACCTCTAACAGTGGAGCCAGTTTTAACCCCAGAGCACAATTGGACTTTGGGAGCCCATTCCCTATGGAGGGATCCTATTGCAGCCCAGATACAGCAAGAAGGGCCTAGGCCCTCCCACAAATGATATGACAGACTTTGAAGGCCCCCATGGAGGGCCTCACTGTCCTTGGGGAGGAGTTGGGGGATGGGTTGGGGGCTGGTGGGGAACATGGGAGGATGGGAGGGTGAGGGAATGGGGATGGATATGTAAATATGAGTAGTAATTAAAGAATTTAAAAACAAAACAAACAAAAAACCCTAAGTCTGAAGAGCATGTCTCACTTAGCTCTTGGGGAATAGTTGCAGTTTCTGCTGGTGTGATTTCTTACAGGAAGATAATTTAGTACTGTGGACTAAACATTAAGTCTTTACCATTCCTTCCATGAAATAGAGTCATAACAACACTCATTTCATTTAAGCACAGGGAAAGTCTGGGTTTTTGTTTTTGTTGTTGTTGTTTGTATTCTTGTAGTTTCTTAAGTGTTTTTTTTTTTTTGAATCTCAGTGTGTGCAAGAATAATGCACATATGTCCCCTGAGTTAACAATGGTTCCGTTTATGATCTTTTGACATCACCGTAATGTACAAGAGATTTGCCCTTGGTTGTGGTCTTTGCTCTTCCTAGAACGTGTCATGGGTTCTCTCTTGTGACAGTGCTCTGGGTCAGCCATAATCATGAAGATAAACAGTCAACACTATAGTGAACTGTTGCTAAGTCATGGTAATTCATAGCTCAGCTGTGCTAAATGTAGTTTCAAGGAATAAAGTTGACTTACAGTGGATATATTGGGAGAGAACTCCATTATAAACCATGGAGCATCTGTAAGGGGTGGGAATGAGGGTATTAATACTCACTCAAATAATACTCATCCTCAAGTCCAAGTATTAGCATATTGGATGCTTTATCTGTTTGTTTGTCTTTAAACAAGGTTTCTCTGTGTAGCCCTGGTTGTCCTGGATTTTGCTTTGTAGACCAGGCTGGTCTTGAACTCCGAGATCAGCCCGCCTGTCCCTGAGTGCTGGCATCAAAGGTATGCACCACTAAGCTGGGCCTGGGTTTACTTAGATGCTTTGTTTTTATTTTGGATCAATGCAGCAGAGAAGACAGAAAGATTGTAAGAGTCAGAGATGGTGACTCCAAAGAAATAGCATTTTTCAGACACAATGGAACCGATGCACATATGAACTCACAGACACTCAGACAGCACACATAGGTCCCACACTGGTCTAAACCAGATGAAATCCAAGCGATGAGAAGGGAAATGGACACAAGGTCTCATTCACAACCAAGAAAATATTTGCAATTGATAGCTGCTGGGAAAGGAAAAGTCATTTTTCTTCAGTAGATATGTCAACTACACCGTGGAGCAGGGCACCTGCTCAGGAATCATCAAACATAGCAAACTTCATGGTTTAATCTTGGTCTCCCCCCCACCCCCGAGAGAAATGTGTTCTGTTCTTCTTCAGCTACCCATCCTTCACCTTGAGTTTGCTATCCTCTATTCCCCCATCTGTGCCGTCCTAGCTACCAACTACCATAGTCAAATGTAGACATGCCATGTGGTTTCAGTTTTGGCAGGAATCACATGAAATCCAGGGAATATGTCAGGAGGCCAGTAAATACTTGTTCTGCTTGCTACTGTTTCCCAGGACTGGTATCTAAATTCTGCCCATGTGTTCAGCCACTGATACTTCAGATCATGTAGCATACCTTCTTGCCTGCCTGATATTACTTTCATTATACACATATGTATCCATTATATTCTAAGTATGTAAGTTACACTTTGGGAAATGCTTCTTTCATGGGATGTATGAGTTTGGAGACAGCACTGCAAATGTTAAGACTTCAGGGTGTAAATCATACTTTATGTTCTCAGTTGAATTATGACTCAGTTGAAATATGAGGAAATGCCAGTAGTGAAATGTTGCTAATAATCATTGTTTCAGGGTGCTTTGTCTGGGACATTTAACAAAGTGAAAGAAATTAGAGGAGATCTAAAATCACCTGTGCATGTTTGGTGTGGAGAGCATGATGCCTGTGAATCTGTAATGAGACACATTTTCTCCTCCATTTCTCATGTTGGATTTACCTGTGGTTGGGAAGTTGTTTAATCATAACAACAGAAACCTAACTAAGACATCATGACCAAAAGCAACTTTGGGAGAGAAGGGTTTATTTCAGCTTACAATTCCTGACCACAATCCATCACTAAAGTGTTGACTCAGTAGGGTCTTCTTTCTGTTTATGATGTTTTGCACACAAATATGAAACTATCTTTATGTATCTTTATGTATATAGATACAACTTAGGATATTTTATTGTATTGCACTTTCTATTTCAGTTCTATATCTGGCTTTGAGATTATATATATATATATATATATACATATATATATAATATATATTATATATATAATATAACTATATATGCATATAGTTATATTTTTTGAGGCTAGTCAGACATAGATATTTTATCTTCAAACACTTCAAAGACCTGCAGAATATGGCATTTAAATGTCTTAATATTAGTACTCCATTGCCATGAGACACAATTGCTCCTGATAGCACCATGCTATTCCCGAGAGTATGTTGGACACTAATGACACTCCATCTGGAGTCCATTCTCTCCTTAGCTACTGGCCTCTTGGGCAAAGAACCACTCCCACCTTGACTGCTGACCTTGGACAGACTGTCGTAACTGAGCTTGCAGGAGATAAACTAAAAGAAGACTGCTGAACCCTGCCAAGTCAGGGTAAGACAGTTTTTCAATATTCCTGCTTCTGAGATGGTCCATCTGATACTTTAGGGTTTAGCCAAAGTTCATTGCTGTGAGACCTTGTTGACTGTCCAGGTAGCCTGCTGTTTCTGTCTTCTCTTACACCTTTGGAAGTCGTACACTTGCACTTCCAGTCTACCCTAGTTTTGCTATTTTCCTTCTCAGGTATTTGATGAGGTTGAAGACTAGACAGTCATAGCAATATCCACTCTTATCTTAGATAGACAACATTTAGACTTTCCAGATTAGGACTGCTATCAGAGTAATCTCTGTCATGCCTTTACCCTGATACTGGACATGTAGTATATTGCTTAATGTTGCTCTTGCTGATAGTAGGTTTTAATTTGTGTATGTTTGCCTTTCCTTTTCCTGGAGTATACTTGACATTTGTTATCATTGTATATAGTTTTTGCATCAGGCTTAAAACCTTCTTCTTTAGACTAAAAGGGGAATTGTAGGCATCTGTTCTGTGGACCTGAAATGGCAGCCACAACCCTTTGGTGAGGCTTAAGGTGGACGAAGTGGAAAGAGAGGAGCTTGAGGCCTGGCTTTCCTTTGCGCACCCTTTCTGGTGGGTCAGTGGATCTGGTAGGGAGAGCAGGGAAACACTCCAGTGGTTCTTTGTGTTTTTCTTTGTAATTGTCCCCAATAAACACCCATTTATCATTTAACTTGGGTCTAGTGATGTAATTACATCTTTGCCTTCACTGCAGGAAGTCGGGCATGAACTCAAGGCAGGAGCCTGATGTAGAAACTGGATTAGATGCTACAGAGGGGTGCTGCTTACTGGCTTGTTCCTCATGGCTTGCTCCACCCACTTTCTTTTATAACCCAGTACCATACCATATCAATTGTTAATCAAGAAAATGCCCTACAGGCTTGCCTACAGGCAGTCTCATTGCCAATTCTCAATTGAGGGTCATTCTTCACAAATGACCCTAGCCTGTGACATAAAAACTAACCAGCACAGAAACACTAATTAGACTTTCCTTTTGCTAAGACTGCTGTGTACATACAATGGGGGAGAAGGAAGGCATCGATTTGGATGCTTTGAAGTGTTTAAGGAAAAAACCCTGGAATCCCAACATTTTCATTTGTACTTTGTGTTGCTAAAAATGGGTTCTCTATCATTGTGGATAGGAGTTTTGGGTTTGTGAGCAAGCACTTGTTTTGCACAAACATGAAATAAAATCCTGGAGCCCTTGGTGTGGAATAAAAGAAGGGCAAGTGCTATGCAAAGCTATTTACAAGGCTGCGTTTTCTGTGGTCCCAGCAGCATTTTTGAAAGGTCACGATGGGATTAACTGGCTTGTTTTCTCACAGACAGCTGGAATAAAGTAAAATTGAGTTCTCTCTGAAGAATGAATGAACATGTCTAAGAACATAGGGGAGGACTAAAGACTGTCTGGTGGGGGTTGGTGTAGGGGTTTGTGCTTCTTTACATTGCAATCACTATATGCTTCCATAAACCTGCTTATCTGACAGGTTCTTACTAAGCATATAGTTTGTTCTAGGTAATGACAAGAAAGAAAATCATGTCTGACTGAGGTAGCTCATATTATAGTGAAATCATGGAGCAAAGTCTTTTGAAGAGAAAATACTTGGGTCATCTATGATTTGGAAAGGGAAGAAATTGCCTACTTTCTGAGTGAGGCAGAGCTGTGGTAATTGTACTACATGAAGAGATTTTATATATGACTGGGATAGGAAGAATTGGTAAGGGAGTTGGCAAAACCATGGCCAGGAGAAGGTAAACCTTATCTGTAGGTGCTCAGAAGAGATCTGGACTTTGTGACATCACTCCTAATGGGGGTGGTTATATATTAAAATAAAGGGAACTCAGGAAGCTTAAGGGTCCTGTGTCATGGCAAAAGTAAATACATTAGATTATCAAACTACTGACTATATCTCCATGAATCATCAGAAATACTACATAGGGAACTGAACTTAAGTCACATTCGCATGTTTTGCATATATGAACAACATCATTTCTTACAAATGCTGCTGAGGAAGAGAGGATGAGAATCATTGGTGTATCTTCTTACCCTGAGTGCCTGAAATATAGGCATTGAGAAAGTGACTTTTCAATATAGTCTATTAAAAAGCAGTTCAGACAGCTAATAGCTAAGGGATCATGCTTCAAATTTCTCACTAGCCACATGTAAGTGGTTTGATATTCAGCCCAAGTGTACTACCCTAGTAGATATTTTTAACATATGGTATTATTACATGATTAATCAAGTGATTGTTCTTTGAAAAAGCAAAATACAATGTGTATATCAACCAGGGTTATCTAGAATACCAGAACTGATAAAATAAATACCTATAGGGGATTTATTAGAGTGGCTTATAGGCTGTGGTTCAACTAGTCAAACAATGGTTGTCTCCCAGAATCTATTAGTTGTCCAGTCCATGAAGCTAGATGTCTCAGCTGGTCTTCAGTATCTCTCAGGATCCCAAAGAAGTAGGCTCTAACTCCAGTGAAGGGATATATAAGCAGCAGAATATATAACTTGGCAGTAAGTGTTCGGGCAAGCAGGGAAAATATTTTTCTTCCATGTCTTTTACATAGGCTGCCATGAGAAGGTGTGGCCTAGGTTTAGGGTGGCTCTCTCAACCTCAAATGGTCTGGATTTAAGGTGGGATCTTTATATCTCACATGATCCAGTTAACTAAAATTCCCTCACAGGTGTGCCCCTGTTTGAGATTTTAGTTAATTCCACATATACTGAAGTTGACAAACAAGAATAGCCATCACAAAATAATAATTTTGACTGTTTAAAGGTTTTCTTTTCCCCTATCCTTTATTCTATTTTCTTTCCAGAGTTACTTCTTTCTACTAATGAAATTATATTCACTTTACTCTAGGTAAATCAATAAGTATTCCTTTTCTTTGCTCTCTTATTACATTTATCATGTTAAGATGCACTCTCAAATTCAATTTAAGCTTACATTTAATAGTATGTCATGTATTCATTTGGTTTCTAAAGCACACAGTATATCAGATTTTAATCCAATCTCATGCTTATGAAGTTATTTGCCTATAACATACAGCATAGTCTTCTGCATAATATCAATGAGATATTGAGCACATAGAAGAATAAAATAAAAACATTTCAACTTATAGTCACATAAAAAGTAATTTTCCTTCCTCCCTTAGCTTCAGCTTTGCTTAAATATATCAGCACTGTTTTCTGTCCCATGTCATATTCCTAAGATCCATCAATTAAACATTTCAATGTCCCCTTTTAATGCTGTATTCTATTCCTACCTAACATTCAACAGATATTCACCTTTCCTAAAACATCCACATTCTAATCACAGTAGATTGGATGGAAGCAGGACATAAAGATGGATAAACAACTAACTTTAAGATAGGAAGACTATCTTGCATGACCTGTGTGTTATTTCTGCCACCACAGGGTTCCATAAAAGTGGAGGAAAGAAGAATAAATGGAGAGTAAGGGGCAAGTGAAATGAAAAAAGGACTCTGGGAAATTCCATTGTTTCTGACTTTGAAGGTGAGTGAAATGGATCAGCAACCAAGAAATGTGAGTGGATCCCCAAAACTAGAAAGAACAAGAGCATAGATTCCACTGGACACCTTGATTTTGGTCGATGAGTCATGGCATTAAGGTTTGGAACTATCTATGGTTGATAAGACACTGTCTTCTTTTCAAGACTTTAGGTGCGTGATGATTTGTTACAGCAGCAATGGCATACTAACAGATGTCCACTTACATTATTGGATAGTCATTGCTTCAAATTATGTCAAAGTCCTTTGACACTTTGACCTCCTGTTTTCTGGTGATGCCACCTTCCACCAGAGGAGGTTTAGTCTGAGTGGGCTGAGGTTGGAGTCATGGTATCATTGTACCACTGTTCTATCCACGTGCCCTGATTGTCCCTGAAATCTCAACTTGTTGAATCAGTGAGGTTGCATTTCTCACGATCAGCTTTTCTCTGCCCATAACCTTGAGTTCATAACGGACACCCCAAGAAGGACCACCTAATTTGAGATTTACTATATAATTTGTAAGTATGGTGTGTTCTGTACTGAGGATGGTCAACCAATCAGTGTTACAGTGAAAAACAGCATTTTTATCCTTGAGAGAAAATCTTAGGAGCCAAAGGTTTAAATGAAGTTAAAATTTTACTATCTTATTTACATACTTTTAAAAATGTTCTCATTCCTTTATCTATTGTCTAGTATATATTATTTACATGTTATATATTGTCTATTAGTTACTAGAATGGATCAGAGGCTGCTGTTCTTTTAAATTTTAATCTTTAAGATTTGCAAACAGTAAAATAGACAGTTTAGTGTACAAGTCTGTGAATTTTAGCTCATACATATATATCCACTTGTAAAAGCTCATACATATATATCCACTTGTAAAAGTGATTGTAAATAATCACTTGTGAGATAATCAATGCATAAAGTATGCATTTTAGGTAAAGGTTATTTGCCCAGGATTGTTTCAATACCATTTGATTCATGACTATTTTTTCTCTAGTGGCTTGTATTTAAACCTTCACTAAGAAGTAATTGATTTTATTGTGTGGTTTATTGTTGCATTGTCTGTTGGGTTCCACTGATCTATTTGTCTACCATTTTGCCAACACCACACTGTCTTGTGATGGCAGCTTTATAATGTCTTAAAAATGCTGTGTGATTCCTTTCAGTTTATTCTCATCCTTCAAAATTAGCAAAGATGTTCTAGTACCTTTCCACATAAGCTATATAGTCAGGTTAGCTAAGTGAACAAAAAATGCTGGTGGCATTTTGACTATAGCTGACTCATATCAGTAGATCCACATGGGACAATTCACACCTTCACTACCTTGAGTTTTCCAGCCAATTGAAGCTTACCTTTCTCATGTTTCAAAATTCTTTTTGCTATCTTTCATCAGCATTTGTTATTATCAGTTTCTGGGTCCTTACCCACAATGTTAATTTTTCAAGTTACTATACATGTTACTGCATAAGAAGTATGCCTTTCCAGTTGCTCATACTGTAAATAGAAATAGAACAAAAATTTAGGTGTTGGCCAGGTATATTACAATTATTCAAAGTCACTTAGTTACTGGAAATTTCTCTTTTTAATAGATTATTTGAGGTTTACTATATAGATGATCATGTTTTCCACCAAAAGGACAAGTTTCACCTTTTCCAGTCTACATATTTGTTATTTTTGTAAGTTGTTGTACTGTTGGGGATTTCCTTTATGGTGTTGTGTAAGAGTGATGAGAACTGTATACTTGCTTTATTCCTGATATTAGGAGAGAAAACATTCAATCTTTGACAGCTAAATATGCTATTATAAGGAGCATGCTGAGAAGGTTTTCTGTTTTTAATTTCCTGCAAGTTTTACTGTGAATTGATAATTAATTTGGTCAACTGTTTTTAAAACTTGGACTGATATCATTTTGTGATTTTTCTGCTTTATAGACTGTTAAAATGGTAGAATATGATGATTCATTTTTGAAAATGGAACCAGCCATGCATGTCTAGGATAAACAGCATTTAGTCATGGTGTATTTGAGAGAAAGGGAGAGGGTGGAGAGAGAATGTGTGTGGTGCTGGATTTAATTTGTTGTGTTTTATTGAGGATTTTTGCATCTAAATTCCTGAGAGATATTGGTTTATATTTTTATTACTTCTGTTATCCTTTTCTCCAATGGACCAATGGATTTACCAGGGCCATTTGCAGGAACACAGGAGCATGAGTGACTCAAAAAGAGTATCATTGAAGAGTGTCATGCAGTGTGGCTGATGATGGTACTTAAAAGCTGCGTCACTGGAGTCCCTGTTCTGTGATCCTTATTTGATTTTGTTATTAGGATAAAGCTGGCATCACAAAACACTGTGTCCCCCAGCTTCCAGCTTTTGAAGACATTCTATAGACGCTGTCATTTTAATATTTAGAAGAACTTGCCAACGAAGTTACCTGGAACCAGGATTTTATTTTTATTAAAATGTTTTTAATTAAAAATTTAATTACCAGGGTGGCCTGGCAGAAAGCGTCCATGTGGCAGTAGGGCTAGAGGGCGATTGGAGTAAAGACTCATTGTTACAAAATGGTGTCAGGAGTGGGATCACCCCACGCCCTGAGGTTCACAGAGGAAGAGGGGAACCTGCTGCCAACAGCTGCCAGTGAGCAACCAGGCACCGGGAGCCACAAGCCACCAAGTGCGGCAAGTCACCTTCCCACTTCGGCAGAATCCAGGAAGCTGACGAAAATGAAAAGCTATGGATTCCTTCCAGACTAATATGGTTCGATGAAGCAAGACCCCCTGAAGTGGCCCAACTGATCCTACATCCAAAACAGCTGAGATGATTCATCTATAGATGACTACAGCCAGATTTTTGTGTTTTATCATGATCCCCATGGTATAGACCTTGCCCCCAAACAGCAGGAAGCAGTTTGGAATGAATGACACCCAAATCCTCAAATATTGTTTATAAATGTTTGTTTTCATTTAAATAGGGTTGGTTATAAATGGTGATGATCACAGTCAATCTCTCTTTAAAGGGAATAGGATATAGGGATGAATACTTTACATTGGTATGGATTTTCATTTATGGATACAAATTTAAGGTCAATTTTGTGATATACATAATTAAATACAGATTATATAATCACCTATAATAGTCACAACCTACAGTTTAGGTTTTCTAGATATACATAGATGTATTTGAGATGGATAGATATTCTTCAAACCTTTCAAATACCTACAGAATATATGGCATTTGAATGGTTTAGAGTTTTCATGACAGTGAACACAACTGCTCCTGGCACACCAATTACATCAGAAAGGAGGATGAGCATCAGACAAACTCATTATGGAGTTTGCCTTTAACATGGCAAGATTAGCCATTTGGGAAAGAAACTCCTCTGCCTGGACTGTATAAACGGAACATGCAGGACCCACAAGAAAGTGACCAGTGAACTTACAAAACAAGATGAACAGTTCTGAAGGGTTCCTGCTGAAATGGTTTTGGTTTTTCTTGACACGGTTTTTCTGTATTGCTCTGGAGCCTGTCCTGAAACTCATTCTGTAGACCAGGCTGGCCTCGAACTGACAGAGATCCACCTGCCTCTGCCTCCCTAGTACTGGGATTAAAGGCATGCGCCACCAACACCCTGAAGCAAAAGCTTTTTATTAGTAGTAACATTATAAGGAATTCCTTCAGCTCAGATTGTTGAGATTGTTGAAGAAGTCATGGAAATACAGTGTTAGATAATCTGTGATAGGGAATAACTCTGAAATATTTTTCATATCCTAGTTTCTAATATGAATTGAACATTAGACATTCATTCTTTTTCTATTTTTTTATTTAAATTAGAAACAAGATGGTTCCACATGTCAATCCAAGTTCCCTCTCCCTCCCATCCTCCCCTGCCCCTAACCAGCTCTATCCCATCCCCTTTCCACTCCCCAGGGAGGGCAAGGCCTTCCATTGGGGATCTTGAGAGTCTGTCATATACTTTGGAGCAGGGCCAGGCCCTCCCCATGTGTCTAGGTTGAGAGGGTATCCCTCTATGTGGAATGGGCTCAAAAAGTCTCCCCATATGCTAGAGATAAATAATGACCCACCACTAGAGGCCCCATAGACTTCCCAGGCTTCCTCACTGACACCCATGTTCAGGGAGTCTGGATCAGTCCCATGCTGGCTATTACAAATAATGCTACTATGAACACAGTTAAACATTGTACTGTATGAATATGCATTCTTTGGGTATATGCCCAAGAGAGGAGTTGCTGGATCTTGAGGTAGACTGATTCCCATTTTCCTGAGCAACCGCCATACTGATTTCCAAAGTGGCTGTACAAGTTGGCACTCCCATCAGCAGTGGAGGAGGGTTCCCCTTTCTCCACATCCTCGTCAGCATAAACTATCATTGGTGTTTTTTTAAATTTAGCCATTCTGACAGGAGTCAGATGGTATCTCAGAGTTGTTTTGATTTGCATTTCCCTGACGGCTATGGACATTGGACGGCGGTGGTGCATGCATTTAATCCCAGTACTCAGGAGGCAGAGACAGGCTCATCTCTGTGAGTTCGAGACCAGCCTGGTCTACAAGAACTAGTTCCAGGACAGCCTCCAAACCACAGAGAAACCCTGTTTTGAAAGCCCCTGCCCGCCCAAATCAAGCAGAGACATTTATTCTTTTTAAATATATATTTTATTAAATTTTGGAGAATTCCATGTAATGCATTTTAATCATATTTAGTCCTCATTTCTTCCCATAACTCCCCCAAGACCTACCCTCATCTCTCACTTTACAACTTCATGACTGCTTTGACTTTTTAAAAAATAACACACTGAGAACAATTTGTGGTGCCTGTATACTTATGGGTGTGGGAACCATCCTCTGGAACATATTTCTATTACCAGAAGTCATGTCCTTAAAGAAAACTAACTTCCTTTCCCATAGAAGCTATCAACTGTCGATTGGTAATCACACTTAAGTTTGATGAGTAGTGATGCTCTTTCCATCCATACTAGAATACTGGCAGTCTTCATCTCTTAATGACAACTAGAGCTGTTGTAAGTTTGTAAGTACAAGCTGTTGTAAGTACAACAGGTCTGTTTTGCCCAGAATATGTTGTTTTACTTCAGTACTCTATGACTTGTTATCTTTATCCACCTTGTCTTGTAACAGTGTTAAAAGATGGTGAATATGTTTTAGATTTTCTTCTTTCCTTTGGATATGACTACGACATGCTAAATTTGGTCATCATTCATAGGATCAACTGTCATTAGAAATTATTTGTTTAGATTATTTTTATCATGAACAGAATGATCCCGAAATGCAGCACTTAACTAATAATTAATGTTGTAATTTTAGAAGCCTGCTTGTATGTAAGAAAAAATAGCCATTTTAATAGTTTCTGTTATTTATTTCATTTTTTCCTTATAGTTGTATGATTTAGGGAGTTTGTCTATGAAATTTTTATTTTAAAGAGAAAACAAGACTGTATTATAGAATTACAACTGCATTTACTCAACAGTAAGACTTTTTATAAAAGTTCTTGTTTGAATTTTAATACTGCAAAAAATTTAATTACCTTAATGCCAAGACATATAGTTTCTACTTCATTTTAGATTAGGTTAGATTAATGGTTCTTGACCTTCCTAATGCTATGTTAATAGCTACCTTTTAATACAGTTCCTTATGTTGAGGTGACCCCCAGCCATAAACTTATTTTCTTTTTATTTTATAAAATTATTTTCACTGCTACTTTCTAATTATAATTTTGCTACTGTTATGAATCATAGTATAAATATCTAATACATAGAATATCTCTTATGTGACCCCCTATGAAAGAGTCATTTGACACCCCCCCAAGGGGGTTGAGACTCACAGGTTAAGGACCATTGGTTTAGACAACTTATAAGTTTAAAGTAATTGGTCCACATATTTCATTTCTGTTGTCAACTTTATATGATGTGGACTCCTTAGTGGAACTCACTCTTTTCTGTTCCAATGTCTGCATAATATGTTAAAATGTTCCCATCTTTTTGCTATTTTCACAATCTTTGCCATGCAATTAGACCTAACCCCTGTGTATACCATTCAGTGGACAGTCTAAGGCCTGGAAAGTGCTCTGATTTTTAGTTTTCAGAGTCTCTGGTATGATTAAGGCTAGATTCACATAAATACACTGTAGGATGAGCCCAGGAGGCGAGGCCCTAAGCTCCTGTTTCTGCATGATTTCATTTTCTAGTTTTCAAAATTCTCCTTTTCAGTGTCTCTTTTCTTCACACAGCTGGAATCCTTATTATTTTACCTGAAACTTTTATGTCCCTAAATGAGCAGTAGAAGGACTATGAGGTTCTCCCATCCTCTCATGTCTTAGGGTCCGAGCTCTCCCCATGGAGAGGAAGTTTCTCTTTCTCCAGAACTGGGAATTCTGGCAAGTAATCCTTGTTCACTCTGGGAGACCATTAATGATGCTTATCCGGGGAGCTCCTTATTACCCACTCTTTTGTTGCTGATGAGGGACGTCCTTCTGTATATATGTTTTTCTTATTGATTGATGAATAAAACACTGATTGGCCGGTAGCCATGCAGGAAATATAGGCAGGGCTACCAGATGAGGAGAATGCTGGGGGCAGAAAAGAGAGAAATCGCCATGTAGATACCTGGAAGATGGGACATGCTGGGCATTCTTTGGTAAGATAAAGTCACTTAAAAATCCATAGTTCGTGTGGTTAGTAGTTATGGGTTAATAATTAACAGAGAGCTAGCCAATAAGAAGCCCAAGCCATCAGTCAAATATTTCATACTTAATATAAGTCTTTGTGTGTTTATTTGGGGCAAAGTGGCTGTGGGACCAGGAGGGACAAGAAACTCCAGATACATGTTGCTGTGATAAAATACCCTGCAAAGTACAGAGCAACCACAACAGGGACGTCAAAGTAGGGAGGAGACTGGAAGCAGCTGGTCTTATTACATCACATCCAGGGAGAAGAGAGCTATTGCTTATGCTTAACTCATTTTCTCTGTTTTATATAGTCCAGGTTCCTAGCTCAGGGAATGGCACTATCTAAAGTCTATAGATATCAATTAACCTAATCAAAATAGTCCTCCACAGGCATGCCCAGATGCTGGGGGTCCACATCCTATCAAGTTGAAAACTGAGGCAAACTATCAAATCACTGATCATACTTAGAGACAGGATGGTTTGAGTTGAAGACAGGGCATCAGTAGGGGATATGAACTACAAACTGGTAGTTTAGTGGCATGTTGAAGCCCCCTTCTCACTAAAAGCCCCTCCCCTCTGAAAAGCTATGCACTTTTCTGTCTTTAAACTTCCACTTGTGGATTTTAGGTTTTATACTACACCCAGTGGGAATTAAATGGTAGAGTGTGCTTACTTCATCTTGCTGGAACTGGGCAGAAATGTTATGAAATTGGAGGGTGGTGTGCTTTGAACCGAATGACCTTTGCAATTATAAATTTGGCAGAGAACACTGAGTACCCCAGGGGAATGGTCGTGCTGATGGGATTATTTAGGGATCAGAATTAAACAGCTTCACCCAGGGCCACCCAAACTCCCACACTCATCATCTCCTGTCACTGCCAGGCTGTCCTGAAAGTCCTATGTTAATGAATTGTGGTTCAACTCGAAAAACCATTTTCTGTAAACCTTGGGATCATAGGACCACAAGATGCACATCATAGGATTTCCACTTTGACAAATCTATCTTCCCTAGTTAGTTGTCTGTTGATGGCTTGCTTCCTCAACATTTGCCGTTGCACCGCTATTTCATGTAACACTTGCCAATAAGCCTGAAGACTTTCATGTAAGTCCTTTGGCTTTACTCTAAGGCTTAAATTTTTCTTTTCAGATGGTTAGCTAGCCAGTACAGAGGGGTGTTGAAGTGGTGAGCGACAACAGTGTTCTGAAGTGCACCAAAGATGATTACACGTCATTTGCTGGAATCCTTCTTGCATTTATGTTACCAGCAAATCTCCCGTAAGCAGTTTAGTTGCTCACACACTGAAAAGTATGTGGATTAGGGTGGGAAAACTCTGTGTGGGAATTGATGAACATCAAAGACGCTGGCTGACCCTGTTGAGTCCGATTTTTCTCCTCCCAGTGATCAGCTTAGGGAAAGAAAATTACCCTGAAATAGACTGTAGAGACAATTAACCTAACCTACCAATAAAGAAGAATAAACAGTAAATGAGTTGTTCCAGGTCCCATGGATAGGGGATGCCAACCGTAGGTCTGCAATATCTATCTGCCATCTTCCTACCCACTGTGTCATGTTTATTGAGCGATTCTGTATTACTTAATACCGCTGCCATGGTGTTCAGGGTATTCCAAACTACCAACTCTAATAGATACACAGGGAACTTATAAAACATTCAGGACCTGTATTCTGGCTTTGTTTCTATTTCAAGCTGTTGAATTCTTTTACATACTTATACTAAATTTCAACTAAAGGTAGAGGGTCCGTCACCTAGCACTTTGGTCAAGGAGCAAACCACCACAGGCTTTCTCACTGATTTGTGCTCATTTATGTGGTCTACAACAGTGATAAAGACAAACATTCTCTGTGCATGTGGCTAGCTGTGTGCCCCTGGTGATCCTGTGGAATGAGTCACTGGTAACTGATCTGTGTTATAGAATTTCCTCCAAGGGAAAGAATACATAACCAGAGGCCAGCTTGTTCTTTTCCTTCTGATTTGTATCTATTACACTTTCTACACATGATGTAAGCATTGAAGAACTGTTATCAAAAATCCTATTTTGCATATTTGAAGCATCTTTTGTCCAATAAAACCAGCAATGGAGCCAGACACTCTGCCTCATTAGATGGTCTGGTACATTCTTTCCCTGGTTTGCTTCCTTCCAGCCAGCCTCAGATCTTGGAGAACTGCTAAGTCTCCAGGTTCTTGTTTTCATCTCTGTTGACATCTAAGAATAAAAGGTATGAGATGTTTCTAGATTCTGCTCTTGCTTTCTTGCTACCTGAGCAATCTTGAGTGTTCAGGTTGTGTCCTCTACCTCGTTTGCCCTGGGCTTGGCCAAGTTCTCTGATCACCAAGCTCTCTGATACCAGATCTTGTCATGGGCTCACCATGTTACACCGAACCCCATATCTCTATGCACCTATGTCATTGTTGAATAAGTTACATGCTTGGCACTGAATCACAACAGAAAAAGAGAACAGAAAGATTTGTTTTAATATAGATTTTTTTTTTAAAGAGAGGGTGGAGTAAGGGGAAGGTTCCTGGTAGTAACTATAACCAGTGTTTGCTCAGTTCTTCACTTTAATCCTGCTAGGTTAGCATATCAAATGCTTTAGCAAGTGATGACAGCTTTTAAGGACAAAGAATCAGGGTGGATCCTAGGAATTTTATTTACTTCAAAGACCTGGTTCTTCTGAGTTCTTCAGCATTTTCTTTCCAGTCTAAACCAGTATACAAGGGACTGGAGAAATGGTTCAGTGGTTAAAATATTTGTTGCTCTTTCAGAGGACCCAAGTTGATTTTCCAGCACCCATGTTGAGGGACTCAATCACTCTTGCTTCAGGGGATCAGACTCCTTCTAGTCTCTATGGGCACCTTGTGGCGGGAAGACATGCATGAGTACATATATACATGTGTACACACACACACACACACACACACACACACACACACACACACACACACACACACACACCCTCCTTAAAATAAACCACCTCATAAGAGGACTTGGAAGCTTTCTTCAAACTATATAACAGCATTTTTATTTCTGTAGAAGCAATGTAATTGATGACTATGAATAAACAGAGCCAATTCAAGGGCCAACCATGTGCACTGGCTTCTGTAATCTAGATGAGGTATCCTTTGCTAACTTGTATGTATAGATTTTTGTTTATTTTGGAAGCTCACTATTTGTACCTTAAGGTCTCGAGGGACTCCAGTCTTCTTTAGTATGGCAATCTGCAGGCTAAAAATTTAAATTAAACAGCCTAGAGATGGTCCTCTTAAGGGATTTTTATGAGGACTGATTAAAGTCAAGACCTGGATCTAGGCTCCTGGACTTACAGATTTGATGCTTGAAGTTTTTTGCAACAGTGCATATCAGAAAGGATTCTACCAGGTGTTTCTGGACCCATGCCTTTGCTGTGTACTCTTTGAAGATAAAAAACCATCTGCAGTTAATGGTTTATGATTACAAATAGCAAAACAGAAAGGAGACCAATACCATGAGAGAGTCACTAAACTATGAAAAAAAATGATAGCATGCCCCCCCACACTAAAACCACCAACAACAAAAGTTATGAATATTAGCAGCTTTCCTTGTGGCATCTTATTTAATTGTAATACACTTTAAGAAATAGACACCATTTCTTTCCCATTTTATCCTGGAGGAAACTAACAAAAAATGTTAACAGCCTAAAAGCTCAGATAAAAAATTAAGTTTTTCTTTGTGTCAATCCCAGATAGTTTGAATGACTCAGGGAGGCAAAGAGGACAGTGCTAATTAAATGGTCCTTGTTCTTGCTATGGCAATGATACTGAGCTCTTCAAAGAGACTGGACTTTATGCTAGGGTAATTAGAAACATTGACAGGTTTATTTACCAAAGATTGTGTAAGTGGTCAATGGCATAGCCATGAGCATAACTCAAGGTTGTGAACAGTGTGGTAAAGTCCTTTCCCATATTTTCTGAGAGCAACCTTCAGGTGACTGGTTCATGGTGACTGGTGAAATCATTTAGTTATTTGGAATTTGCTTCCATCTAGTGGATGAATTGAGCAATTTAGGTTTTCTAGCCAGCTGTCTTTAGACCACATCATGCATGGCCTATCAAGTTGACCAAGCAGGACCAAGCTCCTCCCTGCTGCATCAAGGCTGGACAAGGCATCCCACCATAGGGAATAGGTTCCAAAGAGCCAGCATTTTTTAAAAAAGAGGAATGACAGCTTTCCAGTCCTCTGAGGGGCTACGGAGGCCTGCGTTGTGGGTGGTCTACGTGGACTCATCTTTCTGTGGCCATTTGGCCTGTGAGGCACCTGGTGGGAGTAGTCTCCATTAGTTGGCTTCTCGTTTCTCCTTGTGGGGTTCACCTGGGAACACGAAGGTCTGTTGCGTTTGCAGGGCCGAATGCCATCTCTCTGGGCTGGCATGATTTTAGGACCCAGAGGTGCACAAGCTTTCTGAGGATCTGACCTTGTCTCCAGTGCACTCAAATGTGGCACCTAGATATGGTGCCCCATGAGATGCAGTGTTCCATAATGACATGGAGACTGTCCTGGACACCCAGGGGGATCTTCAACTGTTTACAACTTAGCTGCCTGGAAATCACTTGGCAGCTTTTCTGGTAAGCTTCCGAACTGTATAGAACAGATGAGAAGCGACTTCTAACTCTCACCCATTAAAATCCCCCGGCATGGAGGTCTCCAGCTTCTAAGTCTTTCTAAAGTAACTAGATTAACTTTCCGTGCCAGCATTGATGGGTCAGTGCCGGGCCCTTGCTAGGACTTCTAGAGATGGGTTAGCCGAGGAACCTTTGCCTCTCAAAGCTGAACCTCATGGTAGAGTCTATCAAAATAGTTTTCTGCAGCTGTTCTGCAGAATGTCGGGATTGAGAGAACTCACAGCACCTGTGCTTCTCAGTTTTCACCCCTGCCTGGTTAGACATGGATTCTCAGTGCCGAGTCCACAGATGATTGCCATCATTTGCTGTCTGTTTCTCTAGTTCTGCCCCCAAAAGTTCTCTTTCTCCTTCCACTCCATCTCATTTTTCTGGTTTGTTTTTGTTTTTGTTTTTAATGAGCCTGTAGGGGGCCATTCTTTTTTTTTTTCTTTTAATGTATACAGTGTTCTGCCTGCATGTATGCCTGCAGGCCAGAAAAGGACACTAGCTCTCTTTATAGATGGTTGTGAGCCACAATATGGTTGCTGGGAATTAAACTCAGGACCTCTAGAAGAGCAACCAGTGCTCTTAACCACTGAGTCATCTGTCTAGCACCCCCTTTCTGTTTTTTAAGTGAGGACTCTGTTCACACCTAGGCTATTATTATTATTATTATTATTATTATTATTATTATTATTATTATTATTATTATGTTTCCCTCTCAGTCTTCTCTTCAGCTCCTATACACTCCACACTTCTCACACTGAGGCACCCTTTCCTTTGTCTGTCTCTCTCCAAATTCCCTGGAGTTTTGGTATGACTATCTGCCTACTGTTATCCTCAGGCTTTTCCACCATCACCCACCTCAAAGGGTAGCTGCCCCCATCTTTTAGAGATGCATCCCCTTGATATGATAGCAGTGGGTGGATGCAGGAGAAACGGGATAGAGGGGCAGAGAAATCTTGGGGAACGTGAGAAGGAAATGAAACCCCTCCCTGTAGAGTCCAGTTGAAGCCTCTGGCCCTCGATAAAGCAAGAATTCCAGCAAAATGGACAATTGCTTAAGGCCTTTTCCACTTCAGCTATAATCTCTCCAGAATCCCTTTTGCAGGAGGAGGACCCATACTAGTCAGACATCTTCTGTAGTGATAGGGACTCTTGGTTTTCACTTTATCAGATTAGGATTCCACCCGGAGTGTTCAAAGCAGTCTCACTTAGCTCATTCATCAAAAGGGAGAGTAATGGCAAAGTTTTCTTAGCAGTCCTTGAAGATGTGATCTGAAAGCCACCGAAATGATAAATGCTGACGCCAATGCTAAGACAGCTATAATTCTCCCTTGAGGACTCCATACCCTCTCTTGGGTCTTATTTCCCCGAAACGCTCTCAGAGAAGCCCACACCCATGCTCTCAGGTGTATGTTCTTTCTCACCAAGCATCCCATCGGTTCTGACCCTTGTGCTTAAGCTCATGCTAAAATGTATTTAATAAAATCTCCAATTCTGCTTCATAAACTGACTCATTCTGAAATCATTCTAAGGGTCAAAGCCACAAACCCACAGTTGCCTCAGGTCAAGGTCCCTAAAACTCTTCAAGCTGCTGAAGGTGGCAGCGTGGAGCTGTGTTTTATCCCCTCGCTGATGACGGGACCCACCAATGTTTTCGTCCCCTGACCGATTTTTGTTTTTCTCAATCTGGTTATATATTAAAGATATTACATGTTTTCCAGTTGTAATATTGTACAGGTGTTTTCCCATGTTTGCATTTGCCTGTGGACTTTTTTCTCCTTCCTTCCTTCCTTCCTTCCTTCCTTCCTTCCTTCCTTCCTTCCTTCCTTCCTTCGTCTCTCATTTTCTCTCCCTCCCCCTCCCTCCTTCCTTTTCTCCTTATCTTTCTTCCCACCCCTTCTTGTCTCTGGCCAGCAGTGAAGCAAGAATTCCAGCCACATAAACAACTGCTTGAGGTCTTTCCCCTTTTGGAGATACAAACCTGTAGTTTTCCAGGGATCTCACCAGAATCTTGTTTGCAGGAAGAGGAGGCAGACTAGAACCCTTGTGTAATGATAGGTTTCATGGAACCACCTTATCAGATTATGATCCCATTCAAAGCATCTCTAGGGCAACCTCACTTATTTCACTTATCGAAAGAGAGAGGAAGGGGAAGTTTTTCTAAGCAACCTTTAAGATATGATCTGAGAACCAGTCAAATGATATTATAGACGCTAATGCTAAGACAGCTGAACTAAGCTCTCCCTTGAGGGCTACATACCCATGCTTGAGTGTGTCTCACTTTCTGCAACTCAGGGAAGCCCACACACATGCTCCTGGATTTCACTGTGAGATTTAACTTGCATATTCTAGGGGACTTACATATTCTAGGGGACACTTGACATTGAGCTTCCTCCCTCTACTATACATGCTGATTTCAATTTAGTTTTTCTACCAACTCTACAAAAGAATCAACTTTTTAATTGGTTTCTGGTACCATCATGATAGCATTTTAAGTTCCCACATATTTCCTATTTTCTATTGTGTTCCATGTATCTGTATATTATTAATGCTAGTTATTATTTATATTGTTTTGAATTGTATACCATAATAATATCTGATTATGGACATTCCTATGTATTGCTTTTTAAGGCATGCTTTTTACTTTTACATAATTTTCAAATAAGAATTAGAGGGGCTCAGAAAAATTCACTTGGAATATTAATAGGAATTGCATTGAATTTACAGATGCACTTGAACAGAATCAATATTTTAAATTAAGTAATGCACTCCAGGAGTAGGAACTATTTTCCCTTCGTTAGTCAGATGATCTTTTGTGATTTTGTCAGTTTTAAACCTCTTTGAATGCATGGTAGACTTTCAGAAACTCTTCCCCCAGTTGTTTTCACCCCAGTATTGACTTTGTAACAGTTCAACTCCCTTCCTTCACACTGTTTTCAAGTGGAAAACAACATGTATTGTGCTGTCTTTCTTTGGCTTTTCTTTTCTCCCCTCCCTTCTTTCCTCCCTCCCTCCCTCCCTCCCTTCCTCCCTCCCTCCCTCTCTCTCACTCATTCTCTTTACTTTCTGCAATGCTATGGATTGAATTTATGACTTGGGTGTACCACTCAAGCTCGCTTCCCAATGGGACAGCTCCCTTTCCCAAATAAATCTATTTAGATAGGTGGTTAGATTTTTATATTTGTTTGTAGTGAGAAGGCCACTTGTGTACTTTATCCATTTCAGTATCTTTAAACTACACCGTTGTCCCTGCTTCTGCAGGCCCTGGTATAAAAGAAGGCCCACACAGCATATATCTAGACATTTACGTCTTCCTAACTGGTCAAATATGCAGTGACATCAATCTGGAAATCCAAGTTTAAGTTTAAAAATCTTTAATTTCTTCTGAGCATTAACTCCCTCCCGTGTGTGTGTGTGTGTGTGTGTGTGTGTGTGTGTGTGTGTGAGAGAGAGAGAGAGAGAGAGAGAGAGAGAGAGAGAGAGAGAGAGAAAGTGTGTTTTGGGAGTTGGTGCTGGATGTTCACCATGTGAGCTATAGAGATGCAACTCAGATTGTTAGGTTGGTGGTAAGTGCATTTACCTATTGTGCCATCTCACCAGCCCCTTTGTAAGAGAACATGAGTTAGCCTCCAGCTTATGGCCTGTCCCTTTCTTTTCTCAGTCCCAACTTTTCCCATCTCCATGAGGACTTCACGTGTAATACCTGTGTCAACCTTGACCCATACACCTATAAACTCTATCGACAGGCTACAAGTGCCTTCTGGTCACCTGGGTCTAATAATGTCTGGACTCATTGGAATGGTCCTGGCTAGAAGAAGGCTGGAATAGACTTCCCAGTGTTGCCCAAAGCTGGGGTTATGCATTTAATATAGGGATGGGTCATGTGCCAATATTCCTTTTATGCACTAAAGAAATATTCTCCTCATTTAATTTCCAGGCAACACAGTTGCTGCCTGAGGTGGTACAGAGGTGATCTTTCTATTTTGGGAGTAAAATGAACTGTGAATCATGAGAAGAGACATCTCCGTGGAAATCTCTTTTTGTTCTGTTCTACCCACATCATGCAAATAGGAACTCAAGTTCCCTATTTAATGAGGATGGAGCAACCTTAAATAGAGGCTGGGCAGTGGGGAAAAGAGATAACCTTTTGTCAAAACCTCGCTTAATTCAGTTAGCTGCTTTAAAAAACCCTGCTCTTGAATTTAAAAGAAAATTAGTTATTAGTTTAATTATTTGGCTATGGGCGAGTGCTCCCAATTCTGAAAATCTGATATTCTTTACAGTTTATGTAGAGGTTGAAAGGAGTACTCTGTTAAGTAGTATGACAGGGATGGGGTGTAAAATCAGAACCTTATTCCTAACCTTAAATTGTGCACTGGGATGGATGGTGCTCAAACAGATTGTTGACTGGGAGTGATGAGAGCACTGTGTATCATAGCAATGAACAGAGGATGCTAGAATTTTATAGGTTTGCAAGTTTAGAAACTGAAGTTTTCAATGTGTTTCTTCTTCTTCTTCTTCTTCTTCTTCTTCTTCTTCTTCTTCTTCTTCTTCTTCTTCTTCTTGTCTTTTCTGGGTCTCAAATTCTTGAAAGGTGATGATGATGCACTTGAGTGTTTGGGGTGAAAAGAGAGATTGTGAGTGGATATTGCTGTTGCTGCTGGCACCTTGAGAGACCTCCTCTGTGTGTACAAGCCGAGTCAATTGTCATGCCCCATTCTGCAGAGTCTGGAGTGACCAGTGTCATAGACAGGCTCCTGAGAGAATTGGTGCTTTTTTTTCCATATTAGTATTTAGATCACAACATGCCTTAGTTGTGTTTCAGGGATAACAAGAAATGAAGAAAGAATGAAAAAAAAAAAAAAGGAGCTGTCTATCTCTTTTCGTAAGTGAACTTCTTCCCGAATTGTGATTGATGACAACAATGCTGCTTAAAACATTTTCACCTGCCAGGAACTTGTCCAATGTGTCTCTGATCAAGACCCTTGGAAATGCATCACAATGCAGCTGTGCCATTGAAAACTGACTCTGCAATGGCCAGTGAATGAGAGCAGTGGATTTATTTGAAACAAATCAAATGAATGAAGTGTGTGAGATCCTGCCACTTTGTGTTCTGCCCTCTTTTCTTCAAGGATTTCCCCAGCTTCCTTGACTAATGTTTCCCAACAGCCAGGCAGTGTTCCAGCATGCACACTGCCTATGATGGGACCAGGTGCTCACAGATATCATGTCTTCTTGCTCGCCAGTGTCCTACTCTGATTAGTGAGGACAGATGCCATTCCAATTGTTAGGTATTTTGAGTCTCAGTGTCATCATTCCTGTCCCAACACAACGTAGGAAAGTATTTGTTTCCAATTTGTTTTCATGCTTTAGTGAATTGACATTTTTCAAGGACACTGCCTTAGAGAGTGCTGAATCAATTTCTCTTTGAGGCAGGATCCCCGTACGATCCCTTGTCAGCTAGGATGCTGACAAGGTTGGCTGAGTAGAAAGGACTTGTGCATCTCTTGGAAGTTGGACTTTGGGAGAGTTTCCTGGTATAAAATACTTTCTCTCATCTCTGCACATCAAGAACTTATAACATATTGATTACTTTGGCTTCCACTATGTTTTTTTTTTCCCAAAAGGAAATATTTCTGGGAAAGAGAACAATAAATTCAAATCTCTTTAAATTATTGGACCAATTTGGAGATTAATCACATCAAATATAATAACACAAATGCATTGAAAAGAATTGAAAGATAATGTAAAATTAGGGCACTATAGCCATGTATCAGAGCCCTAGAATCTGGGAAGAAGTTTGAGTAGAAGCAGGATTGCCAGTGGTATAAGGGAGAGTCCAGAGCGGGAGGCAGAGGCCCATGGAAGCTGCTGTTAGCCTCCTGTTTGCCCAGAGCCTGATTGAGTAGATGGTGGAAGCATGATTCATTTTAATTATGTGATATGCCGCCTTCCCATGCATCATGAAAGCTAACAAAACAGTAATCCAAACAACTTCTAGTGTGAGACCAGCAAAGGAAGCACTGTATTGCTGTATAAGCTTCAGTTCCCAGATGGAAAGTCAAGAGAAATGACTTGGCTGGAGAGACGCAGGGGAAGCGACACATGGTACACTCCTTGCACATACACCGGGGTGACAGGCCTGGAGCTGACTGAATGAGAGAGAGAGAGAGAGAGAGAGAGAGAGAGAGAGAGAGAGAGAGAGAGAGAGAGAAGATACTGTTCTACACCAAAAAGCCTGCCCCAGTATTAAAGTCTGGACACTTTAATAGCCAGTTTCCCCCACTTCTCAGTGATTCTCCACTTGCCTGGTTCAGCTACATTCACTCCATGATTTATTTGTCTGTCTGCCTAAGCACAGTGGAAGCCAGTTTAATACTAAGGGCTAAGCTTGGTAAACACTGCCTAAAAGCTCTGCAAATGTTTAAAGATTAGTGTGCTTTAAGGCAGCCTTGCTGTCCTGAGAATTCTTTTACCTGAGAACCTTTAACCAGAAAGTTGTAGTGGATGTCAAAACACTGCTCACAATTGTCTGTGTATATCCAGTCACCAGTCTCACTGTCAAGAGAGCATGTATAGAACTTAAGCCAATTGTACTCCAGTCTGGAGCCCTAATGCACCCTTCCACATGTGTATGCACCTTCAAAGGGTTAATTTGTCCCCTTCTTCCCTGGTGTCCTCATCTACAATTTGAGGATACTATCACTACCTACCTCAAGAGGTAACGGACATACAAAATATGTGGTAGCATTGGAATACTGCGAACTTGGCTACTTCACTTATCAAAAAACAGGCAGTTTCTCCTTCCTTGACTTGGATAAGTCATTGGATTTACTTGCTAAGTAGAATAGAGATGGAAAGAATGCAATCTGACATTCAAAGCTCAATTAGACTGGGAAACTGCTACATGAGGTGCACTCTGAGAGCCCCCATGTGAAATGCCTGGCGGGCCTGGGGCTGCTATGGGAGAGTGATCACCATAGAGCCTTATGTATTCCACACTCCGGCTACTTGATTCCTTCCAGCCTAAGGGGTGAATATGTGACTGGAGTAGTCAGCTGGTCACAGTCTGCCTGCAACCGCAGCAGATGTGTTGGTTGATGTTTGCTATTACATTTAACTGTTTATGACTGTTATTGTCTTAAACTGCTCTTTCAGGGTAGCAAGCTGCTAGGCAGTTGATCCAGAGAACTAGAGGCTTTTCTTTGATGAATCTATTTCCTCTATCTGTCTTCAGTGCCTGAGAGTCTCTCTTCCATCTCTTGTATTCTGTTGGTGATGCTTGCATCTGTAGTTCCTGTTTGCTTACCCAGATTTCTCATTTCCAGGATTCCCTCCTTTTGTGTTTTCATTATTGCTTCTATTTCCATTTGGGGGTCTTGAACAGTTTCCTTTGTCCATTTATTTTTCCTCGGCTTTCTTTTTAGGGATTTACTGATTTCGTCCAATCTATTTTGTCTTTTCCTCAATTTCTTTAGGGGATTTTTCATATCGTTTTTAAGGACTTCTATCATTATCATAAAGTAATTTTTATGGTCATTTTCTGTCAGGGTCCATTGTTATTGACTCAGGTCCATCTTGACTTAAAGTCAGAGAGTTCAAGTCTATTCTTGCTCCTCAAGGTTAAGTGACAGGATGTTTGACCAAATTGCAGGATGTTTGACTTAGGGCATGGTGACCAGATTTTTTGGGTATTGGGAAGGTAATTATGTTTGTTTGTTCCTTGTAGCATGGTAAGGAAGTCTTTTGCCCTCCCCTTTTGCTTGGGGTATATAAGTGCTTTGAGTAATAAACTCGAGGCACTGAGTGCCCTCCTGACTCTAACTTCTGTCTCTTGTCTCATTTTTCTCACTCCTCACTCCCTCTTTCAGGTCAGCTGCACCCTATAGTTTTCTTGTGCTTCAGCTGTGTGGGATTGCTCAGGTCTTGCTGCTGTAGGATATCTGGACTCCGGTGATATTTTATTAATTGTGTTCTAACACTAGCATTTAGGCATCTAAATTTGGGGATATGTCTAAGTGTTGACTCCTGTGTTTTTCTTTGTTAGATGGATGTTTTGTTCCTTGATATCTCTTTGCTTTCTGATCTTCTGGCCTAAATGGCCAATGTTTCTGGTGACTAGCATGTCTTTAGGTCTGGAATTTTGGTAGCTAGAGGTCCCTAGGTCCAGTTTGTTCTCTGGTAAAACCAAAGTTGTCTTCTGAAGTTGTAGACCAGGGTATGGAGTTTGTGGGTGGGGGTGCAGTCTGGGGTCCCTAGGAACAGCCTGGCCTTCAGTACATTGGCCAGTGCTTGGGTTCCTACATCCAGCCTGTGCTCCAGTAAAGATGAAGCCTTCTTCTGAAGTAATAGACCTGGTGTCCCTAGATCTGGCCTGGCCTCTGGTAAAGCAGAAGTCTTCTTCTAGAGCCAGCAGAGGGTGCAGTCTGGGGTTGCTGGGTGGGATTTTGTTCCATGTGATAGGACCTGGGTTATCTTCAGGTTATTGGCATGAATATTAGATGAGGTCACAGATTGGAAAGTAATATAAAAATGAAGTTTATGAAAAGTATTAGAATTGCTTTAAAAACATTTTTAAAATTATTTTAAATTGGTCAGGAGTTTTGTTGTTGTTGTATTGGGAATTGAATATAGCTCCCCCCCCCCCACATACTAGGAAAATGCACTACCACTGGCTATCTTCACAGCCAAGAGACAAAATGCTTTATCAAAGTTTTAACTGTCTAAGAAACAGGAAGTAAGGAAAAAATTCCAAGTGGAACACATTTGGTTTATGTGTGAAAAGTGATCAAATTGATAATTAAATGAATTACAGAGAATAAAAGTTGGAAATTTCTTTCTTGTTAGCTGATTTTCATGCTTTTGTAAACAGTTATAGTGCAAAATATATTCAGATGGTTTAGTGTTGACTATTTTATTAAGATCTGTTTTAACATTTATAAATATATATATATGCTGCATATGCATATACATGCACACTGCAATGATACAAATGTTAAAATGGATCTTAACAGCCAACACTAAACTGTGTGTGTGTGTGTGTGTGTGTGTGTGTGTATGAATAAATGTGGGTGCAGGTTATGAAACCAGACAAGATGGCAGGAGGAGAAAAAGAGGTATTGAGCAAGTGGAGAGAATAGATTACATATGAATTACATATGCAGAAAAAAGGCTACTGGGGGTGGAAGGGTATCAAGCAACCAAGCAGGCCAAAGGGCTGGGAGAAGAGGAGGTGAGAGAATCAACAAAACAAATTAATGATGCATAGTACGTTGCATACTCATGTTAAGAATAAGTAAAATCTAGAATAATGGAAAAGATCTCATTTCTGCATCCATTTCTGTAGTGACCTGCATTTAGATATGTCATCCACAGGGTGGCGACAAAGGGTTTTATTTGAACCAGGCAAGCTCTGAGTCTGTGGTGCAGCATTCCACAGGTAGAGTACAGCAACTCATGCTTTTGTTGTGGAAGACTGTGGTGTTAAACAGCAAATTTAGACATTAAGCACTTTCTTGAGGGCTAGAAAAATATAAAAATCTCCACCGTGATCTAGAGACAGATAGTAGATACTTGTTAGTAAGGTTAAGTTATGGTTAGGAACACTGTGGGATGATGGGTGAAAAGGGCCATTGTAATTAGGCACTCTTCTTCTTCTTCTTCTTCTTCTTCTTCTTCTTCTTCTTCTTCTTCTTCTTCTTCTTCTTCTTCTTCTTCTTCTCCTTCTCCTCCTCCTCCTCTTCCTCCTTCTTCTAAAACAATCTTTTGTATTTTGCATATCAACTCCAGTTTATTCCCTCTCCCTCCCTTCCTCCTGCTCCCTGCAATCCCACACTCCACCCCCAATCTGCTCCTCAGAGAGGATAGGCTTCCCATGGGAAGTTAACAAGGTCTGTCACATCACATTGAGGCAGAAGCAAAGCCTATATTTATGTTGAACAAGATATCTCTCCATATAGAATGGGCTCCAAAAAGCTAGTTCATGTACTAGAGATAAATCCTGGTCCGACTACCAGTGGTCCCACAAACTGGTAACTAGGCACTTTTCTAATAGGAAAAATAATTTTTCAAATCTTGGAAGACATAAAAAAGAATGAAACAGCCTTTGGAAAAGGAAATATTTTTATTTGACTGCCCATGATTGGAAAAGCTTAGTGGAAGATGTGTTACTCTGTCATTAAGAAAAAAAATATTAGAAATGCAGTGCAGCCACAGATGATGCAGCCATATCAGTTCAGCCTTGCTGAAGTGTGATCAGCCACTTAGCCAATAGGTGAGAGACATGAATTGGCTCTTGTCAGGAATCATGGTGGCACAGTGGGTGTTACTCAAACCTGATCAAATTAACAATCTTGAGGTGATGCTTGGGAGAGAGCATTTTGTGTTTCTGTATGTTATGTTTCTGATTCTAATGTGAGGGCTCTATAAGCAGGGCTCTGTAGAGGGGACCACAGACTTAATAGCCTTCCAAACCCTTCTTTCCAAACCCTTGTTTTTCCTTTTAGCCATCTCTTTCCCAATGGAAATTGATAAATGACAAATCGGATCAAATTCGTATGTTACTTGGGGTTATCACTCTTGAATTAAATGACATAAATGCCTTTCCCATGTATCAAAATCTAAATCTCCAAAATAGAAAACATTACTTCTGAAGCATTTCATTGTGAGATAATAATAAACTAATCCTTGTGTGTTTAAGACCATTAAGGTCACATGTAAGAGCCATCTGAGTGATGACCTAAGCATCCAAAGAGCTTGGTGAGTTGGTACTACAACCTAAAAGACTTTAAACTCTACAAAGGACAGCAGCAGAAGCTTGTAGCTAGTTGAATTTTATACCTTAACCTGAACAGGCTTTGGGGAGAATTTGGTGAAAGATAGATGTAGTGCGATTAACATTTACCATCAGCCAACTTGAAGAAGATGGACAGCCAATTCCTTAAAGACCTTAAGAGGGTGTTGGTGGCACTCGCCTTTAATCCCAGCACTCGGGAGGTAGAGGTAGGCAGAACTCTGTGAGTTTGAGGCCAGCCTGTTCTCCAGAGCGAGTGCCAGGATAGGCTCCAAAGCTACACAGAGAAACCCTGTCTGGAAAAACAAAAAAAAAGGCTGGTCTGATGTTAGTGAGTTATCTCAATTGTTCACAGTCAGTTACAGTCTGAAAAACCAAAAAAACAAAAAACAAAGAGAGAGAGAGAGGAAGAGAGAGAGAGATAGAGATAGATAGATAGATAGAGATAGAGAGAAGAGAGAGAGAGAGAGAGAGAGAGAGAGAGAGAGAGAGAGAGAGAGAGAGCATGGAAGGATTCTACCTCATCTGTGACATGGAAATCATTCCCTGTGTCTACACTGTCAGCTTGCCCTATGGAAAGCAGAATTGCCATCTTCACAATGGGATAAGCCAATACTTTAAAACCAATCTATCCTCTGTCATTTCCTAGGAGAACCCTGGTACAACATATATCATTCTTAGAAACACAATAGAGTTTTGTTTCCTTTGTATACAGTGAGGACTCAGATGTAATTGATGACTAAAATTATAAATCATTGAGAGCTTATATAAAACAAAATATCTCTTGGGATCATCTACGGTTGACAGTAGATGAAAATGAAAAATCATACCTTAATGTTGGGCAGCACTTAGGGAGTATCATATCAAAAGACAGCTGCTTCATAGGAAGTAAAACAGCAATGACATGATTAATAGCATAATTACAGACATAAGATGGAAGCCTAAAACTCCTGTTAAAGTGATGGAACATTTGACTCAGTGATTTTTATTTTATTTTTATTTTTTATTATTATTATTTTTCTTTTTGGTTTTTCAAGACAGGGTTTCTCTGTGACTTAAGGAGGCTGTCCTGGAACTAGCTCTTGTAGACCAGGCTGGCCTTGAACTCACAGAGATCTGCTTGCCTCTGCTTCCTGAGTGCTGGATTAAAGGTGTGTGCCACCACTGCCCAACTTTAGAGGATGACTCAGTGATTATTAATATAAAAAAAACACAGTCAAGATGAGCTCAATAAAGCTAGTGAAAACAACATTTCAGTCAGCCGTGACAAATTTATTGGCTCCTTAGTGACAAAAGTACTCAGGTCTCAGTACTGAGTTCTATCTGATCAAGCATTACAATAGCCCAGTAAACTGGAGCAGTTTGCAGCAGTTCATCCAGAAATGATTTGTGAATGCAATTTCTCATCTGAAAACAGGGCATGGTTTCTCGAAAATTGACAGCAGTAATTCTGGGCAGTACTCAAAGGGGCCGGTAGATAAATACATTTGGGAAATGGTGACTTACATACAGTAAATTATGGCTCTCCAAAGCAGAGGTAAATTTCCAAAACAGATTTGATTCAAGAATCTGTCAGTCAAATATGCCCACTAACCTTCCATGGAATGTTAATTGGAGGTGTGTCTGTCCTGCTTTTTGCTTCCTATGACCTTGAGTGAGTGCTAGTTCTTTCTTTTGTTTTATTTTGTTTTTCAAGACAGGGTTTCTCTGTGTAGTCCTGGCTGTCCTGGAACTCTCTCTAAAAACCAAGCTGGCCTCAAACACAGATCTGCCTTTCTCTGCCTCCTGAGTGTTGGGATTAAAGGTGTGTGCCACCATCGCCCTGTTGAGGACTAGTTCTTTTTTTATTTTGTTTTTTATTTGACAGCTAGTATTGTATTCAGATAGCAGTCTCATTACATGTGGTCCAAGAACATTCAAATGAATACTCAAATAAAATCAGTTAACTATCAGTCTTCAAACATCGTAGCCAACCATGTCACGTGTGATCTCTCTGATATAAAACCACATCCACACCTCAATGGCCACCAAACCATTCAGAATAGCTTCCTTAACTGTAAGCTATTTGAAACTACCAGTTTTTTTTTTCAGATTTTTTAAAATTTGAATTAGAAACAGGATTGTTTTACATGACAATCCCAGTTCCCTTCTTCCTCCTGTCCTCCCCTTCCACTCCCCCCAACTAAAACCCAATCATATCCTTTGCTCCCCCTGGTTGGTGAGGCCTTCCATAGGGTGCCATCAGAGTCTATTGTATCCTTTGGGATAGGGCCTAGGCCCACCCCTGTGTATTTTGGCTCAGGGAGTATCCCTCTATGTGGAATGGGCTCCCAAAGTCCATACCTATGCTAGGGATAAGTGTTCTCTCTCTGCCTTTTGGTTAGTTTGGATAACGGTTTGTCTATCTTGTTGATTTTCTTGAAGAACCAACTCTTTGTTACATTGATTCTTTGAATTGTTTTCTTTGTTTGGACTTTATTGATTTCTGCCCTCAGTTTGATTATTGATTATTTTCAGCATCTACTCCTCTGGGGTGAATTTGCTTCCATTTGTTCTAGAGCTTTCAGCTGTGATGTCAACTCTCTGGTGTGACTATTCTCTAGTTTCTTCATGTGAGCACTTAGAGCTATGAACTTTCCTCTTAGTACTGCTTTCAAAGTGTCCCATAAGTTTGGGTATGTTGTGTCTTCACTTTCATTGAATTCTAGGAAGTCTTTAATTTCTTTCTTTATTTCTTCCTTGACCCAGGAATGGTGCAATTGCGTGTTGTTCAATTTCCATGAGTTGGTAGGTTTTCTGCAATTTGTTTTGTTTTTGATTTCTAACTTTAAAGCATTGTGGTCTAATAAGACACAGGGGATTATTCCAATTTGTACCAGTTTTAGCACTTTGAATTATTTTTTTCATACTATGAAGAGCTGCAGATAGGGGTTGGGGGAACCAGTTCAACGTTGGCATAGTGCTAAAATGTGGCTAATGGAGATTTCTAGCAAGTCATGGCATTGGTTACTAGTGCCAGGGCCTTCTCTGAGAAGTTAAGGACGAATGTGGCCATGGTCTAGGTGAACACTAGTTCTTAATGGAGCCAGTCTTCTCTTAATTTATCAATGATCTACTACTTGGAGTTATTTGAAACTTTAGTAAGGCTTTGTTTTTGTGAGAGAGAATTTTTCAAAAGTCTAAAATTGTGGTACATTTACACAATGGAGAACTACTCAGCAGAAAAAAACAATGGAAGCTTGAAATTTGTAGGAAAATGGATGGAACTCAAAGAAACTATTCTGAGCAAGGTAACTCAATCACAAAAAGACAAACATGATATGTACTCACTCATATGTGGATTTTAGACATAGAGTAAGGGATTACCAGCCTACAATCCACACTGCCAGAGAAACTAGTAAACAAGGAGGACCCTAAAAGAGACAAACTTTGTCCACTGGAGAAGGGGAAAGGGTCACCATCCCCTGAGCAAATTGAGAGCATGGGAAGAGGGGGGAGAGAGCTACGAGAATGAGAAGGGAAGAAAAGGAAGAATGCAGAGGTCATGAGGGAGCAGAAAGGTTGAGTCAGGTATAGATTAGAAGAAAGGATGTTATAGGTAGGGTTTTAGTTGGAGAGGGTGGTAGGAGAGGAAGGGAGGGAGAAGGGAACTGGGATTGTCATGTAATTCAATCTTGTTTGTAATTCAAAAAAAAAGTTTGAAATGTCGCTCATCCATGGTTAGTTGGTTTTTGACATTGTGGCATCTCAAGAACTCCATTTGAAGTTAGTTTCTCATTTTGGAACCTTTGCATCCCACACACTTTCTGCCACAGAGGCCACAGGGAACAGAAGGTTCATTCCCTTGGTAGAGGTGCAGGCACTGCATTTGGTTTGATTAATGACATTCTCTTGCTGTATTTAGAATCTTGGAGAGTGACAGAGGTGATTGTGCTTAATTTAAATCTGATTATATATGCCATAGAACACTTCATTTTTATTGTATTAACTACATCGGCCAAGGTGAATTCAGATTCCCCAGTGCAATTAACTCTATAGAAAATTTTCCTTGGCTTTTATTAGCTTAACAGATACATTTATTCCAAAAATATATCTGTCTTCCAGGAAGAATATAGAATCAGGGCACCTTCATTGTTTCTGAGCAAAGAATGTACACATAGAAATTCATAAGTACTGTAAGTATATGGTAAATCAAACTAAGCTGAACATGTGTGATATTTTAGAACTTACCTTGATAACTTGCTCTCAGTGATCATTAGCAAAAGTAAAAGCCCAAACTAAAATTAAAACAAACAAAACCCCCAAATTCCCCTCTCCATTCCTGCTGAGGAGAATTTTCATTTGCAAGGCAGAGAGATCCTACAGAATTAGCTGCTGCAACTCAGCCAGATGGCAGAGGGTGGTTGGTCCCAGGAGGTGTTTTGTCTTTCTTTTAAGATGTGCAATATTCCAGGCTGTTTGTTAGCAAGCAAGCTAACTTTTCTTTAATGGTATCTAAAAAGTCTGAAAAGTAGTCAGGGAGTGGAGTTGAGCCTGCTGGGGATTGTAGAGTTGAAGCTAATGTTGGGCGTGTATTAGAGAAATCGAGATCTAGTGAGAAGCTGGCTTCGGAGGCTGGCTAGATGAGTAACTGTTCTGAAGACCAACGTCACTCTCCATTGTACTTGGGGTTTGCACTATATTTTAATTTATTTTTTTCTTTTATAATTCATCACAAACATTGTAGCTGGGAAAAATGAAATTATCTTGGTGGTCTTCCTGGAAGCTCAGTGGCTTGGCTCAGATTTCGATACCAATGGCTGTTTTCCAGGGTGGTCCAGCTCTGGGTCTGTGAGAAAATGGGAATAAATGGTGCATTTGAGAAACATCAGATGCATACAAGGCAATTTTTTTATGTTTATGGTAAACAGAAAACTGTCTAGCATGACCCACTTATCCTTTATAGCCCACTTTGGGGATGAGGGGCATTCAGAATTTACAAATAAGAAGTTCCCAATTCCCAAAGCAAAAGTGATCCTAATTGCTATGCTGAGATGCATACATAGTACACGATCCAGTGAGGCCTGTGTGACTATCTGTTCTATGGGAATAATCCCTGTCAGAGCAAAAGAGAAAATGGATAAAAGAGGCCTGGTTATGTTTTGGGTGTTGGCTATCCCACAGAGGTCATGTGGTCCTATGCTGACTCTTAGTTAGTGATTGATGGGGGAGGGCCCAGTCCATTCTGGGTGGGGCCATTCTTGGACTGATAGTCCTGAGTGCCATAAGAAAGCAGGTTGAACAAGTCATGAGGCACAAGCCAGCAAGGGCACACTTCCATGGCCTGTGCATCAGCTCCTGCCTTCAGGTTCTTTCCCTCTTTGAGCTCCTGCTCTTACTTCTTGTGATGATGAACAGTGATGTGGAAATGTAAGCTGAATAAACCCTTTCCTTCCCAACTTATTTTGGTCATCACATTTCATTGCAGCAATAGAAATCTTAACTAGACAGGCTCTCAAGGGAAGAAGAGATTGGGCCCTGGAGAGGTGGAGTGCAGTGGGAAGTCCTTCCAACATTAGGGATAGGTGTGTCCTTAAAGAGGGGTGTGGAACACCAGGTCCTTCCTTTGATTGCTGACCTCCTGGTCAGCAATTTGCTGTGTCACAGGTTCCTGACCACTGCCACCTGCCACCCACACAGAGGCCTAAAAGCAGTGGGACTCCATGAAACTTATGAGTCAGAACACCTCAAACAATGAGACAAAAAAATCAACCTATTTTTTTAAAAATAAGTTGATTATTTTGGGAACTTTGTTACAGTTATGGAAAGCTGAATACTAATGCCCCTGGTCATAGAATTGAGATAGCAGTTCAGTGGTTTTCACTTTAGTAAGGCACTGTTGAGTAGGAGATGTGTCTTTTTCTGTGCTTTGTTGATTTTTTGTTGTTGCTGCTGCTGCTGCTGCTGCTGTTAGGTTGTTGGTTTTTGTTTTTTTTATATTTACAAAAAAAATCTTGTTCGTTTTATAGTGAAATTCATTTGCTCTTGTTCTTTTTCTTTTCTAAGACATACAGAAAGAAAATCTTCATCTGCTACTTTGTTCACTGAGTTTATGCCTTGAGAGAGATGTGACAGGAGATAGGCACACACTCTTAAGTGTCATTTCTTAGGTCTCTGTCACACTGTGAGCAATCTGTGCAAGATGTGATTCTGGTGTCTAAAATATTTTTTGCCTACAAGGAAAAGAAACTGTTTTATCTTGGCAGTCCAGGGAACACTAATTTAATTTCTTTCAGGAAAAAAAGCCTTGTTTTGTTTTTAAGATTGAAAAACTTACTCCCTTCTCAGTAGAGCATCAGTTTGGGGCCTTGAAGGCTTGCCTACGAAATAAATGTCAAGATGACAACTCCAGTTATGATAACACTTTTAAAGCATGAAATAGAATGTGTCTGGGGACTGTAAAAAAGATAGATCAGAGGTGTAACTAGGGATGAGCACATGTAGAGACAAGATATTTCAGCTTCTATTCAAATCTCTAACCTGAATGGTGCTATGGTGTCAAAACTGTAGAAAAAAATGAGTATTTTCTAATTTAAGATATGATGAAAAGTCTGGCTTGTTTAGGGGGAAATACTCAGCATTTCTTCTGGCATCACTGACTGCAAAACTGGGTACAGAGTGGCCATAGCAGGACCCAGTCATCTCAGGGTTTGTTTGTGTTTTAACAAATAAAGCTTGCCTAAAGATCAGAGTGCAGAGATAAACAACCACTAGAGGCCAGGCAGTGGTGGCACTCATCTTTAATCCCAGGACTCAGAAGATAAAGGCAGGGGGAGCTCTGTTATTTCAAGGCCACCTTGGGCTACACAAGATTAATCTGTCTAAAAGAGAAACAGAGCTCACACAAAGGTGATCTCAGCACTTGAGGTCCCACGTCTTTGTCTTTAATCCCAGCACTAGAAAGGAATATAAGGCAGGGGGAGACAGGAATTCAATGCAGTCTGAGGACAGGATTGCCCTTTTGGTCTGAGCATTGGTAGAGGTGAGAACTCTCTATTGTATAGCTGCTTTGCTTTTCTGATCTTCAGATTTAACCCCAAATCTGTCTCTGGGTTTATTATCATTAATACCAATTAGAATTCATGCTACAGTGGAATAACTCCAGAGTTATTCCATAGTACCACAGAATTTTTCCTAGAGCCCAAAAATCATGGTGTCCTTGTTGTTATTTGAAATATAATAGCAAAGCTTAGGATGTAGTATCGAATTTGGGATATGATACCTCAATACTGTAACCCTGTGAAGAAGGTGTAATTCTTTTTCAGAGCCACAAAATTTTCTTGATACAATTCACTATTAGTGGCTTTTCATTCAAGATTGTGTTTATGACCAGCAAGACATTGCTAAAATTGGGTTCAAAACATTGAATGCATTTTGTAGAAATGTACAGAAGAAAGGTGTAAGTGACTTTTCAATTTCTAATCAGGTGATCAAAATGTGTTCCAATGATCAAACAACTGGATAGTACAGAAATTTAAAAGTTAGAGAAAACTACTAATTGAGGGGAAACGATACAAAATATCTGTAGAAAATTACTATCAACCAGAATAATCAGTATTTTAGAATTTTCATTGAAGTGTTACTATGTTAAAATTGAGTTTATCCCTTGATTTAATTAACATTAAAATATCCCTGAAAGTTGTTAGGTTAAAAGGAAACATATTAGTTTCTTAATTTTTTGTTACTTACTTTGCTTCCTGTTAAAAACTTACTCATTTATTTTGTGTATATAGGGTTCTTATGGGCCATGATGCCTTTGTGTGGCAGTCAAAGAACAACTTGTAGGAGTCCACAATGTTGGGCCAGGGGCTCAACTTGGGTCCTTAGATTTAACAACAAGGACCTTTATATGCTGAACCATCTCATCTACCCTACTTTGCTTTCTTAAAAATATATTTCCTCCTGTTTCAATGTGTCTTCTGAGAGGCTAAAACTATCTTGCTAAAACTTAGAGAAAATATATTCTGAGTTGCTGGGGGTCGGGGGAACCAGTTTAGTGAAAACAAATCCAAACTGAAACAATGATAAGGCTTTCCAAACAACCCTGGATCTTAATTAAAGCCTCAGGTATCTTCAAGGGTGACTTGTGGAGTAGTCATGATGTGCGTGAATCCTCACTCTATGTACTCTTATGTACAGATTGTGATGAAGGGAAACTGAGTTCACTTAAATGGGGCCATAGATAATGTATCAGCAATGGTCTGGACACTATTTTAAATATATACCACACATACTGTGAATAACTTGTATTTTGAGTTCTGTTCTCCAGAAGATAGAGAATTTGCTATGCCTTTATAACATTATGTATTCATTTGTTCTTAGGAAGAACACGTACTAGTAAGGAAGCACTCTTAGTCTGGGTTCCAGATTTTAGCAGTGGAAGCAGCAGTGGCAAGCAACGTGCTTGCCAGCATTTCTGTTGATGTTTGCTTTATTGCATTTTAATAGACACTAACATTGAAGTAGACATCAAAATATTCATTTATAAAGAATGAATGTGAGCTGTAAGGAATATGGATCATTTGGCTCAAGCTGGCAAAGACAGATAACTGTAGTGAGGATTTTAATTTAATGAAATAGTTCTAGAAATGAGGTTTTTTGCCCAACTCGATGAAAAACCTGACTAACACAAATTAAAATCACTGTTTACAACATTTTAAAATCTCATCTGTAATAATTTTTAATGAACACAATTGAACTGAAAAAAAAAAAACTTTGGTTGAAATGTAGATTTGGGATCACCTTCAGTTTAAAGCGTGGGTTATACGCAAATAGAGTTTTGAAGTCTAAATATCTTCATTCATCACTTTTAAATGATTGAAAACATAATATCTGAAGGAAGCAAGTGGTGCTGTAACTGAAGAACTCTTCTGTGAATTTTAATGCTTGATGGTGTTTTCCCTCTCGATGGATCTCTCCGATGACATTTATGGTGTCATTATCCTAGATAATGGTATTATGATGGATGAAGTACTAGGCTGGGTACCTGAGAATCTAGAATTAATCTTAAATGTCAGAAGTTATCTGTGTATGTCTGTCAGCACTGACACTTTCCTACAGGGTTAATATGATCAACTGAAAAATGAATTGGAATGGATAACAAATAGGATGGAGAAGTAGGGTAAAGTTTGCATCCTAGTCTATGATTTATAAAATATGTAATAAATTCTAAATTCTTTGATGAGGTGTTTTAAACGTACTTACCCAAGACAGTACATATGCACTGCATCAGGACTACAGGGTGTCTCTCATTTCAGCATCAATCTGATGATGAAAAAGAATGTTCTGTAACTTATCAAGCATTTGACTTGTGGGCTACTGGATCATGCAGAAGATGCTCAGCATTTTGAAACCTTATCAGGGGATAAGATTATAATGAAAATGTAAGTTTGCCTTATAATTTCCATTAGCCATGTTTCCTGTTTGTTTAGCTTTGTATAGCCCCTTCCATAGTTTATAGTCTGATAAGAACAACAATTGAATTTAAGAAGTGCTAATTAATGAACACACGGAACAGATAAGAGGGGAACTTGCTCTGTGCACATGGAGTCCTAGAGGACTTCTCTTAACCTTGAAGCCTGGTGAAGTTAATAGGAATTGGGTTAGTCATTATCTGCACACAATGGGGTGGGAGTGAGAGGTCAGGGCAAATTTAACAATGGGAAGGTTGAAAGTACTTTGGGAGAGTCTCACTGAGGCACAGAAATAGCCATAGAAGGTCTGGGTACAGAAGAAATCAAGAATAAAAATCTCTTGATTGTTAAAATAAAATAAAATCAGGCTTTTATATGAAGACAATGAAGAGCCCCTGGAGGAACATATTAACCTTGTGTTTTTATAGAGGTTATTGTAACATCAGCATAGATGTGAGATTCAGTGTGAGGCACTGGAATCAGACTGGATTTGGAAGGTCTATTGTGAAGATGTAATCTGGGGGCAGACTACAGGAAAACTAGGACAAGTTGAAAAATATAGGATGGGGATTGGGGAATATCTAGAAGGCAGAGTTGGCAGGACTTGGGATTTGATTTGATATATTTAGAATAAGATGAGGAATTAAGTATCACTAAATTTTCATTTGGAGACAATGGGTAAATGATACTGATACGAATCATCAGTTGGTGAAACACAGAAGGTTTCAGATGGGAGAATTTTGGTCTTGCTGAGTATGACTTTATTGTGTATAAGCAATGGTTCAGAGAGGCAAAGTATTGGCTAGAGGCAGCTGTTTAGAGACTTCTCACAGAGAGAAGAATACTCAGGAAAATGTGCCGTGGACTTGACAACCAAAGACAAACTCTGCAAACTGGCAATTTAAGTAGTGAGTAGAGGATGAAGAAAATATAAAACTGAGCCAGACAGGAAGATAATAGACTAAAAGCAGAAAATTATAACATGGATGCTATAGAAAGTATATGAAGGGGCTGGGAAGACAGTGTAGGGAGTAAAGCACTTGCCGCATAGGCACAAGGACTTGAACTTGAATCCCGGAACCTGTGTGCAAAGCTGGACATGGTGGTGCACTTGAAATCCCAGCACTGGGGAGGTGCACACCGGAGGGATGTTGCAATTTCTTAACCAGCCAGTGTAGCCTAATCAAAGTGCACGTGCATCCACATGGACACCAGAGTACATATATGTGCATGCACACATGAACACACACACATACTATATCACTTCAAAGAGGGATCCCTTCTCTTACATCTCAGTCTTTTGGGAGAGGGGGAGAGGGAGAGGGAAGGAGAGAGAGGAAAGAGAGAGAGAGAGACAGAGACAGAGACAGAGAGAGAGAGAGAGAGAGAGAGAGAGAGAGAGAGAGAGAGAGAACACAGCATAGTCTCCCACTGTGGAATACAGGAGAAAACCAAGACACCTTTGTAGTAGTGAATAGGGAAACAGTCCATACACAGTCATCTCTTGTACAAAAGGATGTAGAAGCTTTGGTGATATGTTTTATGGAAAGAGAGAAGAGGAAGGGACAAAGGAAGAATGAGAGCCAACTGATAGTGTTTAAAAGAAAGGTTATAAAACGATTCCCATTTTAACATTAAAAGTATTCTTCATAAAGTAATTCTCATGGTAGATAAACTGATGTGGCCATTTTCTTATTATACTAAAATTAAATGTAGCATTTTACAGCTAATATACAAGATACCAGCTGATCCCATTTCTCTACAAGCATTTCTGTTTATCACTCTGCTTGAAAATTGTGTATGACGTATATGTATTATTACACATACAGATGTACACACATGCATGAAATAAAATTCTGTAAAGCAGCATGGACTCCATGTAAAGTGGACTCTCATGCTTGCACTGTTACTTGCTTCTTTGACTGGGTTCTAACCTATAGATTGAGTGAAACCTGAAAACTATTTCCCTTCCTTTCTTACTGAGACAACCAACCAGGTCACCACCAACCACTCCAGGAAAGCCTGTCAGGTGCACACACATCAGGACCATGCAGAAGAGGGAAGAAACTCTGGAATACTCTTGCCACTGAGAAGCAGGGTGAGGCTTTCCTACCTGAGAGCTGCAGTAGAGGGGGGGTGAGTTTATGGAGCAGCACTTGGAGGCAAAGTCTGAGTGCTTGTCCACCATGTCCTCCAGGTCCCCTGGAGAGGCATTGGGTGTTTTTGTCCTCAGTCGCTCTGCCAGTCTGAGAAAACAAAACAAAACAAAACAAAACAAACAAACAAACAAAAAAAAAACGGTTCTCTGTATGGTTTCGCTGCCCGTATTGTAGGGCCATTGGGTAAGCAAGATGACAGCTATTTCATATCATGTACAATGGAAATAGAAAAACTGGCCTGTCTTAGGAAACTTTATTTGTGGAATGGATTTTTGATGAGTCATGTTGAAGGTGAGGGTGTAATGATTTCACTAGACCCTAGATAAATGATAAATGGGTGTTTATTGGGGAACACTTACACAGAAAAAATACAAAGAACTGCAGGAGAGTGTCTCTGCCCTTTCTACCGGATGGGTTGACCCAAGAGAGAACCAAGCAACCAATTGAGACCTCACCTTATGGTTCCCTCTTCCATTGGCCTGAAGCCATGCCCAAAGGGGTGTGGCCACCTTTACAGGCAAGACCACTACAGCATGTTGTGGTTAGAATTGAAATCTATACCTCGTTCAAAATCATGCAAGCAAACAAATTGCCACTGAATTTGAAAGCCAATTGTCCCCCTTCTGGTAGCTCATATTTTCAACATAAGTGATGGCTTTTTTCTATTTTCCCTGGCTTTTCACCTTTCTCCAACATTAAATGCCAAGCTCCATTAAAATGTGTCCTTCACAGACTTTGATTTCAGTTTTATGCTTCCTCTCTGTTGTTCCTCAATTCACCCACTTCATAACTCATTATGCGTGCACTGAAATGGGAGTGGGGTCGTTTGGCCCTTGTACTCAGGGATTTCACCCCTTCATTTTCAATATGTTGATAGGACTTGATGTTTTTCAGCTTACACTGTCTATGATCTTGGTGCCACTTCACCTTCGTAGTAGCCCACCTAGCTTTGTTTATTACTTTCTTCAACAAATACATTGCTAGACCCATGGTGAGCAATAAGGGGCAAATGGAAAAAACACGCCCAAGCATAAGACTTTCACATGGTAAAGATGTTTTCATCGAGGTCACTAAGGAGATGTCCTATTCTGGGGTTCTTTAGGAAAATCTTTTTGTGAATCTGTGTGTTTGAGTCCTAGATTTCAACTGATTTAAAATGGAAATTTCTTACACAAAGTGGAAAACAGCACCATCATCTTAGAGATTTCCCCCTAAGAACCTAACACCATGTCTTTCATTCTTATGGCTAATTATTTTATTGTGAATTTCTACTTACAGTGAAATGCTTCCTCTTCGACTTAATTGAGAAAATAACTGTTGTACCGTGTCATTGATAATTCGCATTTTTACTTTTGGTTCATCAGGATCACAAGCTGGTGATGGTTGACACTGGGCTAGCACGAAAGCTTGGTTCTTGTTGGAGAGCAATCATTGGTGGGTAACTCCAGGGGCACAAATATTGACCAGCTATGTGCTCATGTCTCCATTTTAAATCAAGTCTCCGCAGATGACTTATAATTTATATTCTTGAGGCTGTGTTTTAATTGAGCACTCACCTAATGCCCATGACATACTCCAGAAAAGAGTTCTGCTTACCTTTCAAACTTTTAAAATTGCAATCCTTCTTTATCTTTCACTCAGTACACCCTAAATCTTCACCTGGGCTTTTCAGTCACAGAACTGGGCAAGCAGGACAGACACATTTGAAGGATGAAGTCATGAAACCAGCCACTTACTTTTTCTTGTACTCGGTAAATGTGTTCTCAGAATAATCTGCACACAGTTCCTGCCCCCTTTCAATGAAAGAAGTTAGTTGCTTCTTCAATATGGGACTCTGTAAAAAACAATAGTGCACATCAACATTCCTTGTATGAAAACACTGTCCTGGTGAGGCTATTAGATCAGAATTCCATGCCCCTGCACCAGGTATCAGCAAACATTCTCTCTTTTTTTTTCATAAAGCCAGTTAGTAAATATTTTAGGCTTTTTAGGTCATAAATGATCTTTATTATAGATATTCTACTCTGCATAGTAGTGGTCACAGATGATGAATAAACATCATGTGTGGTGGTGCTCCAATGCAACTCAATGATCACTGCAATTTTAATTTTATTTAATTCCCACACAATGAAGTATCAATGTTCTTTTGACTATTTTCCCTTGGTAAGTACAAAAGTACCATAGACAGTGTTTGCATTGTTGGGCAAGCTTGCCAGGCTTGATCCATAAGCTTCAGTCTGCCATTTTGGTTGACACTGTTTGATGGGATCTTCTGTATATATGTTTCTCTTATTGGTTGATAAATAAAACACTGTTTGACCAACAGAGGCAGAGAGATAGGTGGGACTAGGAGAGCAGGAGAATTCCCGGAAAGGTAGGCAGAGAGGCCACGAGGGACACCATGTAGAGACTGGGAGGATAGGACATACCTCCAGGCATTCTCTGGTAAGATAAGGCCATGTAGAAATACACAGATTGGTAGTTATGGATTAATAATTAAGAGAGAGCTAGCCATAAGAAACCCTAGCCATCAACCAACAGTTTTATAGTTAATATAGCGTCCATGTGTTTATTTGGGACAAAGTGGCTGTGGGAAAAGGCTGGAAAGAAAATGCCAGCAACAACTGTTGATAAAGAAACTTAGCAAAGTGTACCTGAGTGCTGAAACAGGCCTTGGAGTCCTGTGCATCACAGCATTCACTAAGGGACTTCAGGGTGGTCTCTAGCACTTTGCTGAGGAATACTTCTGGCACCCGAGTCCTTCTGCTTAGTTCAAATGTATACCTGGTGTCAGGTAGAAAAGGAAAGCATGCTTTTCAACGTGTGTCTGGAGCTCAGAATTAGAAATGGGTCCCATTTACTAGCTACTACTATTCTACCTATCTACAGAGCAGAACAAACATCTTTTTTTTCTGATTGTTGTATTGTTTTATTTGAGATAATTTTACTTTGTAGCCCAACTCATTCTGTAACTCACAGTAGAGTCATTCCTTCATCCTAGGACCCTCCTACTTCACTTCCTGCCTCAATCTCCTAGTGCTGGGATTATAGGCATGTATGCACTGGCATGCCTGGCTTTTTGGGTTTTGTTAATTTATTTTAATTTTATTTGAAATATAATTACATCCTTCTCCTTCCTTCTCATCTGTATAACCCTTCTCATGTCTCTGCTACTCTTTTTCTTAAAATTTTTTATTTAAATTATAAACAAGCTTGTTTTACATGTCCATCTCAGTTCCCTCTCCCTCCCCTCCTCTCCTGCCCCACACTGACCCCTATCCCATTCCCTTTCTGCTCCTTAGGGAGGATGAGGCCTTCCATGGGGGAATCTTCAGTCTGTCATATCATTTGGGTCAGGGCCCAGGTCCTCCCCTGTGTGTCTAGGATGGTCTTTCCTACTCTTTCTCAAATTCATGGCATGTTTTTTCTGCAATCAGTATTGTAATATTTATGTATGTTACATGTAAATATATATGTAATAAATACATATATTTATAACATGAATAAGTATAACCTGCTAAGTCCTTTTAACTTAATTTAAAAAATGATTTAATACAAGTGGACTCCTTAAACTGATTTTAGATTAGATGGTATTGTCATAAAAACATTTTATTAATGCTTGGTTTAATAACTGTAATATATTATATATACAACAGAACATAATAATCATATGTTACTTTATGTTCATATGGTCATGTCCTTTGTGAGTATATAATACAGTTCTCCCCATAGCTAATGTTAGCTGGGTACTTCAAAGCAAGTTTTCTATACAAAAATGTATACGAAGTTTTCCACTCGGTCATAACTAATTGTTGTTTTTGAGCTTATCAAATCAATTAATATTTATTAAAAATGTATACTAGTTTTAATTTTGTCTAATTTCTATTTTCTTATATAGGCAACTGACATTCTAACCAATTTTTTCTAGGTGTAAATCATTTTTATGCTAAAAGTGTGAAGATATTCATAATATATTTAACATGTTATATGTTTGTTTTGGCTCTCATTATCTAGAGGAGACAAGATCGTGTTTTACTATTTCTATTTAATCTTATTAATTGGCAGAGAATATCAATACTGTTAAGGAAAGAACATTCTAAAATTTTATATTTTACTTGTTATCAATGGTTAAACTTTTAGATGGTGTGTGTGTGTGTGTGTGTGTGTGTGTGTGTGTGTGTGTGTGTGTGTGTGTGTGTGTGATTTGGAATAGAATATGGTCAAACTGGACCATAACATGATACCCACTTATGTTGCCATGATGTGTACTATGTGTAATATGTGTATGGAACATTTTACTGTGTATGACGTTTATGTTGACCTGCATTTCTAGATGTATTTCTTACTGACCACCTCTGCACTAAGTAAGGCAGTGCTGCCATTCTCAAGTCAGCTAAAGAAAAATCTAAGTCAGAATGGCCAATCCCCTTTTGCCAATGTATAGTAATTTCAAGGGGCAGACTTAGGAACCACAGGCTCCTTCTTCCTTATCCAAGTTTAAAGACTTGGAGTGGTTTAAAATCAGTAACAAATACTTAAACTCCATAGATGCCATATAAAGAGATTTGTGTTTGAAAACAGGCACAGCTTGCTTTCCCTCAGTCTGGTCCCCTGTGGAGGCAGAAACACTTCACATACTGCTCTACTTACTGGTCCATGGCTTGGGTGGTACTCTGACCACAGAGGTCTGTCTCTGTGGGCAACTTGATGGCTGGCAATTGAAGTGGTTCAGCCGCTGGCATGAAGTAGGTGCACATAAAAATGTCCATGGGTGTTTTTTCTTGACAGCACTCTTCAAACTTAGAATTCTTTGTGGACAAGTTGTCACAGATTTTTAATGTGTGTTCAGGCAGCTACAAAGAGAACAGTGGATTTGTGCAGTTAGTGTTCTTATTGGTATTACTAAAAATAAAACATAGGTTTTCAATCCCTGATTGTTATTTATAGATGTTGGTGAGACTGCTCTTAGAAAACAAATGGATACACTACTTGGGAAGGGAGTTTGTTAATATGTGAAAGTTTATCACATAAAGTCCAATTTCACCTCAGAGAGAGAGAGAGAGAGAGAGAGAGAGAGAGAGAGAGAGAGCACATGTATGATGTTTATGAAAACTCCATATTGAAACTGAATATTTTATGCTAGTAAAAACAGAATAATTTATGCTTAAAATAATTAGGATAAAGAGAATACTTAACTATAATGCTACTAAGCATTTCATTGCTTAAAAAAGCCAACACAAATGAAATAATTGAAGATTAATTAAAAATAGGATGCACCTGAGGCAATGATATAATATATACAGTTGACAATACCTTGTCATTGTAGCAAAGCATCTATACACATAATTGTGTGTTTGTAGTGGAAAAAAGACTACACAGCACAATGCATCTGTGCTAAGTATGTCAACAAGACCTTGGAGATTGATCTTCATCTGATGTAATTACCCGAGTCTATATCAACTTGAGAAAATTATGCAAATTAAGGAAGTAAAAAATTTGATATGCTTACCAAATTATACAAAGTATAATAAAAACATTACCAGGCTTGGATAGTGTCAGCACTAATAAGACTTCATACCATAGCTGAATTTTAAATTATGTTCAATTTAAATATAATACTGGAGACTACAATTAAATTTAAATAACCATGTGTGTGTGTAATGGATACTCTGCACAGTGCAGGGCTTGGGAATCTGAGAATCTTGTCCTTGAATGCATGTGGAGTTTGTCACTGGTTGGTGGTTTCAAATTGCTGATCTCATTTACTCTGTTTCCTCATCTGTGAGTCGAGTTAAGAATGTATTTATATTTTGTAAATGCATGTGAGGATGCTAGGATAACACCCATGAAAAGCAGCTGAGAAGACTGTGTGGCAGTCAGTCCACAGTTCTCTGTGTATCGCGATGATCACGCGAACCACCTTACCTCTTTGGCCATGCAGTCCTCTGAGGTAGACTCGCAACATCTGGACAGGATTTGAGTAAGATCTTCAGCTAGTGGCATAACATCCTCCAGGTTAGCAGTTGGCACTTTTTGGGCTAGTTTTATGAGATGGCTAGATAGGTAAAAATGAATTTGTTAGGTAACTCATATTCTTAGTTTTCTAGTTTTCATTATAGACTTGCTATTGAGAAGAATAATGTAGTCTTTGGCATCAACAGATGAATGGAGCACACCAGCCCGTGTGATCTGTGCTACATAGTAAAGTTGCAATTCTCAAGATTAAACCATCTCCAGTGAAGGTTTTTAAATATTCAACACTGAGACATAGCTCCTCTTTCAGCCAGATCTTCACTACACATTGGGCTGAAAGCAGTCCATAATGACAATGTGGCATCTCACTATCTTTTTGGATGTCTTATAAAATCACTTTTAATTCAACACTTTTGTCACTGTGTTATAGAATATTTTATGTATCCTGGGTATTACCTCCTTAAAAGATACAGGTTGTCAGTGTTTTCCCTAGTTGCTCCTTCCCTTGTTGATTATAACCTTTGGATAGAAGTTATAAAGTTTGTTATAGGTATTTTTGGTTTTGCTTTTCTTCTGTTTGATAATCATATCTAAGGAATCATCATCAAAGCCAATGCCTGGAAGACTTTCCCCTGTTTTCATCTATGAGTTTTATAATTATAGATATTATATTAAGATTTTAATAAGTTTTTTAATGGTGTAAGGTAAGGGTCCAGCTTCATTATTTTGCATTTAGCTATCTAGTTTCTCAATACTTAGAGAAATTGTCTTTGCTCTGCCACATACTCTTAGGACCTTTGTTGAAAATCATTTGACCAAATATACTAGTTTAGTTCCAGGCCTTCTATTCTTCTCAGGGACCTATATATCTCTTTTCATATTTGTATTGTACTACCTTGATTATTGTGGCATGGTAGTTGTTTTAGGCCTCATTGTTTTTTTTCAAAAGTGTTTTGTCTATCTGGAGTCCTTTGAGGTTCCCTTATGATAACATTAACATTTCTGGATGGTGCTGAAGTTTGGAGCTGTTTGAACTCAGGTGATGGTGTTGGAAGGTGCTGGAAGCCTTGAGGGATGGGTCTTCCTGGGAAGTCTTTGGGTCATTGGGAACCGACTTCCAAAGGACACAGTAGACCCTGCTCCACCTCATCTTGCCATTTGCTTCCAGCTAAGAGGTGAGTGGTGAGTGGTCTGCACTATCAGATGTTTCTACCCAGTGTGCCACCAGAGGCCAAAACAATGGGGCCAACTTACTGTATGTAGAATGAACCCTTAAAAGTTGTAAGATAAAATAAACATATCTGTATATGGGATAATTAACTTAGGATTTGTTACAGTAATGAAAAGCTGATTAACAAATAGTTTTTTTTTAAATGCCATCATGACTTAAGAGATTGGATTAGTCAGTTGCTTTAAATAGTATAACACTTTATTTAATTTATTAATTTTAATATTTACTAAATTACTTTTTTGAGACAGGGTCTCATTATGTAGACCAGACTAGCCTGGAACTCACTATGTAGCCTAGGTTGGCCTTAACCTTATGACTAACCTCTTGCCTTAGTCTTCCAAGTGTTGGTATTGTATGTGTGCATCACCTCACTTGGCTAGTATGCCATTTTAATAGTTTTAAGTCTTTAAACCACAAGCATGGAGTGCCTTTCCATTATGGTATCACCTTTGATTTCTTTGATCAATGTATTATACTTTTTATTGAGCATGATTTTACAGTATAATTTTGATGCCCTGATATATTTTATGTTTATTTACTATAGTTGAGATATTCTACAAACATCTCTAAATTTTCCTTATTAAAAATAGGGCAGCAATATTTTGACTCTTAATCTTTGTTCACATCACATGCTAAACCCTTCGAGTAAATTCCTAGGTACTAATGGGAGTGTAACCCAAGGTTAATTAAGCAATGTATATGATACCTCTGTATTAAGGCTACATATGTGATACTTGCAAAACATGCTTTATTAGTGTAAAAGAAGAATGAAGTCAAGACTAGAGAAAGTGCCCCAGGGTGTGTGGGGGGGTCTTTAGTGGACTGTGTTCTACAGCTTCCTTCACAGGCATATTCCACAGGGCTACAGAGTGCAGGGTGAAGGAGCAAACTTCTCACCATAAAGATGGTATGGAATCTTTACCTGAGCCTTGATTTCTCCTTTCCATACACAGCGTATTGTGAACAGACTCTATTTGACATGATGGTGAGAAGTGATAAGTGTTTAATCTGGAGTCTCTAGAACACAACACAGAGAATTAGATAATCAAAACCAATGGAATACAGTGTTCATAAATAGCAGGAAGGGATGTTTTAGTTGATAGAAATTTTTAAATCAATATAATGCTGAGTCCCAGCCACTGTAATTTGTTGATACTTCCTTAATGGCATGAATGTTTTTCAATTAACAAAATTCAATGAAGATATTTTAGAAACCTTTGCTAATTATAAAATCCCAACTTCTCTCATTATTTAACAGAATTGCCAGTTTAGGAAGGAAAAATAATATATAACTGTATAATAAGTAAATGGAGCCTACCTCCTTCAAAAAGCACACAGTTGGGCTTGCAGAAGTACAGCAGGATCCAACCATAGAGAGATAACTCTTGGTGTAACCGACTAAAAGCGACAGAGGAGCTTGTCCATAATTACTGGAGTACTCATATAGAAATCTGGGGAGAGAAATGGGAAGGATTAAATGAACTGTAGGAAAACAAAAGTGAACTTTTGTTAGTATTTTGATGAAGAAAGCATGCATGTTACATTGGTTCATATCTGTCAATCATCCATCTATATCTATCATCTGTCTATCTAATCTGTCTATCATCTATATATATTCTATCTACCATCTATCATCAATCTATATTCTGTCTCCCTATCTATCATCTATCTATCATGTGTATGTATGTATGTTTTTATGTGGTGTGTGTGTGTGTGTGTGTGTGTGTGTGTGTGTGTGTGTGTATGTGTGTGTGTGTGTAGGCTAGAGGTTGAACTCTGATGTCTTCCTCTATTGCTCTCTAGTTTTTGAGATAGGGTTTCTCCCTTAACCTGGTGTTTACCATTTTGGTTAGACTGGCAGGGCAGCAAGCCCCAGGTATCTGTCTGCTTTTGCCCTATACCAGCATGATGTGGGGTTTGTGGATTTGAACCGAGGTCCTTATGCTTACACAGCAAGCATGTTACTCATGGAGCCATCTTCCCAGCCCATTAGGTCACAACATCACTATGAATTTAAAGAAATAACAGTAACATTGGCAACTATAAAAATGTATTTATTTTGAAAAAAATGGGTTCTTTAGTTCCCATATTGTCTGTTTCAAGTGAGAGGCCATCTGTTTGTTTTTTTAATTTAATTTTATTTATTATCTCACTAAAAGAATCACCAATGGTAGCTGCTTAGTAAACTGCTTGTTGAATTAATGATAGTGAATATAATTAGGGGATTTACTCTTTATTTTCTATTTAATTTTACTATCCTAAAAAATTCATTCCCATGTGTAGTATACTTATGTGACAAGAGCAGTCATTTTGGTTTTTAGCTGCATGAGTTCCTGGGGCTCTTAAAAACATTTTGAGGGCTGGAGAGAAATGGGCATACCAACAAATATTTATGAAAATATGAATAGTTTTAATTTTATTGCCCTTTATCTTTGCATATAGATATTTTCATCATCACGAGGATCTCCCCCCTCCATATTTGCCCTTATTTGTTTTGCTTTTTTGAAAGAAAGTTTCAGCATGTAGCTTTGGCCAGCCTGAAAATTGTAGCAATTCCCCTGCCTTTGCCTCCAGTGTAATCCCCAAGGCATTACAGGATTTTTTGATTATGCCCAGATTCATTTATATACATTTTATAACCTTCCAAAATTAACATTTTCAGAGTGGAACCACTCTCTCATATAGATTAAAAACAATAAAAAATGTCCACATTACATGTTCATTTGGTGATATGTGTCATGCTCACAGCTGTTTCTAAAGATATGTGGGGATGGAGGGCATTTATTTCCGTGCCTTATTGGAAAGTATTTAAAAATGTGCACAGTAGTAAAATTGGTTCCATATCTGCATGATGAAAAGATCATTAGCATAAGGGGGATCACCACAGGCACTTGCAGATGTAGGAAAACAAGTCATGGGATAGTGTGTGGGAGTTTGGGAGAGTGTGTGTATTTACTTCCTACTAGTAATATTGCTGTTTTCTATCTTTGCATATAAGATACTATATTTTCATTATTATGCATTGTCTTTCCCCATATTTTTGCCTGCCTGCATGGCTCCCTCCCTCCCTCTCTCCTTCCTTTTTTTTCTATCTTCCTTGCTTCCTTCTTTTCTATTTTTGAGAGAAACCCTTCCCATGAGGCCTGACTACTGGCCCTTCCTTTGCCCCCCCAGTGGCAGGCATCTTGGTTGGTGTAGAAGAGTAGTGGTTTGACTTCTAAAGATTACTCACTCATCAGCAAACCCCTTTGGATCTTTCCTGAATGCCTCACAGATCTCATCATTTGTTGGTTCCACGTAGGTGGGAAATTCTTGTGGCTGGTGCTTTAGGGCAGCCATGCAGAGTTTCCGCTCTAGGCCCTCTTGGGTGCAACACTCAGGAGTTCCAGGGTGCACAGGAAAGGGGGCATCACTTTCACATGATTTGATAGACAGCTCTGAGGTCTGGAATGAAAGAAGGGGTGAGAAAACCTGTATAGTATATGAGTCTCCATTCAGTATAATACATAATTTGTAAGTTAAAAATTCTAATTAGTAATCAAAGTAGCACACCATGGCTTACGAACATGTAAAGTTGCATGATTTTGGTTATAGGCAAGTATAGAATCGTGTTTATGTTAATCAATGACACTTTGCAGAGTAGAACATGAAACAACTTTCATTAATAAATGGACCTTGCTTAGGAGGCTGCAGTCATTTGACCTTTATCACATAGCCTGGTGTTTCTCAGTGAAGGGTTTTTAGCCTCTCTGTGGTGAGGAGCACTTGGAGAAGTTCTAGCAGTGACTCTCATCTCATCTCCCATCTGCTTTTTGCAGTTAGACCAAGAGCAAGGTGGACCTTCCTTCGCCTTTTCATCTTCCTTTCCTAAATGAGTAACTTCTTGACAGGATTTGCTTTAGCTTCCTGCATGTTGCAGTTGCCTGTCATCTTTGTAGCAGGATTTTATATCACAATTACTCAACAAGAAACACTTTCAGAGTAGCTCAAAGATGGGGACTGAAAATCTATGTTCCCATTTCAGGTCTTATCCTTGGTAAGTGCGGGAAACCAGTGGTCACTGTCATTTACAGCCTCTGCCCTGCTCCTCTCATTCATGCTGAAGGACAGAACACCACCAAAGAAATTGTAGGGGAAAATTGGAAGTAATTTGATGTTTGTAATAAATTGATATGAAAGAATAGATATAGAGAAAAATAAGTAGAAATAACTTGGGAAAGTCACTTTGGTGTTTATGTAAGAAAAGTCATTTGATATATATTATTTATCCTTTTAAGGTACATTTTCTAAAGACCTTTCCTAGCAGTGAAGGAAAGCAACACACTGAATGAGTCGGTCAAACCAACTCATCATTTCTCATGTACACCTTCTTTTCATTGCTCTTAGAAATTAAGAATTAATCTGCCTTTGAAAATCATCTCTGTCTTCAGCCAATCTCCTTTTCCATTTTATTAATCTCAATAGAAACTCCTCTGTATTTCCCTGATTTCAGTTATCCCAACATGAAAATAGAAGTTGAACAAATATTAGTACAGGACAAAATAATAAATGAAGGCTTAGAATGAGTAGGATAAAGGTGTCACACAAAATCTGTCCATGTTATCTCTCTCGAAAGCTCCAGTCATATCTCAGAAAGACATGCAGCAGCAAATACATGGGGAGGGCAATGAAATGAAAACATACTGGTTCTTTTGAGTGTGGTTGACAGTTTGAAGCATATTCAGTCTGATGTGGTACAGAATGAGACTGAAATGATGAGTATTGATGAACTTGATGGTAAAAGAAATGACGTAAAACAGAGGGGTTGGGGGGGCAAATAAAGCAATCAGTGGGTAAGGATATTCATTGTATAGAATCTATTCTAATAATGGTATTGAGCAGACACTGATCTTTCTGTGGAGGCCTTTAGCCAAATCTACTTATTGTCATTTGTATATGGGCTAAACCACATTAGTAAAGTTTCGTCTACTTATTTCCACCTTTATCAGTTACTGTCGATACTTTGAATTACAATTCTTTTTCCTTCAGGATTTCAATTTCTATGTAAGTGCTATAGAGGAGAAAAACAACACACACACACACACACACACACACACACACACACACACACACACACACACACAGGAAACATGCGTTTAAAAATACTTAGAATCTAAAAATACATACAAATTGTGTGCCTAGTAATATTTGAGTGACCCAAATAATTTGAAGCTAACATTTTGTTTTTCTGTGGTCATTAGTCCTAACCTTAGCATAGAACTAAAGATGTAGGCAGGATTTTAAGCTATAGAGCATGTATTTAAATTATTTTAAGAGGTTCAAGAGTTTGTATTTCTGAGGTTCAAATTTAGAGTGATTTAAAATGGTTTGTCAATATTCCAACCTGATTTTAAATCCTACACACAGTTCTCATTAGCAGTATATATTTAGTAAGTCATTAAGTTACTTTATCCCAATTGTTTTTCTTTTGACCCTTGTAGCAACAATGAGTGAAAGGAACTAAGTAGTGGAATAAATGCTGGCGCTATAAATAATATTCTTTATTTTTCCGTACAACTAGGTGTAGGTGGCTTGAAATCCAGTGTCCTGGATAGGTAACATAAAGGCCACTTCCTTTTTCTGGGGCCACGGTAGAGATGGCCAGATACACACTTACCCTAGTGTCATAGCAGTTGGGGTCAGCCCCCTCAGCACAACACTCTTCAGTTAAGGAGACAACTTCCTTCACCAGCTGGCTGACCTGTTGAAATGTGCCACTGGGAAACTTCCTGCTGTATAGGATTAGTGATCTGAGGGAAAAGTGGTTATGTTAGTTGGAGTTGAATTGGTTGGTTTGGAATTTTGACTTATGCCAAATAGGATATCTACTCAACTTTGAAAAGAAATATTTCATACATTAACTTTTTTATTTGACTAATAGTGAGAGTATGAGGTTACACGTCAGGCATTTGCTATAGGAAAAGTCATCTTATATACAGTAAAAACTGGATTTGTAGTTGCCATCAAAGCAGCCTGGAGTCTATTTTGAGTTTACCCCAAAGAACATACTATACAGGTCATTGCTTATATTTTCCAGAGTCCAAAAAAAAATGGGCACTTCTAATTCTCCTCAGAAGCCTATATTTACTTTCTATTACATTCATTAAATTTACCAATGGTTAGTTCAGCTGGCATCTCTAGCTGACCTCCACCTGCTTGGTCCACAGTCCAAGGCTCTTTCCTCATCTCATAGACCAGGGCAGCATTCTAGACAGTGTGGAAGTTTCCTTGTGCTCAGTTTTGTTCTGGTCAAGTACCCAAGAGAAATGGATAGATATTGCAACTTACAAAGATCTGAAGTCATCTTTCCCCAGCATGGCAAGTTCCTTGCAAACTTTATCCTTTTCATAGTCTCGGCCTAGAAAGCAGATATAGAAAATAGGTGTGTTTTTCCTTTTAATGAATAATACATATATTATTGCTCTTCAACATGATCTGTGGTAAAGGCATTTCTTAATATCTGTGTACAGTCAATTTGGAGATATGTTTTCAGCTATTTTCTCACAAAAAGCCTCAATGTTGTGATTTTTAAATTAACTTTTACCATATAGCAAGGAAAAATGGTAGAAAGGCTAAAATAATGCTAAGAATGAGTCAGATGTTACACATCGGTGAGTGAGTTAGAATCACCTATTCGAAAAGTATCCTCCTCAGTCTGTGTAAAATGCTGAAGGGACTGTTTCTTCTTTCTCTCCCCCCTTTTCCTTCTTTCTCTCCCCTCTCTCTTCCTTTCTCCTTTTTTCTCTCCTTCCCTTTTATTGTCTTATGTCTTCAACAAGACAAAGAACAAAAGGAAACAGAGAAGCTTCTCCACTCCAAGGTGAGTTTCCAGTTGTATTAGGTCTGAACTTGGAAGAGGCCAGAGGTTGAGAAAGCTGCTGCCTGACTCTGTTACCACCCCAGACACCATAAGGACTTCAGCTAGGGAAAGGGATAGTCTACAGAATAGTGTGGACTAGTTCCTCACACTTCAGGTACAGTGATAGCAGTTTCATAACCACTAGCCTGTTGAGGTTTTCCCTAGAGTTTGGGATGCAGTGGTCAGCTGTCTGATTCAACTCCAGAAATCTAAATGCAGTGGGGTAGGTAAAGGAGCCTAGGGAACAAAGATGATGGTGGCGAGTAGGAACCAGTGGCCCTCAGATCTGAGACAGACCAAATAAGACCAAATAAGCAAGGGGGCCTGCAGGCATCTTCATCTTGACCCCTAGAATAGCAACAAGAATGACAAAACCACAGGGCTTTCTGGAGGGCAGTGGACAGCCAACCGTGAGTCACCTCTGGGCAGACTGAGGTGATTTTTGAACAATCAGTGCCAAGGGGAGTCATAACATGCCTGACAGATGTGAAAAGAAAACAAAAAGAAAACAAAAGCCAGGCATGGAGACCACACCTTTAATCCCAGCACTCACGGGACAGAGGAGAGCATACCTCTGTGAGGTCCAGTCCAGTCAGGGCTATATAGTGAGATCCTGTCTCAAACAAAACTAAACAAAACAAAACAAACACATGTAAGTGGACACCTCTGCTCAGAACATGTCTACAGTCAGGGTCCACTTTCTTTGCTGCTGCCTCTCCTGTCAGTGTCTTCCTGCATCATATCCAAGAGATATTAGAAGTAGTTAGATATTGGGGAAGTACAAAAGGGGATGGAAGAGAAAAGAAGTGAAGAGGCTCATTTTTTTCCCATCACAGGCCTGACTGGGAAAGCAGCCTCAATATCCATGAACTTAAGACCTGGGTTTAAATGTAACCAGCCATCTCATGCCTTCAATGACATTGATGTTCAGGGTTCTGAAGGACAAGAGGACCTGTTTGGATTTGGGGAATGAAGAGAAAAATATGAGACCTGATCTAAAATCTACTCGAGCAACAGGAATAGTCAGATTCCTGAGGCATATTTTTTTTTCTGTGTTTAAAACTGAGTTTCTTACTGATTATAAGACCCTTTGCACAAACACTCATGTGTCCGAGGGTGGATACCTGAAAGTCCATCAGGGTTTTACTTCTGTGACTCAATATTTCCAACAATAAGGCCAGGAAATTTCTCAGCACACTGGATACTACAACTTTGAATGATTGTTAACAAGTATAGAAAGGCTTTGTCTCAGTTCTAAATAGCCTGAAGTGATGTATCCACTGGACTTAAATATTAGGGAAGCCATCTTAGAGGTTATTGCAATAGTGTGCTTCATTTTTAAGGTGGCCTTGCCTCTCAGAGTTCTGCTTAGACTGGAGGGAATTGGGTGGAAATGGCTGGGGTTTTTTGTTGTGTGTGTGTGTGTGTATGTGTGTGTGTGTGTGTGTGTGTGTGTGTGTGTGTGTGTGTGTGTGTGTGTGAAACGACACTGATGATGGATGGATATAAACGGAGTTTATTTGTGTGTTTAAAAATTATTTTTAGAATTAATAGATTTTTTTTTAATGAGAATAATGTACATTTTTGAAGTGGACCACACAAAATAGATCAATGGAATAAGAAAGGTCAGAGGTGAGAGACGTCAAAACCTTCTTCTTCAAGACAGGGTCTCCTTCATAGCCCTGGCTTCCACTTCACAGTTTTTCTGCCTTACATGCCTTTTTATAATGAGGGACAAAGACACAAGCCATCCAAATTTCATGGAAAACATACAAGAACTGGTGTCTTTTTCTATTTGACATTGAATCCTGAAAACAAGTATGCAGTAGTGGGAAGGTAAGGCCAGAGGTCAGTGGGATACAAACTGTCCTGGCAAACAATCTCTTCTCTGGCTGAAGACCTTCACATTTGTCCCCTACTGAAACTTGTTACCCAGTTTGGAAGGTTGGACATTGTGACAGGTCAGAAAGGTTAAAGCAAGGCAGAAAATGTTCATTAATCATTACTGGTAGTCAGTGGGACTGAAGACTGGAATGCAGAAGAATACAGTATATAATTGTCCTCAGATGGAGAAGAGCTATACTTTTGGACATCAACAGAGTTGTCACCCCTAAAACAAAATTAGGAAGAATGGTTGGTACTTGTGTGACAGTGTCATCTAATCAATCTAAAAACCTTATTCTAATCATGGCTCATGAGTAACTAAAAGGGTAGCATTTTGAAAAACATGAGATTCTTTTTAGTCACTGAAAATATGGCAATGGGTTTGAACAATCATGAATATTCAAGGTTCCATATTTAATACAAGAATATTCTTGTGATCTTTATGATCCCTTCCTAGAGATAAGAAATTAGTCACATGTATTAGTTGCAAACTTTTCCCTTAAACCTCTAGTATTAAAAAATCACAAAATAGTTCTGTTAAAAAATATTTTTCCTAGCTGGGCATCGGTGGCACACGCCTTTAATCCCAGCACTCGGGAGGCAGAGACAGGCGGATCTCTGTGAGTTCGAGGCCAGCCTGGTCTCCAGAGCGAGTGCCAGGATAGGCTCCAAAGCTACACAGAGAAACCCTGTCTCGGAAAAAAAAAGTTTTTCCTTTTAATGCACACTTAGTAACTGTTTTTTTTTTTAAATAAACTTCCTCTATCAAGTTAATCTTACTTGAGTTGGTACTTATATTGTGTCAATCCAGCCATGTGCATAGTAAATTCTATAGGAAAGTGTGGTGCTATTGATGCATATTTTGAGAAATATTTTGTTTCTACCTTTTCAATTTCAGAATTCTCATTTCACTAAACATGATCAGTTTCATTTCACATGTTACAGGAATGTAGTATTTATGAGAAGGTACTGTAAATAAGTGTTACATATTAACCCAATCAATAGTTTTGAGTAAACCAAAATATATTTGTTCGGTTTTGTATCTCACAAGTGTTTTGTATCTCATAGGAATTGTATACTGCTTTAGTTAGGGAGAATACTGCTGAGAGGAAAGTGGGGAATTGGACTGTGTGAGAATTAACATCATTTTGGAACTGTCTTTGCTGGAGCATTTAGCCTTGAGTGGAAGAGGACACAAATTAAGTCTCAATGGATGGCACTGGCATAGTATTAAGGTACAAAGTATAACCTAAAAGAACCCACAGATGGAGGCATTGCTATCATCTTTCAGATTTTGACAAAACTAATTTATGCAAGAGACAATATCTAGTGTGGATAGTTAGATATGTTAATCCTTTCCTTATTACACACACACACACACACACACACACACACACACACACACACACACACACAAATCAGTAAATAAATGCTGAAATTGGTTTGTAATATAGTTATTGTAGATTGATTTCTCATACTAGTAGAATACTTTCTAAAAAAATAGATTTATTTTTATTTTACTATTTGAATGGTTGTATGCGTGTGTGTGTGTGTGTGTGTGTGTGTGTGTGTGTGTGTGTGTGTGTGTGTGTGAGAGAGAGCATGTGGGCTCAGAAGCTTCAAGGCAATTACTTGTGTGTTCTCCCTTACAGCCAGAAGGTGTGCTAGGAATGGATCTTGGGTCACCTTCAAGAGCAGTGTGAGCTCTTAACCTCTGAGCCATCTCTCCAACCTAAAAAGTATTTTTAGACTAATTAAACTCACTTAAAGTTAGTTAAACTTATACATCAAGAGAATTACAAATATCACATTTTTATTCTTTAATGTATCACTTTAAAAAAGTGATTTGGACTTCAGCATGGTGACAGAAATTATTGGCATGAAGTTAGTAACTCTTGTGAAATCATGTTCACACAAAGTGACCTCTTTTTATTAAATGTTTACAAATTTCATTGACAATTTTTAACATCATGTCCAATTTAATCTACATTGTGAAACATTCTGGTAAATCACATCAAATCCTGGACTTTTGAAAATGAGTTGTACTTATTCCTGGGAAATCATATTGCTTTATGCACAGCACAAGCTCTTCCAACAAATACGACAATACTCATTCTTTCTTACATGCCACATATGTGTTCTATGGCATGCACTCTCTGCCAGACGCTGCAGTCACACTAAATGTGAGATGCAATGGGACTAAAACAGATGCAACCTCACCCCCGTGGCGTGTTTGTTCTGACAGCAAGAGCCAATGAAAGTGTCCCAATTTTGGTACAGTGTCTACAAAGAAAGATGCTTTGGGTTTATTTGATATCACAAAGACCTTCACTGACACCCGATTTTGTCCTTCTAGGAAAGCTATTTGCCATACACAAGGAATGAATCTTGAATAACAATGACTTGGATCCATATTTTACAGGATGCTGTAGGCTATCTCATTGTGCAATTTTTTTCTATTTTCATGATGCCCAATATTGTTAACCTTTAAATTTGTACATTATGAATGTTCAACCCCAACCAAGATAATTAACATCATGATGATAGCTAATGTACAAGTGCCAAGGATTTGAGTAGCACTGTAATAAACATTTGGTGCCTGGCATACCCTTTCATCTTTATAGAAATGTAGTAAAATGTGTAGTTTATCACTGCTCACCCCCACTGTTAACTACACTACTCTATGTGTGCAGCATGGATAGATCTTCATCACTTGAAATATTCTTTAAAAATTGATGTTAATGATGATGATGGTGGGGCGTGTGTGTGTGTGTGTGTGTGTGTGTGTGTGTGTGTGTGTGTGTGTGTGTGTCTGTGTGTGTCTGTGTGTGTATGCTCATGTGTGAATGTGTATGTGTTTGCCCATAGATACTACTGAAAGAGAGTGTCAGATCTACTGGAGCTAAAGTTACAGGTGGCTGTGACCTGCCACCTGTAACTGGAAAATGAACTCTGCTGTTTCTCAAGAACAATGAGCACTCTTAACTGCTGAGCCATTTCTACACCCAGGAATCCATCTTCGTTTGTGAGATGTTTTTAGAGAAAATTATGTTTGCTAATTAGTGTAACTTTTGTATTGTATTTGTTTTTTTCGAGTTAGAGAATCACTTTTAGATTTGGCACCAATCTCTTTATGATATTGAAAGATTTAACTTTAAAATGCCTTTATGGAGTTCTAGTTATGATTATCATGTCTTCAAAAGTTCATTCTAACTTTTCATACTCAACCCTCACTTCTATTTTTAAAAGACAAACTGCAGGGTTTGGCACAGGAAACTAGAAAGGACAAAGTGTTGGCTTAATTTCTCAGTGAACTTCTTTGGTCTCAGCAGATACGAGGACTTGAAATAACATCGGGCAATTATGAATGAGTCTTATAAAGAAGATTAGTGCTAATTATATTCCCTTTAAGCAAGCTTCTATTTTTATGAAAGGTATTATTAGGAAGGGAACTTCTCTATAATACACTTCTAACTAAACTTCTAAACTAAGTGAACTAATGTAAACTTCTAAGTCTTGATGCCTGTCATGGTTTTGTACACAGCACATATAATTTTACAGAGCCACTTTATTAACCCTTCATGGTGAAGTTTTAAGACATTATCCAGTGAGGATATCAAGGTTGTGTTTCTGTATTGTACACCTTGAATGAGGTGACATAAATAGCAAGTGGTGATGGTCTTCTTTTGTTGGGTAGTCACATATGATCTGCTTCATAACTCCAGAAAGTAACTCAAAATAAATTAAATATAATCAAATAAAAGACTTAGCACTATATAACTGCTAAAAACAATTATAGGAGAAACTTACATCATGTTGGTTTGAGCAATGATGTTTTTATATGCCTTCAAAAGAACAGGAAATACAAAGCAAAATAATTGAACAATTGAAATTGTTCAAATTGAACAATTTGAACGCATGAGAAGTATTTTTTTATTAATTTTTTATATGTATAGGACTGTGAATGCATGTTTGTGTACTCATGTGCATGCCTGGTATCTGAGAAGGCCAGAAGAGGGTATTGAATCACCTAGCACTAGAGTTATAGGTAGTGGTGGGCCACCATGCAGGTGCTGGGAGTTGAACCCACGTCCTCTGCAAGAGCATCCAGTGCTCTTAAATCCTGAGCCACTTCTCCAGTCCCCCCAAAACCCCGCTTCCGCCACCAAGTATTTAAGACAGTAAAGGAAACAAAATGAGGAGATAACCTACTAAGTGAGAGGAATATTTAAAGTTATGTATGCAAATATGAGATTACTACCCAAAATATATAAGAAACTCATTTTCATAGCAAGAAACAAATAATAAAATTTAAAAAGCATAAAAAGATAAAATTTCATAAAAGAAGAAATACAGGCACATGAACAATTTCTAGCAGCTATATGAAAAAATCACAACAGGTATTTGAAACATTCTTAGTATCATGAAAAATACCAGGGATATGTAAATCAAAACCACAGCAAGATGCCATTTCACACTTGTTGTTAGAGTGATGATTATTAAAGAGAAAAAAGATAGTGAAAAAATTAAAAGTGCAACTGTAGTACTGTGTTATCCAGCAATACTACTTCTGGGTAGAGAAACAAAGAAATGGTGTTACCATATTGATGGGATCTCTTAATTTCCATGTTCACTGCAGCAGCATTATAATCATAAGAATTAAGATGTTAAAATGACCAACCCAATGTTAATCAGTGGGAGAATGGATAAATAAAGTGCATGCTTGATACACAATATATTGTTATTTTGCTGTATAAAAGAAGGAAATTCTGTTAATTAGCAGTGTGTATGGTCCTTGAGATCACAGTAAGTGCAAACGGCTAAGAACAGAGAAAACAAAAAACAAAAAACAAGTAACATGATTCTATCAATGGAATGTAGAGTGAAACTCAGAAATGAAGAGTGCAATCATGTTTATTAGGGGCTGCAGGCTGTGCGGGTAGGAATGGAGTCATTGGTCAAAGAGTTTCAGTTACAATGGAGGAATAAGTCTTAAGACTTTTTAAAAAAGAACATAGAACTTAGTCTAATGTGTTGTAACAGATACTTTATATTGTAAGCATGATAACAATGGTAGACACTTACACAGTTAATTTTTCTAGAACATAAATTCCATACTGGTATTTGATTTCATTCCTGTCATAGCCTTCCAGTTGTAGTGCTGGAATCCCATGACTACAGCATGAACCATAAAATCTGGCTTTCAATTTTCCTATAATAATCGAAACTATATTTGAGGTTGGTAGTCCAATTTTGTGGTATTGTACAAAAGTTTCATTGAACACTCATTGTCACTAAGCAGTGTTCCGAGGCAGAGAATTACAGTGGGGAATAACATCTAGTTCTCCATTTCATGCTGATAATTATATGATACATTTGTTATAATAAATAAAGGAGTAGCTGGAGAGAAGGTGAGGTAGGGAATGGTAAGAAGAAAGATGAACTGGGGAAAGCGGATGAAAGTTAGGAGTGGTTGGTACTATTGAGGGTGATAGGAAACCCTCACTGTAAGTAGACATTGATCAGACAACTGAAAGCTGCCATAGCCATCTGGACATCTGGAGGATCAGTTTCCAAGGAGTTGGAAGAGTTGGAGATGAGTTCTGGAGTGCAGAGATATACACCATGGGATGGCTGAGGTCACTGTGTCTGGAGGAGAGTATATGGAAAGTAGAATGGAGGTAGTTTGTAATACAAGAAGATGGAAGCAGACAGCAGAGGGGAAACCTCATGTATTATTTTGAGAGACATCTTTATCTTCTTCCTACATAGATTGAACCCGTGATCTTTTAAAGGGTGTGTATGTTTATTCTTATACTATGTACATAATGGTGACTGCATACCTGGCATTGGGCCTTACAACAGTGAACTGTGACATTGCTGTTGATTTTTCAAGGGGTCTAATATTTCTTTTGATGATGACAGTAGTTACTTCTCTAACTTGTTTGGAGCTATTTTGTAAAGAAAAGGAAGAAGAGGAAATGTAGTTCATTTCCCAACTCTAAGGGAACCTCCATTTTTTTGCAGTTTGGTGTTGTACTTAGTAGAAATGTGTGAGTAAAATAGTTTAAAAGCCTGAAGTTGTTTCTTTCCTATTGGCAATCATTACCTTAGTAACTACAAAAGCTGTGTCATTAGTTCTTTTACTTTTTTTTTTTTTTTTGTAGTGGGAAGGGTCGGGGGAAAGACAGCAGTAGATCATTGTGACCTACATTTCAGTTCTTAGCAAAGAATGTAGATCAGCCAACAATAACTGCCTGTGCATGTCTTGGGCCAGCAGAAGTGGGTGGCTGTTTTCTTATGATATTGCCATGATTTGGCAGATTTGCTAAGTCCGTTTCTCCCAAGTGCCCTCTGACAGAAAAGGATAGGGCATCTGCAGCAGGTATCATTGAGACCCAGTTTCCAAAGACAGCTCCAAAGATATCAGCACTCGAGGTGTACAGAAAACTATCAGAACCTTGAAGACAGTGAAGTCATTGATGGTGAGCCATAGGAACAGTTTTCAAGATGTGTCTCGAGCACATGGTGTTTGGAACAGTGTTCTAGGAAACTGTTAGATCCCTCGAAATGTGGCAAATTTAGAGAACTACCGCCACTCCCATCTCCACCTCCAAACGTGCATTTGTGGCTATTCTGAACTGGGAGCCTTCTGCATTCTCCAGTCTATGCTCTGCCACTTCTAACCAGCAGAGGGCAGGCTCATCCTCCAAGGGATCAGAGCATGACTGCCTGATGCACTTGGAGTTACTGCCTAGGGAACTGAAGTATTTCCTAGCAGGGCTCTGGATGCCACAATTGATGTTATAGAAGGGAACTGTGAATGAAGCATCTCCTGGCAAATTCTGAGTGGCTTCCCCTTGTAAATGTGTTTTACATGGCTCTGGGCATCTTCTGGCCAACAGGGTCATGGGCTGTAAGACTGAAGTTCCTTGAGGAAACTGATTTGACGTTTTTTGTTGTTGTTGTTTTTTTTTAACATTTGCTTCCTCTTGGACTATGGCTGCTGTGAATGTTGCAATAGAGATGGGAGAATGCCCTGTTGGCAGAGGATGTGGAGGCAGAGCAGGGGTGGAGGGGTGGGGAAGTGCTCACCAGCTGAGTCAGCAGGACTCCTCTCAACTTGTGCTCTGCACATGCATTTCCAAGATCTCACTACTGCTGGACTTAGGATTTTGGAGATTCAGTCTGAACTGGGGTTTTTCAAGGTTATCTGTTTCCCCAGAAACTCCACTGCACAGATGCTTTCAGGGCTCCCCGGGGCACTACCTACTTACTCAACTCATTTATTCACTTCTATCTCCTTTTCCAAGATTTTGTAGCTAAGGACTTATATCGGACTCATGTACCGGTGGATGAACACAAAACTGAATTTAACATAATCAGGGTAACAGAAATAGCATGGGAAAATATGAATGTAGGGGCTGGAGAGATGGCTCAGTGGTTAAGAGCACTGGCTACTCTTCCAGAGGATCTAGATTCAATTCTACATGGCAACTCACAACTACCTCTAACTTCAGTTTCAGGGAATCTGGCACCCTCACACAGGCATGCATGCAGGCAAAACATCCAAGCATGTAAAAATAAAAATAAATAAATCTTTTTTTAAAAAAAATGAGAATGCAAAAGAGAAAGATAAAGTCAAGACTGAGTCTATGTGTACCATAATTAGTAAGTGATAATTACTTACTGGGAAGGTACGTATCAGTGGTTAAATATGTTACTACTATAACTATAAATGGATGACCTGCATGAGGCTGTTAAAGGAGAGTGCTATATAAAAACCTTAACTTGACAAAGCAGGGTGTAAAGAGATTTCCTTTTAAGCATCACAAAATAAGCCCCAGAAAATAAAATTACTCATAGTAAAACATAAAATAACATCAAAATTGTGCAGTAAAGAATTAAACTAGGATTAAGAGATCAACAGAAAAGTAAAATTGAAGCTTCCACGGAAACTGTTCAAGCTGCAAAGTTTCTAAAATGTGGCATGCGTCATGTAGCCTGCCAACATTGTTGGAAGTCTTAAAACACTGTAAAGGTAAACATTGCATTCCAAGGGGGGACTTACATGAGAAATGAGCTCCATTATTTTGTTTATCATTTTGTAACACAGATACCAAAATTTCTTATTTTATGTGAGAGGTAATTTAAAAACTTGAATTCTCTCCAAATGCTGAAGAGTAAGATTCCTTAAGGAGGATCAAAGACATCTCTCCAATAGCTCACAATGCTTCCAGGCAGGATAAACATGGGGGGGGGAGAAATGCTTAATTGTATATCAGAGTATTTAGTTATATTATAGATCTTATTTGTCCAATGTGTGAGGGATAATTGAAAGCCTATATAACTCGACATTCTTTCATGAGTCTTTTTGTTTGTTTTGAGACAGTCTCAGGTAGCCCAGACTGGCCCTATCCTCCTGCTTCTACCCCCTGAGTTCTGAGGAGATGACTTGCACCACCACATCTGGCTCTGTCTTGATGAGACACTTATTTGTTCGGTGTGGGAAGCATTCCTTTCCAATGCTATATGGTGCAGCTGAGCTCAGATCAACCCGACTTTCATTCCATCGTTCAAATATCCACCATTTCTTCTCTGTATTACTACCTCTTCAGTTTTTAAAGTGAGACTAGAAAATTAAATAGTAATAGTTGTCAGTCACCAGGGGGACCTTACCTCGCTCTAGAGCATGCCCAAGTGCTAAGGCCAGCAGGAGAGCTGCGACCCTCTTCATGTTGTGTCTGGGGAATCCTGCAGCACCTCCTCTCATCTGCAGGTCACCATGCAAAGGACAGGAGCACAGAGTTACCAGTTGCCTTTACAAACTCTCCTAACTAGGAACTCATCAATTATTAATCTCCGCACAGAAGCAGGGGACAGTCAGCCTTGTCCCCAAAGAAAGAAAACAATATCATCATCAAAGCAAATAGATACCCGGGGGGGGGGGTGTGGAGGAGAGTCTGGGAAATTTTAATCATTAACTTTGTCAGGGCAATAGATCCAAGGCATAAGCTACTTTTCCACGGCAAGTTTTTCCACTTGAATGGACTTGATGTTCTACTGGGGGCACACTTCCTCCTATGTGTGGAGGAAAAGATGTATCTATACATCTTCTGTGGTTACTGCCTACCATTCTTATGTATTGATGGAAAACCTGGGGATTGTTCCTACCTTTCTTTTTCTTTTCTCCCTCTCTTACTCTCTCTAAGTCTACCACAAGTTAGCATTACTTTAGAATATCACAGGCTAGATAGTTTAACTAATATAATGATTAAAGAGCTAGAAGCCATTTCATTTGTGGCAACTCCCTAAATTCACAAAGTCAATGCCATAGGACAGTTTTGGTGGCATTGTATTTATGTGTTATAGGATACTATCTAAAGCCCGGGAATGTATATATATAGAGTAGCCCTTGAAGTGAGGCAAATGATAAATAGAGAGCTTCAATCTCTCTGTGTGTCTCCGTCTCTATCTCTGTCTCTATCTCTGTCTCTGTCTCTGTCTCTCTCTCTCTCTCTCTCTCTCTCTCTCTCTCTCTCTCTCTCTCTCACACACACACACACACACACACACACACACACACACACACCATGTGAAAATCTTGTGCTCACTGCAGATAGGCTAGAGTTCCCTCAACTACTATGCAGCAGGTGTGTTTTATGCTAGTGTAACTAGAGAACTCACAGTGATCTTGTGGAACACCAAAGCCTTCATCTTAGAAAAGAGCACAGCACCTGGTGTGGATCCTTGCCTTGTTGCAGAATGTCAGGTGGTGATGTTGCACTGAGATCAGCTCAGGTGTCAGTTGCTCCTGTAGGTTCAGGAACCACATTCTCACCCAGCTCTTACTGCTGTGTAATCTTAGGGTTTATTCCTCCTCTCTAAGCTCACTGTTCATTTGTGAAATGTGTTCATAGCTCAGTTCCTTTGTCACTTCTTGGTGTGGAATTGAGATAAGCCATGTGCAGAGCTTAGCAGGACACCTAACACATATTCATACACATTAGTGTTACTTCTTTTATTTTAGTTGTTGGCACATCCTCCTTGATTCTTCATGCTTACAATGTTTAAGGAAGTCATAGGAATCACTGAAATCTAGATTCCATGTGAAGATTTAAAATTTAACCCTACATCTGGGCTCTTAACAATAGATGTCTTCGAATACCCTTTCCAATCAATTCTGTAGTTAAAGATTAATCATGCAGGCAAAGTCAACCAACATCTCAAACCACAGTAAATAGTTACATTCTCAGTTGGATCCCTGACCATATGGAAAGTGCATGAGTATTAGGTTCAGAAAGTAGAGTTTAGATAGTTGGAAAAGCTAATGGAGCAGGATTAAATAGGAACTATTTCTGCAAAGCCAGTGGAAACCCACACGGCAGAAGATGTTAGCAGAGGCTGGAAGCATTGGTGAAGACACATGGGAGGCAGCTTCCTGCTCACACACTATCTGTGTTCTGTGTAAACATCAATTTCATGTCTAAGACAAATCTTCACAATTTCTCTTTCCCTTGGGAAAGTTAATTTAAAGAGGGTCCCAAAATACCAAGACCACTAAGAACATAGACATCAGTATGATCATTAACACATTTGTATACTTTTATATTTTTCATGTCAAGATTACCCTATAAATATATTTTAGAATCTACTCAGTATTTCAGTCATGTTCTCCTAATTAGTTCTTTCAAAAATACATTTAGACCATTTTCCATGAATGCTTGCAATGGAATTTAAGATCATCTCATATCTTCATGTTTTAAAATTGTAACTTTATCTGTGTTTTGGAAATACAGTCCTAATATTTAATGATAAACTACATGTTGCAAGAATTGCAACATCTCATTTAGGCGAGCTCTTGAGAAATTTCCACAAGAGCTGCCAAAACTATCCTCTTAACTGTGTCTGTCTTTTTCAAACTGAAAATCAGCACAAATGCGTTCATTTCACTCTTACTTTTGTGATTTGTCTTAATCTTCTACAAGGTAATCATATACTATGATACTAAAGCTGAAGTACTCGTAAGTGGCCTGAACAAAACCTTGTATGACAATTGTTGGTAGTACATCTGTTATGAAGAAAAATATGAGAAAAACAAAAATAAGCAGAAATCAATCTCCAGTCAGAGTCCGTTACAGCAACAGTTGTAGAAACTAAATTTATTGCAGAAATGTACATTTAATTAAATATTTAAGCAGTGGATTTGTTCAGCTATCTTTTTCCTATAAATAATGTATTTAGGACTGGAGTGATTGCTCAGTGATTAAAAGTGCTTGCTGCTCTCCAGAGGACAGGCGTTTGGTTCAAAACACTTGTGTTGGGCATTCATAACTACATGTAACTCCAGCTCCTGTGGATCCAATGCCCTTATCTGACCTCTGTGGGCACTTGCACATATGTGTCATGCACACACACACACACACACACACACACACACACACACACACACACACACACACACACATTTTAAATGAATAAATCTTAAAGAACTTATGAAAAACAGCTTCTTTTTTTTCTGTCCCTCCATTAGCTTCAGAGAAAACCTAGATTCTTTTCCTCAGTGGGGGAAGATGGAAGGAGAGAGTAGGCAAGGCCATTCTTGAGTTCTTTCTATCACATTTCTCTTCTCGAAGTGGCTCTAAGCAGTACCTCTAGCATCTGATGCTGTGAAAGACTGCTGAAAAATGCCCCCAATACCTTACTCCAGTAGAAATGATCTCCTTCTTGGGAGACCGTCTGCCACTGTGATCCTTATTCTACTAAATGCATCATTAGTATGCTTGTCTGATACCTGATGAAATGGATATTAATGTTTCATGGTACACCACCTTTTAAATTGATCTACCAGCTTCTAAGTCATTATTTAGAATATTAAAATCTATTTAGCAATTTGGAAATGCCTAATGGCTAACAGTGATTACCACGAGGTGCAGCAGATTGCTTATTGTATTTTTCTAACCTAACTGAAACAGTGTGCACTTTGAGAAACATCTCTGTCCCAGCCTGTCCTCATCCAGCCCCATCCTCTGATACCTATAACCTTTCTACTCCATATCTATGAGGCTGGTTTAGTTTATTTTTTAAGTATAATAGTGATCACACAGTATTTGTCTATATGTGCCTATATTCTTTTCTTTTTTAATTTAAATTGAAACAAGCTTCTTTTACATGTCAATCTCAATTCCCTCTCCCTCCCCTCCTCCCCTGCCCCCCATCCACTCGCTATCCCAACCCCTTTCTGCTCCCCAGGGAGGATGAGGCCTTCCATTGGGGAAATCTTCAAAGTCTGTCCTATCATTTGGAGCAGGGCCTACACCCTCCCCCGTGTGTCTAGGCTGAAAGAGTATCCCTCCATGTGGAGATGGTTCCCAAAGTCCATTTGTGTACTAGAGGTAAATACTGATCCACTACCAGTGGCTCCATGGATTGTCCAGACCTCCAAACTGACTTCCTCCTTCAGGGAGTCTGGGACTATCCTATGCTGGTTTCCTAGCTATCAGTCTAGGGGTCCATGAGCCTCCCTTGTTCAGTTCAGCTGTTTCTGTGCGTTTCTCCAGCCTGGTCTTGACCCCTTTGCTCATCACTCCTCCCTCTCTGCAACTGGATTCCAGAGTTCAGCTCAGTATTTAGTTGTGGGTATCTGTTTCTGCTTCCATCAGCTACTGGATAAAGCTGTGCCTACATTTTTAACACAGTGTCCTCCAGGTATCAATACTACAAATGATTCCTTTCCTTCTTTTTAAGGACATTAAGTATGGTGTTCATTCTCATATATACATACAAGTATACACATATATTATATATATATATATATTATATATATATATATATATATATATGTTTACACACACAAACATGTAACTATACATACATACATATACAAACATATGCTATTTCCTACATTTGTTCAGGGATGGATGAGCATTAACCTTACTTGTATATCTTGCCTACTATGGATAATCCTGCAATAAACCTATCAGTGAAAACAGCTCTTTGGTGTCCTGATTTAATTCTTTGGCTATGTACCCGGACGTCATAGTTCAGTACCCAATAATCACTATAGTTTTAGTTTTCAGAGTCTGCCATGCTATTTTACATAATGACTGTACTAATTAATATTCCTACCAAAAGAGTCCCCCCTTTTCCCCATTCTCGGTAACACTTTTTGACATTCATCTTTGTGACAGTAGCTAGGTGCAGAGTTGGCAGTCATACTTTAGAAGTTGATACATACAGAGAAACAGAGGGTGGTCCAGATTTCAGGGTGTTCTTGCTGGAGTCATTTTCCTGTTCTTGACTTCTGTGATAAGTTCCAGTCGTGCCCTCCATCCCCTGATTCGTCACTTTTGTTGAAGTTTTGCTGACATTTGTTGAAGTTAAGTTTCTATGCCTTGTGGTGAAAACGCCTTCTAACTAACTAGCCTTTAAATCATTCTCTCTGTTTCCATCATTTGTCTAACACTCAGACAAGGCACTGTTGAAGTCGACCTATTCAAAGCCTCTCAAGGCAAGGTTTAAAGATTTAAAATTGTCACTCTTTTTAGACTCTAGGTGTCTAATCAATTGAGTGACATGAGGTAAACCTTGTTGTTTTGCTTCTGGGCTTTCTGCAGTCTTTGTTCACACTCTTCCTCTCTCCCTATCTGTGTGGTTTTTCTTCAATAGAAAACTCTTTAAGTGATTCATTTAGCATATATTTAATCCATCCCAGTTTGTGTAAGATAACATGCCAGCTATTGTTACCCAGGTCAAAAGACCTTCTTGACCCCTCCCCTCATGAACCTTCCAATCTAGCTAGGAATGCAGGTGTGGAAAGCACAGTGCAGAGCACACCTAGGAGGGTGTCACGTTCCCCTGCTGGGCTGTGATCTCCTGGCCAAGCAAGGGTTTGTAAGACATTTTTATGCTCTCCTCCAGAATAGTTGTACTGTGTGACATTTCCCCAAACTATAGGAGAGTTCATTTTCTGCACATCCTAAGTATTACTTGTTATAATGCTATTATACCTGGAGTGAGATGGTATGTTATTGAGATTCTAACTTGCATTTCTTTGATAACTAGTAAGATTAAAAGTTTTTCATATGTTATCAGCCGTTTTTTTTTCTTTTGAAAAATCAACTGTCTTTTAAAATTGGGTAGCTTTTTTTTTAAAAAAAAAAAAAGAAAAGCATTTTTGATTTCTTTATAAATTTTGAAAATTGACCCTTTGACAGATGGGTAATTGGCAAAGATTTTCTCCAATTGGTGTGATGTCTTCACTTTGCTGTTCCTTTGCTTTGCAGGAGCCTCTTAGTCCGTTGCGATTTCATTTATACTTTTGTGTTTGCTTTTATTCTTGCACCTAGGTCTGAAAAAAAAACCAATCACCTGTACCTATTGTTTGAAGTATTTCCATTGTATTTTTGTCCAGTAGGTTTTTAGTTTTAGGCCTTCCATTTGGATATTTGTTTCATTCGCAGTCGAATTTTCTGTAATTTGGGAGGTAGAGGTTGTTTCCATCTTTTACATGTGAATATCTAATGTTCCAGCACTATTTGTTGATGCTGTCCTTCCTTAAATGTGTGTGGGGGTTTGTTGTTGTGTACTTTTGTCTTTTTGTGAATCAGTTGACTGAAGACACTGGTTTTATTTTTGAACTTCCTGTGTGGTCCCATTGATCTGTCACTCTGTTTATAGTGGTACCATGCTGTTTATTATTATTATTATTATTATTATTATTATTATTATTATTATTATTATTAATGTGCTATGTGGCATGACTTGAAATCAGATACTGTGATGAATCTAATGTGGGCTGCTGTGAGTGTGTATGTGTGTGTGTGTGTGTGTGTGGTTCTATGAGTTAGTATTTTTATAAAATTCATGAAATGTTCATGACTGCTAAAACTGCCATTCTTCTTTGTTTGGAATTTCCATTGTACATATTTCCATTTCTGTTTCAGACTAGCTGATATTACCCCACACTGGGTTAACCAGACTGTCACTAGTAGCAGACAAAATGAGTGTCATGTTGGTAAAAGCAATTATAGAAGAAACAGTGCTAAGAGGATACAAGAAGAAAAATTATATGGAAACCGCTAATATTATGTGTCACATGGACTTCTAAGTCACATGCTAAGATAAATGGAATAATTTATTTTAAATATCTATGCAAACATTAAACCCATATACACATAATAGAATTTTGAGATTTTTTTGAAAAATAATATCTTTTTTCAAATATTAAATTGCCCTGTTATGTCTGGGAAACAGATTCCTTGATGATGGTGTGGTGAATATGTTCAAAATAAATGTGTGAAATTCTCAAAAAACTAATAAAATATTGATAAAAAGAACATTTTATCTAAGAACATATTTTATCTACTAACTTATGAAGAGTATGGTAAATCTTCTTGTTTCATAAACGCTGATTAATGTAAGTCAAGGGAATAAATAAAATAGTCAACACCATCATAATGATTCCCGATCATCACTCATGTGATAGAAAATAGAAAAAGAGTATCTACATCATATTTTTGTTACACTGTGACAAAATTTGACTGATGTTGGTAGAGTCATTCATTGGTTAGTTGAAGGATTTATGTTAGTATTTAGCACTATTTGCAGTATTGGAGTAAAATACAAAGAAGGCAGTCAAAAATATTTATTCTTGTGGATTCTAACACTGATGGAAAATTAGGATGAGAATTACTTTAATTGATAGATATAGTAGGCAATAATTCTTATACAAAGTTTAATAAAACATTTTTGTAGCCATAATTTATACCTGAAGAAAACTAAGAACCTCATTTCTTCTGACTTGTATGTAGCACCTCTATCATGCTACTGAGAGTCCTCCAATTACAATAGTAAAAGAACTTTTAATTCTAAACGTAACTCATCCACTGTTTTTGAGTTTTTGAGGCAGGATCTCAACTATGTAGTTCTGGAACTTGGAGAGATCCTCTTAGCCATGTCTTCTGAATGCTGGGATTAAAGGCATGTGCCACCATGGCTGGCCTGAGCAGTCCATTATTAGCTAAAGAAAACCATTTTGTAATAAGCACCCTATACCAAGACAAAGCTTTAAAGTTTTTTTGGGCTGGATACTGGTGGCACAGGCCTTTTAATCCCAGCACTCAGTAGGCAGAATCAGGTGGATCTCTATGAGTTCCACCATAAGCCAGTCTGGTCTACACAGTGAGTTCTAGGACAGCTAGTGCTACACAGAGAAACCCTGTCTCAAAAAGCAAAAAAAAAAAAAAAAAAAAAAAAAAAAAAAAAAAGGTTTTATTGAGTATCCAGTCCCAGTTGGTACAGCTACAACCTACACCTAAGGCTCAGAGGACACCATGGATAATTGGGAGTAGAAAGATTGTAAGAGCCAGGTGAGCCTGCTGCTAGGTCATGTTTTCTAGATGTGACAGGAATGCTATACCCATGAGGCCTCAGTAAAAAGATTCCCATGCAAGATGAGCACAATGATAACACCATTTGATATGGGACTGTGGCTGGGGTCAAACTCTACAAGGTTTTTGCACTAGATGCAGTGCTATAGGCCACCTGTGGCTGCTGAGAGAAGGACAATAAGTTTTCTGTAGGTATACACTCCCTACACACATGCACACATGGGCCAAACTAATTACACTCAGTAGGTTACATGTGTATCAATACATCTATTTGCATGTGTATATGTGTGTGTGTGTGTTTTAAAATGTAGCAACCATGTGTGCACATAGGTGTGTATGTGTATATATGTGTGTGTGTGTAACAATAATAGAAGAGGTCATGAATTTGAAATAGGATGAGATAACAGAGTAAAAGCTGGAGTAGAGAGGAATGGAAAAGATGTAATATTTATGTATGAAATTTTAAAAAATATTTAAACAAAATGGCAAAAAATCCAAAATTTTTATACCTTTCTTTTTTAAGAACAACTCTAAGTACCTAGGAGCACTGGATCAATACATATTATTTTTAGCTTAATCAAAAAAAGTTAAGAACATAACAGGCACTGACGCAGAACACACATTCATCAGCAGGGAGAACACTGGGGAGTGACTGCTTGACAACTGCATTAACATTATATAAATGGTTTTTAACCAACAGAGAAAAGAATGACCATTTTTATTATACTTTTTCTCAATCTCATCTCTTATGTTGCCTTTATGATATATTACCTAAGATATTTAGATGGTTAAGAATTCACATTAGCTTTTAAAAGGAGTACTGGTTACCTAGACAAGGTCACAGCCCCCTTAGTGCCTATGGAAACACAGAGTTTATACGAAAAGGATTGTTGATTTGTGGTGTAGCATGAGTTAGGAGAGATATTCTAAATCAGGCTCTGCTTTTAGTTGTTAACTTATATTCGTGTATTTTATATAAATGTTATGTTATTAATTTTCAAATATTGTGTAATGTTTTATATTATATTTTAATTGTTAGCTAATATACTCAATTTGCTATAACATTGACAGTTTCCAACAGAACATATTGGTATGTTAATAAAATTATCAGTGAACTAACCAAAAAATTCCAAGACTATATACTGACTTAAATAGTAATTCTATTTCTTTACTTTGCTATTATAATCTAAATGCTCTTTGATAATCGACCTGAACTGGCTAGAAAAATTAGTTCAGGCACTTTACCCAACACTTTTATAGGATGAAGTAGCCAACATAGTTGCAAACAGTCAGTAGGTCTATATTCATACTGATTAGCATGTAGTGAGAAAACATATGCTATATATTATACTAAACACATTATTGTAAGAACTTCTCATTTAATCTTTACAACAGTCATAGAATACAGTGTCTTTAACATGAGAAAATAACTTTGGTGTCCAGAGAATTCTAGAGAGTAGGGTCTGAGTTTGGAATTAAATCTTGACCCAGAGCCCATTCCTATGCCCATACTTTGCCATCAGTAAGCAGTGACTTTGGTGGGATATGTTTTCCATAATTCAATATTCCAACTATATTTAGACATTCTAAGTAGTGAGGACCACATCCACCTGAAAGAATTTAACTAAGGGTAGTTGTTGGTTGGCAAGTATACACTTTTGATAGCAAAAGAAAGTTTGCATACCAAAGCTTCCTGAGTTCCTAAGGTTGGAGACAGTAGTGTTAATTTTGGTGTCATTTGCTCAGAATTTAAGTCTACCACACCATTTCTATAAAGACACACTTCATGGGGGTTTGAGAGTGGTTAGGAGAACAAAGTTTCTTACGAAGAACCTGAGTTCAGATTCCAGCATCCACATGGCAGCTAAAAACCAGTCAAAACTCCAGTTCCAGGGGATCTGGTGCCCTCTTTGGACTTTTGTGGGTCCTGTAAGCACCCAGTGTACAGACATACATGCAGAAAAACACTAATACATAAAATCTATCTTGTCTAGGTTATGTATTACCTAGAATGAGGTTGATTGCCTATATAATGTGTATTTTTTAAACATGGTAAGATATTTGGGTTCTCTATTACTTGACTGTGAGAATTTATACATTTAATAATGGTAAATACCGTTGTTTACTTATCCACTTGTTCTTTCATTCATTCAACACTGCTTGTGAGAAATAAGACAGATATTTAGCTAATGTGGTTCAGACTGTGGTGTTGCTATGAGTTTAATGTGCCCTATGATATACTCTGATGGTGGTTTCCAGCATTTTTGTGCCTCCTTTTCTTACATGTATATGGTTTGCCAGGGGCACTGTGCCTTAGCTCCGTTCTCTCTACCCCACCTAATTCCATCCTCCTTAACTGCTGTCAATCTCTGTTGAAACTAGAAGGAACAGGTAAAACCTGATCGCATGTCCCATCTGCATCATTAGGACCTCTTATCTGCCTCCTCAGGACATTCTTACTACATCTCCATGGGACATCTGTGAAACTGTCATTCTGACACGTGCTCCAAGCTACATGGATGAGGGGGGCAGCATCTATGAAATGAGTTTGTTACCACAGACAGAATTTAGGAGTTCTAAACATCCCCTTTGAGGGAAATACTCTAGGGTGTGAACTTGTCTCCAAATTTTAAAGTATTTTATAGAGGTTGTGAGTTGCATGGCTGCAGGAGGGTAGGATAGCTGGCAGTATTAGAAGCTCTGGCGGTGTGTCTTTTGACTAGACCTCAAGCTAGGTCTCTGGAAGTGATAAATCAATCTAGTGGTGAAACCCAACCCTACCCCGACCCCAGGGTAGTTCAGGATTGGGTGCTGCTTATCCTTAGGAGGCATTCTTATGATAATGACTGACTTTAGGCAAGGAAGGAGTTACTGGGTTACATGGCAGGACTAACAAGGAGTAATACTGTGACAGTAATGGTAGAGCTGGTCAGTTTTGTTAAATGCTTAAGAAATACCACAAAAGCAACTGAAAGGTCCAGTTTTGTTCTCATCATTTCATAGTAGTGTTGGGAAGCTCAGAAAGTTCCTCCAGGAGTGTTTAAACATCTCATGACGGTGTTCAATGTCATTCCCCTTAAGTCACTGCAATCATTATCTTGTCCCAGGGACATGCTTATTCTCTGCTTCTTGGTGACAAAGCAGTTCTCAAAACTCCTGTGTTTTCCAGCCTTCTGCAGAATGTCATGTTGGTTCACTATATCACCACCATTATGTGTAGAATGTCATGCTGGTTCACTCAGTCATCACTGTTAGACTAGCAGGATGTGCTGAGCAGGAGTGGGCATGTACTATTATCTAGGGTTCATGAGTGGCAGAGTGAGGGATAAACTCAGAAAGTCTCAGAGAACTCCAGTGAAAGTAAAGGTTTTAGGAGTTCTGTCATTAAAAAGCCCTGGTCCTCAGTAAACTTTAAGGGTGACGTGTAATACATTTGGAGGACTTTTCTGACTCATTTATCATGACTTGAAAGTCATCCACATTTAAAAACAGCCTAGAACAAGAAATGACCTTGGCAAAGTCAGTTCACTATAACCACTGGTTTTGAGATTGTCTTTTAGAATTAGGTGCATATGTTGAGCTGAATATTGACATGTTCTCCTCTAACATGAGTGAGATAACCAAAGGATGCTGGGAGGATCAGCCCCACTCCCTAGCACTCTACTTTTAGAACAATGCTTTCCATTCCCTGGCTTTGCTGATGCAGAGTCCTATTTCCCATCATGCTGCTATCAGGAATCTGTCACTATCTTACCATCTCACTTCCTGATGCTGCCCAATCTTTAGTGAGTAATGGTATTATTGCAGGGATGGAGTAGTCCTTGCTACCCATGGAAGAAAATTGTATAGCAGAGACAAGAAGGAAAACATCTGGAAGCCGGGAGAACATGTTGGTACTTCTCTACTCAGTTATAAATACAATGTCAGCAGCTGTGGTAACCCACCGTGCAGTGAAAAGGCTTCAACCTCTCTAGGATGTCTGCATGAGCTCATTAGGAAAGGAACCTGGAGGGACTGAATTGTTCTGCCAGAGTTCAGGCAATTTAAAATGTGTGATGGAAGAGAAAAATAATGAGCTTTTGATAGCCTCAGGACAAATTATAGCAATGGGCAATGTGGCTTGGTGGTGACTTATTGGATTTAATATGAGGCACAAAATTGTATGAACTATATAAATGAAAGACTGCATTGGACAGTTTCCTGGATTCTCAGCCCCCACTTTTCCACTTCTTTTTTTTTCTCTTATTTTTGAGATTATAATGTAATTACATAACATAATTTCTCCTTTCCCTTTCCTTCCTCCAAATCTTTCCACAGAGCCCTCTTTGTTCTCTTTCAAGTTCACAGCCACTTTTTCCATAATTATTTTTATATGCATATCTATGTTCCCAAATATAACCTGCACAATCTATGTAATGTTACTTACATGTGTGTCTTCAGGGCTGACCACTTGGTATTAGAAACAATCGGTCTGATTTTCCCTGGGGAAGACTGTTTCTCCCACTTTCAGCTTTGCTAAATGGTCTTTAACTCTTTGTATAAGGCTTAGACCTCATGATCTTTCAACCACCCACTTTGGCATGCTTGTTTTTGTTGTTCTTGTTCAGCTCTTGTTTAGGCAGCCATGTTGGTGAGGCTTTATGGGTTTAGTTTCCGACATTATTAGGAAGACACAGTCTTGCAGAGAACACCCTGATCCTGTCTTTAGCTGTGGGCACTTTCCCTTCCACCTCTAGTGGGCAACTAAGGGCAGTAGCAATAGCCTATATGTTTGGGGAGTCTCTTGGACAAGCTCACTAATAACTGAAAACAAGGTTTCTCATGCCTGTTGTTAAGGGCTTTCATTTATACTACATGTGTATATTTATACATAGACTTACATGTATTATAGGGATTTTTTGTGTGTTTTTTGTTTGTTTGTTTTGTTTTTTGAGACAGGGATTCTTTGTGGCTTTGGAGGTTGTCCTGGAACTCACTTTGTAGACCAGGCTGGTCCCGAACTCACAGAGATCCACCTGCCTCTGCCTCCTGAATGCGGGGACTAAAGGCATGCGCTACCTTTAGTAGCTACCTTTAGTACCTGGCTATAGGGAATTTCTTTTAGGTAGTTAATAGAATGATTCCTTAAGACCTTTCAGACATCCTTACTGTTATTTTACCCTCTTCCCTGCTTCTTCTGTGTTTATGTTCTTCCCCACATTTCCCCCCATTTCCTACATCATATTGCTTATACCCAGATATTCCCCTCTGTATTACCCCACACACACACACACACCCTTATATCCAGCACTGATCCCTTTTTATTTTTCTGGTTTCCGCAGGTATTCTAGCATATGTACTCACACACGAGGATTTGGAGTTAAGGGCCTCTAATGAGAGAGAACACACAGTGTTTGTATTTCTGGATCTGGGTTACCTCCCTCAATATGATCTCTTCTAATTCTACCCATGTACTTGCAAAGTTAATGTTTTCATTTTTAACAGCTGAAGAACATTCTATAGAGTTCATATAACACATTTTCATTGTCCATCATCAGCAGTAGGACATTTGGGTTGTATCTATTTCCTTGCTGTTGTAAACAGAGCGGCAATGAATATGGCTGAGCAGGTATCTGCCTAGACCTTTGGTCATATGCCAAGGTGTGCTTTATCTATGCCATGTGGTAGGTTTATTTTTTGTATTTTTTTAGAGTTCCAGTCAGCTCACTTTTGTGTTAGCATAGCAGTTGTTCTTCACCAATTGGCGGTCAATTGATGGGGAGGTGCCCTAGCCCTGCCACATGTCTTTGTACTGTGTTCTTCCTTTTCTCTTGATCTAGTGTGGCACATTGCTTGAGACTATCTTGACGCAGGTACCAAATTGAACTGTGACAAAACCGTTGGCTAATGAGGATTGAACAGGCAAAGTTAAAATTGAAGCAGGATTGGCAAGCAGTCCCTCTGTCTGTCTAGTCAGGATCTCTCCAGTCATTGCATCCCAGTTACAAAATGTTCAGAATGTTAAGATGTGAAAAAAAAAATGTTTAGTTGCTTACTTACTGCTTTCATTACCTAGAATAGAGAAGAATTTAAAACATGGATTAATTGGTTTGCTCCTTTACATCTAGAGCCTGGAAATGAGCATGTAGCATGTATAATAAAGAAATGTTGAAGAAATGAATGAAAGACCATTTCTCTCCATCATAATCTAGGCTCTTCCAGATGAAGGTCCAAGGCACAAAGCCCCAGGGCAATCATGGGGCAGCTAAAGATAACATCAGTTGAAGTGACAGGCTTGGTTTCCAGCCAGACTTGTGATAAGATCTAGGGACTCAGTACCAAATCATTCTTGAAGTTTAGATGCTGGTTGAAGGATAATCCCTCACGGTACCTGACTACAAAAGAGGCAATGTGAAGACTGAAATGAGTGTTGTCAGGAAAATATAATCAAAGCACCAAATATGCTTCATATCAATAAATAAAAGGTCTTCACCAAAGCTGAAGAAAAAGAAAACAGGCAATCTGCTGGAGGGAGTGAAAGTCAGAAAGAAACCCTAACCCACAGATACATACCATTATAGGCATGTTCTCAAGTAGTGACTGGTCCTCCAGTAAGACAATGTGCACACACATCTGGAATACCTCTGCATTAGCTTAGTGTTTTTACCTGAAAGAAAACAAAGGCCTCTCATTTTGAGACATGAGGGTGTTTCAGAGCAAGGCACACAGTGAGATTAGGCTATTTCACCAAGAGAAACTAGGAGGGCTGTCTTCTGTTTTTGCTGAGAAATTTCAAAAAGATAGGTTTCAGATATTTTTTAAAAAGCATTCCTGAATTGTAAAGATAGCATTAAGTTGGCTTTACTTTTAAAACAAGACTTTATATACACTTCAAAGAATCATAGAAGGAGTTTACAAGTTTTCTAAGGTAAGTGTTCTAAGAAAATGCCTTGTGGGTTAAGCCTCTTTCCTTATTTTCAACGGGGAATGTTAGTTTTAATCTTTAGTTCGTATTATTTGCTCACAGTTCAAAAGACAAACAGAACATCCTAGTTAAACCATGGACTTTTGATTGAGCAATCTGACACAGTGAAAATTGAATATTTACCTGCACCTGGCACTGTGTAGCTGGGCTTAAGTCTCTGATACTACCTTTAAGAAATATATTAATTATCCTAATTGGATTCATTTTAATATTAAGTTCTGTGTGGTTTCAATAGGTCATGGTGACATGCCACATAAAAATAGTGGGTTTTTCTGACTTAAATTCTATTTAAAATTTTTTTCAAGTGTATGTATTTGTGTGTGCCCATGTCTGGGTATGTACACATGTGTGGAGGGCTCACGGAGGCCATAAGAGGGTGTTGCATCCCCTGGAGTTGGAGATAAAGACATTTGTGTGTCACTTACTATGGGATCTGAGAACCTAAGCTTGGTCTGCTATGAAAACAATATCTTCTTTTAGCCACTGAGCCATCTTTAAATCCAATGAATTGTATCTGTTTGTATATTTTGCTCTCTACTCTAAATACATTTTAATACATCAAATGTATTAATTCCTTATTATTAGGTATAGACTTTAATATTTTGTCCTAGTGGATATTTGTTAATCTGTGTGACTACAAACAACTGTTTTTGGTCCCACCTGAAAGAGCTTGCATGATTTGCTGTAATTAACATCATTTTACTCTCTCACTGCGAGTCCCTTGCATTCTTCTTGAACATCTTAAGTTCCCCCTGGCTTTTAATTTTTTTTACTTGTTACTTTCTCCTCTTACTCTCTTTGGATCTTAGTAATGGGCCATATAATTTACCTCAAATTAGACATTCATTTTGGGGAGGCATTTGATTGGGTGAAGCCATGTTTATGTATGTTCTCATAACACTTACCTGATTTATCATTTTAAAATTTGAGGGTGGTGTGTAATCACTTTCTTAATGTCTCAAGCTCCTTCTAGATTTTAGACTTCAAGAATGAAGAACTTTGTTCTGATTTGTAGACATTGTACACCCAGATTCTGGTAGAATACCTGGAATATGTAAGGGCTCAATGATTATTTACTGTAGAAGATGAATCTTCACAACTCTATTGAGTGGATATTATTGTATTCTACAGCCAAAGAAATTAGAATTCAAAGAGGTAACATTGTCTGATTATTCAGAACAAAGCTTCAAATCCACACTTAGTTTGCTTGGTATAAAAGCAAATCAGGAAAGTTTTCTTGTAGAATGATCATTATGCTTTTCAGTATATGAAACCACATATAACAATCCAATGAAGTAGATATTTTAAGATATTGGCATTCATGAACCTATTAAAGACAAATATTATAGTTTACATGAACTATCCATCCCCCTCTCCAATCCTCATGTCTAGGATGAAATTAAGGTAATAGGCATAGAAGCTATTACTTATGACTCTTAATATGTGTCATATATTATATGAAACAAACCATGTGCAGAAATACTAAGCTATAAATATTGTCCCTAATCTTAGTGTCATCAGTTAATTCCCCACCAACAAACCAACAAGGTAGCTGTCTCCTCCTGTGCTGAGCCCATCTTACGTTTTGAAGAGAGGAGAAGAAAGCTGGCATTCTTTGATAATCTGGCTTTAGGATAAGGTATTTCTCACCCAAAGCAAAGTTTAATATTAGATTTTCAAATAAACTGTTAGGTATGTAAATTTAATAGAATTAACATACAAAATCCAAACAAAATAACCTGTGATAGGAAATATTCCAATCTCAGAAATGAGTCACTCTGAGAAAAAAATGTTTTGTAATGGAAGTAGGAAGTACCAAAGTACTTAGTCATGTTCACATAATTCAAAGTTTTCACTTTTTGGGTAGCTTTCAGCACATGAAAGGAGGTGAGTAGGAAAATAAGGAATCTATCTTTAGGTCTTTGGAGAAATGATGGTAGGACTGTTTAGGACTAGTCTGAGTTAGGAGAGCTCCATCATAGGATAACCTGACTTCTTATCACTAAATTTCTGCAGATACAATCTCAGAGCAGCAGGAGGGAATTTTCCAAAGGGAAATTTAAAATGTGACACAAGTTTGGCTAAATGGAGAACTGATGCTGATTCATCGATGTTGAGAACCACTCTGACTAAATTAGCATCAACTGACTTATTTTCTATCCTACTAAACAGCTACAGCATGTGGTTAGTAAATGCTACAAATGGCTAGAAATGAAGGACAGCTATGTCCTCCTTAATGTCCTCTACCTGATTATAAAGATGATGGAACATAGTGGTCACTCCATTGAGCATTTGTTTATTAAAATGTTAATGAGGGGGTCTGTTAAACTTTATTCAGATTGTACAGAAGGCAATTTCCTGTTAATTAAGTTTAGTCAAAGCAAAGCCAATTACATCCATTCAGGTGTCAACAAGATAATACTTTTTTTTTTTTAAAGAAAAGATACACACCTAATAATGGTCTACTATGGGTGTTTTTACTGCTGACAAGCAGAGCCAGTTCTCTGGCTTTCATGTCTTCAGGGTCAGTTCTTCCACATCTGCACCTTCAGGACCAACTCTACTGTGCTGCCCAGGCCAGGTGCAGGTGCTGTGGTTGATGAGGGGGCAGGGCCAGATCTCCCACCTGCCTCAGGCTATAAACAACTTTTTAAAACAGAGTCATGGTTGTCATTCCTGAACCAGGTGGAACAGTTCTTTGGTCTTATTTGTTCTCACTATCACCTATATTTTCCTGCCCCTCCAATCTGCATCCTCTTCCCCAATAGTCCCCTTTCCACTTTCATTTATTTTCCCTTAGATTCCATCTCTATTAGTGGTACTCACCTCTATTAGTTTGACTTTCTTCAACTGACAAGGTAATCATGAAGAAGATATCATTTTGTCCTCTAGCTGAAAAATAACTCTATTGTGTGCCTATGTCATATTCTTATGCATTCACATGTTGACTGATAACTTGGCTGTTGTGAATAGTGACATGGCAATCATAGTGCACAGGGATCTGCATGGTAAGCAAAATCCTCAGAAGTGGTCAAGCTTGATCATATGCTTGTTGGAGAATGTACTTCTGTGTATGTTCATCTTATTGATTGTTGCATAAAGTACTGTTTGGTGATCCAGGGAGGAAGTGACATAGCAAGGAGACTCATATTTAAGCAAGAACAAACAGGAAGTGGCCCCTTTTTCCCCTCTGCTCTTCCTCCAGCTGCATGATGTGATCCACCAGCAAGGGGGGGGCACCAATGGAAGGCGTCCGATAAGATAAGTCTTATAAAATATATAGATTTATGGTAATTAAGACTGAGCTAACAGATGAGAATCCTAGTCATTGGCCAAGCAGCATTTGTACATAATATAAGTCTCTGTGTACTACTTGGGGCCCTAACTCAGCAGGCAGAACTCGGGCAGCTGGTGGAGACCACCCACGTGGTGGTAGGGCTCAGGCTGCTTTTGGCAGAAAGAGTTATCGTAACATATGCTACTTCCACTTTTAGCATTTTGAGGCACCTCCACCAGTACTGGTTTCCATGTTGGTTGGATTCACTCACACTCTCATAGGTAGTGTATGTGGTTTCCCCTCCTCTCCCCCCACATTCTTGCAATCCTATGTTGTTTGTTTCCTTGGCCATTTTGACTGAACTGGCGTGAGCTGTCAATTATGTTTTCATTTTTGCATTGGGACTGTTCCTCTTGAAGAGTATTTCTGATGCAGTCCAGTCACCACAGCCTGTGTCAGGGTTACACGCTGTTGTGTATGAATGCTGACTCCTGGACTGTTCCGTAGTCTTCATTTCCACTCTTCTGAAAACTCCAGCTGCCTCCTACTTACTTTACACTTGGGGAATTGCTGATGAATGGCACCCTGGTTCTGCATAGGCCTTGGAAAGTACTGATGTTATTCCATATACTGTCTCTTTATTCTTTGTTTCATTTGCCCTGAAGGAACTTTCTAATTTCATATAACCCTGCTTTATATCCAATAAATATATGGAAAAATCTCCAACATCCTTAGTCATCAGAGAAATGCAAATAAAAAGTATGCTAAAATTCAATTTCACCCCAGTCAAGAATATACTGCTTATTTCAGGGAAGGGTCCCCTTCTTTTATCTTTACTTCTGGTAGCCAACTACCCTGAAAATCTTGTCTACTTTAGTTCAATGTACATGATACAGTAAATATTTATTAATTGCCCTTAGAATGTTTTTCTGTATAAGTAGAAGAACAGTTCTACTGTGTGAATGTGTATTGTTGAAAGAAGCAGGCTCTAACTTGGTTTATGAAGGAGACATTTCTTCTGTCAAATCTTTCTGCTAAGGCAGGTATTGCTAAAAGCTCTTTTTTCCCTCTGTGTAGCTCATCGATTTTTTTATGCTTATAGTTTTTAAATCTTCTTATAATGGAGTGATGTTTGCATGCCCTTCTGTGCTTTAATGTTACATACATATATGAAGCATACACATAAACCTATAGATGTGCATATTCCAGAAAAGTGAATGTCCATGAATCAAGTTTATCTGCCTTGCAAAATTTATGTTTACTTTTGATTAGGGGAACTATAATTCATATGATATTTATATGAAGAGTTCGTCTGTTTTCATAATATTTTATCAGATCTATAAAATAGATACCGTGACTAGAGTAACAGTTATTGTAACCATTGTCAACAATAACTTTGGAATCATGGAAGATATGTGTGACAGAGCTTTTTCCGAGGCTACCAGAGATTCCAATTTAGAAAAACTACACTTGAAGATGTTAGAAATCTATATTAGTTTTTTAAAATGTAAGATTCTGGGCTTGGCAGGATTTGAAAACAGTATGGCATCTCAAACCCCAAAGTTCTCAGCCATCAGAAGAGCAGAGTTTGTGTAGGTTCTCGTTGGAACCTGAGGTTTTGGGTCTAATCACCCTCAAGGCATTTTGCAAAGATTTGGAGAAACTTCCTCAAGGATCATTCATTTTGGTGATAGAGTTTCTCTTAACAAACTTGTCTGGTGATGATAATGAGAAATATAACATGTTTTTGCTCTTGGAATCTCTATATCGCACACGTTAGTGGCCTTAGACAGTTCTTTTTTCACATGCCAATCCATTTGTTTTTGAGTATGTGCCGTGCAGCAAGCACTTAGAGTGTACCTTGTCCTTTGACATAAATGAATCTGAGAGATGATTTCTTGTTGTGATACTTGTATTTTTCAATTCCAAGAAATGTTTCTGGTTTCTGGAAAGAATGGAAAATAATTCCAGAGCTTTAAAGACTGTGGGTCTGGACAATACTCAGAATCTAGGCTGAAGAATCTGCAGCTCCCTGAAGATTTTCCACAAGGTGATGCCTGCCTGGAGTAGATACAGTTCTGCACATCCTGCAGCTTTGACAGTGATGAAGTCACTTGTGTATACACTGGTGGGTGACAAGTGATTCCAAAAGCCTGAAATCATCTCTCTCTCTCTCTCTCTCTCTCTCTCTCTCTCTCTCTCTCTCTCTCTCTCCTATTACTTGAGTTCTGTTGATTTTTCCTTCTGACACCTAGGATAGGAGGAACAAGACAGCACCCAGCAGTAACAGACTTTTATTGCCTGATTATTTCCTCGTTACTATATCGTCAGTGTATGTCCTTGCTGCATACCACAATGACAATTATGTCATCTTTGCATGGCATTTGTGACATTGTTTTCAGAGGGCTTAAGCAAGCTTTAATAAAAGGTGAGACTGACATTTGAATCTTGATATTGAGTTGAATTTATCCCAACGGTCCAGGTTTCTCATCCATAAAATGAGGAGAAATAGCTGCCGGGACTGTTTTAAAGACCTGATCAAATAGAATCTGAAATTAAATAATATTTGCAAAGTAGAACTTTAGTATGCATGACAACTATGCTTAACAAATCATGGGGGTACAATAGGAAGTTATTGCTATCAATATAATTTCTATTTTAGAAATTTAAGAGATGGTAGTTCATTTGAAATGAGAATTTTCAGAGGCTAAATTCCATTTCTTTTATTGGTGGACTCTTTAATCCTTACCTTTTATTTGATAAACATCTGCTTTATTCCTTGTTGAGGGAAATTAAGTACAGAAATACACCTTTCATGAGGAAGTTATTACAGATCCACAGTTGTAGGGAGGGATTTGGAGTTTAGAGGTCTTTTTGGTTTGGGACCACTGTAAAAATGTTCTCTTGTTGGGTCTCTGGCCAAATGGGAAGGTCAGCTTGCCGTTTCTCAGCTCTATGAGCTAGTAGGTTTTCACCCCAATATCTGACTCCCAGGTCTTTATTGGTAAATACAACGATAGAGACTTAGTTAAAAACAACACTATCTATGGCTTCCTGCATCATTCATACTGAAACCTGAAAGCCCTTCATAAACTTTATTCCATCCCACTCCCCCCATCTCCACAATCTCTTTTTCTGTCAGCCTTTAGTTTTGCTCCAGCCATATTGTTCATATTGTTCCCATTTGTTTTGGTTTCTGCAGGCTGTATACACACAGGACTCAGTTTTCTCACCTGCTGCTTTGTCTGTCTGTCTCTCTAGACCCACTTCTTTATGGCCTTAAGTTCCCCACTAACATACCACCAAATCATAGGTCCTCCCTGATATTAGTATAGAAGTCACAACTTCTACTCATGGTCTGCATTCTTTTACTTCTGAAGGGTCCCACTACTTGACAAACTATGTGCATATCTAGTTATTACTCATCTCTCTAATGTAGAAATATAAATTACTTTATATAGCAAAGATTTTCTCTATTTTATTCATGATAATGTTAGCACCTTGTACAGAATGTGACTCTTATTCAGGTAAAAAGGATTATAGTGTTAAATGAATGTATCTTAAATGACTCAAAATGTGTTAGACTGTTTGTCATTATTATAACAGCAGACTACCCAGGGGAAGCTGTATCCAAAGAAAATCAGTTTGTTTAGCACACAGCTTTGGAGGTTTATATTCAAAACATCTTGGTTCAGGCTCTGTGGAGAGGGCAAGAATGTGAAAGGCAGGGAAGGACCAATTCAAAAGCTGAAGAGAAAGTACACTAGCCTCTCACTGAGACAAAATCACTGACATAAGTAACTGAAGAGATTAAAGGATTTTTTTTTGTAAGCTTTTTGTCTATGGTCATTTGGGCCAATGTTTCTGGGCCTGTGGTGAGTCTACAATGTAGAGGGATATAAGGAAGGGAAACTGCTCACATCATAGAAGTCCAGAGGCAGGGGTGGAGTGGGGTGAGAAAATGTAAAGGGATTGTAACATGATAAATAAGACTTATAGACTGATATCAGGGTTCAAACTTCAAGCTGAAGATCAGAAAAGCAAAGCAATTGGTCACGAACTCTTACTCTACCTCAAACTAAAAGGTGATCCTAGCTCCACCAAATCTCAGACTATAACCTCTCTCCTCAGCATGGCTGAAGAATTCTGAAACTTCAGTGTCTTCCTATTGTCAGTGTGGCTGGGGAATGAATGCCTGATACTGACTACTGAAGACCATGCTCCTATCTTTTGTACCCATCCAGTGCTGGCATTAAAGGTGTGTGATCCTAGGTGCTGAGATCATCTTTGTGTGAGCTGTTTCTCTCTAGGACTGCCTAACCCTCTGGGGGGCCTTGGACTCACAGAGATCTGTCTACCTCTTAATTCTGAGTCCTAGGATCAAAGGTGTATACCTTTGATCTTGCCTGATCTCTATAGCTTGAAGCCTGCTTTGCTTTTTGAATCCTCAAGCAAACTTAAATAAATCATAAATAATATATCACCACAAGAGACGGAGAAGGGAAAGAGACAGAGGAGCAGCCAGTTACACAATAGACCTTTTGAAGCCATGTTCCCACTACTTGGTGACCACTTCCAGATCCTATATATAATAACTATAACTGTATAATATATTGATGAAATGGTAGTCTCCTGATTGATCCAAGCACCTCTCAATAGAGCCACCACCTGGAGACCAAGTCTTCATCACAAACTTTTGTGTGTGTGTATGCATATACATGGGTGTGTGTGTGTGTGGCAGGGACTCTTCATTTGTGATCCTAGGCTTTTTTACTTTTATGACAACCTTGTCCTGTAAATGAACTTGGGATCCCATGTTAACTAAGTAAGTTGTAAAACCCTAAGAACCTTTCACCAGGCCTCACTTCTTGGAGGTTCCACTATGTCCCAATAGTCACACCATAGAGACAAACAAAGATTATATATATATATATATATATATTATATATATATATATATATATATATACACTGATATATGAAATTTCCCTGAAATAAGACATTTTTAAGTGGCCAGCTTTGCATTCTGATCTTCAGTGGCTTTGTTAGATAATAAACAATATGTCACAACATTTAAACAAGAAAAGAAACCCAATATAAAGAAATGCATGGTAGTGATTCTAGTTATATTAAATTTGAAAAATATGCAGACATAACAGAAAGGGATAAGAATTTGGATCATGCTTGTGTTTTGGAATTTAGTGGCCAGATATAAGGATTTTGAGAGCTTCGGTAATATTCCAGTTCCTGGAGTGAATACATTTGGTTACCAGGGCATATTAATTTTATCAGTACATTTGTGTGATTTGTCTGTTTCCCTGCACAGAGATTCCAATAAGAATTTCAAAAACTTTTTGAATTTGTCCACCAAACACAGAAAATGTAAATGTTACTTTTGTATTTCTGAGCTTGAACACCTTTGGTTATTTCCCTCTTTTTATTGTTAAAAAATTGGTCTTCAGGTTGGAGAGATGGCTCAGTACTTATGAGTACTTGCTGCTTTTATGGAAAACCTGGGTTCAGTTCCCAGCATCCACAAGTTTGCTTGCAACCTCACAGCTCTCTTTGAGTCTGCCTCCAGTGGGTCCAGTGCCTCTCCAGGCACCTTGCATGCACACAATACACATATACACATGTGGGACAAAACCTCATAAACATCTATAAAATAAAATAACTAAGAAGAAAGAAAGAAGTCTCTCTGAAAATGATGAATGTCACACAATTTGGAAAGTGTTATTCCTATGTCATCTAAAGGGAATACATTTGAATTTTAAAACTTCTTAAGCCAAGAATTTTAAATTGGAAGAAGAAATGAGATACAAGTTAAAGATGTAGAATTCTGGAAAGTATCAGCAGAGATGTTTTCCCAGAGAGAACATTAAGTCCATAAATCTGAAATATAAAAAACATAGCTCTGAATGCATTAGAGGAAGATGATATAAAAGCTTAGGCTTTCTTAGACCATCAGGCAACTCTACAATGCACTACCTATTCCTGTAAAGTGAAGCAGGGTCCTCTTGAGTGTGAAAAGCTCTGTTTCTACAAAGAATGAGGGGCATTGTCCAGGAAAGACCCCCAGGGGACCAAGCTGTAGTTTACAGTAAGATTAGCATGATTCTCTTAAGAAAATAAATCTATAGACATTTAATGAATAAATATGCAAATAACACTAGAAAACCTTTGTATGCATCCCAGTTTTCTTCTGGAAACAGCTTCTCACCTTGGCCCAGGACATCTTGTTACAGAGATTTCTCATTTATTATTTGTAGAGCATCTTGTTATAGAGGTTTCACATTTATTATTTGTAAAAGAGAAAAGCTAACAAATTCTCTGCTGAACTGATGACACTTGAGAGCTGCTTATATAATTTGCTTTCTTTGTGTAGCCTTAGAGCCTATTCCAGCACTTGCTCTGTAGACCAGGCTGGCCTTGAACTCACATAGATCTCCCTGCCTCTGCCTCCCAAGTGCTGGAATTAAAGGTGTGCACCACCACCACCCAGTTGTAGTCTGTCTTACTGTGGTTTGGGAAATTCTCTCCTCTACGTCCTGTGGGGAGGGGTATTTAGTTTGTATAAATACTAGTTGCTTTCTTCTTTGGAGGCTGATGTAAATGGGCCAATTTCTCTTACGTTCCTTTGACCCTTCTAAAGAAAGATAATGTGATTTTATGGAATCTGAACCTTATGCCACATTATACATTTCTGAATCTAGCTGATTCTTCAATTCTTTTAGCAGTAACTATATGAGACTAGCTAAGTATAATTCTGGGTGGGAAAGAAAAACAGTCTAACTCTTTCCACTGTATTTATTTGAAGCCATTTCGTATCATCAGTGAATAGGTAGAATGATTTATAGACATTGTTTTGTAGGTTAATCTGTGCAAATCAAGTCCCCCAAAATTATATATTCCCAGTCTACCTCTAACATGTGAAATAGAAGTCAGTCTGTGGTTCAGTACAGAGTATATTCTTCAGTGCTCTTGAAAACATAATGAAAGCAAATGGACCAGTAATTTTCTCAGTAGAGAGCCTACAGTGTAGAATGTGAGTTTCTCACTCCTTTATGTGCTTTTATACCCCAAATGGCCTTTTCTGAACAAACTGATGGATTTATTTAGTTACAATAACTAAATCACTAGGCATTATTAACTAATCAGTAAATGAATTTGTTGGGACGTGGATTCATATATTGGAGGATGCTCTTGAATTTATTGTGTAGCTGAGGATCCTCTTGCCTTTACTTTCCAAGTGCTGGGATCACAGTTGTGTGCCACCACACTCAGGTTATGTGGTACTGGGAGTCAAACCCAGAAGTTCATGCAATTCTACTGATTGAGCTACATCCACAGCCCCAAATATGCATTTGTATTTATTTACCCCTCCTGTGGCTTCAAGTTTAATTTAAGAAATATGTTCATAATTAAAGCTGAATAAGAAAAGTAGCAGCAACCACCTCTGTTGACAAGACAATTTGATGTCAGCATCGACAAAACAGTTCACTGTCAACTACTTCTATGGACAGGACAGTCCACTGTCATCAGGTACACTGCACATAGATTTTGAGTCAGGGAGAAAAAGACATTCTGAGGAAAGATGGGCTGGTTCAAGAATGTGAGATCAAGAATGGATATTTGGATGAATGCTGTGGATTGGATGATCTTGTCACTTCAAAATCCATGTGTGGGAACCTAGTGCTCACAGTATTGAGATTAGATTGTTATGTAATCACCAATTAGTAGGGGGGGCCCAAGGTTGGGTTGGGTACTTGCAAGAGATAGGAGAATTTATTTCCTGTCTGTGCCTTATGTGAAAATGCAGTGAAAACGTGCCATCTACAGACAGAAAGAGAATTGTTACCAGTGATTCCAACAAACATCAAACCAGGGAGCTAGATGGCTCAGCAGCTAAGAGCACAGGCTACTCTTCCAGAAGACTTGGGTTCAATTCCCAGCATCCACATAGACTTTTATAACCATTTGTAACTCTAGTTATAGAAGACATGATGTACGCATGAATGTTATTTGATGGATTATTATTGCTAACCCCAAAGATGTAAAGAGAAAGACCATTGACCTATACCATCATGGCTAAACTCATCAAAGCAAGCAATTAAATAAAGCAAGGTTTTTATTCAGGTACATGGGCTGCCTCCCCCTAAGGTGTGGTTTAAGAAGTCAGCATTGGATGTGAGGAAGACAGAGATTTTATAGCTCAAGGGTAGGGGGTTTCCAAATGGAGGCTTTGGTAGGCAAAATCTGGGAGAGGGGGCTACAAAAGCAGACCATAACTAGGTTGTCATAACAAGGTAGACATAGCACCCTTTTGAAACAAAGGTAGAGTTGCAAGATGGTTATAGCAACTTTTTGGAACAAAGGCATGGTTATCATTTCATGAACTGGAAACACAGAAGCATTTGTTGTTGAGGTGACAGGTGGGGCATAGACCAGTCCTTGAGAAACAGAGATTTTATCATAAACAGGAATGAACCAAGTTTTTCCTTACTATAAAATGGCTTTTAAGCCTAAGATGGAAGTGTATTGGTTCATCATTAGATGTATGGAAAATAGATAAAATTTCAGTAATCTGGAAAGACATACTAAAGACACAGGAATTATTTTTATTGGATTTGTTTTTCATTGCTGGGAATTTAACATCACAGACAAGTGTTTTACCACTGAGATGTGTCCTGCGCCCCAGGACTTTTAGAATATTTAAACATACAACTGAGAGGTGGCTCAGAAGGTAAAGAGCTTGCTGCCTAATGTGAGGGCCACAGTTTGGAGCTCCAACCCCCACCCCAAACACACACACAAAATAGGGTTGACATGGGGTCCACTTTGAACCTAACATGCTCATCATGCTTAGATATGGAATCCCCAGAACAAGATGTGAGCCAAACTAGCCAGAACAGAGAGCTCCAGGTTCAGTGAGAGACTCTGCTTCGGTATACAAGGGGAAGAGAAATCAAGAAAAATCCTCAACATTAGCCTTGGGATTCCACAAGCACACAAGTATATATATACCTGTATGCATACCACACACATGCATTTGATAATGTTTAGACATAAAACTAATTAAAGTTGCTTTACATTTTGTAAATATGGAAAACTACAATTTCAATCAAATTTAAAAACTAAATATAAGCAATCTAAAGGCCAAAAGGCATATTAATGATATAAATTTGTTATGACATATGAGGGTGCTTTGGCTGAAATTGCATCTCTGTGTGATTTTTTTTTAGCTCAGCTTGTTTCTTTCAATATGTTGTTCCTTGTGATGTCTCAATTCTCTTACACCTTTTAAAACACTATGGAGGTCAGTTAGCCTTCCTTGGCTGACAATTACCTTTTATTTGTTAATTCTCTTTGTCTTTTGATCGTTAGCTTGGGAAGATAAACATGTTACTTGGCACTATTTCCATGTTCACAAACAAATTAGGATCTAGGCACTGAAATCTTAAATGGCAGGTCACTAAATTGATTCCAAGTATAGCCTTTCAACTTCTGAGTGATTTTAGAAATGAAGCGATACTTTTAAAAGATTTCAGAGATAACTCAGATTGTTGAAAGTGTGTCTGCACATCACCAGGTTTCTCCAGATTCCTGGGCAAAGATATTGCCTACTGCTGTAGTCGCCTAAACTGTCCTCCAAATGCCATATGATTGCAGCCAATTTAAACACAAGGAAGGTTGTCAAATAATATGATCGTTTAGTTCAGTGGTTCTCAGCCTTCCTAATGCTGCGACCCTTTAATATAGTTCCTCATGGTTTGGTGACCCCCCAGCCATAAAATTATTTTCATTGCTACTTCATAACTATAATTTTGCTACTATTATGAGCTGTATTGTGAATACCTATATGCAGGATATCTGATATGAGATCCCTGTGAAAGAGTTGTTTGATTCTCAAAGGGGTCGCCACCCATAGGTTGAGAACCACTGCCTTAATCGTTGCTTTCTGGGACATTGTGTCTTCTACCTATTATCATACAAATTTAGATAATGAGTCACCATAGTAAGAATTACTATTGTAGAGATTAGATGAGGTCATTCTTAGCATCAGGACTATGGAAATATTCAAGTATTGGTTGTTGTTATTATGAGCTGCTGTGAATTGCCTGACAATTAATGAATTGACTATATTTTATAGGAAAAAAAAGAAATGAAGAAATAAGAACAAATAGGCTGGCTTCACTTCTGCTGCTCACACATGTTATAGGTGATGAGGAAATGACAGTGTAGTTAGTCGCCTATAGATTGGGACAAGATGGTGAATAAATAAACGTTTGATTTTTAAATGTATTTCAAGAGTGTAACTATATAATGGGGCTTCTCTAAAATTAACTTTCAACATACTAAAAATTAAATACTGGTAAGTTTTGTGGGATTGTATACATTTATAAAAACTAATTTTCTATAAATATATTGTTAAGAAATGCTATCTCATTACCTAGTTATTTAGGGTAAAAAATTGTGTTTATCACTTAATTATCTGAAGCATGAATGCTTTGTAATGAATGGTATAGAGTTACAAGTACGCCCTTACCTCCCAAACAGTCACTCACCGAACAGTGTTTATTATGTATTATGATCCTACACTCTCTTCTGGAAACTTTAGTGGAGGATGAGACAGGTAGCCATTTATTTATAATGTAATTATTTTTTATATTTTAGAAAAAATGTATCATTTTGTGAATGATGTATTTTTTTTCTCTACACTCTTCTCGAATTTCAAAACATTATCAGGTGGAAACTTAGGGTAGAATGCTAAGCATTCTGTGTGAATTCAAACTGAGATTATTGAGGGATTAGAATGACAAGCAAAAGCAGGCATTCATTAAAGGGCCACGAGCCTGAGGGGAAATGTAAATGCCAAGAGCAAACCATATTTGAAAAAAAAAAAAAAAAACAATAATTCTCTAAAGTTCTCTCTTTGCAGTGTTCTCTGCCTCTGGCATTTCTTTTGCAGGTTCTTTTTGCATCGATCTATAAAATCCGATTTTCCTCACCATTAGAGCTCATTTTGAGTCATCTGAAATGACTCTCCAGAGCTCGCAATTTCTTCTCAAATAATTTGCACTACACAACACCCTGAAACCAGGGGCTAGCTTACTGTGGAAGACTGTATGTTCATTTTATATACATAAAGTATATACTGTAAAATTATATGTATTATAACTTGTAATTTTATATGTAGATCACATATATTCATAGAACACATTTGTTATTCGTATTTTCTCTTTTTCGCTGATGTGCCTGATTTATCCTTCATTTCCCATTTTCAATTTTGTCATCGGCCACAGGTTGGAAAGGGAGATTTACAACGGCGTCTACTTATTTCAGTTATTTCCTTTTTCTCTTAGAATGCTTAGAGATTTTGCTGAGCTGTCTTTCACTGAGTAGCATTCATGGACACTCAGAACTACTAAGGATAGAGTTGGTTTCAGACTAAGGCTGAGGAACTGAGAGGTATGTTAGACATCACGAAATTTTGGGTACCTGGTATGCTGTGTTGGAAACAAGGCCTTTGGTATTTAAAACAGTTACCCTTTCTTCACATGCGTGGGAACATCACGTAGTGAATGAGTATGTGAAAGAGCAAGTTCTGCAATAATCTGCAGATGTACATGCTATTTACCAAACCAACTTGGAAACAGTTTGTGCTAATCTGTAGATACATAGGTTTCACAAGAATTTTCTGCTGTCCGCAGTGAGTCTCTTTTGAAGAACCTCCTTTACAGTCAAGACTATGCACTTTCCTCATGGTTCCTTTCCCTTCTTTGCAGTGCTGTGCTCTGCATTCAGTAGTCATGGGCACTTCCCACTGTCCATACAAATAGAATCACACAGACTATATTCTTTCTGAGGCCTTTGTTTTTTTTTTTTTTCTCTCATCTCTTAACATAATTATTTTAAGCCTCACCCATATTGTTGTCAATTGTCAGCAGTGCCGTGAAATTCTTTGGTTTTTTGTTTTGTTTTGTTTTGTTCTTGGTTTGTTTGTATAACATCCCTGCCTGTCTTGGAGCTCACCTGGTGAGCTGGCCTTGAACTCATTGAGATCTGCCTACCTCTGCCCTCCTGAATGCTGGGATTAAAGGTATGCACCACCACCACCTAGCTTGTAATTATTTTTAATTGTAGCACAGTAAGCAGTTTCATGGATACAATACAAATGACTAATCCATTTGTATGTGGATAAATATTTGATTGATTACAGTATTGGTCTATGACAAACAAAGCAACCTTCATCATTTGCACTTACCTTTGTGTAAATCTATGCTTGTCTTTGCTCTGTTCATGTGTTATAGGAAGCACATAGTTTTATATATAGGAGCATATAGTTAACAAAATAGCTGCCAACCTTTCTTACACAATCCTTGCACCAGTTTACATAGATACCACTTGTAGCCTCAGCTCTGTTCTCCATATCATCACCAACTAGTATGATGAGTCTTCAATATCACATATTCTAGTAACACTCACATCCCTGGATATGAAGTATGAAGGCCTTAGAACACCTGGGTCTAATTTTCTCATTTTCAAGTCTCATGATGCCTTTTCCTCTGGTATTTTATCTTGATTTAAAGAAAACACCTAGCCCCATGTTTAGAATGCATTAATGTTTTAAATCTGTTCAAACTATAACTTTTTAAAAGTTGTCATTTTGTTTGACCTCTTGCATTCTATACCTTTATTTCACATCTGAGGTCTTCTGCACATGGGAAATCTTAGCTTTGACTTTGTATTAGAGAATTCTTAGCCGATCGACTTGCAGTTGCCCTACAGACTAGATTCTGCTAATGTACATACAATTTCACTTGACTGTGTACAAACTGTAAATATTACAAAAATGAAGAGCCGAAGAATTCAGTTCCAAAATTGTGTGAGCTTTGCCCATGGTTACATTCTCAACAGAAACATTTTTGTTTTCTACTCAGAGGCAAAGCAGAAATAGACAAATTTCTTTGACAGGTACCTCTCTTACTGTACTTGGTTCCACACATTTTCTAAGGTGAAATATGAAGGCAGCCTCTGATCTTTTTTACAACCTCTCACAGGAAGGCCTTGTATTTTCTTTTAGTCACTTTGGGTGGTTAATATAAATACCTGCTCCAAATTCCTGAGATCTTGTTTATCTTCCTGGTCCCTGTTTTCAGCATGGAATATATTTTTACTTTCCTGAAAGTTAATCTATGCATTTAAAAAGTTTTAGGAGTCCTTAATTGAGTATAAAAATTGTGGAAGGGTTCTAGATAAACAGGCATTACATTTTTAGGTTTTACTTAAGTATCTTTCTCTGCATAGCCTTTAGAGGGATATTACTAGTGGTAGAGTTCATTTTGTGCTATGGCTAAAGCAGCTCATTTATTCATAGGAAACATGCCTTACAAAGGCCATTGTAGGTGAAGATGGAAAGTGCCCAGTAGAGACACACTCAATAATAAGACACTCTAAGTGTCGCGTCCACCCTTGACCAGCAAGAACAACACAACACTGAGGAATCTTCTTCACCACAGTTTAATCGGGAACTTCTTGATTTACAGTGAAATGGCGGTCCCGAGTAGAGGAAGATGGGGCCTGATACAGTCTACTTCTACCAATCACCTAACCCTACGTGGTGCGCCAGGATTGGTTGTCTCCAAGCAGAATTAAGAGGATACATGACCTTTACCAGATTAGGAGTTGTTTACCACAGAGAGCACTCTCCGTTGGGCTGGCAGAAGGCGGAAACTGGTGCTATCTTTTGGGCGTGGTACTTTGCAGCTCCCAATATCTAAGTATTGTGTCACATAGTTTGAAGTATTCAGCCTAAAATTAAAACAACAATGACTGGATTTATAATCAAAGCGAAATATCAATTTTACAACATTCATATGATTTTCTGCTTCTTTGTTGACGCTCTGGTAAAATATCATTTTGCCAGATTTTATTTGGGTTTATGGATCCAAAGGGATGAGTCCATCATGGTGGGGAGGCATGGCAGTAGGCAGAGGGCAGCAACTGTAGATAGAGATCTTCACTCCAATTCCATGTCCTTAACTCATAAAAATTTGATGAGAGCCTCTTATTGAAATGTTGAGTGTAATTTCTATAAGTGAAGGAATATTAGGTAAGATTCAGCATATTCAGGACATTATGGCCATTCCAAATAGTATCAGGAAGAATTTATGATAAGAAAAATATAGAAATTTAACCTAATTTTTCATCATGCTTTTAGTTTGATTCACAATCTAGTTGGTCATCTTGTGCAAGCTCCTTAATCCTGAGTCTTAGTGTGCTCACTGGCTGAGAAAGTTTTCCCGAGTGTCATAAATGATGACCTCAGTCTTGCAAAGTTGCCTCAAGTATTCATTTAAAATATTGTACGGAGGCAGGGCGTTGGTGGCGCATGCCTTTAATTCCAGCCCAGCACTTGGGAGGCAGAGGCAGGAGGATTGATCTGAGTTTGAGGCCAGCATGGTCTCTAGAGCAAGTGCCAGGATAGGCTCCAAAGCTATACAGAGAAACCCTGTCTCGAAAAACCAAAATAATAATAATAGTAATAATAATAATAATAATAATAATAATATAAAATATTGTACTTAAAGCACTAAATCTAATAAATCTAAATCTTTTGTGGTCCCGTAAATCACCCTTTATCTTTTCACTGCAGGAATTAAAAAAAGAACATCAGGTTTTTTATATGCTTTCAGATATAATTTGCATCATAAGGCACTTGATAGTTACATTGTCCTCAACTAATCCCTTCTGGGAGATGACAAGTAAGCCAGGGCATAAACAGTGGCTTCACTCAGTATTTTAGTCACAGACCTAATGATGTGCCCAACACAAGTCCTCAGTAATTATGTGTTCAGGGATTGAATTGTCCTCTAATTCTATTGTTTTAAAAATAGTAATGGAATTCGGGAGCTGTGCAGAATAACAGAATCTAAATTCTATAAAACCTATGTCATTTTAATTTCTAAATCTTCTAATTATGGCTAAGTGACAAAAAAAAATCATTGCAGTAATTGCACTCATGTCAGAGTTAGCTCTGGAACACAGCGAGGGAAGGTTCAACCTAACCTAATGGATAGCTTAATTGCTGAGAAACTATGACCCCTGCAGCAACTCAATACATCAGTGATTTGAAGTTAAGTCAATTGAATTTGAGAAACTAGATGAAGGGAACTGAAAAAATATATTTCAGGTTGGTAAGAACAATAGAGTGATACTAGTAATGGATTTTCACTCAAAATGGATAGCAGCATTTCTTCAGAAGCTGCATATTACTTTTGCGTTTAAGGTCTAGTCTCCATGGAGAGCAGTAGTTCTTCATGCTTGGCAGCAGAGTAGTAATCTTTTTCACATATTTGCTCAGTGTTCCTTAAAAATGTTTTTAAAAGTCATAGGAGTAGTGGTTGTTACCTTGGCAGCCATATTTATTTATTAGTCAAATGGGTTTTAGTCCATTGAAGAGGAACTTCTGGCCTTCTACCATCCTTTCCTCAATTAAGACTAATGCTGGACAGAAATTCAGCTTGGCCACTTGGGCCTTATTCAGAGAAACCAATCTCCTGTTTCTTATTTTCACTTCTGTTTACCTCTCTAACGGAGTGGAACCTGGGAGTGTGCAGCCTAAAGTCTCACACAGCAGCCAATTTTATTCAGAGCAGTAGGAAGCTTATACTCTGAAGATTAAGGAAGGTCACATGAGTAAAGTTCTCATTAGTTCAAACTATATATGTTAGATTTCTGCTTAAATTAGAGGCTCGCTCTATGGAACATGAACCATGGAGAACACAAAGAGTATATTAATTGTAGAGTTTATTACGATGGGAGAGCAAAAAATGGAAGGACAGAGTAGGGCAGAGTAAGAGAGAGAGAGAGAGGTACAGAAGACCATAAGAGAGAAGAGAAGAGAGGGAATAGAACACTTAGGTGGCAGAAGAGAAGAGAGCATAAGTGGGCAGGGGTCTGTCTTTTAAAGGGGTCCTCTACACCTGCATGCAGACTTTGTTCCCATGGAACCCTGGGCTGACCAGGGTACTGCCTGAGTGGATTCTGGCAGGTAACGGGCAGGCCAGCATAATGCCTGAACCTTTCAATATATAATCACAAGGACAAGTTGCACTTTCCAAAACCATGTTTTTTCACGGAGGCAAAGAAATAGATAACAATAGTAATGAATAATTTGAAGTAAACTCACTGCTATCTGCTACACCTGGGAGGGGTACCAAGGCACATTTCAAGAACAATTTCATGTTTGTGAGGAAAATGAGGTCTTAAGACTCATGTCTTGTTTTTTTTTTTGTTTTTTGTTTTTTGTTTTTTGTTTTTTGTTTTTGGAGTTCTCTCACAAGCACTCCAAGTTCCCTTTGCAGGACTCCATTCTTTGACCGTGCTCTGACACACTTACTCATTAGAGGTAGTACAGGACAGAGGTCTAGTGTGTGTAACTTCCTACAGCTGACTTGAGCTCTGCTTGAGATGCCCAACACAGTAGTGAAAGCTGTTCTCGGTGGTGTGGTTGTGGTTATTTTCTGGTTCTGGGCCTCCATGTTTATACCCCGGAATGACTATCTCATATAACAGTCCTTTTCAGAGGAATTCGACTAACCAGTAGAAGACCCCGGCCCAAACAGGAGGAGAGGACAACTCTTAGGGGCCCAAATGTGGCAGAATTAGGTAATACTTGCTTCTGAATATTTTCACAAAAATGGCTGGAATTTGATGATGGAGCCTGGCTGCCTTTCTTAAACATCTATAGGCTCTTTTTTTTTTCTAAAAAATTTAACTTCTTTATTGATTATTTGGAAGTTTCACCTCATGAACTGTTGGGGTTCAGCTTATATTAGTCCCATGCTATGGGACTAATCTATTCCGGGCTGATGCCTTTGGGGCTGCTATTGGAGCCAGCCGAACAGCACCGGGTCCATCCCTGAGTGGGAGATTGTGGACCAGAAAACTCCTAGCTACCCAACTGCAATAAAGACAGAAGAATCTTGTCATCTGAGGAGGGCTCTCAGTCCATGCTGGAGACTGGAGTCCACGGTTTATTCAAGCATCCTCTTAAATAGCTTTCCAACCATGGGGGTGATATCAGAAGACATCTATTATGTATAAAGCTGATATTAAATATTTCCTTTAATCCTAGAGGCACCCTTAAAACTGCATGTCTTCACCAGCCTCTCACCAGTCCCTAGGTAGGACTATAAGCCCTCAGAGTAGGTGTGGGCCCACCTAGGGCCTAGGTCTATTGTTATGCAAACTAGGAGACATTCTCCACTGAGGCCAAGCCATGTGGTGGTAACCAGCCATCATCTAAAAGAGATTGGGGCTCCTAGAATCTAGCTGAGGTTTGCACCCCAAAATATCATAATCGATCATTTTTGGGCTCCCAACAATGAACCCCAATTCCACTCACCTCTTAGGTGGTAGCTGAGCTGGTCAGTCCAGGCTCGGGTAAAGGGGTAGAGTCAGCTCCCCTATGCCCTGTGCCCTCAGGGTGAGTTCACCCTCACCTCTACAGGCTCTTATTTTTTTCTTTCCATTCATTTATTTAGCTCATAAATAAAGTCATGCACAATTATGATACAGAATACAGTATGTTGACAATGGCATGGCTAAATTAAACCAATTAACATGTTATATCACACATATTCATCATTTTTGTTTTGTCTACAGGCTCTTTTATGCCTCATGGTGTTTATATAAAGAACAATAGAATGTGTTGGGTGACCACCATTGTCTCGTAGAAAAATTATCTTTTAAAAAGAATCCAGACATTTAACCTGAGAGTGAGAAGAATTCATTGTAAGCCCCCGGGTAGAAGGTAGGAAGGTACACACCATGTGAGGAGGCTCTGGAGCAATCAACACCTGTGCTCCCATTTGTCAGTGAGATCACTAACTGCTCCCAGGCTTGGGCACAATTTCCGGTACATGACCCAGGTCTTGGGAGCTGGCTTTACAGATTTTAGTGTGTGTGTGTGTGTGTGTGTGTGTGTGTGTGTGTGTGTTGTATGTGTCTGATGGGGATCAAACCCAGGATGTTAAGCAATGAAGCAAGCTCCTAGTACTGAGCCTCATCTTCCAGGCCATGGGGGGAAATGTCAAGGCAAGAGTTACATCAAACTAAAGGAACGCCAGAGAGATGCATTTGTATATTCCTTAAAATATCCAAAAGCTTTGTTATTTGCTATTAGCTAAGTAATTATGCTTTTATATTTCATAATATGAATTGTCTCAAGAACTCTACATCACAATTCCTGCAGTGTTTGAAGTCATCTCTCAGGACATGCATTTTAGTCATTGAAAGTCCCCAAGCTGTGCCCAAAGGTTGACCCCATAGATAGCCTATTAACCTATTCTGACTTGTACATCCACTTATTTAGCAACTAATGGAAACTATGAGAGTCTAGTGGGAGTTTGTATCTCTTCTGCCACTGTTTATAGTTCAACGGGTAATTAAAAGACAGACCTATAAATCCATATTTTACTATGTCTGTTAGTATTTTCTCATTAAGCAGCATTAAGTGGCTAGCATCAACTTCCATTGAAATATAGAATAGCATGTCAATTTCCTTTTAGTTGTTGTCATCAATTTTATATGAATTAATTGCATTTATGATGCTGAGTGTTTCTCCTGGGCTCATCTATAAAAGATCAATTATGAATTCTTACTGTTCACTGGACATAGAGAAAAATATATTTCTTGAAGTTTTTTCAACTAAGAACAGACAATTTTGACTGAAAGTGAGTCTTTATGAGGTTCCTTGACCACTGGCTACCTGTGAATTGATGCCTCATGTTGTGTTCTATCTGATTGTCACTCAGTGGTCTAAGTTGACTTATGTCAGGGTGATGAAGAGAGAAAAAATGGAGTATTCAGGAAAAGATGAAGACTTGGCTATACTACGATTTTCTTATCTCTTTTATGTCTAACTTTGCTTATATTTTAGTGAAACCAAAGTGTTTAGCATAAAATAATTTTGAACAGCACATAAATAAATACAAATATAAATCTGCTATTTTACGACATGAAATATTGATTGATAAAATAATGAGGTTTCGTTCTTTAACTGATATGCACAGATTTCTTTTAAAGAGTCTTTCAAGACCCAAACAGTTAATGCTAAGTTGCTAAGAATGGAACTGTTTCTTTCTTATCTCTTCTACTTCTTTTCTTGGTGGGAACCAGAGTGTAAACCTTGGTACTCATTAGGAACTCATTACCAAATAATTTTGGTTCTCACCTCAGAGCATGTTTCAATTTCCACTCCTCTTTCAGCTAGCTTAGTCATGCATGAGGAAATTTGAAACAATTAGTAAGTGGTCAGAAATGACATCTGCAGTTGAGAACATGAAGATGGGCCCCTTCCCACAGTGGGCACATCATGGCATGAAGATGAAGGTAAAGGCCTTGGCTTGGGTAGATGATTACCGATAACAGGCAGCGCCCTCTACTGATCTGTAAAGGAAAGATACATGGCCAGAAAGCAATTCCCACAATAATGTACTATATCCCAGTAGTTTCTATTCCATATGTCTCTTAGTAGCTGACGAAGGTAACCCTCATGAAGGGAGGAAATCTGACCAAATGCTGAAGAGAATGAGAGAAATTTGGGTTATAAACTGTATCTTCAAAGGAACACTATTAAGCAATGTCTTCTCATAAAAGCCTTTGTGCATCAATGGCAATTTGGTTTCAGTAAGGAATTTGTCACTTGCATCTCCTTCCCCTATTGTTCCTTTCCTTGCTTTGTCTCTACACACCATTTGAATATTGGTCATCTCTGTTCTTTGTGAAAGTCAGTCCTGCCTTATGATCTGATAATGCCACTGGAGATCAAAATGCAAATCTAGCCACAGCCATAGAGCCAGGTAGTGGTGATACACACCTATAATCCAAGGACTCGGGTGACAGATCCCTGTTAGTTCAAGGCCACACTGAACTACATGAAATTGATCCAGTCTAAAAGAGAAACAGCTCACACAAAGGTTATCTTAGCACTTGGGACATAAGTCTTTAATCCGAGCACTAGAGAGGTAGAAACAGGAGTGATGTGGCTGAGCAGAGAAAGGAATATAAGGTGGGAGGAGACAGGAACTCAGGGGATTGCAGTCTGAGGCTTGGTGGAGAGCAGTGCAGTCTGCATTGTACTCAGGATCACCCTTTTCTGCCTGAGGTAGAGGTAAGAGCTAGTGGCCAGCTGCTTTGCTTCTCTGACCTCCAATGGCTTTATTAGATCATAAATAATATATCACACAGAAATATTTTCTGTTTTTGGAAAAGCAGAAAAGCAATCCTCTCTCCCTCTCCTCTTTCTCTCATTTCAGAATATCTTCATGTAAAGATGTGTTGCATTTTTTTTTAACTATATAAAGATGTGTTGCTGTTTTACCTTGTCTGCCTAAGGTACCTGATTAGTCTAATAAAAAGCTGAATGGTCAATAGTGAGGGAGAAGGTATAGGCAGGACTTCTGGGCAGGAAGAGGAATTAGGAGGAGGAAGTTAGGCTCAAGGGAAGAAAGAAAGAGATGTCAAGAAGACACCAGGGGCCAGCTATCCAGACATGGTGGAAGCAGGAGAGTAGGACATACAGAATGAAAGAAAAGTAAAAATCCCTGATGCAAAATGTAGATGAATAGAAACAGGTTAAATTAAGTAAAAGAGCTAGTGGGACAAGTCTAAGCTAAAACTGGGCATTCATAATCAATAATAAGATTCCATGTCTTTATTTGAGAGGTGGTTGGCAGCCCAACAAAAGTGCCAACTACACACACACATACACTCCCTCTCTCTCTCTTCCTCCTTGCACCCCACTTCTTTCTTATCTTTCTCTGTGTAATCTTCCTTCCCACAAGGAACTGGCCTCTTATTGAAAATGGAAGGGACTGGAGCTATTGGCTTGTCTTGTGGCCTTATAGTCCTTGGACTTGTTGCAGAAGTTTGTGTATGTGGGTCATCTGCCCCATGCAGGTGTTTGCTTGATGTTTCTGCTGATGGTGCAACTGGTCCCAGCTGGTGAGCACAGGGCTGTAGTTGTGATGGCAGCACTTACAGCCATTCCATAATTTCTATCTCAAAAAATGTACTTTCTCATTTCTGTTTGAACTTTGCCTTTTATATAACAGAACGGTTAGTTATGTTTGCAGTCTAAAGTCATCAAATAGCCTTCAGTGTGTTCCTGATTAAATCTTATTGACGTTCATCCCTTGCCATATCATGCCTTTGGGGGCACAGCTCAATTTTTGAAAGGTATGCTTGTTTGCTTGCTTATTTTCTCCAGAGTTATGGATGTCTTATCAGCTCCCAGGGCCAGTCATCACTTGCACTGACTCTTTTTTTTATTTTTTATTTTTATTTATTAGTTCAAGTTAAGGAACAAGCTTGTTTCACATGTAAGTCCCTTCTCCCTCTCCCTCCTCTCACCCCCATCCCTCCTCCCCCACCCCCAGCCCACCCCCCCACCCACCACTCCCAGGCAGGGTAGGGCCCTCAATGGGGGCTCTGCAAAGTCCACCAAATCTTCCTGTGCTGGGCCTGGGCCCTTCCCCATGTGTCCAGGGCCAGAGTGCATCCCTTCATGTGGGATGGGCTCTCAAAGTCCCTTCTTGCACCAGGGAAAAATACTAATCCACTACCAGAGGCTCCCTGGAGTGCAGAGGCCTCCTCATTGACATCCATTTGCACTGACTCTTTACTGATGAACTCCCTGTTTTCCCAGACGATAGAGTTCTCATAGCAGCTATGTCATTTCAGATCTCCAGGACTGAGCTCACCAGTGATGCAGTTCTTTTCCTTATAATTTTTGAGCTTCCAGAGAAAAAAGGTCTTTTACTGATTTTCAACTTTAACCAATACTGACATCTTAATACATATTTGCTGAATGAATAAATAATCACACTAAATCCCCTTATTTGGTGATCTCCCCCATGCTATGAATTATAAAACATGAGCCATTTCAATGCTCTTGGTTCTGAGGAGAAAGAGAAGGAAGTTCATAAAACTTCTGAAATAAAAGTTTTCACTGGGAAATGTAATAGTTTATGTTTGTTTCCAGACTAGGGAGCTAAAGTTTTTTTTTTATATGATTTTTTGTGATTTTTTAAAAATTTAAGTTAGAGACAAGTTTGTTCCACATGTCAATCCCAGTTCCTCCTCCCTCCCTTCCTCCCTTCCCCCACTGACCCCCTGTCCCAACCCCTTTCTGCTCCTCAGAGAGGGGAAGGCCTTCCATGGGGGATCTTAAAATTCTGTTATGGACCCCCAGACTGATACCTGGGAAACCAGAATAGGACCAACCCCCCCCCAGGAGGAAGTCATCATTTGGAGCAGGGCCTAGACCCTCCCCTGTGTGTTTAGGCTGAGAGAGTGGGCTTCCAAAGTCCATTCTTGTACTAGAGATAAATACTACCAGTGGCCCCATAGATTGTCCAGACCTCCAAACTGACTTCCTCCTTCAGGGAGTCTGGATTGGTCCCTAGGATCCATGAAAAACCCCTTGTTCAGGTCAGCTGTTACTGTGGGTTTCTCCAGCCTGGTCTTGACCCCTTTGCTCATCACTCCTCCTCTCTGCAACTGGATTTCAGAGTTCAGCTTAGTGTTTAGCTGTGGGTGTCTGCTTCTGCTTCCATCAGCTACCTGATGAAAGCTCTAGGATGACACATGAGGTAGTCATCAACCTCATTATTGGAGAAGGGCATTTAAGGTAGCCTCTCGACTATTGCTTAGTTTGTTAGTTGGGGTCATCCTTGTAGGTCTCTGGACATTTCCCTAGTGCCAGATTTCTCTATAAAGCTATAATGGCTCCCTCTATTATGGTATCTCTTTTCTTGCCCTCCCCTATTCTTCCCCTGACTCAATCTTCCCACTCCCTCATGTCCTCCTCTCCCCTCCTCTTCTCCCCTTCTCTTTCTCCTAACTCCCTCTCCCTTCCCCCCATACTCCCAATCAGCTCTTGCCCCTTTCCCCTTCTCAGGGGGACCATGTAAGTCCCTCTTAGAGTCCTCCTTGTTTCCTAAGCTAAAGTATTTTAAATGTTCCACATGTTCTGTGCCCAAAGGAACAATTAAAGTGTCCGTAAGTATATTAGATAGGTCATCTTACAATGAAGCAGACATTTTTTTTCAAGCTTCCAGAGGCAGTTATCTCACTTATGTTTCTGAGTCCAGAGAATTTTTCTATTAATTATGTTCAAGGATGTTCTACAAAACTGTTGTATTGAAAGAATGTTGTCATTCAATAACAATCACATTTGTTTTAAACTTTTAAATAAGCTTTGGCTGTAGAGATACCTCACTGGTCAAGAGCACTTGCTGCTCTTACCTGGTTTGATATCCAGCACCACGTGATAGTTTATAATCATTCCTAACTCTAGTTCTAGGGAATATAATGCCCTATTCTGGCCTCTGTAGGCATCAGGCATACATACACGCTGGCAAAACACTCAGATACATGAAATAATTTTTAAAAACCAACATGTCAAAAATGTGTTCAAGTGCATGAGTCTCTCTCTCTCTCTCTCTCCCTCCCTCTCTCCCTCTCCCTCTCTCTCTCTCCCTCTCTCTCTCCCTCCCTCTCTCCCTCTCCCTCTCTCTCTCTCTCTCTCTCTCTCTCTCTCTCTCTCTCTCTCTCTCTGTGTGTGTGTGTGTGTGTGTGTGTGTTTGCCCTGTCATTCCTTAGGCACAGACACCTATTTGGTAAGACAGAACTTGTAGTGCTTCATGTAGCCTAGTCTGTTGGCCCAGTATCCCCTGGGATCTGCCTCCACAATTCTGGGATTACAAGCACAGGACACTTTTGTTTCTCCATTTTAATTTTATGTGTATGGGTATTTTGCCTGCATATATATGTCTGTACCAACGTGGATGCAGTGTTGGCAAAAGCTAGAAGAGGTTGTGGGATCCTCTGGGACTATAGTTATATATATATGAGTCACCATGTAGGTGCTGGGAATCAGACTCTCGTTCTCTGGAAGAGCAGCCAGTACCTTTAGCCACTGAGCCATCTCTCCTGTTCTGTGCCCAAGTTCTTTTACATGAGATCTGGGGCTGGAATTTGAGTTATTGACTGTGTCATCTTTCCAGCACTAAGTGAGGATTTTTAAGTCCATGTTTGATGGTAGACACAGTGTAGTAGACAGGTAGACAGTGTAGCAGTCATGGAATGATGAGAAGGGAACCCCCAGAAATTTGCATTGCTCACAGACAGGGCAAATTAATGGGCTGTGTTTGCATTTAAGAGAGTCTGGATAAAGAAATAATGTCATAGACACCTTGGACTGTATTTACTAGCTGTATTATGATAGATGAAGCCAACTTAACACCTGTTACTATAGATGACAAAAGACAGACCATGTAGTAAATATCTAAAGAAGTAAATCCTTTCATTTTATGTCTCTAGGTGGTAAATTTGGCAACATTCTAGATTAAGATGAAAGATTATTAATGACTTCTGATTAACTTTATGATCCTTCCTCATCATAGTGATCAGAACTAATTTGTACCTAAATAGTCTCTCATTATAAGAATTGTTGTGAAGATAACTGATTTCACTTGAAAACTTACAAGTCATTCATTCTCACTAAACTCCAAGAAATAGTTATAAAGTCATAAAATGTTGAAATACTTTAATCAACTCATTGTTAGTAATTATTTATATGTATATATTTACCCCAGTAAAATCTAATATATACTAAAGTAAAACATTATATATATATATATATATATATATATATATATGTGTGTGTGTGTGTGTGTGTGTGTGTATTAGATAAATTCATGTTTTATTTTGGGTGTCAAAATAATTCTTTGCAAGGCCTATTACTTAGATAAATATGAATGTAAGTTTACATGTACATATAAAATATTTTATTGTTTAGAAATCAACTACTTACAAATAGTATTTACAGATGATAGTGAAATTTCCTGGTGCCTATAACCAGGTTTATTTATCTTCATGCTGACTAAAAGAAGACAAAAAGAGTATATTTAACTATTAAACATATTTTCAAAAGACTTTGGCAGGATAACTAAACTCTCCATCTTCATTTAAGTAGAAGTCTTGTTCTACAAATGGCTGAGCCACATGTATAAAATCCAAAAACAAAGGGAAATTTAGTTGCCATGGTAATTGCCCTATGATATCATTATTATCTATCTTTGTGACAAGTGGGGCTACTTAATGTGGCAGGCAGATATATATTTCTGAATGACAGATGGGAGAGAACATGTAATTAAATATATTTAGTTACCACAATACATATTTATCTTCCGCCACTTTCAGTTTGAGTACTGTAAGTACAATAATGATTCCACACTGCATTATTTACATAACTATCCCCTTTCATCTTCTCTGCTGGCGCGGTGATAGCTCTGTTGCATTTACAGTGGTGATCTTAAGTATGTACTAGGAAGCACAACTTGGGAACACACAAGAACATTTTCTCTGTTTAGCCTTGGCAGATGTCACAATCCTTGCCCAGTGAAATTACTTTTGATACATGGAAATCTCTCATCAAGAGGTCAATATATACTGAAAAAAATGTAACATTTAGAGAAAAAAATACATCTGAATCTTCCCTTCTCTTTAAAAAGAAAAGCAGAAAACTAAAACCTAGCATCTGTTTTGTTTTGTTGACTTGTAGATGGTGAGGTCCCAGGGACCAGGTCTTGTTTGTAACCACTGTTTGCCATTCCTCTATTGAGTGAAATGTTTCTGCTGCCTATTGCAACATTAAGGGTGGAGTTCACTAGTGACAAAGTCTCCTTTATCTCTTATTACTGTGGCTAATCACTGTATTTGGATTTGGAATCATCTAGAAGGCACACATATGGGTATGTCTTTGTGGACATTTCTAGAGATTCTTAACTGAAGAGATGTTTCCAGCTATAACATACCAGTAGATATAAATCTTGATTTCAGGAAAGAGGGACAAACCAGTGCTGTAAGTTCCCACACGGACTGTGATTCTTGAGTCTATTGTTCCATCCAGTACAATCTTATTTATGTATTATTTATTCATTTATTTGGAGTTCTGAAAAGTGAACCCTAGGCCTTATGCATGCTAACTAAGCACTGTATCACTGACCTACACCCAAAGTCTATGATACTTTTTTAACTGGTACACTGTTTTATAAACCAGACTCATTCCCTTTGTGAAATGTGATTGTGTTGAAATCTATAGTTGCTTCTTAGGTGCCCAGCCTTTAATAAGCTATGCATATTTGATTTGAGTGGAGAAGTTACTTTTTGCAATGAGAGGTGGTTAATCAGACTCACAACTGCTCAAAGTGCTAGGAGTAAGTGTGGTGGTTTCTCAGAAGTGGAAGGATGATCCTTCACAACTTCCCTCCATCCAAGACTCAGGGAACATCACACATAATTAGGAAGAAAGAACATAAGAGCTAGCAGATGGAGCAGAGAGCTATTGCAAGGCTTCCTTCTAGACATGGCATGGCTGATACACACATCCACTCACAGCGGCTGTAGTTGCCTGCATAAGATCAAGCCAATTGAAAATAAGGTGGAGACCTAGGGAAGTGGCTCAGCAGGCGAGGGAGCTTGCTGTGAAGACCAGTGGTCTGATATTGATCCCTAGAACCTACATGAAGGAGAGAACGGACTCTCACAACTGTCATATGACTTTCACATGTGTGTCATTGTTTCTGAATGTGTGCACCCCCACACCCCCACTAACTAAAAAAAAATGTATAAAATAAGAACAAGGTAGAACACAGTAGAAGATACCCAGTGACACCTCTCACTTCCACACAGACACATTTGTGAACACACACACACACACACACACACACACACACACACACACACACACATACCACCCAGCTACCCACACATATACTACACATGTACTAAATTTCAAAATACTACACATATGCTAAATTTCAAACATAGATCATGAATTTTGTATCTTCCATATTTTATATCATTTCAATAGATAATAAAAGAGAACCAGAAAGTTAGAGAATAATTTTAAGCCTTCAAGATGCTGTATCTTAAGGTACTTTTCTTAAATTAATTTCTGTACAATTTCTTTTCCTTTCAGAGAAATATTTTACAGATGAAAACTATAATGAGTGCTCAGAAGAAAAGTGTCATCTTAGAGTGGTACCAAATTAGAGGGGCAGTTGTATTTTATTGATAATAAATCATATGATTCACAATTAAGCACCACAGAGATACAAAGTCAATGCTCCACTTTATTTAAAATATGAAAAACTACCAAAGGAGATTTACTCAATGTGGCCACATAGGCAAGAGGAGCAAAGAAATCCAGTGACATTCTTCTTCATGTACATCTTCTGGGTTCTAATGTGAGGATAGGGTTTCAACAGAAAGCAAAAGATATGCCTAAGAAACAGCCCACCGAGATGTGGTCCATTGTCCACCACTGTCTCGCCTCCAAGTAAATCTACGCATGGGTTGGATGGAAAGTAGATGCATATGGAAAAGTCATTGTAATAATGCTAGAAAATCTGCACAGCAGCTTGCCTGGCACTTACATCTGGGTTTTGATATTTTGCTGTTCATAACACATTTCTCAAGTCCCTGACATCAGTGATGGGGCTATAGGTGATCAACACATAAAAAAGAGTTTTATGTACTAATGTCAAAATATAGGTAACATCAATATCATTGAAACCACAAATGTGAATTCATATCTCTATACCCCAAAGCATACTATTTATTTATGATGAAGACTATTTCAATCTTCTACTTATCTAAGTAAGACTCACTAAGATATCACCAATACCTCTGTTCATTATTACAGCCAGTGTGTGCTTGAAACGTTTATTGTGGTATATTGATACACTGTGTGAAGATTTGTCTTTGTCAAAGAACCTTCTGAACAGTTTAATAAAGAGATGATCAGCACTTGACCCCACTGCTGTGATTACAGCTTTCCAGGAGGGAAAAAAAACAGCTTTCATATTTGGGTTGCAATTCATAGGTCTCTCTCTCTCTCTCTCTCTCTCTCTCTCTCTCTCTCTCTCTCTCTCTCTCTCTGTCTATATGTGTGTGTGTGTGTGTGTGTGTATTATGTATCTATGCATGCTTTATATAGATAGCATCATTAGATTCCTTGTTAGAATAAAAGACTGACATTTTGTGTATTTTTAGTTGTTAATTTGGTATCCGTGTTGATTTTCTTCTGATGATCACTTTCCTGTAATAAGGAAAAAAATGTTGTGGGTGGGATGATTTGAATCTCAAGTTTGCTACTCTGTCTGCTTTGAGCAAAGGAACTGTCAGTTTTACAGCCATCTGCACAACCCCCTTTTACCATCCTTGAGTGACCTGAATACTCCATGATGCTTTTAGACAACTGTGTAAGGAACTATAGCTGATTGCCCTGGATCCCAAAGGTGCAGACTCCATCAGGGATGTCTGAAACAGTTTCTTCCAGACTTTTTGCTATTACAAACCTCATTGAAATTTAGATGATCCTAACAGCCTCTTTGGCAAAGGGGGGATTTCCCTCTGGTGGTCTAGAAGGAGACCTGTTGTTATCAGTTCTAAATGGTGAGGTTGTCCTTAATCCAAATCAGTGGCTGTGATTGGTGCAGATACTTGAATTACACAAACAAGCTACTCCGGCTCACCAGGGTGTTGCTGATAGACATTCTCCTCTGTCTCCTATCATAATATTCCAATATCAGCCCAGCCAAAGTTCCTCTTCATTGTTTTCCCTCGCTTTTAGTAGTTATGGCTGATCTTGTAATCCAAAGAAAGAAATAGCAGCAAGTTGTGGCTGTGGTGACAGCAGAGGGGGTACAATGTCAGGGGCAGCAGACCCTAGGCAGTCAAGATGCAGGACTGTGAAAGCAGCAGGGCAGCCAGCTGCTAAGTAGCTGAAGAAGCAGCTGAACTATTCCTGAGCATCTTGGACAAGGAGAAGAATGAGACAGAGTGCAGAAAGAGAAATAGGATGAGAGGATGGAGAGATGAAGCTGAAGATGGATAGAAGTCTGTAATGGAACCAGAATGTCTAGAAGGTTGTCAGGTTTGCAGTGCCACAGGCCTCAGGTTCTGGCCTAAGCTATAACGTTGGCTGCATGCAAACCAAAGCTGGTGGATGCAGAGTGTAACACTTGTAGGAATAAGGGTCCTAGTAGGAGAGGCTGCAGAAAGGCTGGTGCCTAAGACGGAGCTCCTTGCTGTTGCTTCTATCGGCCAAGCTGCCAAACAAAAACTACCAAAGACTAGCACTTAAAGTGCTTCTCCCCACAAGTCCCTGAGTTCTGCCCAAGTATTACAAAGAACTCTCAGACAGCTGGTTGGTGGCATGCTGAGTCTCTCCAGTGTTCTGTGTCATGCTTAGTGAACAGACACTTTCACAGAGTATAATCATAGTAAAGCATTAGTCATGAGTACATCCATTAGCAAAATAGGTTAGAGAGGATTATTCCAATCTTCTACACTTCTAGCACTCACATATTTAATTTTGTACAAGGGGATTTTTTTTCTTTAAGCCAATTAACTACTTCCCTCCTCAAGTACATAATGAATCACTCTGTGTCAATAAATACATTCATAGTTGGACAGTAACCATATATTTCATAAAGCCACATTGTTTGTCATAGTAGAATTCTCAAAGTATTCTAAAGATCTTCTTTCCTTGAGGGGAAACCTAACCTTACCAAGGTTCCTTGGAAAATGTCACTCCAAATTTTAAACATAATAGCAGATATATTAATAAGACAAATGGTCCAGAAGTGACAAGTTAATAACCAGGACTAACTTCCAAGTATTCAGGTGCACAATGGCCACCAAGATACAATATTCATTCATGTCCATGACTAGCCTCCAAGTGCTCAGGTGCACAACAGCCATGGAAACACAGTGTTCATTCATTGTCCAGTCTAATAGACTTGTTTGGTGGACCTGGAAAAAGGAGACTTTATAATTTTTTCCAAATAGACAGCTATTAGAAGCTGTGTGGTTTCTCCACTCCCTATATCTGCAATGCTAACCATTGGATACATCATCTGAAGAGTTCATAGGACAAGCTCTGTGGAGCTCCACCTTAGTCCAAATTGTTTAAGCTAACTTTGCTTCTTTATTACATTAAATTTCTTTCTTTTGAAAAATATTTTTAATTGTGTATTAGTTTGTTTTCTATTTTTAAAAACTAATATAGCATATTCTAATTATAGGTTTTCCCTCCCCCAGCTCCTCCCCCAACTCCCTGAATCTATACCCTTTCTGTCTCTCCTTAGAAAACAAACAGGCATCTAAGTAATAATAATAAAATAATATGAAACAAAAAACAAACTGGGGACTGGGACAAAGCATAAAAACCCAAGCAGACAAAAGAAAAAGAGCCAAGAAACACATAGAGATGCAGAAATACACACATTTGTACACCCCATAAAAACATAAAACTAGAAGTTAAAGGAGCTATAAGGTTAAAAAAAAGCCCCGACAAAAGATTATGAGACAAAGAACCTCCAAACCTCTGAAGATGCTATTGAGTTTGTTTTGTGTTGACCATCTATTGCTGGGCATGAAGCCTGCCCTTAAGAGTGGGTTGTATCCCCAATGAGACTCTAATTGGAAAGAGCTTATTTTTCATTTACAAATGGTTATCAATTGGAGATAGATTTTAGATTAGAGATGTGTCTACTTCTCTCAGCTCTGGGCCCTCATCTGGGGCAGACCCCTGCAGTCCCTGTGCATGCTTCCTCGGCCTCTCTGAGTTCATATGTGTTTCAGTTCTGTTGTGTTTAGAAGGCTTTGTTTCCTTGGTGTCCTCCATCCCCTGGGGCTCTTATATTCTTTCTGACTCTTCTTCCATGGGGTTCCCTGAGCTCTAAGTGGAGGGATTTGATGGAAACACCCTTTTGGACTGAGTGTTCTGTCTCTGCATCTTATCCAGCAGACCTCAGGATCTTTGTATTTGTTCCCATCTACTGCGGGAGGAAGCTTCTCTGATGATGGGGTAAGCAAGACACTGATTGACAAGTAAAGCAGAATGTTGTTAGGTCATTTTATGGCTACATTCCTTTAGTAGTGTAGTAGAATTTGGTTTTCCCTTAGGTCCCTAGCCTATCTAGTCTCAGGTTCTCAACTGCCGAAGCAGTGTTGGAGATAGGTTCCATCTAATGGAGTGGGCCTTAAATTCAGCGTGTATTGGTTGGCTAGCCCCACAAGCTTATATCACTATTGCACAGCAGGTCATCATTGTAGATAATGGAAGAGTTTGTAGCTGGCTTGGTGTTTACATCAATTTCTTTAGAAGTTTTGAGAAGGAATTATTACTGAAAATAAAAAAAAATTAGAGTGTAACTAGATAGAATATATTCCTGTTCTTTATAGCTAAAATGGAATAGTTTTAGCATTCCTGTTTTGCTAAAGCTATGACTATGGACCTAAGATTCAAACCCAAGTGGTCTCTATGCCTTTACTCTGTTGATCTGCAACAAATGTCACTGTTGTTCAAAGTCACTATACACTGAAGAATTCATACCCATCTTTCTTGCCCTGACTTTCTAAAGTGCTTGTTAGTCCAACACATCGAATCTGCTGAACACTGATTATAAGACAAAAGCAAGGCATTTGAAACAGACTAAATCAGAACCTACTTGCATGGAGCTTGTTGATGAAGGAAAGAGTGCTAACAAAGCACTAGGGAAGTGTGCCCTTCCTGGGGGGGAGGTCAAGTCAACAGAGAGCAGTGCAAATAACATGGAATTAGCACTGCGCCTTTGCCTAAAGCTCCATGGCTGGAATCCCAAAAGAGGATAGGAAGGATGTGGGCCATGCATTAGGTATGCTGTGTCCTTTTACCTATATGATATTTTTACTTTGGAAACAGCACATTTAAAACAGTCTTGTGCTAGTTTTTGTCCTCTGGTGTTTCTCATTTTGGTTAATGGTACCCTACACTACCAACTCACCAATACAGAAGTATCTGAGATTTCTTCTAGTCCTTTACTTAATATCTCTGGGGTCTCTAAGTTACATTACTTACATACATCTTTTCTCCTTTCTACCCAGGCTCCTGTGTTGTTAGTACAGTTTGTAAAACTGGTTTTTAGTATCTTTCGAGGCAGGCTATGCTTCCCTTTCCTCCAGCCTGCTATACTTTTATAGGATGCAACTTTCTAGAATACCAATCCAACCATACCATTACCTCCTTTGAGAGTTTGATGACCTTTTCTTACCCTAGGGACATTATAGATTCCTGAAATGCTAACTGTATACCATCTCACCTAATCTGCCTTTCCATGCTCTTCTCCTACACTAGCTGATGCTTCTGTGTGTGCACATACTTGTACAGCACACACACACACACACACACACACACACACACACACACACACACACACACACACGAGTAATTTTGAACCTCCTTCAGTTACTCTAATACAGATGGAGTAGAACTTGCTGGTCCTGATTGAGTAGACCCTGGGGGTCCTGATTTTAAATGCTAGCACTGTAATCGTTAGCGGTGGTGCTGCAGAATACACTGAGACTGTGTATTCCCAGCTGCAACAGAGAATTGGAAGGATGACGTGGGAGAGGAACAGCTAGAACATTTTCAAAGATCCTGACACTAATTTAGCAGATATTAACATCATAATTTGTTTTCTTCCCCTGTGTTCCTGTAAATAAGCAGCTCTGCTGGCTTGAACTACTCAAGAACACCCAACATCAGGATTGATTGATGCTTAGATAACAAAACAGTAGGTGAAGTATTAGCTCTGGGGAGTCTTCCCTGGAAGGACCTTGTGAAGTACTTCCAGAGAGCCTTGACTATATCTGAGAGGGCTGTAATTACTCACTGCTTGCTTCTTAGCACTAAAGGGAAATACTTTGTTCATTATAACCTGCAAAACCTGGTAGATGCTCAATATGGTCTTGTTGAATGAATGATACTGACCAGTTTAAGGAGACAACTCATTGGCTTAACTGGTGTATACTTGCTAATTTCTGATAACTTCTCAACAATACTTTTAAGATTAGTGAAAATCAGACATCTTTGTCGACTTGCTGATTCATTATCAAGTATATACAGAGATGATGACACTGCCTGGCATTTTGTAAGATTTCTGGGATTAAAAATACAAGAGTTGGTGGCGCACGCCTTTAATCCCAGCACTCGGGAGGCAGAGGCAGGCGGATCTCTGAGTTCGAGGCCAGCCTGGTCTCCAGAGCGAGTGCCAGGATAGGCTCCAAAGCTACACAGAGAAACCCTGTCTCGAAAAACCAAAAAAAAAAAAAAAAAATACAAGAGTTTGAAAGTCAAAATTTAATGTGCCAATACTGTTTGTCCCTCATATAGGGCCATAACTATTTGCTAAAAAACAAAAACCAAAACAAAACAGAACAAAAAAAACATCTGGCTAAAAACTCACCAAATCTTTGAAAACTGTCAGTCACATATATATATATATATATATATATATATATATATATATATATATATATATAATCAATATCAGCTCAACCTATGGATTATGAAACAAGTGGGTCCAAACGTAGCTAATTTTTAAAACTCCAGAGATTTGGTAAATATGACAAAAACATACACATGCACACACAGAGGTTAGACTGAAAAAGCTGGACAAAGGATGCAAAGCACAGAAGCAAATGTTCTAGACATCTTGTTGTTGTTATGAGTTGTCTGGCATATGTTAACTAGATGTACTTGCCTATATCCATTCACACACTTATATCCACCTATACATTCACCTGATTCTACTTACTGATATTCTCCCACTTGGTTATTATCCTAGAATTTTTAATACTAAAAGTTTAGATAAGGTTCTGTCTCCAGTGAGCCTTGACTTTAGTACCTACCATGCCTACTTATCACTCCTTACCTGAGTGCCTCAGCCATGATCTTCAAACCCAGGGATGGAAGTAGACACTAGTCACTTCAAGCTATAGCTAACACAGTGAATGTGTTATATTGTAAATATAACATTTTAAATTTTCTTCGCATTCCAGGGTTTCAGAAAGCATTTCAAATACATTACTTGTAACTAAATGCATACAAGTAGCAAAACTAGTCATGAATGGTACTATTATATATTCTTTTTCCATTTCTCTATTTCCTTGTTTCTATGTTAGAAAGGATAGCTTACTTTCTTTAGTAAAAGACTAGATTACTTTAAGTGACTTCAGGTGTTATGGTGAAAACACCAGGACTGAATAAGATGTCTTCAATTTTTCTTTCAACATCATGGTCAGCTTTCTGAGCTGCTGAGATTATATTTATATACATATGAATAAACATAATATATATATATATATATATATATATATATATATATATATTAGTGTACCCACATGTACATATATACATATGTGTGTGGGTGTGTGCATGCACACACCCACACACATACACACACACACACACACACACACACACACACACACACACCTCTATATCAGTGCCTATGTAAAATGGTTGATGGATTCCATGAGACAATTATAAAAAGATTTTCAATGGCTCCTGAATGTGGCTAATTGTGTAATCATTTGAGGTGTCACCCTGGAAAGTTCTGAAGCTGTATTTGGAAACTACATTCTGCAGATGGTGAAATTTCACATGGCTGAGACTTACCAGATAGTCACCACTAGAGTCCCTGGCTTTCAGTGGTCATCTGTTATCACCATTCCTGAATTCTAGAGCACTGTGGAAAGACTGTGAATTGACTTTAGTTATAAACTCAATATTAAAATTATGAATATTTTAATTATAAATATTAAAACCTGGGAAAAGAGAAAATGTTATGGCCTTTATTCTGAAGGAATTGTTTCCTCCTGCAGGTAGCTAATCAATGAAATCAAATATTTTTTATGATTATATCATTCTAGAAATTGATACTCCAAAACCCCTTGTCCTCTTTAGAGTGGATTGAGCTAGATTCTCAAAAGTTTTGAGTACTTCATACAACCCCAAAACACAGATATTTCAGTAAATGGTTTTGAGTGAAGAAAGGATGATAACTAATCAATAGTTTGAGTGAAGGAAAGCTGATAGTTGTGATGCTTCTCTGGCATTCTGAATACCCTGTCCCCAGGAGCTACTGGCTTTCTGTCCCTTCACTGTTCACTGTTCACATCAGTGTGAAGGTATACTCCTGCCCCTGTGCCATTTGATCCATTTGTATCTTTCCCATAATTACAGCAAGCCATGATTTCTAAGGCAGTAGCTAAAAAATAAAAAAATGAACTTCTGAAATAGAAGCTAAGCAGAAATAAAATTTCTGAATTTACCTGGTTACATTACATGAAAGTGGAAAGTGTAGAAAATTACTTAGTGCAACAAAAAGAAAAGTAATCAGGAAACAAGGCTACTGGTTATTTTTTGATTTGTTAATGGTATTCCATTACTGGTATCTTACAAAACCACTGTAGAGGTATAGCGAATAAGGTCAAATGCATCTTGTTAAGACATTATCTTGACATCTTGACATAACACATTTCCATATTCTTTAAAACAAATCAAAACCCTGATTAGAGTGTGTTGTTACCAGTTTGCCTTGGGTGCTTAACAAGGCTTAGTTTCCCACATGCTCATAAAGCCATAAATCGATTCCATACTAAGCCATCCCTCCCCCACTCTTCCCATGTGAAGTAATTTCATTTATTCTATGTAGAATTAGCTGGGCATAATGGACCTAGGATTGAGGCTCAAAAAGTATTGGGAGAAACAAAACTGTGTGGCTTTGGGCAATTGCCAACTTCTAAAATACCTTGTTACTCAAAGTGTGATCAGTAGAAGAGTGCTATCTGTGTTACTTTTGAGTTTATAAGAGACTCAAGCTGTCCACTCACCACAGAGATTCTGGGAAATCTTGCATCAAAACTGCCTTAAAATTCGACAATCATTACTACAAGCTGCAGCTTTTCATCTGTAGCAAATAGCATAAACTAAGGTTTAGAAAGAATCCATGTGAGGGCTATTATTTGTAGAAAATGGGAATAAGGATTATAAGGGGTTTAGCATAGCTAGGTAAACAAATAGCCAACAATTAATATTTAGTGATAATTTTTAAAATCACCTTTTGAGTTTTTTTCCAATGTAATAAATTTTTTTTCCAATGTAATAAATATTCCTTCTATTCTAAGAAAAACATGTGTTGGAAGTTTAGCAAATTCTTGTGACCCCCATGCTAGTAAATGAGGCCACCAGGGTATCAGTCCCCACAGCAGTTATATGCCTATACATTAAATACTCTGATGTACAAGACAAAGAACTCCCTTCTGTTCTATGACCAATAGGACATCTTTCATAATTGAAGGGGCTGAAGAGACAAAGCCGTACCACTGAGTGTCCACAGCACCACAATCTAGTGTTGTTTAAATAAATCCAAACTTTGTGTTAAATGTATGTTTCTCACTTCCCTGCTTCTGGCTATGATGTTATCTTGTATCTTGGGGTCAAAGAAGAAAATATCTCTTCAGGATTAGTTCCGCCATCTTAAGCTAAAACCAACCTCCAGTGGCCTGTTAGAGAAGTACACTGTCCCCTCGGGCAAAGTCCTGACTGCGCTGTGTATCTTATAAGTTTTATTCTGACTTAGATGCTCTGAACCTCTACCTTTGCTCAAGTGAGAACATGGATTTTTTTTTTTTTTTTTTTTTTTTTTGGTTCTGCTACATTCCATGCACAGCTTTTAGGAATGAGGTACAAGACTCACCTGCTCAGTTTCTTTCTTCTATCTACCAGGTCAGTTCACTTCCTCTAGGGTCATGGTGGCTGTGTTGCTGCTTATCATGGGATGCATTGAAGCTTCATGACAAGAAATCACACAAATCTCAGTGTTCCCTAGCTCCATATTTTCCCAGGGTATACCCTTTGCCTAATTCCCCTCCCCCCTTTGTTTGACATGTCCAAATGGTACTAATTTTTTGAGGAACAACTGAAATACCTTGTCCTTGTTCTATTTGATCTTAACTTTGGATGTGGACTCTGTGGAATCCTAGTAGGTAGGATTCAATGAAGGTGATGATTATAAAGATCTTACAAAGCAAGCTTCAAAGCATCTTAAGGTGCTGAACATGGCCTCACATCCCCACAATCCTAGCACTCAGGAGATAGAGGCAGGGGGATCTGTAATTCAAGGTCAGTTTAGACTATAGATCTTGACCCCACGAGACCCTGTCTCAACATAACTGAAAGAAAAGGGAGAAAAAAAGACTACTGAAGAATGGAGGACTATTTTAATCCATGTCTACCACCCTTTCCCATCAAAACTTTTCCCAATGGCAGTGAATATTACCAACTGAAAGACTAAAAATTAGTGAATGAAAAATTGGGGGAAGATGGCTTGCTAAACTGGGAGTGAGAATCTAGGCTCTTTCAAGTAGTAAAACATGAATTGAACCCTTTGTTACACTTAAAAAAAAAAACCCTGGAGATCATGAAAGTAAAGGATCAAAATAGGAAGAATGGGCAACTGCTGGAATAATAAGAAATAGAAGAAATATTCACTTATAATTACAACATAATATATAGACATATCGAAAGACTCATCTAAACATTTTTTAAGAATTCATTACTTTGCATATAATCACAACTTATCCTAGTTAGCATGCTTATTTCACTTACTATTATTCTACATTTCTTTTTCTTTGTTGCTATTACAGTTGTAATGAATGTTTTTTATGACCACATAAATTTCATTGTGTTCCCATACCAGAAGTATCCTGCTTTTTCACTGATTACTTAAAACTAATAAATAGCTTCCTGCTTCTAGTATTTATTATGTAGCATATTTCTAAGAATGAGTGTATTAGATGAAAAACCTAACAAAATTGAAATTTGCTTTATACTGTTAAACTTTTTTTTTTAAGTGTTACTCTTAAAAGAATAGCCCCGTTTTCCTTACCGACTGACAAATCGGTATTATGGCTAATACAAATAGGAAGATGATACTTAAACCTTATTTTAATCTGTATTGTACTGGCTTAGCAATGCTCATTCCTTTGTGTTTTGCAATGTTATTCTTTTCCTATATTATTTATCTCTATAGTTTGCCTATGTGCTTTTTAAAAACCATAAATAGTATTTGACTTCTCTAACATCTTAAAAATTAATCTTATTTTCCCCTTAAAAACAGCCACTAAACTTGAGTTTAAAGCAAACACGTTGGATCAGAAATGACTACAAGTAAGATCATGGTGCTCAGTACCCTCTTCCTTTCCATTGCCCTTTAATCCATCTTTCCAGCTGTCCCCATGTAGTTACAATCTTCTGTTTTCTTATGTCTCATTACAGAAATTTATCTTCATATCACTTAGGTAGTATTCCTCAAATATGAAGTGCTGTCACTGGAATATAAGGTACCTTAAAATGTAATGTACAGAAACTCTTCAGGAAGTTTTTAACACTTTTACTTTAATATCTATTAGTAATCCATTTTGTATTTGCACCAAACTTCAATGGTTCTCCACTTACATTAGGGATATATAGATAGATGTGTGATATGTGTCAATTGAAACAAATTCAGAAAACTGCATTGTTAGGTAATTATGAGAACATTTTAGAGCGCACTGAAATAAACAGTACAGGCCAATGTGTGGACATGGCTCCTTTACCCAGTTAAGAGAGGACATAAACATGAAATAAATGAGGCCACAGCCTGTTGTGAAATATTTTAACTAGGCAAAATGAGTTATATTTGTTTATGCTGCAGAATATTGCTTTAACTGTGTAAAGGTGTGTTACTTTTATTTTTGTGCAAAATATTGCTTTAACTGTGTAAAGGTGTGTTGCTTTTATTTTTGTTGTAGAATATTGCTTTAACTGTGTAAAGGTGTGTTACTTTTGTTATTGCTGCATTGTTTAATGATGTAACGATGTGTGTTTAATTGTGTAAAAGTATGTTGCATCTGTTTCACCTTGCCTGCCTAAGGCACCTGATTGGTCTAATAAGGAGCGGAACAGCCAATAGTTAGGCAGGAGAGGGATAGGTGGGGCTGCCAGGCAGGGAGAATAAGTAGTAGGAGAAATCTAGGCTGGAAAAAGAGAGAAGGGAGAACAAGAGGAAGAGGAGAGAATGAGGAAGATGCCTGGGGCCAAAAGCCAGGAAGCCACCAGCCAATAGATAGAAAAGCAGTGAAACTAAGATATACAAAAAGAAAGAAAGAAAGAAAAGCAAAAAGTTCCCAGGCAAATGGTAGATAAAGAGAAATGGATTAATTTAAGTTAAAAGAGGTAGCCAGAAACATGCCTATGCTAGGCTGGGCATTCAAAACTAATAATAAGTCTCTGTGTCATGATTTGGGAGCTGGTTGGTGGCTTAAAAGAAAAAGCCTGGTACAACTGTCTGTGTAATGTTATAGAGTTTTACAATAAGATTTTAACGAGTAAATGGAGTAAACTCTAATAACAAGCAGTATCATAGAGTTAATACAGAAGCCAGGAACATAGCTGCTCACATTACAAATGTCATGTACCATATGTAGCTGTGTGCACTATTCATTTAAATAACTGGCAGCACAGTAGGTTTATTTATAACAGCTCCACCATAGGCACGTGAGTAATGTGCTGTGCTGTGCTGTCACAATGGAAGAGAAATTAAGCAACAAGTCATTTTCAGTTCCATCATACTCTTAGGGGCTTACAGTTCCTGGTTGATCAAAATGTCTTTATTAGACACAGGCACTATTTTTTTTTAAAACTGAGCTTTTCTCCTTGTGGAAAGGAAGTACCGGTTCTAAGTGTTCCTTGTCTTGCTTCTTTAGGATCACTAGCACCCAATTTCCATGTTATGTTCTCATTCGGTGACTCGAGTCACTCCATATTTAATCTAGCAGTGAGAAGGGCAGGTAGTTGGGTCATGAGAGCCAACGAATGAGTTTTGTGAAGGCTGTGATTCTGTGTTTAGATGTGTTGAGTTTGGGGTGATACAAGAGTCCCATATGCTGAATGGATGCCACTTAAGGAGGGGCACAATTGTGACAATCTTCTGC